>NC_090440.1:755167239-755832239 GCF_031143425.1 Pleurodeles waltl | reverse complement strand
CCAGTTCCGCGGCGCGATTTTGCCGTATCCGGGCGCCCCCTCGGGCTCTGCATACGCCCCGGACTCCTTCGGGGTCGTCGAGTGCTATGTCCCCATACCGGTGCGGCGCGGCCCTCGCTCAGCGAGATGTGTCCCCCTCTCCGCGGATGCCGCTTCTCCTCTGTTGGTGGCCGAGTCACACCGCTTTTCTTTTTTTGGGCGGGGGCGCGGTGGCACGCGCCCCAGCCGGCGATAATACCGGTCCCTTTCAGCACCCGCTTTCAGGATCGCCAACTTACTTCTCCTCTCTCCGCCAGCCCCAGCGGGGCCCCGGCCCGGGTGGACGCGCCCGGGGCTCCGGGTCTCAGCCTCGCCCAGTCAACTCGAGTCCGGCCGCCATTTTGTTTTAGATTCAAGAGGATACGAGGTGGCTACGGGGGCCGTTCTGACCCGATTTTTCACCTCAGTTTGCAGCCCAAGGGGGAGGGAATCCACTGGGTCACTCAAGCTGGAACCATTAACCCTTCAAATCGCGGCATATTCGGGCGGATGACGGAGGGGTCCGGAGCACTCTCAGAGTGCGACCGCCATCTTGACGCCCGAAGCCACGCCCCTGTACTACGATTTTTAATGATGAACTGCAAACATGGCAGAGATGTGTGAAGGGCACATGCTCCCTTGGTATGTGCAACATATCACAAATATAAGATCCCATTTAACTGTAAAACTCCAGGTTTCCTTTGCAATGCATATGTGCTTATTATTGACATACATCAAAACAAACACACATGCATTTTCCTGTCATAAAAACTGAAGCATATATGATTTTGGTGTAAGTGTCCAGTAACAACATGAAGGTTTGCTCCAAAATTATTATGTCCTTAACAAATGCACAACACCAACGTATGTTTTGACAAAATAGCTACAACATACAACCTGTGCTTGTCACTGTCACAAATGAGAATAAATGCATGGTACACACATCAGCAAACAATTAGTAACAATCCCAAAATAAGGACAGAGGTATTTTCAAAATACAAATGTTTTATATAGAAGAGAAAACTCTCTCATAACCTTCTAAAAATGTTGTCAAACAAAAAACAGCTAAGGCTGTTGGCCATAAAGTTCAAAGTCTGGGTTGCATGCTAATAACTTGCTTTCTATTCGCACTGCCAAAGTAAACCTCCTCTGAAAGGGGCATCTATGGGGCAGAGAACAAATACCTCAATGATGTCACCGGGAGGGGGTCCCTGGGTTTGGGAGGGGTGAGTTTGGGTTTGGGAGGGCTGGTTTGGGCATGAGGGGTGCATTTACTGTTTGAAAGAGGTGGGGTGGGATGGGAAAGGGATGGTGTAGGAGGCAGAAGGGTTGGGAAGACAATTGGGATGGGTACTTTCGGGTTTGGAATGGGTTGGGCCAGGGAAAAAAGTAGGACCTCCTAAGGAAAATGGGTAGTGTCTTCTTCAGGGAGTTGGGTTTGAGAGGCAGAGAGAGTAGCTGTGTTTGTTGTGCATGTGTGTGTTGAAGGTGTGGGTGCTTGAGGGGCTAATGTATGTGCTGTAAGTTTAGATTTGTATTTCTTACTGGGTGTCTGGTGTGTTGGTGAGTGTGGGCGTTTGGGTCCAGTATGTGTGTGTGGATGTGTGTGTAGTGCATGTGGAATGTGTTGGTATGGTGTCTGTGGGTCTGCTGGTGGGGATATTCGTTGTGTCATTGTGGGTGCACTGACTGGGGGTGTGCTTGGGTGTGTGTGGGTGTTGGCGAAGTGGTGGGTCTTGTGTCTGTGGGTGTGCAGTAGAGAGGGTGTGTGGTTGTGTCATGGTGGGTGCACTGACTGGGGGTATGCTGGTGGTGGTGTGTATGTTCTCTGCATGTGTGTGTGCCTGTGTTTTTTGCTGTGTAGGGGTTGAGGTGTGCTGATTGTGGTTGTTGTGGGTGTGCTAATATTTTTTGTGTGCTTTGGACAGGGCTGAGTTGAGGGATTTGTGATGGGGAAGGGGTGGGAATGTGGACACGAGATTGGAGTGGGTGGGAAGCTGCATCCAAAGAGGAGACCAGACCCTGGAATGACCCCTTTAGGCCAGGCAGGCACCATGAATGCTATCCAGGTAAGCCAGCATCTGGGTGTTTTGGCCAGCCAGCCCAAGGGTGGCATTCAGAAGTGCAACCTGGCCTACAACAATTGTCCGTAATAGGTCTCCAAGCTCCTCTTTCAGGCCAACTGGGGAGAAGCAAGAGGTATGGAGGAGACTGGAATGGGGATGTGGCGGTGGCCGAAGACACAGGTGTCACAGTCTCTCCATGCCACCCCCCAACTAGGGACTGGTCTTCAATGGAGGCCTCTGAGGAAGATGTCAAACCACTCGTGGCCTCCTGGCCAGCCCCTCACCCTCCATTAATAAACATCACTCAACATGTGCAGCAAGTTCAGTAATCCCCCATCTCAGCTCCCATATCATGCATGCCTTTGTGACTTACACATTTGTAGTTCACTTAATGACAAAGAGTTCCAACAACATAAGTGAACACATACTCATGGAGACAACTTTGAACCTCTGCAGTACAGAACTATAATTATTTTACTTCTTCCAAATGGTAAGTTTTTTTGGATGGAAATTGACTGCTCAAGATGAGATGTAACCTTCCATATGCAAATGTCCTCTTCAGTATCACATTGCGCTCCATCATCAATTTCTGCTCTGGGCTGGACTAAGGACACAAAAATGTTGCCTGTGGGACTTAAAACTTTCTCACCACTGTGGTCACATGCCTGTCTTTTGCAATCAATATAGATTGGCAGACAAATTCACATTGGTAATCACAGACTGCCTTACATGCACATTTGTGAAGAACTAAGGATTCAAGTCCACCTGCTACAGTCCACATTAACCTGCTAGAAGTTTGCTGGACAAACCTCATTCAAACATGAATCAGATTAGGAATGATGCCAATGTACATAGAATACCAATACATTTGTTGTGAATGCACATTCTCATATTGTCATAGCACCAATTTACCAATGTAAAGTCTGATATATCAGCTGCCATTCAATTGCACAGTTTGCCACAGTTACCAGTAATGGAGCCTACATTCACTGCACACATTTGTTACGCACCATTCCACCTGATCCAATCATGATATGAGGCATGTTTTGTGAAACTGTCCTTCATGTCATTGTGAAAATGCTGGCAATCCCTTTGTCTGCATGCAACCATATGTCTGTCCACAGCAGTACTTACCTCGTGAAGATGAATATAGTGTCATACTTCAGCACAAAGCAAAACACCACACAGAGCATCAGACATTAATGGGATTTGGATGTGTGCCAGCCTCATTGTTGATGGCATACAACATAGCTGCAAAAGCAAAGAGGTCAAAACACAGCAATATCGATATGCAATGACTTACCCCCTCAGGCTCTCAACTGCTCATCGACCTCTGAGTAAGCCACTGCAAAGATCATGCCATTAGGGGGTCAAGGTGAGGTGCAACCATGTCCTCCCACATCTTCTGACAGTGCAGACTACTCCGCTTGTGGACCCCAGGGTACGCATCTTCTTTGTGATAGCCTTCCAGATCTTCCACTTCTGATGGGCATAGACCTTTGTGGATGACAGAAAAGAACAAAAATAGAAAATTCATTGTTTCTGTTTGGCAGTACTGCTGTGAAATTACATTTTGGATGTTCACACATACATTCACCAAACAGCTACTATATTTCTTTCAAGCAAAATGTTACAGGTAGATTGGAAATACTGATTGCAGCACTCTCATGTGCACCACCAATACCTGCTAGCTTCTCATGTTACCTAACCAGGCCTACAACATCATATTAGCCACAGTAATGCAAACTATCCTGTTGTGAGAGCCACCCCTGATTACTCACAATCATTGTGAGCTACTAAAGAACAAACAACCTGTACAATCACACTCACATCTACATTGCCTTCCTGCCTAAAATCCCAAGTGTCAGAACCCATGGTCTGCATCACATACAGTGACTACGGGTACGATAGAAGGACTGTTGGGTGTCAGTGAGAGCAAGGGTTTGTGGGTTGTTTGAACTATTGTGTGTTGGTGTGGGACAGACTGGGATGGATGATTGTGAGCCAGTGTCATCTGATCCTGCTTCATATACACTAACTCTACATGTATGTGGCTCCATGACAAGTGTAAACCATTCAGAGCAACCTAATGCACATTATGTGCTGGAACACCACATGACAATACAGCATCAGACAACTCCAGACCTTCTACATTTTTAACTCACCATCAATTCATTATTGACTGTATGTTGTCAGTCATATAACTAGTACCCTGTCTACTGGCCACTGGTAGTCAGTGGCCTGCTGTTTGTGTGATGAAATAGGATTTGTGTGTTACATGGACACACATTACAGCTTCTACTTTTAGATAACTTAACCTTGCCATGCACAGACATTTCAGACAGTGGCAAAAAACAATGTGTCCCATCTACATTATTCTGTCAACTCCAATCCCAACACTACCCCAATTACCAACAACCATCCCAGCACTACCCCTACCTCAAATATCAACAAGCATTTGCAATGCAAAAAGTTTCACATTTGCAGGACTTAGGGCTATTGGCGTTGTAAATGACAATAGCCCTCATTACAACCTCGGCGGTCTTTTAAAAAGACTGCAGAGGCTGCGGGAGCCAGAATACCGCCAGTGCTGGTGGTATTTCCGGCTCCCTATAATGACTTTTCTGCTGGCCCAGCGGAAAAGTTACATCAACATTGCTGCCGGCTCGTAATCGAGCCGGCGGCAATGCTGATGTGCAGCTGGTTCAGTAGCACGCGTCACCCAGTTCACTGCCCGAAATTCGGGCAGTGAAATGCATGATGGGGCTATGCCTGGGGGCCCCTGCACTGCCCATGCTAACTGCATGGGCAGTGCAGGGCCCCACAGGGGCACCCCAATTCCTCCTTACCGCCAGCCTTTCCATGGCGGTGTTTACCGCCGTGGTCAGACTGGCTGTCGGGGATTATGACCGCCAGGCAAAAGTCTGGTAGTATAGTGGAGGGGCCGGTGGTATGGCCGTGGCTATTACGCCACGGTCATAATAGCTGGTGGAATACCGCCAGCTTGTTGGCGGTGTTATCGCCAGGTTACTGCCGGCTGCCAGGGTCGTAATGAGGTCCAATGTCTTTTACCCATGTATTTTGGTTTGGAGTGGAATAAATGTATGTGATTTGGAGTGGAACTATGTGGGTTAGATTGGAATTGTTAGTTGTGGAATTGTGTGGGGTGGAGTGGATTTGTGTAGTGGAATTATGTAGTATGGTGGATATTTAGGGGTTGGGAGCTATAAAGATGAATTAAGAAGACAAACGTGTGGGCTGAAGCAGCAAGAAGGAGTTATGGAAACAGCAGAGGAGCTGGGTGGGATGTGGGCTGTCTCTGCCGAAAACTAAACATTGGCATTGTAAATGACATTGTCTTTTACCCATGTGTTTGGAATGGAGTGGATATGTGTGGTGTGGAGTGGTAGTATATGGGTTGGATTGGAATTGTTAGTTGTGGAATTGTGTGGTGTGGAATTGTGTGGTGTGGAGAGGATTTGTGTAGTGGAATTATGTGGCTTTGCATGCAGTAGAATTGTGTGTATAGTAATTATGTGGTATTGAGTGTGGAGTGGAATAATGTGGATTTGGTATTTTGTGTTGTGTAGTGGTATGTAGTGGAGTTTAATTATGTGGTGTTTTGTTGAATTTTCTCACATGATGTTGAATTCTGTGGTGTGGTTTGGATGTATGAGGTGTGTTATGTAATTGTGTTGTTGAAATGAATTATGGAGTTTGTTGTCAAATGATGTTGTGCAGACTAGAAATGTGTGGAGTTGAATAGTGTGGTGTGAAACTGTGTGGCGTGGAGTGAAATTGTGCTGACTGGAATTATGTGACAAGGTGTGGAGTGTATTTATGTGGATTGGTGCTATGTGGCATGGAGTGGTTTTATGTGGGGAGTATTTATCTGGTATCGAGTGGAGTGTAATTATGTGTAGTTGAATCACTGCTACTGTGGTTTATGAACAAACACCCTAAATTGGGGCACTGTGTCTTTGATGGCATACAGTCTCATGGTGGCCCAGATTAGACCATACAATACTCCACGCAATGCCAGTCCGTTCCACACAGTGACACTCTGCTCTATGCAACACCACTCCACGCAAAATAGTACATTTTTTTGCATCACTGTATTAAGGATGTTAATCGCATAAGTATGCCGAGTTCAGCTTAAAGAGTGCTTTCAGGGATTTCACACAATTTGGAACTCAGAGATAGTATGGCCATCATTAGCTGCAAGAGACCAACCAGGATACGAATAAAGACAGCCAGACTTCAGGTTCTACTTTGAACGATAGCTTCTCATTCATGGAATTCTCTGTTCACCCTGATATTTCAGTCATTCCTATTAGAAAATTAATAAAATCAACAGCTTTCTCCCTAGCACCATTAACCAAATCTTCTTCAGCATTTAACTTTAGGCACAAAATTGCCCTACAGTTTTTGCATAGATCTAAAACACTTTCCAATCCTGCAGTTCGGGAAACAGATTTTTCGAATGAATCCAGTTTTGCTTGTAACTTTGCAATTTGAAATAGAGTGAGGCACTGGTGTTCCAGTTTATCTAATGCTGTCAGTTGCTAAATTTCTTCTTTCTCTAATTCCAGCAATTCATTGTTGAAACATGCACCCTCCACCAATGTAGGCATTAGGCACACAATATGTTGACCATCTTGTATAATACTGAACATTAGTTCTGCTGCTGTCTTTTTTGGTTGATAACGTTTTTTAAGAAGATACCGTTGTAGAACACATCTTCACGCTTTTAAAAGAACACCTACTCTAATATATTTCAAAATATGACCATGTTCAATACCAATGCTTGTTGCATATTTCTTATTAATTCTTTGTATTCAAAATGTAACCAAATATTCACATTTTCAATGTTTCCCAAATAAATCCTTGTTCATCCTGCAGCAGGGTTTTGAACACAGGCTGGCCCTTCACAGGAGTAACTTACAGTAGATCTCCAAAAACAATTAAAAGTTTTCTTCCAAATAGGACCTCCTAATCCATTCTCAGAACCTATTGTATTCTTAAAGGCACAAAGTCAAGCATTAAATTTGAGACCATGTTCACCTCATCAATGATTAATAGTTTCAACTTTTTTTATGCTCATGACACTTCATGGCAAGCTTCATCTATGGTATTCCAGTTTGTTGTCATGTTCCACAGGCAGCTTCAAAAGATGATGCAAAGTAATGCCTTTGATATTGTGTGCAGTTAATCCAGTAGGTGCTGTAACCACACATATTAATTGCACTCTTTAGTAGAAAAGCAGGAAGAACTTAAATTAAAACATGTTTACCATTGCCAGCTTGAACACTGACCTTTAACAGTATAATTTAAGTGTAGCGCATGCTTACTCTTTCTTCTCATGAAGCATTCCATGCTCAATTGTATCTTTCACCTCCATATTTGCATTTGCTCATCATTTAGCTATGCAACTAAATTTGCTACATAAATTGTTTCCTGTCTTGCTTGCTCCGTTGCAGTCTCCACCTCATTCACTGCAGTTGCAGCCTCATTTTCAATTATTGGCTGACCAAGTGAGTCCTGACTTTGAGGGCCTGAACTTTGGATACTTTCGGAACTCTCCTTAGCTTCCTCAGCAGCAATTGCATCTTCCTGTTGAATTTCCTGTTCACTCTTGCCACTCTTTGCAGCAGTCTTCATAGTGGTCAAACTTTCCTAATAATTCTGTTTCACAATGCCATGGTTTAAACAGCTGCAGAAGTGCCAAATAGAGAAATTCTCTTTTTTCAGCAGTCTGTTTTCTGTGGTTAATTAAAACTGCCTTTACTATGCCGCACCAAACAACGATTGCAGCCAACTTCTGCACATTTACCTTCATCCACATTTTCTGTCAGCTTATATCTATATGTTTTGTACTGTAGCGCTTCATAGAGACAAACATTTTCAAGATGTACACTCTGTTTTGGATAGTGAGTCTAAAACATATTTCTTTGTAAGTATGTACTATCTGGCTCAAATCTGACAATATATTGAATTACTGGAAAAGATTTCAAAACTCTGTGTTGAGTTCATGCTAGGCCTAGACTTCGTCAGATAATTCATTTTGACTTAGGATATAAACTAAAAAATTAAAATGATCACAAACTTCATGGGATCCAATTTTCATGTATGAAAACCTCTTCAAACTGAAGCTGCACACTTTTTTGTTAGAGACTTTTCAGCAGAGAACTCCTCCCACACATCGTTCATATCTGGCTTCTCAGATTCTGTTACATATGAAATAACATAACGCGCAACAGCTATAGAGTTGTCTACCACAAAATTAATATCTCTATTGGCATTCCACATTTTCAAAATTATATGATTGCAGTCATGAATATATTTTGAAGCTTCTGTTCTCCTCATGTTGTAGGTGTTTTTTGGTGATTTATGAGTAAATGTATGTTATTTCTTTCTTTTGAAATAACAGGTCTTGGAAACCTAAAACAGCATTTTGGGTAAAATTGTATTTTTGCTCCGTATTTCTGCCAACAGTATTTTCCACATCTATGTGATTAGAAAAGCAAAGCTTGCTGCTTTAGGCCATTTTCCTCAGTGTCTTTTGTAATGCTACAGATAATATACTGCTCTATTGAAGAAAGTAGAGACTTATGTGTGGCTGTCCCAAATTTATGTGCATCTTTACCCACAGCAGAATATGAATATGAGGAATACCTCTTGCTTGGTACTCTTTTCGCCAAAAGAAATCAGTAATTTCTCCAAGACCTGGATGTTTTTGTTGCAGATGGATAACAACATAGGTTTGAAATCTGTGGTTAAAGTACCTGCAAATATTTGCAGGATCCAAAGAGCAAAATTCTCCTGGTGCCTTCAATCTGAAGGTTTGCTTCTCTGTAAAATTCATGTAAATCATCCCATGCATACTCTGCACAACTCACTGTTACAAACCAAGTTGATGCACCTAAATTAGGAAATATGCGCTTGAGCTCACCATGATGACTATACCAGTACCCCCTGGTCCAACATTGGCATGCCATCAAATTTATCAAATTGTACCAAGCTTCTCATCTTTTCCATGAATGTTTTCAACAAACTGTTTTGCAGACATATTTTGTATGTTAACTCCTGTCTTAACAATATGGTTATCAGCATATGACAGTCCAGACAAATCAATTTCAGATAAGAGATGGAACACATATGGAATACTTTGTCAGAGTCTAGGGTCCTATATAATCTTGTTGACCTGTATTCTGTAGGTATTTTCACAGGTATGTTATCATACCATCAAACTAATCCAGTTGAAAATACCTGAGAAAAATATTGAGCCTCTAATCTTTTCTCCTACACTCTCATTGGAGCTCATTTAGCATGCTTCATATGATACAGACCCATGGCATCCTGCATAACCTGTTTTGAATGAAGTGGTTGGATCCGGTAGTGCTCATATATTTCTTAAGATATACTTCTATGCATTTTTTCACACTGTCCACTTTGAAGGCAACATCTCTTCTTCCATGCAACGTCCAAGTTTGATAACATCTACCTCTTTATAGTACACATTGTTCTCTTTTAGATACAATGTAGCTTTCAACACCTTATTTACATTCACTAGTTCACTAGAATAACAAGCGGTTCTTCCAAATTTCTCCCTACTCCCACAGTTTCAATACTGCATGGTTTTAAATACAAAACTCTACCTTTAAGTCCTTTCTGAAGCTCAGTGGATTATAGTTTCCTACTCTTTGGTTCCCTGTGAACCATTTTTTGAAAAGGGTGTATAGACTGTATGAGTATTCCTTGAAAAATATTCAAATGTCAAAGTTCCTCTGAAATTTCAACCACTTCTAACTTATTGTTTATTACTCTAGCAGGCATTTTGTTGTCCTCTAATTTATCATATTAATTCTTGCTCAAAATCTGGTGTATCAACAAATCAAAATGCTCATCCAAAAATAAATACACTGCAAATTATCTATTGTTTTCTCTAGTTTACATGCACAAATCAGCATTTTGACTTTGGTCTTTGTAGTTGGTGCACTGACAACAAATAGAAACATAGAGCCTCATTACAAGTTGGGAGGTTGAACTGCCACAACTTTAATAGGGCAGTGGTGAGCCGGCCATCAAGCCAGTAGCCACACCCCTGTCATTTTCACCTGGCTGACCGGCCCAATATGCCAGTGGTAAGGCAGCCGTCAAGTCTGTTGACTCCCCCATCATATTACAGTGTTTCCACCAGGCTGACCCACGAAAAAATTGTATTATGACATTTCCGCTGGTCAGCCTGATGCAAACAGTGTGGCGGCATTGGCCTTGACGAAGGCCAATGCCATCACACACAGCATCCTCAGAATGCACACTGTCTTCCATAGCAGGCAACATGGTGGCGAGCAATGCAGGGGCCCCCCGGTGGTCCCCCAGCACTGACTACACCAGCCTTTTCATGGCAGAAGGCTGGTGGAAAGCAGTCATGATGAGTGTGAGAAAGTCGCCTCTTTCTAGCCTTGTTACCCCCACTTTTGGCATGTTTGTGAGTATATGTCAGGGTGTTTTCACTGTCTCACTGTGATCCTGCTAGCCAGGACCCAGTGATCATAGTGAAAACCCTATGTTGTCAGTATGTTTGTTATGTGTCACTGGGACCCTGCTAGCCAGGACCCCAGTGCTCATAAGCTTGTGGCCTATATGTATGTGTTCCCTGTGTGATGCCTAACTGTCTCACTGAGGCTCTGCTAACCAGAATCTCTGTGGTTATGCTCTCTCTGCTTTACAAATTGTCACTAACAGGCTAGTGACCAATTTTACCAATTCACATTGGCATACTGGAACACCCTTATAATTCCCTAGTATATGGTACTGAGGTACCCAGAGTATTGGGGTTCTAGGAGATCCCTATGGGCTGCAGCATTTCTTTTGCCACCCATAGGGAGATCTGACAATTCTTACACAGGCCTGCCAGTGCAGCCTGAGTGAAATAACATCCACGTTATTTCAAAGCCATTTACCACTGCACTTAAGTAACTTATAAGTCACCTATATGTCTAACCTTCACCTGGTGAAGGTTGGGTGCAAAGTTACTTAGTGTGTGGGCACCCTGGCACTAGCCAAGGTGACCCCATATCGTTCAGGGCAAATTCCACTTTTTGAGTGAGGGGACACCATTACACGTTAACTGTTAACTATACATAGGTCACTACCTATGTATAGCGTCACAATGGTAACTCCGAACATGGCCATGTAACATGTCTAAGATCATGGAATTGTCACCCCAATGCCATTCTGGCATTGGGGAGACAATTCCATGATCCCCCGGGTCTCTAGCACAGAACCCGGGTACTGCCAAACTGCCTTTCCGGGGTCTCCACTGCAGCTACTGCTGCTGCCAACCCCTCAGACAGGTTTCTGCCCTCCTGGGGTCCAGGCAGCCCTGGCCCAGGAAGGCAGAACAAAGGATTTCCTCTGAGAGAGGGTGTGACACCCTCTCCCTTTGGAAATAGGTGTGATGGCTGGGGAGGAGTAGCCTCCCCCAGCCTCTGGAAATGCTTTGATGGGCACAGATGCTGCCCATCTCTGCATAAGCCAGTCTACACCGGTTTAGGGATCCCCCAGCCCTGCTCTGGCACGAAACTGGACAAAGGAAAGGGGAGTGACCACTCCCCTGACCTGCAGCTCCCAGGGGAGGTGCCCAGAGCTCCTCCAGTGTGCCCCAGACCTCTACCATCTTGGAAACAGAGGTGTTGCTGGCACACTGGACTGCTCTGAGTGGCCAGTGCCAGCAGGTGACGTCAGAGACTCCTTCTGATAGGCTCTTACCTCTCTTAGTAGCCAATCCTCCTTCCTAGGTAGCCAAACCTCCTTTTCTGGCTATTTAGGGTCTCTGCTTTGGGGAATTCTTCAGATACCGAATGCAAGAGCTCACCAGAGTTCCTCTGCATCTCCCTCTTCACCTTCTGCCAAAGGATCGACCTCTGACTGCTCAGGACGCCTGCAAAACCGCAACAAAGTAGCAAAGACGACTACTGCAACCTTGTATCGCTTCATCCTGCCGGCTTTCTCGACTGTTTCCTGGTGGTGCATGCTCTGGGGGTAGCCTGCCTCCTTCTTGCACCAGGAGCTCTAAAGAAATCTCCAGTGGGTCGACGGAATCTTCCCCCTGCAACTTCAGGCAACAAAAGACTGCATCACCGGTCCTCTGGGTCCCCTCTCAGCACGACGAGCGTGGTCCCTGGAACTCAGCAACTCTGTTCAAGTGACTCCCACAGTCCAGTGACTCTTCAGTCCAAGTTTGGTGGAGGTAAGTCCTTGCCTCCCCACGCTAGACTGCATTGCTGGGTACCACATGATTTGCAGCTGCTCCGGCTCCTGTGCACTCTTTGTGCACAGCCAAGCCTGGGTCCCCGACACTCTAACCTGCAGTGCACAACCTTCTGAGTTGTCCTGCGGTGTCGTGGAACTCCCTTTTCTGACTTCGGGTGGACTCCGGTTCACTCCTCTTCTAAGTGCCTGATTTGGTACTTCTGCGGGTGCTGCCTGCTTCTGTGAGGGCTCCCTGACTTGCTGGGTGCCCCCTTTGTCTCCTCATCCAAGTGGCGACATCCTGGTCCCTCCTGGGCCACAGCAGCATCCAAAAACCCTAACCGCGACCCTTGCAGCTAGCAAGGCTTTTTTGCGGTCTTTCTGCATGGGAATACCTCTGCAAGCTTCTTCACGACGTGGGACATCGATCCTCCAAACGGGAAGTTCCTAGTCCTCTTCATTTTTGCAAAACACCAAGCTTCTTTCATCCGGTGGCAGCTTCCTTGCACCCTCAGCTGGCATTTCCTGGGCATCTGCCCACTCTCGACACTGTCGCGACTCTTTGACTTGATCCCCTTGTCTTACAGGTACTAAGGTCCAGAAATCCACTGTTGTAGCTTTGCTGGTGTTGGTTTTTCTTGCAGAATCCCCCATCACGACTTCTGTGCTCTCTGGGGAATGTAGGTGCACTTTACACCTACCTTACAGGGTCTTGGGGTGGGCTATTTTTCTAACCCTCACTGTTTTCTTACAGTCCCTGCGACCCTCTACAAGCTCACATAGGTTTGTGGTCCATTCGTGGTTCGCATTCCACTTTTTGAGTATATGGTTTGTGTTGCCCCTATACCTATGTGCTCCTAATGCAATCTATTGTAACTTTACACTGCTTGCATTAATTCCTTTTGCTATTACTGCATATTTTTGGTATTGTGTACATATATCTTGTGTATATTTGTCATCCTCATACTGAGGGTACTCACTGAGATACTTTTGGCATATTGTCATAAAAATAAAGTACCTTTATTTTTAGTATATCTGTGTATTGTGTTTTCTTATGATATTGTGCATATGACACCAGTGGTATAGTAGGAGCTTTGCATGTCTCCTAGTTCAGCCTAAGCTGCTCTGCTATAGCTACCTTCTATCAGCCTAAGCTGCTAGAAACACCTCTTCTACACTAATAAGGGATAACTGGACCTGGTACAGAGTGTAAGTACCCCTTGGTACCCACTACAAGCCAGGCCAGCCTCCTACAATGAGCACGGCAGTGCCAAACTCACCGTTGAGGCTGACCACAACTTTGTACGCTGCCAACCCCATTGAGATACCTGATCCTGGTGGAGACGGTAGTCTGATGGCCAGGATTGTAATCTGGAAGTCGGAATACCATGATTGTGGTGGTCTAGCGACACTGTGATTTTGACGGTCTGTGGACTGCCAAACATGTATTTAGGCGCATAGGTTGGTTTCTCTGTAGAAATTGCATTAAACTTGCTACTTCTCATGTAAAGTTACCAGTATTAATATTTGTGTTTTGTTCCTCTACACCTGAACATACCAACTCCTCATTTTGCCCAGACTGCACTTCAGGACCAAAGAATCATCAATTAATACCTTCACAAACATTTTGACCTCTGTTACTGTAAAATATAGAAGTGCTTTGTTCATTTCTCCTAAACACAATGCAGGACATTTTGCAAAGTAAACTCTTCTAACTAAATTTCACAGTTTTGAATGATGAATAGCCATGTAGTGAAACTAGGGGCAATAATCACACAGGAATCGGTCGACAAGCAGGTAAGTGATGTTGATTGGATATTAATTGGAATTGTGCCTTTGTGGTTGGTGTTTCTCCTGTTTGCTTCTTCTTCTCTTTATTTGATGGTACTATGCAGGTCCCTGGCTCTTAATTTTCTCCTTGGTTCCGTCCGTCTCATAGGTCTCCCGGGAAGTGCATGCGAAGAGAAACAGAGAGATATCGGTAAGTGGTTTATTCCACTCGTTTGTGTTTTCCCCTTCTCTATCTCCTTCTGGCTTTCCTTCTCCTACTTTGTTCTTTCTTTCCTGGTCTCTCTCCTTTCTTATCCTATGTTTTCTTGGTCTGTCGTTTTTTCTCTTTTCTTTCCCTTTCTGCTAGTGATTCTGTCTCAATCTTTTCCTGTCTTCCTCTTTCTGGTCTCTTTTCCTGCTTCTGTGGCTCTGTTTTCTAAAGGTGTATATTCCCCTACCTTTTACTCATGGCTTTGTTACTCTGTTATTCATATATGTGCTTTTGTCTTAGGCAGTGCCCCTTCCCCCCCTTTTTCCTGTGATAGCAGGCAGTAATTCCCCAGTGTTGTGTCTTGTTTACCCTTCCTTTTTACACCCTCCCGTCCTCCCTTCCCTCAAGGCAGTATTCCTGCGCTCCGTCTTCCCGGGTCACCGCGGTGTTCAGACCTCCGTTTGCCGATATGTTGTCCTCTTCTCTTCGGTTGGGGAGAAACCACTCTCCCGACATCAAAGTCCTCTGGTCTCGATGGGCCTCCTCGTCCTCCGTCCTCCGTCTTCTCGCCGTCTCGTCCTTCCTCTTTTCCGTTTGCTTTTGCGCCGTCTTCCTTCTCTCCTTCCTCCGCTGTTGCTGATCTTCTTATCCCTCCTCCTTCCCGCTATGCTCCTGAAGCACATGGCTCATTGGTGGTTGCGCTGTGACGTTCCCGTGCACCACAGGCAGCGGCAGCACAAGTCAGTCTTGTGTGCTGGCGGGTTCCGGCCAGCCCATCACAAGCCAATATTAAAAAGTAAAGTACTTTTGTACACTTTCCTGGATAGACATGCTAATAACCATCCTTGTAAATTAGATTATTTCCTCCCTTTGCATGGATCTAATGCTTGTAACATTACAATTTCCCACTTCACATTCAAAATTAACATAGAAATGTTCCTAATGTATTAATTGATTCCTCCTGAATACTACAAATACTAATGCACTCCCAGGGGCATGTCTACACCTTCATTGTACCTCTTCAGATATCTCTTCCTCTACATTTCTAGGAACCATCACCTCTTTTGCAATGGGAGTGCCATCTTTTACTTCATAGCAATGGCCAGTTGTTTCAACTGCATGCACTAATGTGTTCTGTTGTAAATAGCTTTCATCATTAAAGAAAGCCTCAGTGCTAGACGCATGCTTCCATTCCCCTTGGAAAATAATGCAAAAATTACTTTTATTAATAAGCCTTTTTTGTTTCTTTTCTTCATAGAAAACACTGTTTTATCAGTGTACTCAATCTATTTTCTTTCAAAATAAATAATTTGCACTTAAGGGGAAACACTTTATCAACCACACTCAATATATTTATTTGTTTCAGCTATGCCCTTCTTCTCTTATACCGCTTCATGTTTCATACCAAATTCTGAATTGTCCTACTTCTAAACATTCTCAATTGTATTTCTTTAAATTATTTCTGCCTCCTTATCAAATTAGGCGTTTTATATCATTTCACACTTTTAATCTGACTTACTCCTTCTCCTTTGTGAGTTAAGTTTAAACCTCACTTTTTATATGAAACGTTTTCCACATTTTGCATTTTTCCACATACTGTTTTACAAACTCCTTAATTTTCTTGCCAACAGCTATTTTTGTTACCATTACTTTCTCCATATCATGTCTTTCTTATCCTAATTTTTACACAGATAGTACTCTTTCTTCAATTTTTTCTCCTTTATGGCTTTCTCCGCATTATTAATCCTTCTCTTTAAACACAAGTAGTTATCTGAAAAGCACATATACCATATATTTGGCTTTTCATTGCATACTATTAGATTACATACTATAAGCAAGAAAGTAGCTACAAAAGTCGTTAGGTCAGTGTGTAAGAGGCTGTGTAAATATCTGAATATGGGTGTGTAAATGGGTATGTGAGAGGCTGTATGGGTAGGTGACTGGTTGAGTGGATATATAAGTATCAGTGCCTCTTTGGGTGTGTCACTATGGGCCTCATTTAGAAGCCCTTTGCTCCACCACTGTGTCATTTTTTTGACACAGCAGTGGTGCTAGCAGTGCACTGCAATGCTCCATATTTACAAACTGACACACTGGGCCCAATGCATCAGTTTGTAAAGCCCTGCATCACATTATACCTGCGGCAGGTATGTTGTATGCAGGGTGGGTGTTCCCATAGGAAAAACCATGCAGAACTGACACAGTGAAATTTACAATATTTCTCAGCATCATTCTGCGATGTCACTGCATCAAAAATGTATTGCCTAAAATTTACACAGGGCTTTTTTTTGGGGGGGGAGACTCCGCATTGCTGGAGTTGCATCAGTTTAACAACATTAATGCAGCAATGCATGACTTTAGCGCTGACAGATGCATCCGAAACTGTGACACATCTGTGAAAATTTGCACCATGGAGCACTGCATTATAAATACAGCGCATCCCCCGTGTGCGTAGTGGACATGTGGGAAGCGCAAGAAATCATCATGACGATGCATCAGATTCTTTAAAAGGAGGCCCTAGATGTGTAAATAGCTGTATAGGTGCATGACTAGGTATGTTAGTGACTCTATAGGTGTCTTAATGTATATGTAATGGCTGTATTGATTGATAAATGGCTGTGTCAATGGGTGTTTGGTAGTGTAGCGGTGTGTGCAAGTGGCTCTGTTAGTGGTGGATACATAAGTGCTGTGCGGGTGTGTGAGTGGATGTGTAAGTGCCTCTGCCACTGTCTGACTAGGGACGTGAGTGGTCTATGGTTTTGTAAATAGGTATGCGAGTGGTTGTATGGGTAGGTGACTGGGTGGGTGACTGGGTGTAGGGGTGTATAAGTGTGTGTGTAACTGCCTGTCTGTGTGCTCTGGGTACATGAATGGCTGTATATGGGTGAAAGAGGTTGTGGCAGGGCCTATATGGGTGAGTGAATGATTATGTACATGTATGTATAGGTAAATACATGGATGTGTGAATACCTTTATGGATGTGTGACTGAGTGTGTCTGTCACTGTTTGGCTATATGTGTTGTGTGGACATAAGTGCTTTGTAGGAGTGTAACTTGGTGTGTAAATGCCTATCTGACTGTGTGAGGGGATACACATTACATACCAATAAGCTACATACTAATAACAAGCACCAACATCTAATTTCAAATATATTCAACCATACAGGCTTGATAAAATTTAAAAAAAAAAACGGTATTTTCAGTATAGCAATTCCTCTTCCTCTATTGCTACTCGCTACATTTTTAGTTAATATTTTCATCTAACATCCCTTCTATTTTACCTTTACAATAGTGTCTAAAAGCTACACATTTTTTTCAGTTAATATGCACCATAGTTTTAAATATACTGTTTATAAAACAACCTAATTAAAATACCTGAATAATCTTGTTGCTATTGTCCAACTTTTATTTTATCTGCTAATATCTCTTTTCACTGCAAATCGCAAGTCAGAAATATGGCACTCCTCCTTCAAAAGTATCAATAATAGCTACCCTTCCCACTGTGCTTTCACTCATACTCCCGTACTTAGCAAATCACAGACTTTCTTTCATCTTTTATTGTTGTTATACCACTTCTAAATGGTCACTATTTTTAACTCTTTCCATGTTTCCTGTAAAGAAGCCCAATTTGGTAAGTTTTTTGCAGGATTCACAGATCTATCATGTGGCTCAGCACAGCACCACCGTGTGGTTTGTGATGGATCCACAGATCCACATGAAAGCCCCTAAAAGCATTCCACAATCTTCTCTCAATGATTTTCATTTATATTTTATTTCAGAAAATATTGTCAATTATAAAATGTACACTGCCTACTGTGCAATTTTTATACACCAGTCTGCTTTTCAGTTTCACACTGCAGTCTCTTTTGTTCTCTCACCTCACACTCTTTTAGATCAGTTTCCTTAGTAACCATGTTTCCAATCATCTCTGCCTACCAGTAGGTCAACAGTTTACCAGACTTTCTCTCAACAGCATAGTAGCTTCGCATTAAGTGTAGCAGGTGTGGTTGACTGTTTGCAATTCCAAGCATACCCCTAATAACATAACTTTTTTTTTCTTCAAAAGCCAAACACAGGGTTGGATAAATTTTTTCTTAAAGCCACTACCTAATTTTTCTGCACATCTCTACCATCCAATCAAATATGCACTAATTATTTTCTTGCTGTCCTCCATTCTAACTGTCTTTCATCTGCAAAACTGCCACATTTGGCTGAGACTTTTTCCTGTGTGCTACTCCTGCTTCTCCCCTAAATGGTTAGAGTCTGGATTGTGAGCTATAGTTTTGAGCCACAGACAGTGCTGGAAATGCCAAAATTCTAACCTCATGATTGTGCACTGTGGTGGCAGTGATGATGTAGGCATGATTACTGGAGTAGGATTGGGAATCATAATGAAAGATATCTTTGCTAAATTAATATCATTTTTCCCATATACTGCCTTGGTGTTTTCCAACATTTGCTAAAGAGAGAAGTAGCAGTGATCAACCCAATTTCAGCCGCACATAGAGAAAACAAGGAAACATGTCAACAAAGCTGTTTCTGCATTTCTCCGGGACCACAACATAGGCTCTATATACCATAACATCTTATATTTTGACATGGGTGGAATATAGTCCATTTCATATCAACTTAAAATTAAAAGACTGCATTCTGTTCTATGTGTAATTATCATCTGCACACCATGAATACAAAAGCTTTTTTCAGAGGCACCTCTTATCACAAAAACCGGTTCTTTTTGTTTGCATTTTTATTTCACTTTCAGGTCCAAATCTTCCACACATGCCTGGGCAAATAAGAGGTGTCATTGTTATATTGTGGGTGGATCTGCTACGGATAGATCTGTTCCCAAACAAAAGAACACTTTCAATACAAAACAACACATTAAATACAAACATATCCTTTTGCAATTTAAATAACGGTATCACTGCCTGTGTGTGGGTGTATGAGTAGCTGTGTAAGTGACTGTGTTGGTGTGTGAGTAGCTGTCTAGTGCTTGTATGGGTGTATGAGTGGTTTTCTGAATCTATGAGTGGGTGTGTAAGTGGCTGCATAGGTGTGTGAGTGGTTGTGTGGATATGTAAGTGGTTCTGTAAGTGGGTGCGTGAGTGGGTATGCCACTGGCTGTGTGGGTCTGGAAGTGGGTGTATACTTGGCAGTATAAGTGTGTGAGCAGGTGTGTGATTGGTTTTCTGGGTCTGTACATGGGTGTGTGAGTGGCTGTGTGGGTGTGTGAATTGGGTGTTTGAGTGTCTGAATGTGTGGGTGACTGGTTGCATGGGTGTGTAAGTGACTCTCTCAGTGGTTGTGTTAGTACGTGTGTGAGTGCCTGTATAAATCTGTGAGTGGTTCTCTGGGCCTGTAAGTGGATGCGTGAATTGCTACATGAGTTTTCTGGGTCTCACTGGGGCTGTTAGTGGCTGTATGGTGTCTGAGTGGGTGTGCAACTGCTTTTCTAGGTCTCTGATTCAGTGTGTGAGTGGCTGCTTGGGTGTGTGAGTGGATGTTTAGGTGTGCAAGTGGGTGTGTGGGTGCCTGTGTGAGTCTTGTAAATCTGTTTTATATGTGTTTAGTGTATTTTTTATAGGCGTACTATTTTTATAGCGTTTATGTTTACATTTTCAGTGATGTGAAATATTGTAATCTATTATAGATGGTTATTCTAATTTTAAGCTATATATTTGTTGTTTTTTGTGTAAATAATCATTTTGTGGTGTTTTACTGGTATTCACTAGTTATGTTGATGATAAGTTAGTAGTCAATATTGTTGTATTCAATATTTTTTACATTGTAGATGTTTCTTTATGCATCACTATTTTTGTGTTTCTGATATTTTTGCTCTCAATTTATGTAAAATTAGATATTTTTGGCAGCAATATTAAATCTTTGATAACACAATGCGTTGCAATACTCACCAACCCCTGCGACCCCACAAGCACTTTTTTCCTTGTACATCAAGTTGGTCAAGCGCGAAATAAGAATTTCCAGAAGAAATATTTGGAATATGAAAAATAAATCAGGGCAGAGGTATTTCTTTTGTTACTTTAAAGGTTTTCATTGATGTTTATGCACATGAAACTCATTCAACCTGTGGTCTGGGGACCCCTGGGGGTCCGCAAAGCCTCCTCAGGGGGTCTACGACTGCTTTGAAAATTTAATAATTTTAACAGATTAGGTCCCCAGCTTTCAGTAATGACTCAGTGGGGGGTCCCCGGATTCCAATAATGATTCAGTGGGGGTCCCTGGGTTCCAGGATTCATAACGTGGGGGTCCACAGAATACAAAATGTTGGGAACCACTGCACTAGTTCTTAAGTTAAAGTAATGCTTCATTAATTATTAAGTTCAGAAATGTAATACAAATCTATTTAACACTAGCCAAATAGCACTGGCAGCCCTCCTGTGCCTGATCTGGTAAGTGGGAGAACCTCTGTGGTGGACTGGTTGGAGTCATATTTCAGTGGCCTGACACCCAGCAGTGCCCACCCATGAGATCACCACCTGCAAGGACAAATACAGTTTATTTTGCTAATCATCTAGTAAAGCAAATTCCAGCACTTGCCTTAAGTCATGATTTAAAGTCCACACTCCTAAAAGTTGCATTGTTGGCTGAGTGACGCAAAATGTGCATTACACTTCTAAGAATTAAATGCTAAAGAAGGCTGACAAAAAAGTAAGCGGTGGCTGAAGGGGTTGATCAAACACCCGATTGCGATGTACATTATTTTTCCCTCCATGGAATAGAGAGATAAAGCTCTTACAACCCAGAACTAAAATAAAGTTACATTGTTTGTTATGTTATGCAGATATGTAGAGTGCACTATCACCCAGGCGGGTGTCCTGGCGCTGAGCAGGTGTTAGTAAGGCACACTTATGGCCTAGTGAGACTACTCAAAAAGCCAGGTCTGCAGCTTCTTGTAGAATTCAATAAGCGAGGAGTAGGCTCTTATGTGTAGTGGTTGGTCGTTCTAAGCTTCACAAGTGCTGCAGGAGGAGCTTCAACCTATGGATCTGTTTTTCTGTATGTGTGGAATATGTCCAAGTAGGAGTGCGGACGAGTGGAGGTATAAGTATGGCTTGTCACAGCAGATGTGATTTTGAGGCATGTTGCACCAGTGTTATGTAGTGCCTTGAAAGTGCGGGTGAGAAGTCAGAATTGTGCTTCTTTGTGAATGGGGGGTGAGTGGTTTCCTTCAGGCATAGTGTGATGTGAGTGCGGGGTGGGAGGTTGAGAGTGATTCTGGCTACTGAATTCTGAATGGTCTGCATCCTTCTGGTGAGTTTTTTGTTTATCGCAGCATAGAGTGTGTTCCCATAGTTCAAAGCATCTGTGGTGTGACCAGGGCGTGCATGATGGTTATATGGGTGCTGATTGAGAGCCATTTGATAATATCCCTCAGCATCTTCAGGATATGGAAGCATGAAGCTGTGATAGCACTGACTTGGGTCAAGTTTGTTGTCAATGATGCAACAGAGGTTCTGTAGTGTGCCTGCCAGGAGAGTGTGGTGCTCTTATGTGTGTCAATATGCAAGTGAGGGTTACAGTGCACATATTAAAGTGAACCACCCTGGATTTTGGACAACTGTTACAAGCTAAAGAGCATCCACTTGTGGAATTTATAATAAGTTCATTAATGCATTTATGCCAACATTTTGGATTTCAGTCATTTTAAATTTGAGGTTTCAAATGTTAGTCCAGGCTTCAGTTCAGTTTACCAGCTAACTATCTTTAACTCTAAAAATGCAATGCCTGCCAGAACTTTGCACGGGCATAGCTCATAAAAATGAGGTGACATTGGGGCACAGGTGTGTGACAGGCTTAATGCTGGCCCACTGCCGTCCATTTAGGACTATCTTTTACTAACCAACAAAAGGTTATGTGGTACAGGTTTCCTTGCTTTCTTGAGGGTCCTTGGCATAATTGTGAAGCCAATGAACCTTGAAATTCCTTTTTCTATTGCATTACACCAAGCAGTATATACCTTGACAACTATTAAGTGATACGGACAAGTGATCTCACTTCTACCTCACAGCTCAGTGTTGTACTTTGTTTCATATTACTTTTTAAAATATTAATCATGTTTTGTATGATTTATTTTGGCCACGGTGGCTTTGAATACAACAAGGCACATAATTGTATATACACAAGTCAATATAAAGGAAGAGGGAATGAGCTAAAAAAATGTGAGCATACTCGAGAATCAAGCATAAATGAGAGAACTTTAGGCTGAAAGACAGTAGATGCAAGGCAACAATAAGAGAGCTGTGAATCAAGTGACATATAAGGGCGGCTCATTTACTATATTTTGGTGCACGGCAGCACCACAAGGACGCTGCCCTCCATCAAAAGAAAAGGGCAGGAATGTGCTGTATCTATGAGACACGACACATCCCTGTCCTTTTCCCTTGCACTGGTGCACAACGGGCTGCCTAGCACCAATGCAGGTACCCTTGCATGATGGTGCAAGGGTACCTGGGTTGCAGGGATGACTGTTTTTGTGCAGGAAGGAACACCTTCCTGCACAAAAACAATCACTAGAGGCGTTTTCCTCTTTCTATGTCTGCTGCATTGCCTCAGTCCATATCTACAAAACCATGAAAAGCCATGCAGGGTGGTTTTACATGGCCTTGTAGATATGGCCCTGCAGTGTGTGCCACCGGTCCATCACTAAAAGTGACATTCCGGTGCCACAAGGGGACTTGTGAATAAGCCCTTAAGTGTATTTTGGATCCACTTAATGTTAATGTGCCCCATGTGGTGCTTGTAACCAACACATCATCAAAGTTGGATTTGTTTACATAAGGTTCTGCGAAGGGTGAATTGAAAATTACATGCATCAGAACAGATCTCATTGGAGTTGGATATCTTGTTTAGAAGCTCACGTGTGACAGAGCACACTGTTACACATAGATGATTACTCCTTTTCTCCTGTGGCTCTTGCTTGCAAGGTCATGCTTTAAGAATCAATCGAGAAGTTTCTGGTTATTATATTTTATTTAAAATTTCTGGTGAGTACACAAATAATGCTGCACTAAAAGGTGGCTGGAATCTGAGAAGGTCTGCTGTTTAGCCTGCCTTTCTCAGACTCTTTAAAGTGAAAGTGAGCTTACAAATTAATAACTGACTACAAGTATGTGTGGAGGTGAAATAATGCTCCCAAGTTAAATGAAGAAAAGAAAGATAACATGGGCTATTGTGTAGATTTAGAAACGCAAGTGCTTCCTCTCTCACTTTCCCTGCTCATTAACTTTGTCAAATTTGAAGAGCACTGGCAAGTTTTAGACAGGCAAATATTTTTTTCTTGTTTGCAGACCAGAATGTTATGTTGTTCCCCAGATTAATAATTGCTGTCTAGTATGTTTAAGGCTACTCAAGACTCAAGTGTAGCTAAAATTAAAACAGAGACCCCCTCTCTCTGGCATGGCATGGTTGCACCTAGCATGATGGAATTCAAGATTGCCCGAAGTATCTTAATTATGTGTGGTGAAATATAACTTTTATCTTGTTTTTTATCAAGTTCGAGGTAATACACACCAGTGCTTAATTTGAGCCAGGGGTTGTCAATGGGAACCACCAGCACTCATTTTGTTTGGCAACAGCACTTACATTTCCTCATCAAACATTTCCAGAGAGCAAAAGAGGGGAAAACACACAAAGGGAAAGAAGGAGGAAGAGAATGACTGAAAAAACATCACAAAGGGAAAAAGCAAGGGTGCGAGAGTGAGATAAAGAGGCATGGAGTGTCTGGAAGTGAATTACAATGGCCTGCGGTGGACTCAGGACCAGAGAGCCTTGTTATTCCATGTGCTGGCATTTAAGTGCACCAGCCGTGGGCTTCTGAGCAGTGCGTTGGGCATCAGTATTTATTCATTTACAAATTGAGCACTGATACTTACAGACTTGCTGCACACTGCAAATACATGGTTGCAAGAAAATAAATAAAACATTGCTTATAATTGTACTGAACATTTAATCATCCTCAGCCTTTGTTTTTCATTGTAACAGAAGCAGGGTACAATGTGCCATTCCACTTGAAACTCCATGCATACGCTTGTCAGTAGTATGACCAGGGGTGGTTCCTCCATTAGGGCGGAGGAGCGTCACCCTGCTGCCAGCAGCGGCAGTTGCAAAACCTTTGAAGAAAAAAGGATAATAAACTTAGTTTATTAACCTTTTCTTTTAAAGGGGCGGGCCATGGGGATTCAAGAGCAGTGACTCCCTCTCACAGTGCATGTATGTTTGGTCTGCCATCTTGGGCCAGCAAAAATATACAGGCGCAGTGGGCTCACTCCACCCTGGCAACACATTGGCTAGGCACTCCCAGCCAATCCTGACGCTGCCTTGAGCAGCGTCAGGATTGGCTTATGTCAGTAACCGCTTAGCTGCTGGGCCTTCCCAACACCCCTCCTGCCCTCCACCGGGACGATGAGCCCTTCTTGGGCTATTTGGGGTAGTTTGCACTTAGGCCCCTATAACGTTTTGTCCACGTAAGCTATCCATGCCAAATTTGAGCCCTTTTTTCCAACATTTTGGGGATTGTAAAGGTTCCCAAAGTTTGTGGGTTCCCCTGGAGTAAACCAAGAAATTAGCCAAGATGCAGCTAAAATGAGTTTGTTTTTAAAAGAAATGGGGACAAAAAGCTGCAGAAGAAAGCATCTGTTTTTTCCCCAGCAAATGGCATCAACAAAGGGTTTGCAGTGCTAAAATGACCATCTTCCCAGCTTTCAAGAAGAGGCAGACTTGAATCAGAATACCACATTTTTCAATACAGTTTTGGCATTTTACTGGGACATACCCCATTTTTACTATTTTTTGTGCTTTCAGCCTCCTTCCAGTTAGTGACAGAAATGGGTGCGAAACCCATGGTAGATCCCAGACAGCTAAACATTTCTGAAATGTAGGCAACATTTTGAATTCAACAAGGGGTCACCTGTATAGATTCTTCAAGATTTTCCTACAGAAAGTAACAGTTGAAATGCAAAAATATTGAAATTCAGTTGAAAAAAACAGTCATTTCAGTCTACGTTTTCTTCTGTAACTTTTTCCAGCTATGACAGATTTTTCAAAGCAATATATTGTTACGTCTGCTGGACCCTTTTTGGTTGCAGGGGTATATAGGTCTTGTAGGTTCATCAAGAACCCAAGGTACCCAGAGCCAATAAATGAGCTGCACCTTGCAATGGGTTTTTATTGTATACTGGGTATACAGCAATTCATTTGGTAAAATATAAAGATTGAAAAATAGGCATTGTTAGAAATGGGGGCTTTGTTTGGCAGTCAGGTTACCCCCTGTCCAATCAAGGGTCCTCACTCTAGTCAGGGTGAAGGAGAATCACACTCAGTTAATCCCCACTTATCCCCTTGGTAGCTTGGCACGAGCCGGCAGGCTTAGCTCAGAGACAATGAGTTAAGTATTTGTACAACCACACACAGTAATAAAGTGGACCACTACAAAAGGACACAACACAGGTTTAGAAAAATAGTAAATAGTTTATCTAAATAAACAAGAACAAATATGATAAAAATCCACAATATACAGTTAAAAATTAGAATTTAGCACTTAAAAGCATGAAAACAGTGCCTTGTGGCACAGATACTGCAAGTTGGTATGATGTGACATTGTGACGAAGTAATTTCCTACAATGTCTTGCTAATGGTGCAGTTTATGGAGTCATTCGACCCCCAGGTACAGTACCTTAAGAAACTAGCAGAAAACAGACCGGTGCACGGAATTGAGGAGAACGGCTTCACTGGGTCTGATGCGTCTTCAGTTCCAGTGCCACGGGGCAAAAGGACTGCGGCATCGCGCAGCGGCGTCAGGTCCTCACTACAGGGCATCGAGGTGAAGCAGCATCAGATGCGAAGTGGGTCCCCTAGTTCCGGCAGATGCTTAGTCAGGAGGAGTGAGGATTCTGTGGGGCAACCTCACATGGTGGAAATGACGTCAGAGGGCCGCAGCACTGTGATGGCGTCAGGTCGTCACAGATGTTGGATTTACGACACTCCGATGTCAGCAAAGTCGGGCGGGATCAGCGGCTGCAGCGTTGCGAGGCCTACAGAGTCATCGGACTTCTATGAGGTCCACATCCTCAGGGCAGGCAGCGTCAGCTCACAGGATTGTCGGCTTTGTCGCACTCAGTGAAATCCACAGCCTCGGGGCAAGCGGTGTCACAGTACCGGGCAGCGGCGTCCTTTGCAAAGTCACACAGCGTCGTCCAGTGTCGTTAGACTGTTTTTTCTCCAGGGATTCATTTTCAGGGGTCCAGGAACTGGAATGGCACCCTCTGGCAAGCTAGAGTCCACAGCAAGTAGACTCAGGTTTGGTTGGTGAAGCCTTTGCTTTTCCTGAGGCGTCAAAACAGGAGGTAAGCTCTAGTCCAAGCTCTTGGAGTCACTTTTCAATAAGGAATGCAACAAAGTCCAGTCTCTGTCCCCTTGCACAGGCAGAAGCAGCAACTGCAGTATAGCCCAACACAGCACAGGCCAGGGCAGCCCCCTTTCTGTCACTGTCTAGAGAGAGGTGAAACAGCCCAACAGTCAAAATGGCCCAGACAGGGAATCCACAAATAGGCAGAGTCACAGAATGGTTTAAGCAAGAAAATACCTACTTTCTAAAAGTGACATTTTCAAACACACAATCTAAAAACCAACTTCACCAAAAATTGGGAGCTCAGAGACCCTAAACTGCATAATTATATCTGTCCCCAAAAGGAAACTGTGCTTTAATAACATTTAAAGGCTGCCCACTGTGGGAGGCTGACCTGGTTTGCAGTGGGTACCTATAGTACGTCCACCTTTTACCAGGTCCAGTTATCCCTTATTAGTGAAATGTAGGCAGTGTCTAGAAGCCAGGATCTAGTGGTAGATGTAACTGAACAGCCAAGGCTTATCTAGGAGACATGCAAAGCTCATGCTATACCACTGTACTCACACAGTACTCACACACATGAAAGAAAATATTCACTGTTACAAAAATAAAGTTACTTTATTTTAATGACACAAATGCCAAAAATACATAGAGACTATACTCCCTTAGGAGGTAAGTAATACCCATATTATATACACTAGGAGAAATAGGCATATAAACATTTAGAAAACAGTGCAATTAGTGAAAATCACAATGGTTTGAAATGGGCCTAGGGGGAACACAAGCCGTATACTAACAAAGTGGAATGCAAAGGTCAGTTTCTCACCTAGGCAATTGTAATGTGTAGAGGGTCGCTGGGAGTACCAGAATACACCAAAGCCCAGGAAAGTAGGAGTAAATTACAGGAACTTTCCCAGAACACACAGAAACACGAGAGATAAGATTATGCAAGAACCAGAAGAGACTGCAAGACACAATAAGTGGATTCCTGGACCTGAAGACCTGTGGAAGAAGGTGATCAAGTCCAAGAAGCACAGAAGAGTCCAGGGAAAACAGGAGCCCCTGCTAACCTGGATGAAGGTGCAAAAGAGGAGCCACGGCTGAAGAACAATAGTCAGTAATGCACCCAAGAAGACGAATGCGGGTTCCTGGTTGGTGCAGATGATATACCAAGCTGGATGGATTATTGCAGTCTGGTTTGCGTTGCTAGAGTCCGCCAACAAGCTTTGGCACACACAAAGCTTGCGGTTAGCAGAAAATGGTTCTGCCCGGGACCAGGAGGGACCTGGTGAACTCTACCCAGGAGGTGGAGTCAGAGGGACCTTAAAGCAACTCAGAGAGCCCACAGAAGACCAGGCAGCGTGCAGAGGAGTCCCACAGCATGGGGACAAAGAAGGTGCAAAAGGAGGCCCATGCAACACTACAACAAAGGATCCCAAGCCGCCGGAGAACCACTCAGGAAGATGTGCATCACAGGATAGAGTGCTGGGGTCTGCAGATAGAGCTGCACAGTGCATGAGGAACATTGTGGAAGGTTGCAAACAAGCCTTGACAAATGCAAAACATGCAGTGCATGGGGTTACTGTCTTGCATGGGGAGGCAAGCTCTTACCTCCACCAAAGTTGAACAGTAGGATGTCAGGACCGTCAGAACCACTTCATTCCACCACCCGTGGCAGGATCCACGCAACTTGTCAGGAGAGGTGACCCAATCTGCTGGTCGTCAATGCAGAGAGGTGCCTGCTGAAGCAGGTGAGTAACTCCTTCACTCCAAGGGAGATTCCTTTGTTCTTCTGGTGCAGGCTGAACACAGGCTGTCCTCTGAGGATGCACGGCCAGGAAACAGTTGCAGTTGCTGGCAGGATACAATGTTGCAGAAGTTTTCCTTGCCTCTTTGTTTCAGTTTGTAGAGTTCCTGGAGGGTCCAGATGAAGTTTCTTCAGTGAGAAGGTGAAGTAAAGGATGCAGAGGATTCCTGCTGGAGTCTTGCAATCCGTATCTGAAGAGCCACCCAAAGGAGAGACCCTAAATAACACTGAAAGGGGGATTGGTCACCTAAACAGATAAGCACCTATGAGGGGAGGGCTCTGACGTCACCTGCTGGCACTGGCCACTGGCTCCCAGAGTTCCCTGCCAACTTGTAATCCAAGATGGCAAAACCCAGGGACCCTCTGGAGAAGCTCTGAGCACCACCCCTGGGGTGGTGATGGACAGAGGAGTGGTCACTCCCCTTTCCCTTGTCAAGTTTCACACCAGAGCAGGGACTGGGGGACCCTGAACCAGTGTAGACTGGATTATGCGAGGAGGGCACCAAATGTGCCCTTCAAAGCATTTCCAGTGGCTTGGGTCTCAAGTGACACCTATTTCCAAAGGGAGAGGGTGTAACACCCCTCTCCCAAAGGAAATCCTTTGTTTTGCCTTCCTGGGCTTGAGCTGCTCAAATAACAGCAGGGCAGAAACCTGTCTGAGAGGTGGCAGCAGCTGCGGCTGCCTTAAAAACCTCAGAAGCCTGGAATGGCAATACTGGGGGTCCTCTAAGGAGCCTCCAGAGTGCATGGAATCATACAACCAATGCTTGCAAATGCCTTGGGCTGTGATTCCAAATTGTTTGATACCAAACAGGCCTATGTTCGGAGTTACCATTATGTAGCTGGACATAGGTAGTAACCTA
Source organism: Pleurodeles waltl (assembly GCF_031143425.1). NCBI lineage: Eukaryota > Metazoa > Chordata > Amphibia > Caudata > Salamandridae > Pleurodeles > Pleurodeles waltl. The sequence continues at coordinate 755,802,884 of NC_090440.1, read as the reverse complement.
TGTCCAGTACATGCGTAAAAAGGTATTCCCGCACTCCAGGAAAATGGTCCTGGCGGTCATAGGGAACTTCTGCTAGTGCAGGGGTGCCCTCACACACAGGTACTCTGCACCTTGCCCTCTGGGCCTGCTATAGGGGTGACTTATAAGTGACCTGGTGCAGTGTGATTGGCAGTGAAGGGTGCATGCACCTTTTCAGGCAGCCTGAAATGGCAGTCCTCCAGAAGCCTTTGCATGGGCTCCCTATGGGTGGCAAAAGAAATGCTGGAGCCCATAGGGATCCCCTGGAGCCCCAACGCCCTGGATACCTAAGTACCATATACTAGGGACTTATAAGGGTGCACCAGTATGCCAATTGTGGAAATAGTGGGTTATCAGTATGCAACAACAACATTTAGAGGAGAGAGAGCATAATCACTGAGGTTGTGGTTAGCAGGATCCCAGTGAACACAGTCAAGCACACTGACATCAGGCAGAAAATAGGGGTAACCATGGTAAAAAGAGGGTACTTTCCTACACCCCCATGTTAATCTATGAGCAAGAGATAGACCTTCCAACAGTGAAAAGCGAATTTGACAGTATTTCACTGTCAGGACTTGTAAAACACATGAGTACATGTCCCACCTTTAACAAAGACTGCACCCTGCCCTTGGGTCTACCTAGGGCCCACCTTAGGGGTGGTTTACATGTATAAAAAGGGATGACTTAGGCTTGGCAAGCGGGTACACTTGCCAAGTCGAATAGGCAGTTCAAGACTGCACACACAGATACTGCAGTGGCAGGTCTGAGATATGTTTACAGGGCTACTTATGTGGGTGGCACAATCAGTGCTGCAGTCCCACCAGTTGCATTTGATTTACAGACCCTGGTCACCCCTAGTGAACTGTACTAGGGAATTATGCCAATCATGTAAAGCCAGTTACACATATGTTGAACATAGGAACACTTGCACTTTAGCACTGGATAGCAGTGGTAAAGTGTCCAGAGTAACAAAAACAGCAAAATCAGAGTCCAGCAAACATCAAAAACCTGGGAAACAGAGACAAAAATTTAGGTGAGACCACGCCAAGTATGCCAAGTCTAACAGGCATTGAGGAAACCTATGTATTTCCAAAATGGGCACAAAATAAGGAGTTTAGAAACAGTGGTTATTTGCACATCTCTGAAATTGGGGGTCCCTGTACTAGCATGTGACCTACAGGGCATTTGTCAAAATTACTTCTTTCTTACATAAGGGGTCATTACAACATTGGCGGTATAAGGTCCTTACCGCCGTGCAGAAGACCGCCAATACACCGCCGCGTCCGCGGTAGACCGCCACAGCTATTATGACACACATCTGCCGAAATTCAGACACCCACACAATACCGCCACACCAAAGGTCAGCGATAAACATGCGGAAACAAATCCTCCACCTTCATGCCAACAGAAACACGCCCATGCTATTACGACCCACGAATCCACGCGGCGGTCTTTCAACCACGGTATTCCATTGGCGGTACACACCGCCGCGCTCAAAATACACACACATCTCCAAAACACAGCCACATTGGACAATTCAAAATACACACCCCTGATACACATACAAACAACACTCCCACACACCCAACACAATATAAAACAGACACCCACATCACCCACAAACCCCTACGACCAAAAATTTGAGTTGAAGGCGACAGAGAGAGAGCACAGCAATAGACAACCCCAACACACAGAGGCACACGACACCATCACCCACACAACATCCATGCACAAAACACCACATACCACTACACTCACCACACTCATCAACACATACACCACCCCACACATCACACACACCACCCCATGTCACGCCAAAGACACCCCCGCTTCTCCGAGGAGGAGCTCAGGGTCATGGTGGAGGAAATCATCCGGGTAGAGCCACAGCTATTTGGCTCACAGGTACAGCACACATCAATAGCCAGGAAGATGGAGCTATGGCAAAGAATAGTGGACAGGGTCAACGCTGTGGGACAGCACCCAAGAAATAGGGAGGACATCAGGAAGTGGTGGAAAGACCTACGGGGGAAGGTGCGTTCAACGGTATCCAGGCACCACATCGCGGTACAGCGGACTGGTGGCAGACCACTACCTCCTCCCCCTCAACTAACAACATGGGAGGAGCAAGTCTTGTCCATCTTGCATCCTGAGGGCCTCGGAGGAGTCGTTGGAGGAACGGACACTGGTAAGTCAAATCTTAACTATCATAACCCCAACCCTACCTGCATGATATCACACACCCCCACCATCACACCCTCCCCTATCACCCCAATTCCTCACCTATCTACCCATTACACCAACCACCCATCCCAAACCCAAGCCCTGCATGACATAACTAAGCATTGACACCCATCACCAAAGCATGCCCACTGCACAGACCCAGAACACCCCCCAACCATCAGCACACAAGCCCCCCCACAGGAATGCCTGCACTGGGGTTCACGCACACCCAACCATTGCACACCATGAAACACACACATGCAATAATCATGTACTTATACCCCCGCAGGAACCCGAAGGAACGTCACCACACCAGAGGGTCCAGACAACACCACTCCACCCCCAGAAGAGGCCCACAGTGACGATAGCAGCTCTGCCCCACTGGATCTTGATGACCAGCCTGGACCATCGTGGGCCTCGGGACAGTCGGTTCCCCTTGCCCAGCCACAGCCCAACACCGAGCTTACACCCTCTGGTAACACCAGCACAGTACCGACCCAGCGGGCCCAAACCTCCCTACCCAGGACAGGTCAATCAGCTGTGTGTCCACCACTACAGGGCACCCAGGGTAACCCACCACCCCAACAACAACAGGGACCTGGAGGCAGTGGTAGTGGGCACACGATCCAGGGGACGGAGGCACAGGAACATAGGGGAACTGGGAGGGCTGCTGTGCGACACAGGGAGGACAGGCCAAGGGAACCCACTCTCAACGAGGCCCTCTCCTCCATCATGGAAGCATACCACCACTCCCAGGAAACGATGGCCACGGTCCTGGACAAGTTGCAGGAGACCCTGCGTCTGCAGGAGGAACAATATTTGGGGTTCAGGGAGGAGCTAAGGACCATCGGCTCCACCCTGGGCACCATTGTAGGGGTGCTGACGGACATTCAAAAGACCTTGAGGGACACCGTGGCACTCCAAGGGGCCCCTGACACTAGGCAGGACGACGAACTGCCCACCACCTCCGCCGGCGCTAGTGGACAGGACGTCCCGCCACAGGACCACCACACCAGCACCCCACCCCCTGCAGATGGACAACCACCACGCAAGCGGGCCCTGAGATCCAGGAACAGGACAGAGCAAGATGGCAAGAACCCCGCCAGGAAATAATGATAGTCCTCCCATTGTCCCACTTTGTTACCCTGCCCAAATCGGAACTGGCCCAGCTCCACTTCCAATGCCCAGATGTGCAATGTACCTGTGAGACTAATAGACTGGACTCTGCCATGGACATTCCTCCCCCGTCACCCATCACCATTTTACAATCCCCCTTCATTTTTAAACACCCTTCAAACACCAAAAAAAATTGAGTCAGTCAATGATTTGTAAATCTGTATAATCATTTACAGTTGCATAATGGGTTACCCATTGGAAGGCTAACATACCTATGTCACACATCACAAGCCCTTCAAGGATGCAAACAGTTGACACGTAGGTTACCACATTTGTGGAACTGAAATGGAAGGGGACAACTCAGTTAACAAATAGTGAGTGAAATTGAGGTACAGGATAGAGGTAGATGTGTGAAAGTGAATGTAATGGTAAAATAGAAAATGTGCTCACCTGTGTGTCACTGGAAATATTGCTGTATGACTGACTCCCTGTTGTCGTTTTCGTCTTCCTCAGCTTCATCCTCATCAATGTCCACATGCTCCACAGGCTCCACAGCTGCTACAACACCGTCATCTGGATCATCCTCCTGCAGAAAAGGCACCTGGCGTCGCAAAGCCAAGTTATGGAGCATGGAGCAGGTGATTATGATGTCGCACACCTTCTTCGGTGAGTAGAATAGGGAACCACCTGTCATATAGAGGCACCTGAACCTGGCCTTAAGAAGGCCGAAGGTGTGCTCGATAACCCTCCTAGTCCGCCCATGGGCCTCATTGTACCACTCCTCTGCCCTGGTCCTGGGATTCCTCACTGGGGTCAATAGCCAGGAAAGGTTGGGGTAACCAGAGTCCCCCAATAGCCATACACGGTGCCTCTGGAGTTCACCCATCATATCAGGGATGCTGCTATTGCGCAGGATGTAGGCGTCATGCACTGAGCCAGGGAACATAGCATTTACCTGGGAGATGTACTGGTCTGCCAAACACACCATCTGGACATTCATCGAATGATAACTCTTCCTGTTCCTGTACACCTGTTCACTCCTGCGGGGGGGACCAGAGCTACATGGGTCCCATCAATGGCACCTATGACGTTGGGGATATGTCCAAGGGCATAGAAGTCACCTTTCACTGTAGGCAAATCCTCCACCTCAGGGAAAGTGATGTATCTCCTTACGTGTTTCAGCAGGGCAGACAACACTCTGGACAAGACGTTGGAAAACATAGGCTGGGACATCCCTGATGCCATGGCCACTGTTGTTTGAAATGACCCACTTGCAAGGAAATGGAGCACTGACAGCACCTGCACGTCAGGGGGGATTCCAGTCGGATGGCGGATTGGTGAAATCAGCTCTGGCTCCAACTGGGTACACAGTTCCTGGATTGTCGCACGGTCAAACCTGTAGGTCACGATTAAATGTCACTCCTCCATTGTCAACAGGTCCACCAGCGGTCGGTACACCGGCGGATTCCGCCATCTTCTCATATGTCCCAGCTGACGGTGCCTACGAAGGACAACAGCGAAGAAACAGTCACTATGCTTCCAGGTATGTACCCACAGTCACACACAAGACTACCCCAGACAATAAACCCTTCCTGTATGTGTGTTGAGTGTAGGCCTCAGTATGTGTGACGCAGTTGAAAATGAATCCATGTGGGCCCCTGAAATGGCGGCTGCCTGACCTCTAAACAGGGACAATGGGATTGTGGGGTAACAGCGCTGGCGTTGCAAACCGTGGCGGTAGGCGGTTGTAGAGCGCGGCGCAATGCTGCATTGGTTAACAATGGACCCTATGGGTCCCAGGAGCCAATGAACAGGTGCGCTGGCGGTGATGATGCGCCCCGCCGTGGACGTCACCGCCGCGGACGTCACCGCCATTTTCTATCTCTTCAATCACTAGATACCTGACCTTCGACAGGAGAGGACCTACACTGCTAGTGTTGCTGTGACCTTGGTCTGGAAGTGACGATGGCTGCTGCGTCTGGGGAAAGGGCCCCTGCCTTCACATCGGAGGAGTTGGAGAAACTTGTGGATGGGGTCCTCCCCCAGTACACGCTACTCTACGGTCCTCCAGACCAACAGGTTAGTACACAGGGAGCACGTTGTAGGGGCTAGGCCTGGGTGGAGAGGGCTGGGTGGAAGAGGGAAGGGGGCAGAAGTCATACTACAGTACAGCATGGGAATAAATGGGCCACATGGTCAGAGTATGGAGGGGGCCACACACATTGATGGTGCAATTGGTAATGACTGTTCCTCTTCCCTTGTGCATGTCATGTAGGTCAACGCCCACCAGAAGAGGGACATTTGGCGTGCCATCGCCAAGGAGGTCCAGACCCTGGGGGCCCACCAGAGACGGGGCACCCACTGCCGGAAGAGATGGGAGGACATTCGCCGCTGCAGCAAGAAGACGGCGGAGGCTCAGCTGGGGATGACCTCCCAACATGGGAGGGGTGACCGTCGTAACATGACCCCCCTGATGTTCCGGATCCTGGCGGTGGCCTACCCAGAGTTGGATGGGCGCTTAAGGACATCACAGCAGACACAAGTGGGTGAGTACAACCTCATTCTGCGGACTTTGCGTGCAGTGGAGGTGTCTGGGTGGGGGAGGTGGGCTGTGGGTGTCCGTAGTCCAGGGCGAGTTAGTTAGGCAAGGCCCCTCCGTAATGTTGGCCATGTGGCACTCTACCCCACCTCAGAAAACTAGCAAGTTGAGGTATAGTTGCCCCTGTGGCATCCATGTGCGCGGATTTTCAGCATTGCCATTTAGCCAATATCCATGAAATTGCATGTGCAGAGGGCAGGAGCGCGGCGTTGTGCATGTGGCTGCTGCGTCTGTCTTGTCCGCCAACGGTAGCGGTATGCCATGCACTAAAACTCTCTTTCTTCTGTCTCCCCCCCTTTTCCTGCTCTCCCTGTCCTTTTGTACATCAGCATCAACAGGCGGAGGTACAGTGGCACCGGAGCACGAGGGAGCTGCATCCCACATGGCCATGGAGGGCCACACCACAGACTACACCAGTGGGACGGAGGGCGAGGGGAGCTTCACGTCGGCCACCGGATCACCAACCAGCGACACAGACTCGTCCGCCGATGTGAGGTCCCCTGTGGTGGCGGCACCATCTGTGCGCCCCACTTCTACAGGTACAGCCGCCACCCCCACTACCAGCACCGCCCTCCCAGCAGCCCCTCAGCGTTCGCCCGTGCCTGCTCACCCAGGAGGGTGGGCATCACCTTCGCCTCTGGCACCTCAGGCCCTGCCCCAGTCACCCCTGTTGCCCTCAGTGAGGAGGCCATTGATCTCCTCAGGTCACTCACTGTTGGGCAGTCTACCATTGTGAATGCCATCCAGGGTGTAGAAAGGGAATTGCAACACGGTAATGCATTCCTGGAGGGCATTCATTCTGGTCAGGCTGCCCTTCAACGAACCCTGCAATCTCTGGCCTCAGCACTGATGGCACCAATTGTCCCTGTGTCCAGCCTCCCCCCTCCAACTTCCTCCACCCAGACCCAATGCCCTGTATCTCAGCCCATCCCAAGCACACCTACAGACCAGCATGCAGACAAGTCAACACACCCAAGTAGCTCAATCAAACATAGGCACCACACACTCCACAAGCACTCACACAAGCATCACACCCATACAGACACAGCAACATCCTCTGTCTCCACTGTGTCCCCCTCCTCCTCTTCTCCCTCCTCCCTCCCAGTCTCGTCTACACACACACCTGCATGCACCACATCTACAGGCACTAGGACTCGCACCAGGACACCCAGCACCACATGCCGCTCACCTGCACTCACCACCTCCACTCCCATTTACACGTCCCCTGTGTCCTCTCCCAGTGTGTCTGTGACGCCCCCTCCCAAAGTACCCAAACGGCGACAATCACTCACCCAACATCCATCCACCTCACGACAGCCTCCAGTACCTGCACCTGCACCCAAAACAGCTAAAGTGACACCTCCTACAACCACCTCTTCTTTCTCCACTCCCAGACCCCCTCCAGCTACCCATCGGCAGAAACTGTCCCTCTGTCAAATTGACCTTTTTGCTCCCATCCCCTCACCCCCCTCCAATTCATCAGTCCCGTCGTAGCGCCTCAGCCAAAAAGCCTCCAGGACCAGTGGTGCCTGTTCAAGGTTTTTGGAGTGCACCGTCCACCAGGGCAGGCAGTAGGACCCGGAGCCAAGGCACAGGCAGCCCACCCCCTGTAAAGGCTCCGAAATTGGAGAGTGGACGACGGGACCGTGTCAAGACTCCTGGTGGGACAACAAGTGAAATGGGATCGAAGGCGATTGGTGAGTCAGCTGTAACTCCAAAAAAGGTGGGGAAGGTCCAGAGGAAGTCTGCCCAGCCTGTTGTGAGTGTCACGGCGGAGAAGTGCGCCATCATTTCCGGCGGTCCAGACACAACCGCCAGCACCGTCGTCACTGGTCCAGAAACCACCGCCAGAGTCACAGCCCAGGAGGGCACAAGTATCGTAACTGGTCCAGAGACCACCGCCAGAGTCACAGCCCAGGAGGCCTCAAGTATCATCACTGGTCCAGAGACCACCGCCAGAGTCACAGCCCAGGAGGGCTCAAGTATCGTCACTGGTCCAGAGACCACCGCCAGAGTCACAGCCCAGGAGGGCTCAAGTATCGTCACTGGTCCAGAGAGCACCGCCGGAGTCACAGCCCAGGCGGGGCAAGGATGTCACAGCCCCGCTGGGCAATGATGGAACATCATGCCACACACCAATGTCCAGTGTGGAAATCGTCATGCCACACACCAATGTCCAGTGTGGCAATCGTCATGCCACACACCAATGTCCGTATCAGAACCGCCATGTCAAAGCACCGCTGAAGAGGGCAAAGACTGCCATGTCATAGCACCGCTGAAGAGGGCAAAGACCGCCATGTCATAGCACCGCTGAAGAGGGCAAAGACCGCCATGTCAAAGCACCGCTGAACAGTTCTGAAACGCCATGGCATAGCACCGCTGAAGAGGGCAAAGACCGCCATGTCATAGCACCGCTGAAGAGGGCAAAGACCGTCATGTCAAAGCACCGCTGAACAGTTCTGAAACGCCATGTCATAACACCGCTGAAGAGGGCAAAGACTGCCATGTCATAGCACCGCTGAAGAGGGCAAAGACCGCCATGTCAAAGCACCGCTGAACAGTCCTGAAACGCCATGTCATAGCACCGCTGAAGAGGGCAATGCACCGGGTAGGAATGAATGGCCAACCACATCAGGCATCCTTATCCCATGTGCAGCTGGGACAGTGACAGGACACTACCATTCACGGGGAGACTCATCCAGTCTGGGCACCAGTCACCCCCCAGTACCAGTATGGACCTGCATCAACTTGAGAGACTGTGGCTTTGCACTCCCCAGGATGTGACAGTGGGCAACCCACCCACTGTATGGACTTGAGAGACTGTGGCTTTGCACTCCCCAGGATACATCAATGGGCATGGAGCCCCGTCGTGGATCTGGCTTTGCGTTTATGTGGCTGTGGTGCCCACCCTTCCCTTCCCCCTGAGGTGCCTGTAGTGTTTCTATCTGATGCCCCGGCAGTGTTCTCTCCGATTTTGGTCAGGTATCTATTGTGGGCCTCGCCCATGCATTGTTGGACTGTTTGTGCACGGACATTGTTGTGTACATATCTGCACTACTTCTCAGATTGTATATATGTAAATAAGAGTGATTTTAGTATACATATATTTGTTTATTTTTGTATGACATGTATATTGGCACATTACAAAGTTTGACCGAAATTCGCATTGTCTTTGCATTCTTCCAGGGGAATTGTGGGTTGTTACTGTGATTTTTGTGACTGCATTGGTGTGTATGTTGTAATATGCGAGTGTGGGGGTGGGGGTGTTTGGTGGGTTTCCCCCTAACTTTTGCCTTCCCCCTCCCCGTGTCTTAGGTGCTGTACTCACCGGTATCTTCTGCGCCTACGTCGCTGTTGGTCGTGAAGGAGCAGAAAGACAAGGGCAGGTAGTATATGGAGTTCCAGGTCCATGGAGTCGTCGTTCCTCGTGGGAAGTGTAGAAGGTGAGCGTTTTCCCATAGCAAAAGCTGTTTCCGCTGTGTTTTTATCCACGGTGAATCCGCCCCGGAAAAGGTGGCTGATTGGCCTGTTGTGATACTGTGGGCGGTACATTGTCTCCCGCCTGTCTGTTGGCGGTGACCGCCGCGCTGCTTGTCTGTACCGCCGTGGCGGGCGAAGTGTTAAAGTGGCTGTCTTTGTTGGCGGTTTCCGCCAGGGTCATAATTCCCTTTTTTTGTCCGTCTGACTGTTTGCGGTATTACCGCATCTTTAACACCGTCCGCCAGGGTTGTAATGACCACCATAGTGTCTTACATTTGGAAAGGCAATTGGCAATAACACGTGTTCTTCTATTCTGTGTTCCCCTAGGTCTCTCAATAAAAAAGGTACCTCACTTGTGTGGATAGGCCTAGTGCCCGTGATAGGATATGCCCCAAAACGCAACATGGACACATCACATTTCCACAGTGCCTAGCTGGGGATTTTGACCTCTGGCTCAGCCGGCACCTAGGAAAATTTCCCAAACCTGTACATTTTTTGAAAGTAGACAACTTGGGAAATCCAGGATGCGGTAACTTGTGGGGCTTTCACTGGGTTCTGTCACCCAGAATCCTTTGCAAACCTCAAAAGTGAGCTAAAAAAACACTCTTTCCTCACATTTCGGTGCTGCAAAGTTCTGGAATCTGAGAGGAGCCACAAACTACTTTCCACCCATCATTTCTCCAGGTTCCAGAAAAAAATGGCACCTCACTTGTGTGGGTAGTCCTCATGCCTGTGACAGGAAATGCCCCAAAACACAACGTGGACACATCTAATTTTCCCAAAGAAAACCAACGTGTTTTTCGCAAAGTGCCTTGCTGTGGATTTTGGTCTCTAGCTCAGCCGACACCTAGGGAAACCGACCACACCTTTACATTTTTTTTGGGAAGTAGACACCTTGGGATATCTATGATGGGTGACTGTGGGACTCTCACTGGGTTCTGCCACCCAGAACCCTTTGCACACCGCACAATTGAGCTAAAAAAATGTTTCCCTTACATTTCGGTGCTGCAAAGTTCTGGAATCTGAGAGGAGCCACAAACTTCCTTCCATCCAGCATTTCCCCAAGTCTGCCAATAAAAATGAAACCTCACTTGTGTGGGTAGGCCTCATGCCCATGACATAAAATGCCCCAAAATGCAACATGGACAGATCACATTCTTCCAATGAAAACACATGTGTTTTTTGCAAAGTGCCTAGCTGTGGATTTTGGCCGCTAGCTCAGCCGGCACCTAGGGAAAACTTACCAAACCTGTACTTTTTGGGAAAGAAGACACCTTGGGAAATCTAGAATGGGGTGACTTGTAGGGATCTCACTGGCTTCTGTCCCGCAGAATCCTTTGTAAATCTCAAAATTTAGCTAAATACACTTTTTCCTAACATTTTGGTGCTGCAAAGTCCTGGAATCTGATAAAAATGGTACCTCACTTGCATGGGTAGGTCTAATGCCCACAACAGGAATGGATCACACAACGGTCAATGGTAGCCCTTACATTTGGGCAACTGTTGACCCTGGGGTGATCCATTCCTGATGCAGGCACTAGGCACAGGCACATTTTTATCAGGACAAGTGGGGAAACGCTGGGTGGTAGGAATTTTGTGGATCCCTGTAGTTTGTGTGACAGAAATGCAAAGAAAAATAGAGAATTTATTAAACATTTCACCTTTGAAGAGTATGCTAGGTAAGAACAATTTGGGGAATCCACACAAGTCACACCTCTGTGGACTTCCCTGGCTGTCTAGTTTTCAGAAATGTCTGGGTTTGGTAGGTTTCCCTATAAGGCTGCTGAACCCAGGACCAAAAACGCAGGTTCCTGCCTTACAAAACCAGGTTGTTTTGTGATAGATAATTTTGATGACTCCACAATACGATTTGGGTGTTCGATTTTAGGGCTAAACTAAATTGGGGAGCTCCCAAGAGAGCACTGTCTGTGCTTGCCGCCACATGCACCTGCTCTCTAGGTTGGGCTAACCCGATGTTGTCCCTCTGCACAGACTGTGCTTGTGAAGGGATAGCATGATTGTTCTCATCACCTCCCTCAGAATTACTGGAAGAGGAAATGTCGGATGGGGCTCCTCCGACTGAAAAATCACTCCCAGAGTCTGCTCCCTTGTCCGCTCCCTCAGATGCTGTCTCGGTGTATGCTGTCTCATTCTCTGGTCCTCAGTCAGAGCTGTCCTCCATGACCCCAGTTAGGGCTTGAGTAGCAGTAATTGAACAAGAAGCCATCTCTGCTACGGCTAAACTGTCCCTCTAAAACACTAGCTTACGTAGATGGTCACAAAATTGGTGGTGGGAGTGTGTGTGACATGTGTGCTACAGTAAATGTCGGTCACATTACCTTCCTCCCTCAATCAGCATGTTCTCTGAAGACACTGAAACAAACAAAAAAGACACAGTATTACTTCACCTTGCCACATACCCATCATCACAGTCTTTAGCGCCTGTGGCGCCTAGTCCACCAATCATTTTTGGTGCTCCCACTCCCATGACCTCCTCCTCAGATTCCCTCATTACCAGCCAGCCAAAGTGCCCTTCATCTCTCCATAGCCCCTTTGAACATACATTTCATTTGTTTTAAAGCGCAGGTAATGGCTGGCTTTACTAATCCACTCTATTCAGATTCGGCAGGCATATAAACCTTCTGTGCTACTTTACGGCATCAAAAGTGCCACTAGCCAAAAGTTGATTGCCTTCTGTAGCAGGAGCATAATCACAAGAGTTATATTGACATTTTTGTTGCTTCCTAAAATCTGGGGTCGAAACACATCAGTTGGAGTATGTGCATTTCTTTGAAGATGCTGGTGAATACATATGTATATAAACATATATTCCCGGAGTGCGGTCGTTAGTGAAGTATTTCATGAATGTTGTTGATATATATATATATATATATATATATATATATATATATAGAGAGAGAGAGAGAGAGAGTTTTTCTCTCTCCTTATGTATATGTAAAGAGATCACTTTTATATGTGTGTGTGGTTTCCCAGCCCCCAGGGAAACCACACATGCATTGACAAAAGTGATCTCACTATATATATATATATATATATATATATATATATATATATATATATATATATTTCTCCCTCTCTCTCTTTTTAATAGCTGTGTGGTTTCCCTTGGGTGGCGATCGTGGCCCCCAGGGAAACCACACATCTACTGAAAAAAATACTGCCCCACAGAGGGTAAGCCCTGCTTTTAGGTGACCCCATGTCAATTTCATATTCTTTTTTTTTATTATTTGTAACCCGGGGGGGCAATTGTGGCACCCCCATGGGTAAACCAAATTGTATTATTTTAAAAAATGCCACCCCCAGGGAGGAGGAGGGGTCAGCCCATTCTCCAAAGGGCTGACCCCACCCAGCCATTTCTTTTTAATATGCTTAACTTGTGGGGGGATCGTGTCCACCCAAGGGTAAACCTACATTACTTTTTTTTTTTTTTAAATGCCCCCAGTTCATTTATTTATTTATTTATTTATTATTTTACCATTTTTACCCTGGGAAGGTGATTGCACGCCTCCAGGGGTAAACCAACTTAGTTTTTACAAGCAAATGCACCAGGGGGTGGGGCTGGACCTTTTTCCAAGAGGCTGACACCCCTAGATTAAATACTTGCTGTCTAGTGGTGTTTCCTGACCATGAATCGAGGCCTTCCTGAAAGGTTGGGAGGCTCTTTTAGGCCCGTTCTCCCCACTGGTGAAGAAAGGCAGCCTTACCTAATGCTTTCTGCTCCAGTGAGGAAAACAAACTGTGATGTCAGTGCGCCTTGCGGTGCCCTGATGTCACAGAGGGGCAGGTTGGGGGAGGTGGGGGACACGGAAGCTCCTCCGTGTCTCCCGAGGGATATTAAGTTGCACCAGAGGATTTTTAAACCCCTCCACGCTGTCAGGGAGGGTGTGCATGTGTTGACCATTGCCCGACACATGCACAAATGGGTTTAAAATGAACCTTGACTGTATTTATTGTTTATGGCAGACTGCACTTAAGTACACAGCCCTATTTATGAAAAAAGTCACAAAGTGCTGCACAGCAAATCACATTGCACTGCGTGACGGGGAAGGAAAGCAATGCTCCATATTTAAGGAAATACTGCACATCCCTGCCTTTTTCCCTGTGCTGTTGCCCTTTTGGTAGCCTAGCACCAATGCAGGCACCTTTGCACCATGGTGCAATGGTGCCTCGGTTGCAGGCAGGATTGTTTTTGTGAAGGAATGGACACCTTCCTGCACAAAAACAATCCTGAGAGGCTTATTCCTCTTTTTATGTGGCTGCAGAATGCAGCACACAGAAAGAGGAAGTAATGAGGAGAAATAAAGATATTTCTCCTCCTTAGACCTCTCCTGGAAAGGCGTATCTTTTTGACACATTCCCAGTTCAGTGGAAGGTGGAAGAGCAACACTTTTCCTCTCAAACATCAATGTACCAGCGCTGGGGCACTCAGCAAGTTCTTTACAAGATGCATTTTTATTATTATCATTATTGGTAAATCTGGAAATGCATCAAAAAACTATGGGAGTTGTGGGGTACACCCATGAAAGGCCCATGGAGCGTCTTCCTACTGCAGAGTGAGGCAATGCAGCGATTTGCACTGAGTTGCCTTAATCCAATTTTATGGAGCTACTCAGGGCGAGGCAAAATGGTCTTGCATGGCTTCATAAATATGACGAGGTTTGCGTCACTCTTGCACCACTTTGCATGGTGCAAGAGCAACACAAGCCACATCATAAATAGACCCCACAGTGTCAAAAATGCACTTGAATGTAACTCCCTATGAGATGTTGGGCCTCTATGAGAAAGTCTTTCATGTTACCTTCTAGGAAATCTCTTGTTGCTTTCTTTGGCAGTACTATGTATTCATTCCTCATCCGCTCTGGTATGACAACATATTTGTTTTCGGTCTGTGGGAACCTAACTGAATATGTAGAAAGCTGCTGAACATCTAGCAAACTCAAATGCTAACATGGAATCAATACACCTTTATGCTATTTAATAGATTGTGATTTTAAATCTCCCATAGATGTGTCAGACATTATGTATGAGCTAACTTGTAGTGTTATAGGATGACTCTAATGTCTAATACAAATACAGTGAAGTAGTTGATCCAATGCAGTCTTACAAGACATTGCTTGGTTCTCTGTTACCATCTCACACATTAACTATTTCATCTGAGTAATTAGATCTGTGCCAACCATATTTATGAGAGGGTTATGCCAGTGTTGCACCACATATAGTGGCATACCAGTAGTACAAGCAGTAAGTCATATTTTTTAAATTATGCATTTGCCAAAATGTGTTTTTTTTAAGGGTTGCATGGGGCAAAATCTTGCATGAAACCAGCTTTGCCATGCACAATTTAATGTATGCAATGTAGACGTTCCCCCACAAAATCTGACGTAAATGTAAAGCTGTGATAATTATGGGTTTGCCAATGCATCACACACAGTTAGGAAACTCAAAGCAAAGCCTGAAATGTCCCAGAGTTGCTTTGCTTCAGCAAACCAGGCATGTGAAATGATGCAGTGGCTGTCATATAGGAGAGCAACACCAAAAAACAATTTAGCAGATTCCATAGAGGTCGTCATACTGCAGCTTGGAGTTGCTAGAAGACCACTACTACGTAGGGAGCAAAGGAAGAGGAAGCGTATGTTCTGGCACGTATATCGCTCATTGACCTTAGGGAGGAGGAGGTCATTAAATTAAGAGGGAGTCTATCATTGAATTGCTTCATAAGATTGGGCCAAGTCTGCAGTCACCAACTGCAAGGCCACATAACATTCCCTCACATGTGAAACTTATGACTGTGCTCCACGTTCTGGCATCCGGTTCCTTTCAAATCACAAAAGCCACATTGTCAGGATTTTTACAAAGAGCATTTTCTGCACTCCTCCCCTCTGTCTTGGATGCCATATTCAAGCATAAACCCCAGTACACCTTCTTCCTCAAAACCCAATAACAACTGGACTCCAAGCAAGGATTCTGCACCATAGCTAAGGTCCCACATGTCCTTTGGTGCAACTAATTGCACACATGTGAAACTGGTGCCCCCTGCTGCAACATCCCACCTCCTCAGACACCAGAAGCACACAAACTCAATGAATTTCCAGACCATAGTGGATCATCAGAGGTTGTTGATCAATGTGCAGGCCAAATATTGCAAGGAGTGCACACAATGACTTCATCTTCCCCCACAGTATTATAAGTGAGCTATTCCAGCAATTCCAGAGTGGTAGATATGGGTATGACCTACTCATTGGCAAAGAAAGCTGAAACCATACCAGCTAAGAAGTTGTAATGTATGACATAAAAGCCAACTCTTTGTTTGTCAATGAAGTTTGTGTCGTGTGCATAGTGGAAATAACTTACTCCAACATGTAGACAACAATGTTCTATTGTGCCCTTCCCTCACTAATCCTTCAATGGTAATAGCAAAATATCAACTGTGAGAAGTATTGAGTCATCTTACACTGTATTAGTGAACATAACCACATATTCTGAACTGGTTAACAAATCAATATACAAATCATGTGATACACAAGGAAAGTCAATATGAGTACAAACTGTGCATATTAGCTAAGTGTGAGAAGAGTGTATGTTCAATGTTGTACCTAGTCTCGGTATTGGTTACAGTTCAGATAAAGTAACAGGTTTTGAACAAATCTTGTGTTGTATTGTTGCTAAAGTAGTCAAGCAAAACCTAAACATTAAAGGAACAGAATGTGAACTGTTGTAGTTTTACACTGCATCATGCAACTTGCATCATGTGCATTATAATGAATAAGGGTAATATTTGGAAGCAACTTTGGAACAATTTGTGTGACTTAAGCTAGCTACATAAATCCAGCGTAAAGCAACACCAATCCAATAGCTTTGTTGCATTACCCTGGCCCAAGGGGTGGTTCAAAGGGTTGTGGGTGGTTCTATACATTGAACATGCATGGAAATATAAGCAGTCCCTGATTTGACATATGTGAATGACCAGAGAATGCTTCAAAATGCCAGAGCTCCACAGTTGATGCCTAAGCAGGGAATATATCTTCAATCTCCATATGTGTTCAATGTTCCATGTGTGCTGCATTGTGCAGCATAAATACACAGATTATTATGCCTTAGCCAAATGTAAATGTGCAGGAATGTGGGCCTTACAGGACAAAACAATACAAACCTGCTTACAAGACATGCACCCTTGCACCATGTTGTAAGGTAGAATGCATTGCCAATAGTTATGACTCTGTGCATCAGCGCCATTATAACTCTGATATGACCCTTACAATGTCACATATAGTGTATGCCGGTCCTTTCCCATTACAGCACTATTTCATTTTGTCTAGGGCCAATGGTGTCACCCATGTGTAATGGTGCATAAGGGCCTGACATGATGATGAGCAGCAGTACTGAAAACATCACAACCCTGAGGCAGACTTCAGGAATGTAATGATAGATACCTCTGGCCTTCAACATTCAGCCAGCTCAGATCTGCAAGGTGACTAACTGTCTCCCATATTAATACAATGTATACATATCTGTGTCAAATGTGTTGAACATACCTTAAAGACTGGGATGACATAGTATTTATTATGGATTTGGACCGTATGCAAGTGCACTATTTACAATGCAATGTCCAAATCTCTGTCTACAAGTGGATATCTCCCATTCAACCATGGTGAGGCCGACAGCATCCAGGACCCCAATGCAACCAATAAGTTTAATTAGTACATGGATGTATCTTACTGATGTCTGTGTGTGATCCATGGGATTTGTAGCATTGCAATGTGTATTGGGAGGTATCAATCACCTGCAACTAATTTACAGTCAGTGTGCCAACACAACAGAATTTGCCACAGACTCAATTTGAATTGACAAGGAGGCATACCATTGTGAATATAGGAGCAATATAAGCAGGCATGCAGGGTACTTGTGTGTTTGCATTTGTGGTGATGTTAGTATATCTCTGGTCTTGTTGCATTTGGAACATTAATTATAATCTCATGCATAATCTGCAGATGTTGAACACAATCAAATTTGGTTTGACCACAAATGGAACAAACATAGCAAATCATGTTTCAACAGATGTAGCAGCAAATTTGAATGATGCTGGTCTGGGAAGGTTTCTGTTGCATGTGCCTGTGTTTGTGTATGACACAGGTGTCGATGATGTGCAATAATAATATACACAGACACTGTTACCAAGTGTGAACGGGGAAGGTATCATGAAATCACAGTAATGCAAAATGTGTGCCAATATGCCTCATATAATCCTTCATCATGCAGCATGGCATGTTCACACATGCTGCATTCATTTGACCTCTCCTGCTGCATAGTACCAGTGTGACTTACCATAGGTGTGGTTAAAGATACCTACTGTTTAACACTTCAAATGTCTGTTAACACACCTGTTTCACTAGCTGTGTGTCTAAACAAATTCAATCTGTTAATTCGTGTAGGATAGTGTTAGCAAGGTATCCATTACAATCTAACCATTTTTACTATGATAGATGTTGTAAATGTTGTTGTGATAGGGAATTTTTTTACCAAATCATGGATTTGACCCAAGACAGAAAGCAAAATGCATGTCAGCATGTGTTTCTGTATGGGTGTTGGTACCTTATCATAGGTAAAAATCTTCATTTAGTTTACTTACCTCAAGGTGTAGATGTTGTAATCCAGCATCAAGTGTAGAGTAGTCCATGTCATCACTATTTGAAATGGTGTGACAGAGGAACATTTGCATTGATACCCTGGTGGCTGAACAGATGTAGGCCTGCTACTCTAGGTAACCACGGTGTTATACAAATCTTTACCAGAATGTCTGACTGATGCACATTGTGGGTGTGTCTTCATCAATCATGTTGTAGATTACATTACAAGTTCCTGGATTTTAATGGCCCACCTGGACTGGACCAACACATCACACATAGATCAGAGAAACGTGGCAGGGCTGGACATAAACATATGTGACTGGGCAAGTAACTCATGGTTATGTGATGCATAAATTCAGATGTGACACATTCCTGCCCTTTCACATACATACGGCTCAGCACAAAGCAGCATAGTGCAGCACAGTGTCTTGCTGTGCTACATGACAGTTTTAACCATATAGTCCCTTGTTCTCAGTTACCCTGTAGATGTTCCTGGTCCTCGACTGCAGCACTGTCCTGTCTTGCAACTCCTGCCACCAAATTTGTTGAGATGAGTGATGCTACCTTCTCCTCCAATAGGTCCAACTCCTCCTAGACATCAGGTTCTCCTCTACTCCTTATGGCTGCCCTAACGTTTTTGACCAGTTTCTATTTGGTCCTGCGCTTGTAGTCATGCCACCTCTTCTTCAACTCCAGCACTGCCATTTTTGTTTGTCATACACTTGGATTTTATCCAGTATGGTTTGCCAAATGGCTTCCTTCTTCCAGCAGCAGCCGCTGCACATGTCAATGAGGGTGGATGGGGGGGCATGGGGGATGACAGGAGAAAACAACCTTTTTTTTTTAAACAAAAAGAAAACACTTACCATTTCCCTTGCGCCACCCATATGCTGCCACCTTCAGCCGGCCCACTGCTCTTGTGGTGTCCCAGCATTCGCAGAGACATCAGCACAGGCTCCCCAGCAATCCTGGCACTGCTTACATGCTAAACATAGCATGTAAGCAGCATCAGGATTGGTCTGAGTGGCTGGGTGTACCACTCAGACACAAGTCTAGGGTCTGTGCTGTTTCTCCAGCCCAGCTGTGTACATTACCGGGTTGGGGAAACCTAAGTGTGCATGTGTGTTTGGCTGGCCTCAGACAGCCGGCCAAACACACATGTGCACTAAGTGCATTCTCCCCTCCTCCCCCCACCTCCTACCTCCCTTGGCCCAGCTCCCCCCCTCCCCTACCTGTACACTCTACTGGCTGAACCAGCAGATGAAAAATGATGAAAAATAAAATGATAGCAAGCTATCGTTTTATTTTTCTTCTGCTGGCTTAGCCAGTGGGGCGACACCATTCTGCAACTGCAGAGGAACCGCCCTTGCCTTCTTTCCTAATGGAAGATGGAGGTGACAAAGAGAAGGTGTTCATTCTTTGTCACCTCAAATATTAATATTTGGGTCTCCTCCTCATTGAAATTGGTTTTCCTCTTCCTCCTCCACTGGCCTGCTGTCTGGTCATCTTGGCAGGGGTTGGGGTTGTTGCCTTCCTGACTGGTGGATGGTACTCCCTCCATTTTTTAAAGTTAGTTTTGGTCTTCTGTTCTGCACTTTGAAATGCATTGTCTTTTTATGCGTTCTGTGATGCAATGCACTCCTAAGTGATGCAACATGCAAATCAGCTTTGCGTCAAGTAGGTGGCAGTTGCCTTACAGCACGCTGCATCATTTTTCTCAAAGATACATCAGACTTTTTTTACGCAGATTTGGAGCTTGCAACATGGTGTACCATACAATAAATTAAGGGCATTCATATTGCAAGTAAATGCTGCTACACAGTAAAAGTTATTTTGATGCAATCCTGAAACAATGCAGCGTTGAGTCAACATTCATAAATATGCCCCTAAGTGTTTATCCCAAGTTTGATGAGATAGACCATGAGGGCCATGGGGATGACCTTGCGGCCCTTCCCTAGCCTACGGAGGAAATTGATGATTAACCATTCCTCAATTGAGGTTACCAAGCACTTTGATTATCTAGGGGTGCAGTTCTTTGAGAACTTAAGCTGGGACTGCCAAGTTTGGAAGGCATAAGGCTGGAGGCCATAGTGTGAGTATCATCCTGGCGATAAATGCTAGAAAAGCGGTGGCTGTGGCACTCTATGGAGCGGAACTCTGGGGATTCACGAATGTCAGAGTTCTGCAGGTTGCCAAGAATAACTTCCTGAGAACTTTACTGGGGTTGGGACCAGGAACCCCACTGAAAGCTCTCAATGCAGAACTAAATTGGACACCGATTTCGGAACTCGCAGCTATAATGGCAATGTTATATTGGGTGAGAGTAGTGCGCAACCCCAGGGCAGCGGTGTATTTAGAAACTTTGGAGGAAGTCATCTCGTATGATGGTTCTGGGGGTGTTCCTGGGGAGCTCATGTTAAAAAGACTCTAGAGAACCTTCAGTTGAAGGACTTGTGGGTGGATCCGGGTACAGTTACCAAAGATACGGTGGGCCAAATAAAAGATTGATACTGGGAACTCAGTAAGATGAGGGTACACCAGGAACACAAGCCTGATTCAGTCATGCAGTACTACTTTAACAATGTCTATGACGCATCTCCCCAGGCGTAGTTGGATATTCTGTTTCTGGAACTGAAGCGGACTCTCTATATGAAATACAGGTTGGGAGTGTTGCCCCTATGAGGCTACCTGGTCCGCACTCATAGGCTGATGGAAGGTTTGGAGATTTGTGACTGTACCCCTGGGAGGTGGATAATGTGGCTCATTTCACCCTGGCATGTGAGAAATTTGACAAGGTAAGGCATCAGTGGCTTCTCCCTCTTTTTAAGGCCAGTGGAGCAAATTCCACAAAAACTGCACTCGCACTTTGTGAAAGGCCCGGTTGCTATGAGCGAACATAACCTGGTCGCCTCATACAAAAGGGAATTGCCAGCCAAACTAGGGTTTTTTTTAAACTTTCAAAATTTTACAAGATCTAATAGGGCCCTAGGTGATAGTGGTATACTGAAATAATGGTCTGCCCCCCGCTAACGTTAGGGCTCCTCCTTCCCTTTTAAAAGACCCTGTAGCTATGTGTGTTGTTACTGCCAATATAAAATACTGTGAGCACAAGCACTTTGCCTACGGAGAGGACAGGTACTGACAAAGGGCTGCCCCTCTTCTAGGATGTGGATGGGGTGTAGGCGTTCTTAAATCAATAATTTATATTTAAATGTTTGGGGATATGTGATTTGTTATGAATAGAGAGACTGCTGTTATCAAGCTTTAAATTGTGACTATGGGGCTGTGTACTTTTATATTATTGTAAGGCTTGTTGCCAATACAATTTAATAAATTGAAATGTCTTGATGCATCATAAGAGATATTTAATATGCTCTGCCTTGAAAATATGACAAGCTATTGATAGCATGTGTTGGCATGGCTATGTTGATTACTTGATAATTCTCCAAAACAAAAGTTCTTGAGACAATTAAGAATTGAACATTAGATGTCCACTGTTTGCTGGTCGAAGCCTGAGGTTGCCCTCACATCACTTTGTACATTTTATAACACAATTTACTTCTATTTTAACCACTTTTCAACTTCTGTTTGTACCATCCAGTTCAACATAATTAGTTGTTAGGTGTATCGAGCCGATATACTGCTGCACACTCACAGGGTGACCAATCAGGTTTCAGTACGTAATGTTTGACCATAAGGAAGCTCACTTTGTCACTATCTCTCCTACACAAGTGCATCTACATTCTGCAACGTGATCGACAAGTGCTTGCGGTTACACTGCCTGATTCACTAAGGTAGCTTACACTTTTTACTAATTTACACTTTTGAGCTAGGTTGCTACATTGTGGGGATTGACAAAACCTGAAGGTAAATTTACTTCAAAACTTTAACTTACACACAGGTTTTGCGAATAGCCAAAAAGTAGTAACCTTACTCAATAATGTAAATTACTCAAAAGTGTATGGCCTCCAGGTCTTTCAATTTGGTGGAGGCATGTAATTTTCCACCAAACTGTAAAGTTTTTTTCTTCACTTCTTACATTTAGTTTGCTTTGGCCACCGATTCACCTCTTTTTTGCAAGTTAATATATGTTTTGCATGAGTGATTTTTTGGTATACAATCAACGTATAGAACTTGTAAGAATTCAGTTATTCACTTTGCAAAGTTTACATTCAGACCTTTGCTGCACAAGTGAGTAAATATGAGTTATTGGAAGCATGAAGCTTTTGTACGTGTTTTTCATACTGTTCAAATGACAAAACTCGATTTTATTAATGTGGATGTTCATTGTTTTAGCAGTTTTGTTGAGGCTGCTGTCAAATGTATATTGTTACTGAACGTAATGGTGATTATTGTTACAAACATCAAAACATGAATCGATTTGTGAAACACTGAGTTTTGTACCTGCAGTCACATGTTAAAACAAGGTATAGGCTGAAGGAATTTAGGCATGTTTCCACTAAGCCAGGAGACTGACTTCTCCAAGCTCCTTGTTTTTGTATAGTTGCTTCCGTTGTCATGTACGATGTTCACATTGTTTGCTCTCACTTACAGACAGCCATTTACATTCATTTAAATGTTTTTTTTGTTTTTTTTACCAGAAAAGACTTCGCCCAACGTTTTCTCTATAGTCTTAGGCCCCCACAACTACAATATGTCCAATCATCCATTCCTGTGAGACACTCCTCCACCCATCCTCATCCCACCCCCACTTTTATTAACTAATTAAATTATTTATTTATTTATTTGCAGGGGCCAGCACTTTGCACATTAGCTCTCTCCACACATTCGGTGGCATATGTGGAGTAAGCATCTCCACACTCGAGTGGCTCCGTTATGAACAGATTTCCATTTAATCTTCATGATTTGTTAGTCCCCTCTGTTCTCTTAATGGAAGCACACAGGCTTCTAGACTTTCCTCTAATCATGATGCTGCTGTCACCAGCATGACAGCAGTGCCATGATTGGTGTGAGCGTTCTGCTTTGGTGCTTACAGAGGGAGTGGAGGCCTGTGCACTTTCTCCTCCTGGCTGTTCAATACAGCTGGGTGGAGAAATGCAAAGTGCTCATGTCTGTTTGGCCGAATGCGAATGCGGCCCGCCAAACAGACAGTCGCGTTTATGGTGCACCAACCGCTCCTCCCTCCAGGCCCACCAGCCCCGCCCAACCCTAACTTGGCACACCAAAAAATAAAACAATAATAACACTTTGTTAGTTTCGTTTTATTTTTTCCTTCCCCTGTTTTGAGCATGCACTTTCTTCAATTCCCTGCTTAACAATGCAATGTTGAGTAATATTGTTTGGTTTGTACAATCATTCACTTACTTTACATATTCCCGCATTTGAAGCTCTTTCAATTGCTAACAAGCAGATAATAGATTTTGTATTCTGTCTCCCTGGTGGTCTAATAAAATAGATAAAATCATCCAGGTGTGGCTTTCTTGTTTGTGTGTGCCAGTCACTGTGTGCTCAAGAATAGCAGGGGAATAGAACAATTTTAAAATGTGGACTAACGTGAAGGCATTTTAGGTAAGAAGAATGTCTAGCTAAATCAACATATTATTTCGAGTTTGATTAAATTGTTGCCGACCCTTTTAGAGGTGGATAAAGCACTGTATTTACACCAGCAAAGAGGCTTAGATGAGTCCACCCGTGGAAGCCCTTGACCTGATGTTCTATCAGCGTCAAGGCAGTCAGGTTATAGTGAAAGTTATCCCCTTATTTACAATGGGGTAATTGTAAGGAAGTGTGTTTTCTGCTTTGGAGAGGTATGCACCCTGTCCCAGTAAGAACCACAATCCTGGTCAGGGTAAATCATCAACATATCCTAAATTAATCTGTGTTCACCCCCTGGTAGCTTGTCACAGAGCAGTCAGGCTTAACTTAAAAGGCAATATGTTAAGTATTTGTTCAACACTTTAAAGAGTGAAACAATGGAAACACCACACAAAAGGATAGCACAGCTGGTTTGAAAAATAGAATTCAATTTAATGATCAAACAAGACTAAAACACCAAAAAACAGTAAGTAGTCAGGAAATACATTTTTAAAGAATAAATCTAATTGCAGTGCGTAGAAGCATAAAGCGCCAACCGAGGCTGCATGGTTGCACTGGACAGAGGACAGAGTTCAGGCACTGTAGGTGATGAGTTCGAAGTCTTTTGTGTCCTTGAGAGGTCAGAGAATAGGAGGCAAGCCAGTAGGCCCTTGGAGTCATTATGGTTCTGGTTTCATATGTCGTGGATCCAGTCCTTCTCACCCAGACAGCAGGTCAGCACAGCAAGAAAGCAGTTCTTCCAGAGCAGCCATCCAGTAGAGTAGCAATCATTGCAGCAGCACAGAAGACGACCTTCCTGGCAGAGTCCATAGGTTCAGAAGTGGACTGAGTTGATAGAGTCATAAATTTAATTATTCTACCCAGTAGTTCCTTTGAAGTGGGGGAGACGTCAAAGAAGGGCTTTGAAGTGCACAGAAGTCCATCCTTTCTGCCCTGGCTCCAGAATCACTACAGACGGTTAAGCAGTCCTTGTGTGAGGTCAGGACACAGCCTATTCAAGTATAAGTGTGAATCTGTGGCTAACTCCTTCCTCCATCCTGCCCAGGATGGCCCATCAGGATGTTGATGGCCTATCAGTCACCCAAGCTCCCTTTCTGTGTGGCTGTCTAGAGGGAATGCACAAGACCAGCTGTCACCCCACCCCAGGCATGTATTTGAGACAGGCTGTAGGCACACAGGGCTAAGAGCAGGAAAATGCAAACTTTCTGAAAGTGGTATTTTCAAAATTGTAACAATAAATCCGACTTTACCAATAAAGAGGATTTGCCATTACTAGTCCATCGGCACTAAACATGACAGGTCTACCCCTTCCCAATCAGGAGTTACGGTTTATTAAATGTAATAGGAGATCCCCGATGTTATCCTATGGGAGGGGTAGGCTCCACAGTAGTGAAAAACAAATTTGAAAGTTGTTCAGTACCAGGACATGAAAAATTCAGAATTATGGCCTCATTACAACCCTGGCGGTCGGTGTTAAAGCGGCGGTAATACCGCAAGCAGGCCGGCGGGAAAATAAATGGGACTACACCGTGGCGGAAACTGCCAATATAGACAGCCACTTTAACACTCCGACCGCCACGGCGGTACAAACAAACAGCGCGGTGGATACCACAAACAGACAGGCGGAAGACAATGTACTGCCCACCCTATCACAAGATGCCTACATGCCACCTTTTCCGGGGCGGAACCAAGGCAAACAAAAACACGACAGACACAGTACACAGGAGGGAAAACACTCACCTCTCCACACCCCACGAGGAACCAGGATGCCATGGAGCCCGCATTGCAGATACTGCCGATGCTGGTCTTCCTTCTCTTCTATCAGGAGCACCAACGACGGTGGCGACGACCACGTGAGTACTGCACCTACAACACAGGGGGGGAGGCAAAAGAGAGTGACACACACACGCAACACGCAACACCCCCACCCACAACACCATACACACAAATACATTCAGCAACAGTACACATACACCCACCCCACCCCCTGGAAGAACACAAGGACAAAAGGAATTGATTCAAACCAATGTAATCATGTGAAATCTCTTTATCAAAGTTCAAAATCCAGTAAACGCAATTATGTACACCAACTTTACAAGTCCGGATAGTGCACCAATCATTGTCTGTGGACCACTGGGCCCAAAATGCATGGGCAAAGCCCACACATGACACCTGACTGGTAATGGAGAGAACACTGCGGAGGGGGGGCACCTCAGCCAGATGAACGCACAAAACCACTGCTGCATGAGGGGGCTCCATGCCCATTGATGTATCCAGGGGAGTGCAAAGCCACAGTCTCTCAAGTCTCTCCAGTGGGTGGTTTGCCCACTGCTTTATCCTGGGGAGTGCAAAGCCACAGTCTCTCAAGTCTCTCCAGTGGGTGGGTTGCCCACTGCTTTATCCTGGGGAGTGCAAAGCCACAGTCTCTCAAGTGGATGCCTTTCTCCACTGGTTCTGGAGAGGGCTTTGTGCCCAGAGTGCTTCATCCTGCCAAGGACTGAGGTAGTGGATGTATCTCTCCACTGGTTCTGGAGGGGGCTTTGTGTGCCCAGAGTGCTTCATCCTGCCAAGGAATGAGGTAGTGGATGTGATACTCCACTGGTTCTGGAGGGGGCTTAGTGCCCAGAGTGCTCCACGTGCAGTGTGGCTGGTACAATTCCCTCACCTGGGTGTGTGTGCCATGAGATTGCTGAGGTACAGGTAGCATGATACGCCATGGAGGCTGAGACATACCCCAAACTGCTGCGGCTTCGCATTCCACCTGCAGCTGACAACTGTGATGAACGTAATGCTTCATGGAAGCTGCCCAGGGTCCTGGAACTCACCACCAGCCTCGGACGACTGACCACTGGGGATGGTAGGCATGTCTGCGGTGCTGCCACTGTCCGAGGATGTCGCGGGGCCGCTGGCGGTGCTTGCGGCGGTGTCAGTAGTGGCGGTTCATGCAGCGGTGTCAGTCATGGCAGTGCTGGCTGCAGGGCCTGTGGCGGCGGTGCTGGCGGCAGGGTCTGTGGCGGCAGGGCATGTGTCAGCACCTGCTGAGGGAGAAAGCTGGATCTCTCCTGCAGCCTCAGATGGCTGCCCACCGGAGAAGAGGCTGGGGACTGTCATAGCGGCTGTAGACGTGCCAGAGGCGGGGCAGGTGGCGGTTCAGGTGGCGGTGTTCGCCGGCGTACAGGTTGGCGTGGATGTGGACAGAAGGTGTGACACTGGTCCCTTAGTCAGTGCCACGATGCCCTCTCCTGACCTGCCCTTCAGTTTTTGTCCCTTCTCCACCTTTGATGGTGGCGCAGTTGTCTTGCCATTATTTCCTTTTTTTCGCTGACCCCTTGGTGGCAGGTGTTTTCGGCTTCTCCCTCTGGGATGTGGGCACCTTTTTAACCTTGGCAGGTGGTGGAATGTCCTTGCCCTCGCTCCGTGGCACACTGGCAGCCCTGATGGTTGGCGCACTCCATGACCCCGCAGTTGCTGATACCACTGTGCCTGGACATGTGGTAGCTGAGGTGCTGGGCTGGGACCTAGAAAGCCTGGCCCTAGGGGAAGGACTGGGGGGGAGGTGTAGGGAAGAGGTCAATGCTAGCCAGGAAATGTTTTTTAGACACACTGGGACGGGTAGATGGAGGGGGTTTGGGAGTGGAGGAAGAGGTAGTGGGGTGTACGTCTGCTGAATTTGGGTGAGGGTGCAAGGGCTGGAGGCTGTTGTGAGGTGGATGGCTGTTAGGTGGGTGTGTGCCTGACACACTAGGAGAGGACACTGGGGATGTGTGAATGGTAGTGGGGGTGGTGAGTGCACGTGTGCGGTGTGTGTTGATGGACGTGCTGGTGATGGAGGTGGTGGATGAGGATGTTGTGCATGCAGGTGTGAGTGGAGACGAGACTGGGAGGGAGGATGAAGACGTTGAGGAGGGGGACACAGTGGAGGAAGTGGATGTTGGCATGTGTGCATGGGTATGATGCTTGTGTGAGTGCCTGTGGGTTGTGTGGTGCTTATGTTTGCCTGAGCCACTCTTGTGTGTTGATGTGTGTGCATGCTGGTCTGATGGTGGGCTTGGGATAGGCTGAGGTACAGGGGATTGGGTCTGGGTGGAGGAGGTTGGAGGGGGGAGGCTGGACACAGGGACAATGGCTGCCACCAGTGCTGAGGCCAGAGCCTGAAATGCTCTCTGTTGGGCTGCCTGGCCAGAATGAATGCCTTCTAGGTATGCATTTGTTTGTTGCAAATGCCTCTCAACACCCTGGATGGCATTCAGAATGGTAGACTGCCCAACAGTGAGGGATCTCAGGAGGTCAATAGCCTCCTCGCTGAGGGCAGCAGGGCTGACTGGGGCAGGGCCTGAGATGCCTGGGGTGAAGGAGATGCCCACCTTCCTGGGTGAGCGGGCATGGGTCACACCCTGAGAGGCTGCTGGGAAGGCAGTGCTGGCAGAGGGGTTGGCGGCTGTACCTGTTGATGCGGTGGGCACAGAGGGACCCGCCACCGCAAGGGAGCTCCCATCAGAGGAGGAGTCGCTGTCGCTGGTCTCTGCTCCTGTCCCCGCCGTGGAGCTCCCCTCGCCCTCCGTCCCACTGGTGGCTTCAGACTCCGTTGCTTCACCCTCCAGGGCCAAGTGGGATGCAGCTCCCTCCTGCTCCAGTGCCAATGCTTCTCCGCCTGATGATGCTATTGCACACAAGAACAGGGAGACCACAAAAAGGGGGGGGGGGAGACAGAAGAAACACATGTTCAGTGCATGCAACACCACTACCGTTGGCGGACACAACAGACAGTGAGCAGCCCTCTGTACTACGCCATGCACTTATAGTTCCTAGATTAATCACATGCCCATGGGGTACGAGGTCTAAGCCCAATTGCTGCACACCTGGAAGTCACAGGAGCCTTACTAGGTGTAGATTGCTCTAACCACTAGTGGGGTTGGGGTGCCACATAGTCTGCCTCACAAGGGACCTTGCCAACCAAGATCGCCCTGGCCTAGGGGAACCCACTGCCCACCTCCCCAGCCCAGACACCTAGTAATGCGCGCAAAGTCAGATGAATGAGAGTGTACTCAACCCATTGTGGCTGCTGTGATGCCCTCAAACGCCCATCCAACTCTGGATACGCCACTGCCAGGAACTGGAACATCAGGGGGGGTCATGGTGCGATGGGCACCCCTCCCACATTGGGAGGCCATCCCCAGCTGGGCCTCCGCCGTCTTCTTGCTCCAGCGGCGCAGGTCCTCCCATCTTTTCCGGCAGTGGATGCTCCGTCTGTGGTGGACCCCCAGGGTCCAGCCGTCCTTGGCGATGGCACACCAAATACCCTTCTTCTGGTGGGCGCTGACCTAGAAGAATGGTACAGGGGGAAAGGACATTACTTACCCGTCCGTACCGTCATACTCATTTCCCCCCGTTCCCACCCCTGCCCTGATGCACATACACTCCCCATCCACACATGCAGGCCTCAGCCCCCCCATGTATCTTCCATCCACACCACTCAAGACAGGCATTGCCCATGCAGCATGCTCACAGTGTAGTCACCTGTTTGTCTGGAAGACCGTACAGTTGTGTGTACTGGGGGAGTATCCCATCCACTAATTTCTCCAACTCCTCCGAAGTGAAGGCAGGGGCCCTTTCACCAGACACATGAGCCATCATTGCTTCCAGACTGAGGTCACAGCGGCACTTGCAGTGTAGGTCCTCTCCTGTTGAAGGTCAGGTATCAAGTGAGTGAACAGACGGAAAATGGCAGTCACGTCCGTGGCGGTGCGTACCGTCACCGCCAGCGTACATCGTCATTGGCTCCTCGGACCCATAGGGTCCAATTTTAACCAATGCAGACTTGTGCTGCGGTCTCCGACCGCCCACCGCAACGGTGTAGAACGCCAGCGCAGTTACCTCATATCCCCTTGTCCCACCTTACAGGTCAGGCAGCCGCCATTTTAGGGGGCCACATGGCATTAATAATAGCTGCGTCACACCTATGTAGGCCTGGAATACTCACAGTTACAGACACATTGCGGATTAATAAATTTGTGCAAATTACATTTTGGGATACCTCAGTGTTGGCTGACTCTCTGCTCGCTGTTCTCCTCCATAGGGCACGTCTGCTGGGGCAAGTGATGAGATGGCGCATTCCTCCGGTGTACAAACCCCTGGTGGACCTGTTGACAATGGAAGAGAGACACATAATAGTCACATACAGACTTGCCGTGCAACAATCCAGGAACTGTGTGCCCAGTTGGAGCCAGACCTGATGTCAGCTATCTGCCATCCCACAGGGATACCCCCTCTAGTGCAGGTCATGTCAGTACTCCATTTCCTGGCAAGTGGTTCCTTTCAAACAACATTGGCCATTGCATCAGGGATGTTACAGCCAATGTTCTTTAACGTGTTGTCCAGAGTGTTGTCTGTCCTCCTGAAACACATGCGCAGCTACATCGTGTTCCCCCAGGTGGAGGATTTGCCTACAGTGAAAGGTGACTTCTATGCCCTGGGGCATATCCCCAACATCATTGGTGCCATTGATGGGACACATGTGGCATTGGTACCCCCCGCAGGAGTAAACAGGTGTACAGAAACCGGAAGAGCTACCATTCTATGAATGTGCAGATGGTGTGTTTGGCAGACTAGTACATCTCCCATGTGAATGCCAAGTTTCCTGGCTCAGTGCATGACGCCTACATTTTGAGGAAAAATCAGCATCCCTTATGTGATGGGGCAACTCCAGAGGCACAGGGTGAGGCTAATAGGTGAGGCCAAGGACCCAATACAGTGTAAATAGGTGTCTAGGTATGGGGTTGCACCTAAGGGTTAGAGTGTGTCTAACAGTTGTCCTTCGATATTTGCAGGTGACTCCAACCTGTCATGGCTACTGACCCCAGTGAGGAATCCCAGGACAATGGCAGAGGAATGCTATAATGAGGCACATGGGTGAACTAGGAGGGTGATCGAACGAACCTTCGGCCTCCTGAAGGCCAGATTCCGGTGCCTCCAGATGACAGGTGGTTCCCTCTACTGCTCACCAAAGAAGGTGTGCCAGATCATCGTGGCCTCCTGTATGCTGCACAACCTGGCTTTGCGACAGCAGGTGCCTTTTCTGCAGGAGGATGGGCCAGCTGGTGGTCTTGTGGCAGCTGTGGATCCTGTGGACAGTGACGAAGAGGAGGCAGAAGAGGAGGATATCGACAACTGAAACAACATAATCATGCAATACTTCCAGTGAGACACAGGTAAGAACATGTCACTGCCTCCCACATCTCATACAATTTCTGGAGCCAGTATAAGTCTGTCATTTTCACTCAGTGTATGGACCCTGAATTGTCACTTTGCCTTTCCATTTCACAGATGTTGGTCCCACTTTGTGCCCTCTGCTATATTTCCTCCAGGCCTACAGCTGTGTTACATCGGTATGTGCACAAGTAAATTGATATTGCTATGTTCCATGGTTATTGCAATTACACGTTTGTGAAAGCACAGACTGACTCCAGATTGTTTTGTGATTGAAGTGTGTTTATTTCTGTGCAAATAAGTGGAGGGGGTTCTAAAATGGGCTGGGGGATGGTGGAGGAATGTCCATGGCAGAGTCCAGTCTATTTGTTTCACAGGTGCATTGTCCAAAGGGGCATAGGGAGTGGAGCAATGGCAGTTGAAGGATGGACAGGGTGACAAAGTGGGACAGAAGGGTTACATTCAGGGGGGTCTCATTTCCTGGCAGGGGTCTTGGCATTGTTCTCTGTCTTGTTCCTGGATCTCAGGGACCGTTTGCGGGGTGGTTCTCGATCTGAAGGGGGTGGGGTGCTGGTGTTGTGTTCCTGTGGTGGTGCCTCCTGTCCACTAGCGCCGGCGGAGGTGGAGGGCTGTTCATCGTCCAGGCTAGTGTCAGGGGCCCCTTGTTGTGCCACTCTGTCCCTCCTGGTGTTGAAAAGGTCTTGCAGCACCCCTGCAATGGTGACCAGGGTTTTGTTAATGGACTTCGAATCCTCCCTGATCCCAAGGTACTGTTCCTCCTGCAGCCGCTGGGTCTCCTGAAACTTGGCCAGTCCCGTTGACATCATCTCCTGGGAATGATGGTAAGCTCCCATGATGTTGGAGAGTGCCTCGTGGAGAGTGGGTTCCCTGGGCCTGTCCTCCCCCTGTCGCACCACAGTCCTCCCAGCTTCCCTGTTTTCCTGTGCCTCTGTCCCCTGAACGTGTGCCCACTAACACTGCCCCCAGGTCCCTGATCATCCTGTGTTAGTGAGTTTGCCTGGGTTCCCTGTTGTGGTGGACACACTGCTGATTGACGTGTCCTGGGGACAGAGGGATGGGCCTGCTGGGTGGGTGCTGTGCTGCTGTTTCCTGCGGGGAGGTTCAGTGGTGATTTGGGACTGTGTCAGGGGAACCGACTGTCCCGAGGTCCCTGATGGGCCGGGCTGGTCATCTTGATCCAGTTGTGCAGAGCTGCTGTTATCACTGTGGGTCTCTTTTGTGGGGGGACTGGCTATGTCCGGCACCTCCTGTCCGGTGATGTTGGGTAGGGGTCCTGTAGGGGTGTAAAGGCATGATTATTGCATCTGTGTGTGCCATTGTGTGCAATGGGTGAGTGACCCTGTACTCCGGTGCTTGCATTCTTGGATTGGTCCTTGTGTGATAGTTGGTTTGGGGTCTGTGTGGGTATCTGTAGTGGACATGCTTTGGTGATGGGTGTCCATGCTTTGGTGTTGCATGCAGGGGATGTATTGGGACGGCTGGGTTGTGATCGTGGGGAATATGTGAGGTGTTGGAGTGATGGGGGTGAGGGTGGGGGTATGTGATGGCATGCAGGTGGGCTGGGGGATATGGTAATAAAGATATGTCTTAGCAGAGTCCAGTCCTCCTGCTACTCCTGCGAGGCCCTCAGGTTGCAGTATTGCCAAGACTTGCTCCTTCCATGTTGTTAGTTGTGGGGGGGGAGGAGGTAGGGGTCCACCGCCAGTCCTCTGTTCAGCAATCTGGTGTCTGGAGACCACAGAACGCACCTTTCCCCATAGGTCGTTCCACCTCTTCCTGATGTCATCCCTAGTTCTTGGATGCTGTCCCACTGCGTTGACCCTGTCGACAATTCTGCACCATAGCTCTATCTTCCTTGCAATGTAGGTGTGCTGCACCTATGATCCGAATAGCTGTGGCTCTACCCGGACGATTTCCTCCAACATGACCCTGAGCTCCTCCTCAGAGAACCTGGGGTGTCGTTGAGGTTCCATGATTTGGTGTGGGTGATGTGTGAGGTGGTGTGTGTTGTGATGTGTGAGGGGATATGTTGGTGTGTGTGGTTTGAGGTGCATGGATGTTGTGTAAGTGATGGTGTTGTATTGTCTGTGGGTGCTGGTGTTGTTTTAGGTAGTGTCTCTCTCTGGCCTGCTTTCAAATTTCTGGTAGTAAGGGTTTGTGGGTAATGTGGGTGTGTGTTTTATAGTGTTGTGAGTGTGTGGGAGGGGTGTGTGTATGTGTATCAGGTGTGTGTATTCCGAATTGTCCAATGCGTTTGTGTTTTGTATATGTGTGTATATTTTGAGTGCGGCGGTGTGTACCACCAATGGATTACCGCGGTTGAAAGACCGCCACGTTGATTCATAGGTCGTGATAGTGTGGGCGTATTCCTGTTGGTGTGGCGGTGTCGGTTTTGTTATCGCCAGTTTATCACTGACCTTTGGTGTGGTGGACTTGTGTGGGTGTCTGTATTGTGGCGGATTCCGAGCTGTGGATCGTAATAGCTGTAGCGGAATTGCGCGGCCGCAGCGGTGTGTTGGCCGTCTTCTGCACGGCGGTAAGCGGCATTTACCGCCAGGGTTGTAATGAGGACCTATATGTCCTACCTTTTAATTACATAGAACTCTGCTTTATGGGCAACTAAGGTCCTACCTTAGGGGTAAAAGAGGAGTTTAAGGTTTGGCTAGGGGTTTAAAACGCCAAGTTGACATGGCAGTGTAACATTGCATTCAGGCTGCAATGGCAGACCTGGGACATGTTTAAAGGGCTACTTAAGTGGGTGGCACAAGCAGTGCCATAATCCCAATAGTAGCATTTATTTCACAGGCCCAGGGCAAATGTAGTTCGCTTCACTCAGAAATTATAAGTAAATTAAATATGCCAATTATGTATATATCAATCAAACCATATTTTAGGGAGAGAGCACAAGCGCTTTGGCTCTGGTCAGCAGTGGTAAAGTGCTTAGAGTCCTAAGGTCATCAAAAAGAAATCAGCAAAAAATGAGGCAAGAAGACAAAACGTTTGGGGGAAGACCACCCTAATGCTGTCAGGTATATCAATAACTGTCACTCATTTTTCCTACCCATGAACTGCAATGCAATACATAATTCACAACTCTTAGGTTATCACATAAACCCTAGTGGTCTGCCCACTGATGCCACTAAGGTGGCAAAGATCCCACCTCCACCTGCAGCACACTACTTGCCCTACTGAGAAAGAAGAGTTATTCAAGTGGTTCATTTTCGAGGAAAGTACTTTTGTGAGGAATAATTGCCAGGTGGGGCAATATGTTACCATGAGCGTTTTTATTTTTCATAATCAAACCCCAAAAATGGAGGACACACAAAGTACCAGAAGGACCAACCTAAAATAGAACAGCTCGCCCGAAGCACAGGAGGCATTGGTAGATGAACTGCTGCCAGTAACTGTACTCTGGCAAGCGTCGGCTCTATTCAATCAGCATTTTCAACATCTATAAATTGAATAAGGTGCGGGAGCCCACTGATTAGTGTCAGGACTCCAGTTCATAGTACTGTTTTGTCCAGGAACCAGTAAAAAGCTGAGAGCTAGTTTGTTGTGTTTAATTGTATTCTAGTTCACAGACAGCCATGCTTCTCAGTTCTATATCCATGTGCATACACATACATACATGTGTTCTACCGGGATGTTTGTGAATTCCTGTGCAAAGGACATTTGAGTTCCTCAGTCTACCAATGACCGTGTTTTCTCCAGGTCGATGCAATCATATGCTTGAAGCAGTGGTAGGATTTTTTAGGCATTACATTGTCTTTTATGTCATATGCTCTCCCACTTGTGTGGTCACGTCCCATGGTTCTCAGCCTGCTGGTCATTTACCATGACTGCGCCTTTATGTTTGCCTTCACATGTGGCTGCGTGGCTGCCCCCAATCATACACTCTTAGGACTTTATCATCTAAAGTAGACCATGGAGGGCTAATTTAAGAAATGGCCTCTGCTACAGGTTTGGACCAACTGGTGTCTTAAATAATTGAATAGATACATCAGCACTTGTTTTTCTTCCTTAGACCCAGAAAGCCTTTCTGAGGGCCCCCTTATGGAGCCAATTCTGTTCTGTGGACCATGCCCTGATGAGTTTGAATAATTCTTAAACATATTGATTTAAATATTGTTTTTCTTTTATATATTTTTAATGTGGGTGGCGTGTGAAAGTCTATTACAGACATTTTCAATAGAAATATATTTAACTTTCCTGCAACATCCATAAAAAAAGTTTCTCTTAGATCAAAACAGGACCTCACATATACGAAACGGGAGGGTGTCACAGAGATTAGTTGCAGTAATTTGAGTGAGCGGCTGCTGTTTAACCGTATTATTAACACAGGTAACTATCCCTGAATATTAGATGTAAACGCAATTAGAATTTGGACAAGTGCATAAAGGGATGAGATTTGCGATGTTTGCACTTTGATGAGGTTATCTATGCTTTCCACAGTCCCTCCCCGTTTGAAGGGTTTTGACTGATGTCTAGTAAGTGCTACAGTGGCATGCTATGGGCAGAAACATTTCCGCACGTGAGAAACATTTGGTTACCAAAAAATGAAATACCACAGAGCCATGTTGCTGGTAACCTTGGTGAAAACAAGGGATGAACAAATTAGCCATACGTATTTAACAGAAGTACAGTCATTCTCTTTTGAGATGCATTTTTATCCCCATCTCACACACGAATTTAACTTTAATGAAGCAACACAGAATTCTCAGTGTGATATTTCTTCCAGATGAACCTATTTAATGTTCACGCATTTCCTTTATTTATAAATGGTGCCTGCGCTGTTCTCACCTTTTTTCTCTGCTACAGTGTAATTATCTTTCGCTGTTTGCTTGGTGCACAGTCTCACGAAGCAATCAATGCAACTGACTGATTCATTCATTTAGAAACTTACTGGGGCATCACAAGGCTTTCTTTCCCCATACTGTTTGCCTTTAAGCACAAGCTTTAAATGTGTAAAGGGGCTGTGCATTTAGGCATATTCCTCATTTTGCATTCTGTTGATGCTCTCCTTAAAGTTCCTTAAAGTCTTATGCCCTCATTACGAGTCTGGCGGTCCAAGGACCGACAGACTTGTGGTGACGGGCGAACTGCCACACTCAAGGTGGTCTGACCGCCACATGATCACCCTGGCAGTCTGACAGCTTTCACCGCCGGGAACATGGATCCTGACACGGTGGTTGGAGTTGTGGTCAGCCATGGCGGCCGTGCTGATCACGACTCCTCTTTCTGCCAGCCTTTCCATGGTGGGTACCTTACCATGGAAAGGCTGGCAGAAACAGTGCAAGGGGCAACAGGGGGGCCACTGACCAGCACCCTCGGAATGCACACTGGCTGCTGTGCTGGTGCACTACACCATTAGCCTTGGCTCCCTTAAGGGAGTTGAGATCAATACTGTAGCACTGTTCCCACTGGTCAGACCAGCAGAAACATTGTAATAAAATGTTCCCGCTGGGCAGGCTTGCGGGAACATTGTAAAACAATGGGGGTGATGCCGCCGGCATGACAGTGACATCCTCCCCGTGGCTTTGGCAGTCCTGTGGTGGGACCACCAAAATCGTAATGAGGCCCTAAGTTTTGCACTAATCTGAAATAAATTAAAGCAGTGATTTTTGGTAATGCCTTGGCATTTGAAAAAGTTTAGTTCTATTCTTGTTTACTGAGGCATTGTCCAACCTTTAACCAGTACTATTCATTGCATATTATTTTTACAACATATTTTCAGACCTTCAGTAGCAGGTTGTGCTCCTTGTTGGGTGAGCACTGCAGTACTTAATTGACCCACAAGGGGGCACATTGCTGGAGCTCTTTTTATCTCTATGTTTGAGGTTGGTTAGACAAAAGACATGTGTCCTCTTCTATGAAGGTAGGAGAGTAATTAATAGATTGGGATGAAGGATGCAAAATTAACGATGGACAGACGAAACAATTACTCAGGAACTTACATATTCGGATAGTAAGGGCCAGATGTACAAAACATGTTTCCAGTTGCAAATGGGCTATCAGGGCGTTTGGACTGGAAAAATGTGTTTTTTCCAATGCACAAAAGGCAAAATGCAATTTGGTAACTTGTTACCGAATCACATGTAAATTTTGCGATTTGGTAATTTGGAAGGGGCGTGTTTTGGGCATCCCTTTCAAATACCACATTTGTATGGTATGTATGTTGGGCTTTTTTCCTTATGCAGGGTCATCCCCAAACTTTTTGCTTCCTGACTCATTTTTTTTCTGACCTGTTATTGTTGGCTTTGGAACTTTGAGCACTTTATCACTGCTAACCAGTGCTCAAGTGCAAATGCTCTCTGTGTACATTGTATTGTTGATTGGATTTCCGTGATTGGCATATTTGATTTACTGGTAACTCCCAAGCACAGTGCACTAGAGGTGCCCAGGGCCTGTAAATCAAATGCTACTAGTGGGCCTGCAGCACTGGTTGTGCCACCCACATTAGTAGCCCTATAAACATGGCTCAGACCTGCCACTGCAGTGTCTGAGTGTGCAGTTTAAACTGCCAATTCGACTTGGCAAGTGTACCCACTTGCCAGGCCTAAACCTTCCCTTTTCATATATGTAATACACGCCTAAGGTAGGCCCTGGGTAGTCTTAGGTAGCCACATGTGCAAGGTGCAGTGTATGTTTAAGGTAGGACATATACTAATGTGTTTTATACTGCTAAAATAGTTTTTCACTGTGGCAAGGCCTAACCCTCTCATAGGTTAACATGGGGGCTGCCTTTAAATCTGATTAAAGTATAGATTCCCTTTGAGAGCAGATAGACGTGGAGTTTGGGGTCTCTGAGCTCACAATTTAAAAATACATCTTTTAGTAAAGTTGCTTTTAAGATTGTGTTTGAAAATGCCACTTTTAGAAAGTGTGCATTTTCTTGCTTAAATCATTCTGTGACTCTGCCTGTTTGTGGATTCCCTGTCAGGGCCAGTTTGACAGTTGGGCTGGTTGCACCTCTCTCTAGACAGTGACACAAAGGGAGCTGGGTTGTAGCCTGCATTTCCTGATGAACCATCTGTGCTAGGAGGGAGGGGATGAGTGGTCGCTCCCACCTGAAAGGGCTGTGCCTGTCCTCACACAATGCAGTCTCCAACCCCCTGGTGTGTGTCTGGGGCTTGGCCTAGGCAAGGCAGGACTTCACAAACAAGAGAGTCTTTCTTTTGAAGTAAGCCTACTTCAAAGGCCAAAATGTGTATAAGAAGGGCACCCAGAACCACAGACTTTAGATTCCTTCTGGGCATCAAGAGGAACCTCTGTCTAGAGAAGAGCTGAAGAGCTGAGGAGAAGTACTGCCCTGCCTGGGATTGTGCTTTGTGGAGCTATCCTGCAGTTGCTGCTTCTGCCTGTGCCAGGGGACAACGACAGCACTTTGTGTGCCTTCCTGCTTGTCAAGGGCTTGTCCAGAGCTTGCCTCCTGTTCTTGAACTCTCAGGGCCATCAAAGACTTCTCCTGCCAGCACCTGGACTCTCTGCTGAGACTCCTGTCCTGCCAAGTGGTGCCCTATCCAGTTCCTGGGGCCTTGGAAGGTGAAGCTGGCAGACCAAGACAGAAAATCCCAGCACAGACCGCTGGGTGGGGAAAATATTGATGCGCCTTCCGAGACGCGTCTGAAAAACGATGCGCTGCCGGCTTCGTGGCAGGAATCAACGCTTCACCGGCATCGCGGCTTGAAAATCGATGCAGGTAGCTGGAAGAATGACGCACAACACCCGCTGATGGAGGCTGATAATGTTGCAACCCACATTGCGCGGTTTTGCTTATACCGTGTGGCAGGATTTTCGACTTAGACCTTGCTGGGCACGGAAAAATGACACAACACCTGCCCGGACCCGAGTGCTGCTCGGATCGACACATCGCTCCCCTGTGGGGAGGAAAACCGCCACACGCCGACCCGACCAGAGAAGGAGAAATGATGCACGGTCTCGCTTGCAGGTGAGAAATCGACGAACCGCTTACCTTTTTCGACGCACACTCGCCTGTGCGTGTTATTTTGACACCACCCAGGTACTTTTCAATGCTAACAGTGTTTTACCTTTTTTCTCAAGGATTTAAGGGCCAGATGTAGCAAAAAAACATTTTGCTAGTTGCAAATTGCGAGTAATAGCGACTCGCAATTTGCAACTCGCAAAATGTAATGCAGAATGGTGTCTCAGACACCTTCTGCGACTCGCTATGGGGACGCAAAGACCCACCTCATGAATTTTAATGAGGTGGGTCGCAGTTTGTGACTCCATAGCGAGTCCATGCACTCACAGGGATGGTGGCCTGCTGGAGACAGCAGACCACCATGTCCGTGACTGCTTTTTGAATGAAGCAGTTTTTTTTTTCTTTTTGCAGCCCGTTTTCCTTAAAGGAGACCACTTCCATAGGACCACTGCCTGCTCTGAAAAACTATTTTTATTGACATTCACAAAGGGGAAGGGGTCCCATGGGGACCCCTTCCCTTTTGCGAATGAGTTACCATCCACTTCAAGTGGATGATAACCGCGAGTTGGTTTGCGGTCCCAAAGCAACTCAGCATGGCGATGCGGTCGCAAGTAGGAAGGGAACACCCCTTCCTATTTGCGAGTCGCAGCCTCAAATTGCGAGTCGGTACCGACTCGCAATTTGCGGTTGTGCATCGCGTTTGGCCTTTTGCGCCTCGCAAACTGCGTTTTTCGCAGTTTGCGAGGCGCAAAAGGCTTCCTACATCTGGCCCTGAGTCTCTTTTTGCTTTTTAATTAATAACTTGACTGTGTATGTTGGATTTTTGTCATTTTGGTCTTGTTTCATTTAGATAAATATTTTCTATTCTAAACCTGTGTTGCAACATTTTATAGTGGTTTCATTGAGTTACTGTGTGTGTTGGTACAAATACTTTACACCTAGCACTCTGAAGTTAAGCCTGACTGTTCGTGCCAAGCTACCAAGGGGGTGAGCAGGGATTAGCTGAGGGTGATTCTCCTTTAGCCTGACTAGAGTGAGGGTCCTTGCTTGGACAGGGGGTAACCTGACAGCCAACCAAAGACCCAATTTCTAACAATGTATTACTGTTTTGCGACCGAATTCCGGTCGCAAAACGGTAATACTTTACCACAAGTTTTGAAACTGGTGGCCCCTTGGGGACCTGTAATTTTGTTATTTACTTGATGTGTTCTATATGTGATGTTGGCTCGCGCTCCTGTTGTTTTTACCAGAACACGAGCCGGTTGTGTCACCAGTTATGTTTTAATTGTGGGCCAGCTTTCCAGGCGGTTTTATATTCACAGAGGGACATTGTTGGCAGTGGATGTATTCCTGACCTGGCCGTGGGCTCCATTTTACTTATGCTAAAAATAAACAACCTATGACGATCCGTTTACCTGTGCTGTGAAGTCCTTGCTTTCTATATATTGGCGACGAGCTGAACCTATGCTCAGGATTGTCGCAGCCCATGGGAACAGGTTGTGTGTTTCGGATAGATCATTCCCGTCGTAGTCCCATGTTTGTCTTTCAACAAATATGCCTTCCTAAGAAACTGTGCATCATTTGACAGTCTTGTCATATGCTTCATCACTTTTATTAACTATTATTTATTATTATAGTTGGACTATTGGAGGGCTTGTACCATACGCATTCAGTTGCATGGTGAACGCTGCTGTCTGGATTCCTTCTAACACGTTTATTGTGTGAAGCACGCTGCTGTTTGGATACTGTTGTACGTTAAGCACGCCTCATCCTGATTTACGTCATGCGCATTTGTTGCGTGAATTACCATTTGCTCTGTGGTTTTGTTTCGCTGCTAGGATATCAGTGTAAATAATGCAGATCTACTTAAAAGTTCAACAGGGAAGTTAATCGGAGCACGTATTTCAACTAACAGAGCTCATTTGTCCACTTTTTGCAATTCTTTTGCTTTTAAAGGAGGAAAGAAAACAATATAATAATATTATTTTCTTTGGCATTGTTCAAGATATTGGTGCTTTACTATTGATTTTATATATATATATATATATATATATATATATATATATATATATATATATATAAATCATAAACAATTTTGCAGAAAATAAAAACTATGGCTTCTGCAAATATAGCACAACTGTCACAATTAACACCATTTTTACAGAATCCAGGAAAACCAACTATTTAGTGGAAACATTGCTTCAGAAGTTTTGATAATTATTCAATTGTTATTGATGCCACCAAGTCTGTTCCGAAATGGAAAATGGCAATTTTATTTAGCAATTTGGGTCAAAAAAGTCAACTGATTGTTAACAATCTTACTGAAATAGAAGCACCATTGTATTCCTTTGACACATGGAATTAATATACAGAAGGAGTTATGAGACTCACAAACAAGTTTTCACAAAAACTAAGGCCCTCACTACAACCCTGGCGGACGGTGTTAAATCAGCGGTAAGACCGCCAACAGGCCGGCGGTAAAAAATTTGCAATTACGACCGTGGCGGAAACCGCCAACAAAGACAGCCACTTTAACACTCAGACCGCCTCGGCGGTACAAACAAACAGCGCGGCGGTCACTGCCAACAGACAGGCGGGAGACAATGTACCGCCCACACTATAATGACAGGCCAATCCGCCACCTTTTCCGGGGCGGATTCACCGCGGATAAAAACACGGCGGAAACAGGAATTTCGAAGGACACCATGGACCCGGAACTCCTAATTCTACCTGCGATAGTCTTCCTGCTCCTGTACCAAGAGCACGAACGCCGGCGGCAAAGACCACGGTGAGTACTGCACCTACGACACAGGGGAGGGGGGAGGGAATAAACAGGGACACACACACGCAACACCCCCACCCTCACCCACTACAACACACACACTAATACATGTTGATACATAACAGTTACACCCCCCAAGCTCCCCGGAAGAATGCAAAGACAAAAGGAAATAATTGTAATCATTGTAATCTATTAAAATACAGTACTCCAAAATATATATACACTATAAAAAAATCTATACACCAATAACACAAGTCCAGGTATTGCACCATTTATAGTCCGTGGACCACTGGGCCCAAAATGCATGGGCGAGGCCCACACTCGATACCAGATCAAAACACAGAGAACACTGCAGGGGCATCAGATAGAAATACAACAGGCACCTCAGGGGGAAGGGAACGGGGGGCACCTCAGCCGGATGAGTGCACGACGCCAGATCCACGAGGGGGCTCAATGCCCACTGTTCAATCCTGGGGAGTGCAAAGCCACAGTCTCTCAAGTCTCTACAGTGAGTGGTTTGCCCACTGTTCAATCCTGGGGAGTGCAAAGCCACAGTCTCTCAAGTCTCTACAGTGGGTGGTTTGCCCACTGTTCAATCCTGGGGAATGCAAAGCCACAGTCTCTCAAGTGGATAACAGTCTCGACTGGTTCTGGAGGGGGACTGGTGCCCAGAGTGCTTCATCCTGTGAAGGACAGAGGTAGTGGATGGATCTCTCCACTGGTTCTGGAGGGGGACTGGTGCCCAGAGTGCTTCATCCTGTGAAGGACAGAGGTAGTGGATGGATCTCTCCACTGGTTCTGGAGGGGGACTGGTCCCCAGAGTGCATCACTCACCCCGTGACGGACCCAGTTGCGAGGGTGCCCCTGCCACTCATGGGCTAGCGGTGCTTGAGTTGGCGGTGCCCTGTTCAGCTGTGCTTGATTTGGCGGTGCCCTGTTCAGCGGTGCTTCAGTTGGCGGTACCCTGCTCAGCGGTGCTTGATTTGGCGGTGCACTGTTCAGCGGTGCTTAAGTTGGCGGTGCCCTGTTCAGCGGTGCTTGATTTGGCGGTGCCCTGTTCAGCGGTGCTTGAGTTGGCGGTGCCCTGTTCAGCGGTGCTTGATTTGGCGGTGCCCTGTTCAGCGGTGCTTGAGTTGGCGGTGCCCTGTTCAGCGGTGCTTGATTTGGCGGTGCCCTGTTCAGCGGTGCTTGAGTTGGCGGTGCCCTGTTCAGCGGTGCTTGATTTGGCGGTGCCCTGTTCAGTGGTGCTTGTGCTGGCGGTCCTTCATGGCCCAGCGGGGCTTGTGCTGGCGGTCCTTCATGGCCCAGCGGGGCTTGAGGTGGCGGTGCCCTGTTCAGCGGAGCTTGTGCTGGCTGTCCTTCATGGCCCAGCAGGGCTTGTGCTGGCAGTCCTTCATGGCCCAGCGGGGCTTGAGTTGGCGGTGCCCTGTTCAGCGGTGCTTGATTTGGCGGTGCCCTGTTCAGCGGTGCTTGAGTTGGCGGTGCCCTGTTCAGCGGTGCTTGATTTGGTGGTGCCCTGTTCAGCGGTGCTTGAGTTGGCGGTGCCCTGTTCAGCGGTGCTTGATTTGATGGTGCCCTGTTCAGCGGTGCTTGAGTTGGCGGTGCCCTGTTCATCGTTGCTTGATTTGGCGGTGCCCTGTTCAGCTGTGCTTGTGCTGGCGGTCCTTCATGGCCCAGCGGGGCTTGTGCTAGCAGTCCTTCATGGCCCAGCGTGGCTTGAGTTGGTGGTGCCCTGTTCAGCGGTGCTTGATTTGGCGGTGCTCTGTTCATCGGTTCTTGAGTTGGCGGTGCCCTGTTCAGCGGTGCTTGAGTTGGCGGTGCCC
The DNA here is from genome assembly GCF_031143425.1 of Pleurodeles waltl. Classification (NCBI taxonomy): domain Eukaryota; kingdom Metazoa; phylum Chordata; class Amphibia; order Caudata; family Salamandridae; genus Pleurodeles; species Pleurodeles waltl. Next base: position 755,759,476 of record NC_090440.1, on the reverse strand, counting down.
TGTTCAGCGGGGCTTGTGCTGGCGGTCCTTCATGGCCCAGCGGGGCTTGTGCTGGCGGTGGCCTCCTGGGCAGCTGGGCTTGTGCTGACGGGGCCCTCCTGGGCAGCTGGGCTTGTGCTGGCGGTGCCCTCCAGGGCAGCTGTGCTGGGGCTGGCGGGGCCCTCCTGGGCAGCTGGGCAGCTGGGCTGGGGCTGGCGGGGCCCTCCTGGGCAGCTGGGATGGGGCTGGCGGGGGCCTCCTGGGCAGCGGGGATGATGGCGGTCTTCTCCGCCGTGCTTCTCTTCCCAGACTTGCCGGGTTTCTTGTGGCCCTTCCCCACCTTGGGAGGTGTAACAGCTGACTGCACACCCCTGGGAGCGGCTTTGGTGGCTGGAGTCTTCCCCCTCTCCCGCCGGGCACTGGCCAACTTCTGATGCTTCACAGGGGGGGGGACTGGCTGTGCTGTGGCTCCGTGCCACACTGGCTGTCCTGGTGGCAGGTGCACTCCACATACCTGTGACTACAGGCACCACTGGTCCCGGAGATGTTGTGGCTGAGGTGCTACTTCAGGACCTATGAGATGGGCGGGGTGGGGGAGGTGTGGGAAAAAGGTCAAGGCTGGACAGGAAAATTATTTTGGACACACTGGGACGGGTAGCTGGAGGGGGTTTGGGAGTGGAGGAAGAGGTGGTGGTAGTAGGAGGTGTACGTTTGGTGACTTTGGGTGCAGGTGCATGCGCTGGAGGCTGTCGTGATGTGGATGGCTGTTGGGTGGGTGTGTGCCTGCGTTTGTGTATCTTCGGAGGGGGCGTCACATACACACTGGGAGAGGACATAGGGGACGTGTGAATTTTAGTGGGGGTGGTGACTGCACGTGAGCGGGGTGTGGTGGTGGGTGTGCTGGTGAGGGATGTAGTGGCTGTAGAGGTAGTGCATGCAGGTGTGTGTAGATGAGACTGGGAGGGAGGAGGGAGACGAGGAGGGGGACACAGTGGAGGCAGTGGATGTTGGTGTGTCTGCATGTGTGTGATGCTTGTGTGAGTGCCTGTGGGATGTGTGGTGCTTATGTTTGCCTGAGCTTCCCTTGTGTGGTGAGGTGCGTGCAGGCTGGTCTGATGGTGTGTTTGGGATAGGCAGAGGTACAGGGGATTGGGTCTGGGTGGAGGAGGTTGGAGGGGGGAGGCTAGACACAGGGACAATGGCTGCCATCAGTGCTGAGGCCAGAGTTTGAAAAGCTCGGTGAAGGGCCGCCTGACCAGAATGAATGCCCTCCAGGAATGCATTAGTTTGTTGCAACTGCCTTTCTACACCCTGGATGGCATTCAAAATGGTAGACTGCCCAACAGTGAGTGACCTGAGGAGGTCAATGGCCTGCTCACTGAGGGCAGCAGGGGTAACTGGGGCAGGGCCTGAGGTGCCTGGGGCGAAGGTGATGACACCCTCCTGGGTGAGCGGGCACGGGGCGAAGGCTGAGGGGCTGCTGGGAGGGCGGTGCTGGTAGGGGGGGGGTGGCGGCTGTACCTGTAGATGCGGGGGGCACAGATGTTGCCGCCACCACAAGGGAGCTCCCATCAGAAGACAAGTCCGTGTCGCTTGTCGCAGCTCCTGTCTCCGCCGTGGAGCTCCCCTCGCCCTCCGTCCCACCGGTGAATTCAGAGTCCGTAGTGTGGCCCTCCATGGCCATGTGGGATACAGCTCCCTCCTGCTCCGGTGCCACTGCTCCTCCGCCTGATGATGCTAATGCACACAAGAACAGGTAGACCACAAAAAAGGGGGGGGAGACAGAATAAAGACATGTTGAGTGCATGGATTACCGCTACCGTTGGCGGACAAGACAGACACAGAAGCCCCCTGCACTACACCGCACTCTTGGGCTCTACAGTGCAATTCCTGGGAAATGGCCTACAAGGCTATGGATGACATCTGCACACATAGATGACACAGGGGCATGAATAGCCGTACTTGGCACTCTACAGAGGTGGGGTGGGGGGCCACAGGGCCATGCCTTACGGAGGGGCCTAGCCTACGGAACTCGCCCTGGCCTAGGGAAACCCACAGCCCTCCTCCCACACCCAGACAACTCCACTGCCTGCAAAGTCAGCTGAATGAGAGTGCACTCACCCCCTTGTGTCTGCTGTGATGCCCTCAAGCACCCATCCATCTCCGGGTAGGCCACCGCCAGGATCCTGAACATCAGGGGGGTCATGGTTCGACCATCCCCAGCTGAGCCTCCGCCGTCTTCTTGCTCCAGCGGCGAATGTCCTACCATCTTTTCCGGCAGTGGGTGCTCCATCTGTGGTAGACCCCCAGGGTCCGGACGTCCTTGGCGATGGCACGCCAAATATCTTTCTTCTGGTGGGTGCTGACCTACATGAAATGTACAGGGGAAGAAGAGAAGTCATTACCAACTGCACCGTCAAAGTGAGTGGCCCCCATCCCTACCCTTGCCATGTGGCACATGCATCCACCGTCTTTCATGCACGCAGCACTCTGCCCCCTTCCTTCTTACATCCAGCCCTCTCCACACAGGCACAGCCCATACAACATGCTCCCTATGTACTTACCTGTTTGTCTAGGACCGTAGAGTAGCGTGTACTGGGGGAGGACCCCATCAACGAGCTTCTCCAACTCCTCCGATGGGAAGGCAGGGGCCCTTTCCCCAGACGCACGAGCCATTGTCTCTTCCAGACTGAGGTCACAGCAGCACTTGCAGTGTAGGTCCTTTCCTGTCGAAGATCAGGTATCGAGTGATTGAACAGATAGAAAATGGCGGTCACGTCCGCGGAGGTCTAGTCCGCGGCGGTGCATACCATCACCGCCGGCGTACATCGTCATTGGCTCCTGGGACCCATAGGGTCCAATATTAACCAATGCAGCATTGCGCTGCGGTCTCCGTCCGCCTACCGCGACGGTGTACAACGCCAGCGCAGTTACCTCACATCCCATTGTCCCACTTTAGAGGTCAGGCAGCCGCCATTCCAGGGGCCCACATGGCCTCATTTTATACTGCATCACACATACCTAGGCCTAGTCTCAACACACATACAGGCCACCTTTTGTGTATGATTGGTGTTCTGTGTAAACTGTGGGTACGTACCTCTGAGTTGTTTGACTCTGTGGTCTCTGTTGTCCTTCATAGGCACCGTCTGCTGGGACATGTGAGGAGATGGCGGCATCCTCCGGTGTACCGACCGTTGGTGGACCTGTCGACAATGGAGGAGCGACATTTGATAATCACCTACAGGGTTGACCGTGCCACAATCCAGGAACTGTGTACCCAGATGGAGCCAGACCTGATGTCAGTAATCCGCCATCCCACAGGAATCCACCCTCAAGTGCAGGTGCTGTCAGTGCTCCATTTCCTTGCAAGTGGGTCTTTTCAAACAACTGTGGCCATGGCATCAGGGATGTCCCAGCCTATGTTTTCCAACGTATTGTCCAGAGTGTTGTCTGCCCTTCTGAAACACATGCAGAGCTACATCGTTTTCCCTCAGGTGGAGGATTTGCCTACAGTGAAAGGGGATTTCTATGCCCTGGGACATATCCCCAACATCATAGGTGCCATTGATGGGACCCATGTGGCTTTGGTCTCCCCCACAGGTGTACAGAAACCGGAAGAGTTATCATTCTATGAATGTACAGATGGTATGCTTGGCAGACCAGTACATCCCCCATGAGAATGCCATGTTCCCTGGCTCAGTGCATGACGTCTACATCCTGCGGAATAGCAGCATCCCTTATGTGATGGGTCAACTCCAGAGGCACTGTGTGTGGCTATTAGGTGAGCCCCTGGAAGCAAGACAGTGGGAATGGTTGTCTGGGGTTATTCCTACAGGTTAGTGTGTGTCTAACAGTTGTCCCTCACCATTTGCAGGTGACTCTGGGTACCCCAACCTGTCATGGCTACTGACCCCAGTGAGGAATCCCAGGACCAGGGCAGAGGAACGCTACAATGAGGCCCATAGGCGAACTAGAAGGGTGATCGAGCGGACCTTCGGTCTCCTGAAGGCCAGGTTCGGGTGCCTGCATATGACAGGTGGATCCCTATTCTACTCACCAAAGAAGGTGTGCCAGATCATCGTGGCCTGCTGTATGCTTCACAACTTGGCTTTGCGACGACAGGTGCCTTTTCTGCAGGAGGATGGTCCAAATGGCGGTGTTGTGGCAGCTGTGGAGCCTGTGGACAGTGATGAGGATGAAGCAGAGGAAGAAGTCATGCAGAACAGGGACTCAGTGATCCAGCAATATTTCCTGTGAAACACAGGTTAGAATACATTCCTGCCTACTACATGTACTTTTACACTACTACCTCTATCCTGTCTGTCATTTTCACCCAGTGTATGGTCACTGAGTTCACACTTTCCCTTATGGTTTCACAGATGTGGGTCCCAACGTGTCATCTGCTTACATTCCTCATGGACTAGAGCTGTGTGACATAGGTATGTTGACATTACTATTTCAAGAACATTTTGTCACTGTAATTGCAAATACACTATTTCAAAATCACAGACTCCAGATAATTTTGTGCTTTAGGTGTGTTTATTTAAATGCAAATTATTGGAGGGGGAAGTTAAATGGTGAGGGGTGATGGCGGAGGAGTGCCCATGGCGGAGTCCAGTCTATTAGTCTCACAGGTGCATTGCCCATATGGGCATAGGAAGTGGAGCTGGGGCAGTTTAATTATGGACAGGGTGACAAAGTGGGACAGTGGGATGACAATCAGGGTGGTCTCATTTCTTGGTGGGGGTCTTGGCATTGTGGTCTGTCTTGTTCCTGGATCTCAGGGACCGTTTGTGGGGTGGTTCTCCCTCTGCAGGGGGTGGGGTGCTGGTGTGGTGGTCCTGTGGCGGGGCGTCCTGTCCACTAGCGCCGGCGGAGGTGGTGGGCAGTTCATTGTCCATGCTAGTGTCAGGGGCCCCTTGGAGTGCCACAGTGTCCCTCCTGGTGTTGAGTACTTCCTTCAGCACCCCTACGATGGTGCCCAGGGTGGAGCTGATGGTTCTGAGTTCCTCCCTGAAGCCCATATACTGTTCCTCCTGCATGCACTGGGTCTCCTGAAACTTGGCCAGTACCGTTGCCATCGTCTCCTGGGAGTGGTGGTATGCTCCCATGATGGAGGAGAGGGCCTCGTGGAGAGTGGGTTCCCTTGGCCTGTCCGCCCCCTGTCGCACAGCAGCCCTCCCAGTTCCCCTGTGTTCCTGGGCCTCCATCCCCTGGACTGTGTGCCCACTGCCACTGCTGCCAGGTCCCTGTTGTTGTTGGGGTGGTGGGTTATCCTGGGTTCCCTGTAGTGGTGGACACACAGCTGATTGACGTGTCCTGGGGACAGAGGTATGGGCCCGCTGGGTGGGTGCTGTGCTGGTGTTTCCAGAGGGGGGAAGGCCTGTGGTGGCCTGTACCTGTGTGAGGGGAACCGACTGTCCCGAGGCCCCCGATGGGCCGGGCTGGTCATCTAGATCCAGTTGGACAGAGGTGCTGTCATCACTGTGGGCCTCTTCTGTGGGTGGAGTGGACATGTCTGGACCCTCCTGTCTGGTGACGTTGGGTAGAGGTCCTGCAGGGGTGGAAAGGCATGATTATTGCATCTGTGTGTGGCATGGTGTGCAATGGGTGGGTGACCGTGTACCCCAGTGCTGGCATTCCTGTGTGGGACCTTGTGTGATGATGGTTTAGGGGGGTGTATGGCTATGTGCAGTGTGCATGCTTTGGTGATGGGTGTCCTTGCTTTGTTGTTGCATGCAGGGCTTGTTGTTGGGATGGCTGGTTTGTGATATTGGTACATTAGTGAGGAGTTGGAGTGATAGGGGTGAAGGAGGGGGTATGTGATAGCATGCAGGTAGGGTGGGGGATGTAATAGTTAAGATTTGACTTACCAGAGTCCATTCCTCCACCTACTCCTGCGAGGCCCTCAGGATGCAGAATCGCCAAAACCTGCTCCTCCCATGTTGTTAGTTGTGGGGGAGGAGGTGGGGGTCCGCCGCCAGTCCGCTGATCCGCCAGGTGGTGTCTTGAGACCACGGAAGGCACCTTCCCTGTAGGTCGTTCCACCTTTTCCTGATGTCCTCCCGATTTCTTGGGTGCTGTCCCACTGCGTTGACCCTGTCCACTATTCTTCGCCATAGCTCCATCTTCCTTGCAATTGAGGTGTGCTGCACCTGTGATCCAAATAGCTGTGGCTCTGCCCGGACAACTTCCTCCACCATGACCCTGAGCTCCTCCTCCGAGAACCTGGGGTGTCTTTGCCGTGCCATGGGGTGGTGTAGGTGATGTGTGGGGTGGTGTGTGTGGTGATAAGTGTGGTGATATGTAGTGGTGTGTTGTGTGAGTTGCGTGGAAGTTGTGTGGGTGATGGTGTTATGTGTCTGTGGATGCTGTTGTACTTGCTGGTGGTGTCTCTCTCTGTGCTTCGTTCTCAATTTTTGTCATAGGGGTTTGTGGGTGATGTGGGTGTGTGTTTTATATTGTATTGGGTGTGTGGGAGTGGTGTTTGTATGTCTCTCAGGTGTGTGTATTTCGAATTGTCCAATGTGGTTGTGTTTTGTAAATGTGTGTGTATTTTGAGCACAGCGGTGTGTACCGCCAATGGAATACCGCGGTTGAAAGACCGCCGTGTGGATTCGTGTGTCGTGATAGTGTGGGCGTATTTCTGTTGGCGTGACAGTGGAGGTTTTGATTTAGCCAGTTTATCACTGACCTTTGGTGTAGCGGACTTGTGTGGGTGTCGAGATGTGGGTCATAATAGCTGTGGCGGAATTCCGCAGCCGCGGCAGTGTGTTGGCGGTCTTCTGCACGGCGGTAAACGGCTTTTACCGCCAATGTTGTAATGACCCCCTAAGTGTTTTATTAGTGTGTTTCAGTTTCTTTAAGCGCAAACAAGAAGAGGATGAATCAATTGAAGAGTTCTTATTGGCACTCAGGAAGTTAGCTGCTTCATGCAATTTTGGTTTTGCTCTGGATACTTACATAAGAGATCAATTTGTTTTTAAGTGTGCGTCCAAGAAGATCCAGGTACGTTTGCTGAGTTGCAGGGATCCTGCACTTGAAGAAGTTATTAACATTGCAAGAGGCATAGAACGTAGTAATATTTCTAGCAAGTTGATATCCTGTGAATCAAAATGGTCCAGTGTATCCACTATTGACATTTCTCATAATAAATAGTTAGTTATTAATGTACATCAAAAAAATACATTTGGGAAACGGAAAGTTAATAAGAGTTCGAATACACGTAATCGCTGTGGTTCAAAAAATCATTTTGCCAATAATCATGCTTGTCCAGCGATTAATAAGAAGTGTAATAAATGTAGTAAAGTTGGTCTTTTCCATACAGTTTGCAGGAATTATAGGGTTCAATCTAAAGTTAATAGTATTGAGCTGGATTCTGAACTAGGCATAAATGATTTCTCAAAGGTGGTGTTGATAGTATTGTCTGAAATAAATACATATAAAATCAAAGGTCCATTGTGCCAAGCTAAAATTGGGGAATATCAATTAACCATGATGGTTGATTCACAGGCTCCAATAAGTATCATTTCAGATTTCTTGTTCAAAAAGATTTGGAGTAAGATCTCTTTAATGCATTCTGATGATAATCCGAAGGCATTTGGAGAATATGACATTAACATGTTAGGGTTTTCTGTGACACACTTTCTTGCTTAGGAAGGTCTACTTACACAAAAATATATGTTGCAGAGAAGGGAAGGGATATTATTGGATGGAAGGATCAGGCAAGTCTTGGGATCATATTGGTGCCTGGTTCAGAAAATCCAAATATACTTTCTGATTCTAAAGTTTGCTCTATTGAGGATCAAGATGATTTTCTGTAGATAATGTAATTTTTGCTTTTCCCAAAATATTTTCTGAGAAAATTGGTAACATCAGTAAATTTGAACATTGTATAAAATTGAAGAGCAATGCTATTCCCATTGTACGCAAAGTAGGACCTGTTTCTTTAAGTGTTAGAATGGATTTGAAGAAATTATTAGAGAAACTTCGTTCAGAAGAAGTTATAAGGGCTTCTGATTCTTCAGAATGTGTTAGTCCTGTGGTTATTGTTAAGAAAAAAAACAGTTTGTGCATTGATTTGCGTATTTAAACAATCATATTAAAGTTGATTGCTATCCTTTACCCAAGGTACAGGAGTTACTAGCTAATTTAGGAAGGTCCAAAGTCTTTTCTTTACCCGATCTCAGATCAGCATACCATCAGATCCCTTTTGCAGCAGAGAGTCAAGATTTAACCACTTTAATTACTCCGTTTGGAGCTTTTAAGTTTCTAAGAATGCCCTTTGGATTGGCCTCTGCTGCGAGTGTGTTTCAAAAGTTTATGGGCACTATTATTGCAGGTATTCCTGGTGTGCAAGCTTTCCAGGATGATGTACTGGTTCAAGTTTTGATGAAATTTGAAAATGTTGGGACTACTTTAAGAAAGGATAAATGTACATTTCAGGTGACTTGTTTAGACTATTTGGGACATAATGTATCTGAGGAAGGCATTAAACCCAAATTATTTTTAGTGCTGGCTATACATGACGCAACTCTTCCTAATAACAAAGATACCCTACGCTCATTCTCAGGGCTTTGTGAGTATTATTCATGTTTTATTGATGGGTAGGCGATTATTGTGCAGCCACTGAGAATAGTTTTGAAAAAAGGGAAAACAATTATTATGTCTGAGGAAGCACAAAGAGCATTTGAGGAGATAAGATTATTGATTTCTTCTAAATGGATTTTGTCGCCTTTTACTTAGGGAGAGTGATGTACTTTGTGTGTTGATGCCAGTCTGTTGGGTCTAGGTGCTGTACTTTCTAAATGGTCAATCATAAAGAGTGCACCATTGTTTTTGCTTCATGATCTATTAATTCCACAGAAAGAAATTACAGCACAATAGAGAGCGAAGCATTGGCCTCTGTATGGGCTGTGGAGAAGTTTAACACTTTTCTATGGGGAGCGCGTTTTGACATCTTTACTGATTACAAGCCTTTGGTTTACATGCTTAGTGTAAATGGTACCAGTAAAGCTTCTGCTTGATTGGTGAGAGTATTGTCAAAGTTCCATGAATATATTTTGTAGTGTGAAACATCTGCTAGGGGGAAAAATTCTAGAGCAGATTGTTTATCAAGAATGCCTTCAAGAGAGGTTGACAGTTGCAGTATTCTCTCTGATGACATGGAGTGTGTAGTGGCACTTGTTGGTGATGGTTGTGAGGACATCATGTTGGCATAACTAGAAAGGAATGGTTGGAGGCTTTGGAGAGAGATGTTCTATTGAAAGGAGTTGTGAAATTTGTGAGGGAAGGTTGGCCAGATGATAGGAATTTGGATTCACAGATGAAGCAATATGCCTAGATGGCTGATTAATTTTCCATAATTCACATATTTGTAACCAGATATGGAGGGTCATTCTGACCCTGGCGGGCGGCGGGCGACCGCCAAAAGAGCGCCCGCCGGCCCAGCGGAAAAGGCCCTGCAACAAGGAAGCCGGCTCCGAATGGAGCCGGCGGAATTGCAGGGGTGCGACGGGTGCAGTTGCACCCGTCGCGATTTTCACTGTCTGCTAAGCAGACAGTGAAAATCTTTATGGGGCCCTGTTAGGGGGCCCCACGACACCCGTTCCTGCCATCCTGTTCCTGGCGGTAAAAACCGCCAGAAACAGGATGGCGGGAAGGGGGTCGGAATCTCCATGGCGGCGCTGCTTGCAGCGCCGCCATGGAGATTCAGCCCATGCAGGGGAAATCCGGCGGGAAACCGCCGGATCCCCTTTTCTGACCGCAGCTTTACCGCCGCGGTCAGAATGGGCTGGGAAGCACCGCCAGCCTGTTGGTGGTGCTTCCGTGGTCCCCGGCGGGTCGGAATGACCCCCATGATCTGTTGGTACCACCTATAGAACTTAGAAAACAATTTTTTTTTAATTTTCACATTAAGGCCACCTAGGTATTTCAGCCTCTGTAAGCAACATTACTCAATTCTATTGGTGACCTGGTTTAGATGCTCATTTAAAGAGATGGATTGATGGGTGTGATATGTGTATAATGTCAGCTAAGAATTGGAAATCTGTTGAATCCAGTCTGCATGCTGTACCTTTACCTGATGGTTCTTGGGAGAAGGTTTCTTTGGATTTTTCAGGACCTTTTGATTTCTTACCAAATGGGATGAGATATTGATTGTATTGATTGATTATTTTTCAATGTAGAATTATTATGATTTTGTGTCTCTAGCTGATACCAAAACTGCTATTGCGTTTCTTCCCAGCATTTTTGAAGTAGAGGGTCCACCTAAAGAAATTGTTACGGATAATGGGACTCATTTAAAGTCTGTTCAGAAGAAATCCTTCATTGAAAGCTTTAATATTAGACATCCTCAAGTAGCCTTGTACTCTCATCCATACAATGGTCAAGTTGAACGCATCAATAAATTCTTGAAAGAAGGTATTCAGACTGCACTTTATTCTGGAAACAATGTTGCTGAATTTTTAAGGAAGAAAACTTGGAATTAGTTAGTAACACCTCATAATACTACAGAGGTTGTCATCATTTAATTTGTTGCACAAACGTATTTCAAGATGTAATTTGTATCCTGATTGGATAAAAGAGCTTGCGACATTTGAAGATGGGAAGAATATGAGAGACATTGTTGCACAAAAGCAAAAGAAAATGGAGGATTATTTTAACAAAAAGCATAAAGTTAAATGTGTAGATTTTGAAGTTGGAGATTGGGCAATAGTTAAGAAACCATACAGATCTAAGAAAGGTGAATCTAAGTTTACCTATCCTTCGAGAATTGTAAAAGTGTCTAAGGAAGCAATTCATTTAAAAGATTAAGGGTGGTGGATTAGGAGGTGTCTTGTGAAGGAGTCTAATGAGCAAGCTCAAAAAATTGTGATGACTAAAGAAAAAGGTACTGAATTTTTTTTTAACCAAACTGATGGGTCATCTTGGTTTGATCTTAATGCTGAAACGCTTACATCCTACAATGATCCGTTTACCTGTGCGGTGAAGTCCTTGCTTTCCACAAGACCTCTTGTGAATGTAAATAATAATATATTTTAGCACAATCCCATGAAGGACTCCTGTAATCACAGTTTGCACTCAGTCCAGATAACTATTGCATGAAGTTTAGGGATGTCAAAAAGCAGTCACAACAGTCTTGGGAAGATTCTGGTGATGTTTCCATTAAAGTGTTTTTGACAGGCGGAAATCGTCCTTTGAAATTTTAATTATTCTCCCCACGGAGGTCTTGCAGCCCACAAGGAAGGGTATACAGGCCCATATTTATACTTTTTTAGCGCCGCATTTGCGACGCTTTTTGATGCAAAAGCATCGCAAACTTACAAAATATGACTGTATTTTGCAAGTTTGCGCCGCTTTTGCATCAAAAAATGACACAAGTGCAGCGCTAAAAAAGTATAATTGCGGGCCACAGTATTTAAAGGTAGGACATGTAGAAATGTAAGGTTAACATGTCCTTATAGTGACTAGCACCCAAAAGCTATTTTTACATAAGAGAGCAATGGCTGGCCCATAGGAATTAAAATTGAGCAAAATTACATGTCATTTCTGCTATCTCTGGATTGGAATCAGATGGACACATAATTAAACCACTCTTCTTAATATCTAGTAAAAAACATCTTAATGTTGAAGTTGGATTGATAATGACTAATAAGGAAAATTACCTTTTAGAAAGCTACCTTCTCCTACTGAAACTCTTGGACTCTTATTTGCATTAGCTCTTTAGCAGTAGCCCAGTGGGTAGTTGGCCCAGAAGAGGTATGGAAACAGCTCCTAGAACAGAGTCAATGGCTTGAATGAGGGAAGGTATTTTCTGTTTCCCTGGCAGGAAGACCAATTGGAGTGTGCCAGGGTATTTAGTCTCTTCTAAAGGTGCCTCCTGTTTCACAAGCAAATTTTAGGTAACATCTAAAAAAGGTCCCAGACTTTATCCTTCCTGTCAGTCAGACACCAAACTCAGTTACGGTACAGCTGCCCCCAGAACTGTTTGGCATGACCAAAGAGGGAAGGACTTCTCGTTACCCTGGCCATCCTCTGGGTTGGCACAAAGGCTCTGAAGAAATAAAGGATTTCACCATCTTGGATTGTGCAGCACGCCACTGTGGGATGTTTTGCAGTAGTGCGAACAGGAACTGCTACAAAAGTGGGAAGTGTTACCCCAGGAAACATTTAGCCCATTGGATATGATGGGGGCAGGAGACACCCCATTAGAGGCTAGTGTCAGGCATAAACGTGGCACTCCAAGGAACACACTTCAGAACACCTTCTGGACCTGCAGAAGAACAGAAGACCTGGACCTGCTGTCTGTTACCTGAGAGGAGTTCTGAGGGACTTAAGCAGCTCCCTTTTACCTAGGACAAGAAAGGACCCTAAGGGTCATTTTGCTGACTTCCTGTCTGGCTACATGGACACCATAAGATGTAAAAGGCCTCTTCCTAAAGTTCCCAGCTGGTCAGTACCAAGTGGACCTGATCTGGACCCTACTGAATTCCTCTGCTGGTGTGAATCTTGATCCCCAGGTGTGGTTCCTGAGGTCCAGGGACCCCTGTATGTATCTATGTATGTCATGTTTGACAGAGTCATGTGTCAGTGTTACAACACATTTGCAGCAACCGCCTTAATGCTGGTTCCCGTGAATAATATAAATATCCATCGGCCTGACAGACATTTCTAACTTTATCTGATATAGCCTCCACCGGGCTACTAGAATAACCTGGAGGAGGAAGGCCCTAAGCCTAAAAGTAACAATCTTGAACAGTGATAACACCAAAAGGGAAAGTGTGTGGACTTCACCAGGTTCACAATTTGAATTTCTCCTGCTTAGAGCTTTTCCCACCAAAACCAATGGCTTCAGCAGTACCTCGTTCAATGCCAGATGCTGTGAAGACTGATGTCTTGCCACACTTAAGGTTTTTGACTTCCAGAAAAATAGATAAAACCTATAACGTTACCAAACCTGGTAGGTGTTTTTGACTTGTGCTCCATAGTGTTGAGCCTCAGATCGTGCCTATGTTTCTGTCTATTGTGACTATTGGCTACCATTGGCAGCATGTGCTTTTCAGCACTATTTCAACTTAGAACTTCAAACATTCATACCTCCTGTTTCTCTTATTTTGGTTGATGTGGTGTCATTATGTCTGTTACATTTTACTCCATTTTTCTAGTGTGGTTTGGGATTTTAATAGTTTGGTGTTTTGACGTTATTACTTTTTTGGTACAGCTTAACTACTTAACACATTGCCTCCGTTTTAGCCTGTCTGCCCTGTGCTACAGCTATCAGAGATTTGAGGTCAAGATAATTTAGTGACTTAGAGAGTTCACCCGGACAAGAGTTGTGATTAGTCCTTGAGGTGGGGAGCTGCCCACTCTAAATAATACTCCAATAACTTACACTATGAAGTCGCTCTACAGTATGCTATTACTGGAACATAGAATGCTATTGCATCTGTCTCAGGTTAGCACTGATACATAGAACACAGGCACTGAGAAAAATTAAATATTTTAAGATATTATCCAGTGGGCACATAAAATAGCTTTCTATCTCAAGCAGTGCCCATCTTACTCTACTAAATGGATGGAAGAGGTCCTAAACATGGACTCTTTGCACTTTACCCCTCAATACATAACGCATATTGTTTTTTATTTCATACCATACAAAAAAGGAATGTAAGCAAACAGGGAGGCAATTTATAGTACTGTTATTTATAAAATTACTGTCAACTCGGTATAACAGAAGCAGTTGGAACCTGTGGCATAACATAGGCCTTCGCAGCCCCCGCAATGTGGGAGGGGCCCAGGCTCCAGGAGGCCACCGCAGAACAGTGTCCTGGACAGAGAGATCCTGACTGAGCCTCCATACCCCTTGCAGGGGGCCCCCTCAAGTTTTGTTACGTCACTGGTTGGAACCTTGTGGCCAATCACCTATCTAATGTCTTCTGTGATCTCTTGCATTGTAATACAGCCAATAGCACACAAACAGTAAACATTTTGACTGGAGGTTGGTAGTGAAAAAATGGTTGAGGAAAATGAGGCAAAGCCTTGAAATGGATAAGAGGGTGACACACCAATACTTATTTCAGAGGAGAGAACCATGCATGGTTTAATCAACATGAGCACCAGCATTACTTTCACTCAGTGCCTTAGAATGCCTGTCAGATCACTGGAGATGAAGGCACTTAGTAAAAATGCATATAGACTATATGCTGGAAAATTCCATAATATAACTGGGACAAAGGTATACATAGTTTGACCCACCATAGATGGAATTGCTAGAATGGATGAGGTAAAAAACAAAAGCTGACTGAGGAGTACAAACTTGATTGGAAGGTGCATACACTCATTCATCCTATCCAGAGTACAGATTACCCAAACAAAAAAAAGTGTATATTCTTCTCCTGAGTAAATATCTTAAGGCATCTTTTCTAGTGCCTGAGATATAGTGTACCATGCCTGTTGTCATAGTCTATAAAAACATGGCTGGCATTGTGCACCAGAATAACCTCACATTTTAGTAGGGGTTGTTAGAAATTGGGTCTCTAATTGACAGAGGTAAGTGCCCTGCCCAAAAAGGGACCACAATCCTAGTCAGGGTAAGTCAGATACACACCCTAAATTAATATGTGCTCACCCGCTCGTAGTTTGGCACACAGCACTCAGGCTTTAACTTAAGAGGCAAAGTGTCAAGTAGTTGTACAACACTTCAGTACAGTAACACAGTAAGAAACACCACCAAAAAGACTCACCATCAGTTGAAAAAATAAACAACAATATGTATCTGATTAACCCCTTCGCTGCCAGGCCTTTTCCCCCTCCTGTGCCAGGCCTTTTTTTGCCTATTTGGAATAGTTCTCGCTTAGGCCCTCATAACGTTTTGTCCACATAAGCTACCCACGCCAAATTTGCGTCCTTTTTTTCCAACATCCTAGAGATTCCAGAGGTACCCAGACTTTGTGGGTTCCCCCTGAAGGAGGCCAAGAAATTAGCCATAATACAGTGAAAAATGAGTTTTTTTCAAAAAAATTGGAAAAAGGGGCAGCAGAAGTAGGCTTGTGGTTTTTCCCCTGAATATGGCATCAACAAAGGGTTTGTGGTGCTAAAATCACCAGCTTCCCAGCTTTCAGGAACAGGCAGACTTGAATCAGAAAACCCAATTTTTCAACACAATTTTGGCATTTTACTGGGACATACCCCATTTTTAAGATTTTTTGTGCTTTCAGCCTCCTTCCAGTAAGTGACAGAAATGGGCGTGAAACCAATGCTGGATCCCAGAAACCTCAACATTTCTAAAAAGTAGACAACATTCTGAATTCAGCAAGGGGTACTTTGTGTAGATCCTACAAGGGTTTCCTACAGAAAATAACAACTGAACTAACAAATAAATGAGCTGCACCCTGCGGTGGGTTTTCAAATCAAATCAAATCAAATCATAAATATTTATAAAGCGCGCTACTCACCCGTGCGGGTTTCATTCTATACCAGGTATACAGCAATTAATTTGCTGAAATATAAAGAGTGAAAAATAGCTATCAATAGCTATCAAGAAAACCTTTGTATTTCCAAAATGGGTACAAGATAAGGTGTTGAGGAGCAGTGGTTATTTGCACATCTCTGAATTCCAGGGTGCCCATACTAGCATGTGAATTATAGGGCATTTCTCAAATAGATATATTTTTTACACACTCTCTTATATTTGGAAGGAAAAAATGTAGAGAAAGACAAGGGGCAATAACACTTGTTTTGATATTTCATGTTCCCCTATGTCTCCCGATAAAAATGGTACCTCACTTGTGTGGGTAGGCCTAGCGCCCGCGACAGGAAATGCCCCAAAACACAACATGGACACATCCCCTTTTTCTACAGAAAGCAGAGGTGTTTTTTGCAAAGTGCCTACCCGTAGATTTTGGCCTCTAGCTTAGCCGGCACCTAGTGAAATCTACCAAACCTGTGCATTTTTGAAAACTAGAGACCTAGGGGAATCTAAAATGGGGTGACTTGTGGGGCTCTGACCAGGTTCTGTTACCCAGAATACTTTGCAAACCTCAAAATATGGCTAAAAAAACAAGTTTTCCTCACATTTCGGTGACAGCAAGTTCTGGAATCTGAGAGGAGGCACAAATTTCCTTCCACCCAGCGTTCCCCCAAGTCTCCCGATAAAAATGATACCTCACTTGTGTGGGTAGGCCTAGCGCCCGTGACAGGAAATGCCCCAAAACACAAGGTGGACACATCCCATTTTTCTACAGAAAACAGAGGAGTTTTTTGCAAAGTGCCTACCTGTATATTTTGGCCTCTAGCTCAGCCAGCACCTAGGGAACCCTACCAGACCTGTTCATTTTTGAAAACTAGAGACCTAGGGGAATCCAAGATGGGGTGACTTGTGGGGCTCTCACCAGGTTCTGTTACCCAGAATCCTTTGCAAACCCCAAAATTTGGCTAAAAAAACATGTTTCCTCACATTTCGGTGACAGAAAGTTCTGGAATCTGAGAAGAGCCACAAATTTCCTTCCACCCAGCGTTCCCCCACGTCTTCCGATAAAAATGATACCTCACTTGTTTGGGTAGGCCTAGCGCCCGTGACAGGAAATGCCCCAAAACACAACGTGGACACATCCCATTTTTCTACAGAAAACAGAGGTGTTTTTTGCAACGTGCCTACCTGTAGATTTTGGCCTCTAGCTCAGCCGGCACCTAGGGAACCCTACCCGACCTGTGCATTTTTGAAAACTAGAGACCTAGGGGAATCCAAGATGGGGTGACTTGTGGGGCTCTCACCAGGTTCTGTTACCCAGAATCCTTTTCAAACCCCAAAATTTGGCAAAAAAAACACGTTTCCTCACATATCGGTGACAGAAAGTTCTGGAATCTGAGAGGAGCCACAAATTTCCTTCCACCCAGCGTTCCCCCAAGTCTCCCGATAAAAGTGATACCTTACTTGTGTGGGTGGGCCAGGTGCCTGCAACAGAAAAAGGCCACAAACTTGTAGAGATTATGGGGATAGCACAGCGAATTGATAAGCACATATTCTTCTTTTATACATCTTTAGTCTGACTCTGCTTTGGGGACCCACACAAGTGAGGTGTCATTTTACTTGGGAGACTGAGGGGAACCACTGGGGAGTAGGAATTTTGTGCTGGAGCGGTGATCGTACAAAGGAAAGTCAGGAAAATATGCTTTTTAAGCAAATTTTGAGGTTTGCAGAGTAGTCTGGGTAAGACATTTTTTGGGGATCCACGCAAGCCACACCTCCCTGCACTCCTTGGGGTGTCTAGTTTAAAAAAATGTCTGGGTTTGGTAGGTTTCCCTAGATGAAGGCCGCACCCAGGACCAAAAACATAGGGGCCCCCTCCCCCCCAAACACAGGTAGTTTTGTAATATATCATTTTGATGTGTCTACATACGCCTGTGATGTGCCAAACACTAAAATTGTGAACAGAAACGCACTTAGGTTATGTGAAAAAGACCCCTCACCCACCAATCAAGTTGGTGGCATGCTTCATCATCGGGGTCCTACCTGAGACACCTAGCGTGTCACAAGTGTGCTGCGACGCCTGATTACAGCGGAGCAGGTTTTTTAATTTATACCACACATACTGGTTGGAATTGGCACGAGGATGAGTGATGGTTTAGTAGATCAAATTTTATTAACAAGAGATTTCACAAAAGTGAAATGCACTGGTAATAACTGACAGGCCAAAAAACTGAACCAATGACTCACAGCTCGTGAGCTGTAAAGCCGTGGCAAGGCACCAACCGCTTACAGTCCATTCACACTCCTTTCATACTTGACATGCACAAGACGATTCACGTCGCCAGCCACGGGCCCAGCACATTACAACACTCGCGTCGACAGACAGCGCCAGTCAAGGGCCCATCACTTTCATATACCCACATGCCTGATACAGCAATCACACCAGCTGATGAGTGTGTGGACTGGCGTTTGGCTGGCACCGCTAGCCAAGCGCCACCCCACCCACACCGCCAGCCAAGTGCCACCCCACCCATACCGCCAGCCAAGCGCCACCCCACACACACCGACAGCCAAGCGCCACCCCAAGCACACCGCCAGCCAAGCGCCACACCACCAATACCGCCAGCCAAGCGCCACCCCAAACACACCGCCAGCCAAGCGCCACCGTACCCATACCGCCAGCCAAGCGCCACCCCACACACACCGACAGCCAAGCGCCACCCCAAGCACACCGCAGCCAAGCGCCACACCACCCATACCGCCAGCCAAGCGCCACCCCATACACACCGCCAGCCAAGCGCCACCCTACCCATACCGCCAGCCAAGCGCCACCCCACGCACACCGCCACCCAAGCGCCACCACAAGCACACCGCCAACCAAGCGCCACCCCACGCACACCGCCATCACTTTGTTTTGTTTATAAACAACAAAGAAACCACTAACTAATTATAAAATAAGTACAAAACTACAAACACAAAAGCTCTAACTAAATACATGACAGTAATGCCAACCGTGAAACTGAACATATGAAAATATAAAATAGGCAGTTTACTCTCACAGTATTTCCCCAAACATTTTCCTGGTGTGGTAACTTCTAAAACAGCCGGGCACACACAGCCTAGGCTTTGAAGGACAATAGGGGCAGTACATCCGGTTCTCCCTCCGGATTGCTCTCCGGGCACATACTCTACATTTCTTTGTGGGCAAGTCTTTTTTGGGAGTGGGAGGAATGTGATCTAAAAAGTGGCGATCTTTCAATCTAGCCACATCCTCCACCATTTCTACTCTAGGAACTCTTGCCCGTTCCACCACAATAAGGTTCTCTATCACTGACTCCTGAAATTTAACAAATGTCATTCTTGACTCAGGTGAACAATCCTTGAACACAATAAAAGCATTAAAAGTTACCAAATAAAATAAATGTAGGGCCAACTTTTTATACCACACGTAAGACTTACGAAGAGCAGTGTAAGGTTCCAACCTCTGATCTACTCTATCAACACCACCCATGTGCCTATTGTAGTCCAAAATGCACGCAGGTTTGCGCACTTCCGCATACTGACCACAAACAGTCACAGGGGAATTACTCTCATCATGGATGGAAGATAGCATGTACACATCCCTCCTGTCTGAAAATTTCAGAGCCTGCAGCTCATTATTCCACAAGGCACTGCACTGTCCCCTCTCAAGTTTTTTACAGACAAGCTCCCTTGGATAGCCTTTCCGGTTAGAACGGATTGTGCCACAAGCAACAGTGTCCACTCTAAACAACTCCTTGAACAACTGTGTAGAAATTATCTACGTACAAATGGTGACCTTTGTTAAACAGTCGTCTACCAAGTTCCCACACAATTTTTTCGCTAACTCCAAAAGTGGCCGGACAACCAGGAGGGTCAATACTGGAATCCCTACAAGTGTAGACCCGGAAATTATACACGGATCCTGTACTGCTTTCTGACAGCATATACAATTTAATCCCATACCATGCCCTCTTACTATGAATATACTGCTTAAAAACTAAACGCCCCTTGAAAAGGACTAAAGACTCGTCCACACTTATCTCTTTTCCTGGAACATAGACCTCTGAAAACCGATCTACAAAATGATCAAGGACAGGCCTAATCTTAAAAAGATGGTCACAATCAGGGTGATCTCGTGGCAAGGCTAAAGCATTATCTACAAAATGCAGCATACGATGAAGAAGCAAATAGCGATTAAGGGGGTCATTCTGACCCCGGCGGTATCAGACCGCCGGGGCCAGGGTCGGCGGGAGCACCGCCGACAGACCGGCGGTGCCCCACAGGGCATTCTGACCGCGGCGGTTCGGCCGCGGTCAGACTAGGAAAACCGGCTGTCTCCCGCCGGTTGTGACACCCCCTACCGCCATCCTGTTCCTGCCGGGTCTCCCGCCAGGAACAGGATGGCGGTAGGAGGTGCCGTGGGGCCCCTGGGGGCCCCTGCAGTGCCCATGCCAATCGCATGGGCACTGCAGGGGCCCCCGTAAGAGGGCCCCACTTTGTATTTCAGTGTCTGCTTTGCAGACACTGAAATACGCGACGGGTGCCACTGCACCCGTCGCACCTTCCCACTACGCCGGCTCAATTCTGAGCCGGCGTCCTCGTGGGAAGGTTGATTTGCCCTGGGCTGGCGGGCGGCCTTTTGGCGGTCGCCCGCCAGCCCAGGGCAAATCCCAAAATACCCTCAGCGGTCTTTTGACCGCGGAGCGGTATTTTGGTGGGGGAAGTCTGGCGGGCGGAATCACCCCCTAAGTGTCATAGTTGCAGGAAATATAGCAGTTGCCATCAAGGGACTAGTAGACCAATAAGAAGCCAGTGACGGCTTCCTGATCAACCCCACCAAAAAAGTCAAACCTAAAAACTTTTTCATCTCTTCCAGATATGTGGGAACCCACTGAGTAGCTCTATACTGAGGCCTAAGTCTGGCAGCGTTGTCCCTCAAATATTGCTCTGCATACAAATTAGTCTGCTCCACAATCCCTTCCAAAAATACATCGTCCATAAGCAAGTGAAAGAAATGGACAGGCAAAAAGTTTTCCATATTGACTCTACACCCTGGGAGGCCAGTAAATGCAGGTAACTGTGGCTGCTCCATGTTTGGGGCAATCCAGGTGTCAGGTTTTCTAATGGGAAACCCTTCAGCCCCAGGCTGCTGCACTCTTGGCACATCAATGTCCTCCTCTAAAACCAGGCCCTTCATCTGCAGTGAGAGTAGCTTCCTCATCAGGAGAATACTCTCGGACAGAAAACTCACTGCCAGAATCTCTCACTTCCTCCTCTGCCTTAGATGCAGAGTCAGTCTTGTAATCATTGTCTGAAGATGACTCAAAGAGCATGCCAACAACCTGCTGAGCGGTCACTCTGCGGCTAGCCATGATCCTCACTAACAACAAATGGATTGCCAACAACAACTGGCACTAAAATAAGTAATAAACAAAGTGTAGCTTTATCACAAAGAGTTATGTACTAAAAAACTATACCACTCACTTGCCTGAAAAAGCTACTCACCAGCAACTACTCTGCACAGACACAGCAGTCACCAATGATATCCCACTAAAAAGAAAAAAAGCAAATTAGATATATGACAACACAAATATCATTGTGCTCAAATCTAAGGACAATTTCACACAAAATACTGCATTTAGTACACCACCTACAAACATGTCATTCATGCATGTAAACAATACTCCTTTGGAATAAATTGCTTTCACTTGCCTAACAAATGCAAGTATGCAAACCGCAGGACAACTACTGCCAAAACCGCAAGGATCCACAGCAAAGGAAGCAAAAGCTTTGAACTAGAACAAAAAGAAGAAATACACTGTTATAATCACAAATACAAATACTTCGCCAGTTGACAAACACCCCTCCACCAAGAACTTAGAAATTGTCCCTGGTGCCTAAGTGGCTTCTGCCCCACTAGGAGGCAGATGGGCCTAAAATAAAATAGGCTGATCTGCCCCCAAATGGGTCAGAAATGGCCAACAGCTCTGTACCCTGTTTGGGGGGGGTGGCCCTTGCCAAAGGGGGCGAATCGGGGTGCCCCCAGCACCAAAAAAAACAAAGGGAACCAAAACAAATAATCTCTGACATCTTGGTGCCTTCTGCACTCCTTGGGGGCAGATGGGCCTAAACAAAATAGGCTGATCTGCCTCCAAGGTGGGCAGAAATGGCCATCACTAACATGCCCCCTTTGGGGGGCGACCATTGCCAAAGGTGCCGCCCCCCCACACAAAAACACACACACACACACACACACACACACACAGGATCCCTGGTGCCTAAGTGGATTCTGCCCCCCTTAGGGGCAGATGGGTGTAAAAACAATTGGCCGATGAAATGGCCAACAGCTCTGTGCCCCCTTTAGGGGGCGACCCTTGCCAAAGGGAGCACCCCCAGCACTAAATAAAAAAAGGGGAACAAAAACAAAATCCCTGCTGTATTGGTGGTTTCTGCCCTCCTTGGGGGCAGATGGGCCTACAAAAATAGGCCCATCTGCCCCAAGGGGGGCAGAGATGGCCAATAGGAAATTTCCCCACTTTGGGGGGGCTACCCTTGCCCAAGGGGTGCCCCCAAACACACAAAACACACACACCACACAATCCCTGGCGCCTAGTGGGTTTTGACCCCCCTGGGGCCAGATAGGCCAAACACATGGCCAATCTAGCCCCAGGGATGGCCGAAACATATAACAAAAATTATTGCCCCCGGGGCAGCAACCCTTACCTAAGGGGTCGCTGCCCAAAAGCAAAGAAAATAATTTCCCTGGTGTCTAGTGGTTTTCGGCCCCCCCCCCCCAGGGGCAGATCGGCCGATCTGCCCCCAGGGGGGGGCCGAAATAGGAAAAAAATGTAGCCCCCAATGGGAGCGACCCTTGCCCAAGGGGTTGCTCCCAAAAAACTTGCCCAAAATTATTTCCCTGGTGTCTAGTGGTTTTCGGCCCCCCCTGGGGGCTGATCGGCCAAAAAATTGGCCGATCTACCCCCAGGGGGGCCGAAATAGGAAGATAATAGCCCCCAATGGGAGCGACCCTTGCCCAAGGGGTCGCTCCCAAAACTACCAATAAAAAGAAATCCCTGGTGCCTAGTGGGGATTCCTGCACCGCGATCGTGGAGCAGGAATCCACTAAAAACAGGCACGGGTGAAAGGAAAAACCCTTTCCTTTCCCCCCGTGTCTGTTCCCCCCCCCGAAATCCCCAAAGAGGGAAGGACTCACCTGAGAGTCCTCTCTCGCTGACGCACTGGAAGCAAATGGCTTCCAGCGCGTCCCTCGGCAATACTTGATGACGTCAGCGCACTGTGAGCGCGCTGATGTCATCAGATTGCTGAGGGGGGGGGAAGGGGAAGGGATTCCCCTTCCATCCACGACCGGGGGTGTGGGTGGAGGGCCCACGGGGGGAACGCCAGCTCTCCCCCCGTGGGCCGGGTGCAGGACGAGGTGATGTCGCCCAAGGCACCCGGGAACCAGTGCCTTGGACAAGATCACCTCGTCCAAGGCACCTTACGGGTTAAAACAAGGCCAAAACAACAGAAATCAAATCCCTAGAAATTGGGATACAAATTTGTAAAGATTAAGGCCCTCATTACAACCCTGGCAGTAAATGCCGCCTACCGCCATGCTGATGGGTGCCAACATATACCACCACTGGTATTATGACCCACACAGAGAATACCGCCACACCCACACAAGTCCACCTCACCAAAGGTCAGTGATAAACTAGTGATAGCAAAACCCACACCGTCACGCCAACAGGAACATGCCCACAGTCTCATGACCCACGAATCAACGCGGCAGACTTTCAACCACGTTAAACCATTGGCGGTACACACTGCTGCGCTCAAAATGCACACATACTTATAAAACCACATCACATTGGACAAATCGAAATACACACACCTGACACACATACACACACCACACCCTCACACTCATACCACTATAAAACACACACCCACATCACCCACAACCCTTTCAACGAACAAATTAGAACAAGCAGAGAGAGAAAAGCAAAGAGCACACCTTCAATCAGAGGCACAGAACACCATCACTCATACACCATCCACGCACATAACATAATACATCACAACACATCACCCCACACATCACCTCACACATAACACTCACATCATGGCACCTCAAAGACACTCCAGGTTTTCTGAGGAGGAGCTAAGGGTCATGGTGGAGGAAATCATCCAGGTAGAGCCACAGCTATTCGGATCACAGGTGCAGCAGACATCCATTGCAAGGAAGATGGAGCTATGGCAGAGAATCGTCGACAGGGTCAACGCCGTGGGACAGCATCCAAGAACCTGGGATGACATCAGGAAGAGGTGGAACGACCTACGGGGGAAGGTGCGTGACGTGGTATCAAGACACCAGATTGCTTTACAGAGGACTGGCGGTGGACCCCCACCTCCTCCCCCACAACTAACAACATGGGAGGAGCTAGTCTTGGAGATCATGCATCCTGAGGGCCTCGCAGGAGTAGCAGGAGGACTGGACTCTGGTAACTCCCACCCTACCTGCATGCCGTCACTAATTCCTACCCCTACCCTCACCCCCATCATTCCACTACCTCACATATACCCCACTATCACAACCCACACATTGCAATACCAAGCCCTGGATGCTCCACCAATGCATGGACCCCCATCACAGACCTGCATGGACACCCATCATCACAACATGCACACTAGAGAGACTCACCCACCCCACACAATCAGCAATCACACAAGGCCGGAAGACAGGGAAAGCACAATTCTATAAGGGAAAGACACTCAATGCACAAGATGGCACACACAGATACAATAACAATGCATTTGCATCCCAACAGGACCACTACCCAATGTCACCGGACAGGAGGTGCCAGCTACATACAGTCCCCCTACAGAAGAGGCCCACAGTGATGGCAGCAGCTCTGCACGCCTGGATCATGATGACCAGCCAAGCCCATCTGGGACCTCTGGACAGTTGGTTCCCCTGCCATAGTCCCAACCCAACACAGAGTCTCCCCCTTAGGAAACAACACCACAACACCCACCCAACGGGCCCATGGTGCTGTCCCCAGGACACATCAATCAGCAGTGTGTCCACCACTACAGGGACCCCAGGAAACCCCACAAACCAAAGACAATCAGGGACCTGGGGTCAGTGGCAGTGGGCACACGGTTCAGGGGACAGAGGCACAGGACAACAGGGAAGTTGGGAGGACTGCTGTGCGACAGGGGGAGGAAAGGCCCAGGGAACCGACCCTCCACGAGGCACTATCCAACATCATGGGAGAATATCACCATTCCCAGGAGACCATGGGCACGGTACTGGCCAAGTTTCAGGAGACCCAGCAGCTGCAGGAGGAGCAGTACATGGGGATCAGGGATGACCTCACCAAAATCTACACCATCCTGGTCACCATAGCAGGGGTGCTGGCTGATATGGGCAAGACCATGAGGGAGGCAGTGGTTCAACAAAGGGCCCATGACACTAGCCAAAACAAGGAACAGCCTTCCACCTCCGCCGTCGCTAGTGGACAGGAGGCACCGCCACAGGACCAACAGGCCACCAGCACCCCACCCCCTGTAGAAGGAGAACCACCCCGCAAACGGTCCCTGCGATCCAGGTTGAAGAAAGAGAACGTTGCCAAGACCCCCGCCAGGAAATAGGACCCTCCTGATTGTCACCCCTCTGTCCTACTCTGTTTCCCTGTCCACCTTGAACTGACATTGCTTCACTTCCTATGCCCCCTTGGACAATGCACCTGTGATACCAAGAGACTGGACTCTACCATGGAACTTCCTCCACCATCACCCCAGCCCCTTGCCCGTACCCCCATCCTATTTAGCACAAAAAATAAACACCATTTAAACATAACCCATACTGGAGTCAGTGTAATGATTGGAAAGATGTATTCTTACAACATTCTCAAAGCATTGCAACGTCTATGTTAATTGAATTATACCAATGTATGACAGTTGGTGGGCAGCAGTACACATAGCAGGAGCCAGAATGGGGGACACAGATCTGAAAAAAGGAAATCCAAATGGAACAGTCAGTGTCTATAGAGAGAGGTTAAGAGGCTACCATGTACAATGTCCTACAGTAAACTGATATGTGAAGAGGAGTTACAGTCTCTTACCTGTGTGTCACTGGAAGTACTGCAGGATGATGTTTGTCCTGTTGTCAACATCATCTGCCTCTTCCTCCTCTTCCGAACTGTCCACAGGCTCCACCACTGCCACAAGACCATCACCAGCCTCATCCTCCAGCAGAAAAGGCACCTTGCGTCTCAATGCCAGGTTGTGCAACATACAGCATGCCACGATGATCTGGCACACCTTTTTGGGTGAGTAAAACAGGGATCCACCAGTCAGATGGAGGCACCAAAATCTGGCTTTCAGGAGGTCGAATATCCTCTCAATAATCCACCTAGTTTGCCCATGTGCCTCATTGTAGCATTCCTCTGCCCTTGTCCTGGAATTACTTACTGGGGTCAGTAGCCATGACAGGTTGGGGTAACCAGAGTCACCTGCAAATATCGAGGGACAATTGTGAGACACACACTAACCCGTAGGGACAACCCCATACCCAGACACTTGCTCATGCTGTGTGGGGACCTTGGGCTCATCTATTAGCCACACCCGGTGCCTCTGGAGTTGGCCCATCACATAAAGGATGCTGCTATTTCGCAAGATATAGGTGTCATGCACAGAGCCAGGATACTTGGCATTCACATGGGAGATGTACTGGTCCATCAAACACACCATTTGCACATTCATCGAATGGTAGCTTTTTCTATTTCTGTACACTTGTTCATTTCTCCGGGGGGGACAAATGCTACATGAGTACCATCAATGGCACCAATGATGTTGTGGATAAGTCCCATGGCATAGAAGTCACCTTTCACTGTGGCCAAATCCTCCACCTGGGGGAACACGATGTAGCTGTGCATATGTTTCAGCAGGGCAGACAACTTTGAGTAGAAGGCCTACTTCAAAGCAAAGTCTCTTTTGAATGTAAAATCCTGTCTTGCCCAGGCCAGGTCCCCAGACACTCACCAGGGGGTTGGAAACTGCATTGTGTGAGGGCAGGCACAGCCCTTTCAGGTGTGAGTGACCACTCCTCCCCTTCCTTCTAGCACAGATGGCTCATCAGGATGTGCAGGCTACACCCCAGCTCCCTTTGTGTCACTGTCTAGTGTGAGGTGCAACCAGCCCAACTATCAAACTGACCCAGACAGGGAATCCACAAACAGGCAGAGTCACAGAAATGGTATTAGCAAGAACATGCTCACTTTCTAAAAGTGGCATTTTCAAACACACAATCTCAAAATCAACTTTACTAAAAGATGTATTTTTAAATTCTGAGCTCAGAGACCCCAAACTTCACATGTCCATCCGCTTCCAAAGGGAATCTACACTTTAATCAGATTTAAAGGTAGCCCCTATGTTAACCTATGAGAGGGACAGGCCTTGCAACAGTGAAAAACGAATTTAGCAATATTTTGTTGTCAGGACATATAAAACACATTACTATGGGGGTCATTACAACATTGGCGGTAAAAGCCGCTTACCGCCGTGCAGAAGACCGCCAACACACGCCGCGGAATTCCGCCACGGTCATTATGACCCACAGCTCGGAATCCGCCAAAATTGAGACACCCACACAAGTCCGCCACACCAAAGGTCAGTGATAAACTAGCGATAACAAAACCTCCACCGTCACGCCAACAGGAATACGCCCACACTATCACGACCCACTAATCCACGTGGCGGTCTTTCAACCGCGGTATTCTATTGGCGGTACACACCGCCGCGCTCAAAATACACACACACTTACAAAACACTACCACATTGGACTATTCGAAATACACACACCTGATACACATACACACACCACTCCCACACACCAAATTCAATATAAAACACACACCAACATCACCCACAAACCCCTATGACAACAATTGCGACGGAAGGCCAGAGAGAGACACTACAATCTACAACCAAGCATCCACAGGCACACAATACCATCACCCACATAACATCCACACACCTCACACCACTAAATATCACCCCACATATCATAACACACACCACCCCACACATCACCCACACCACCCCATGGCACGGCAAAGACACCCCAGGTTCTCTGAGGAGGAGCTCAGGGTCATGGTGGAGGAAATCATTTGGGTAGAGCCATAGCTATTCGGATAACAGGTGTAGCACACCTCCATAGCTAGGAAGATTGAGCTATGGCGAAGAATAGTGGACAGGATCAACGCAGTGGGACAGCACCCAAGAAATAGGGATGACCTCAGGAAGAGGTGGAAAGACCTACGGGGGAAGGTGCGTTCCGTGGTCTCCAGACACCACCTTGCGGTTCAGAGGACTGGTGGCGGACTCCCACCTCCTCCCCACAACTAACAACATGGGAGGAGCAAGTCTTGGCTATTCTGCATCCTGAGGGCCTCGAAGGAGTAGCTGGAGGAATGGACTCTGGTAAGTCAAACCTTAACTACCTTATCCCCCACCCTACCTGCATGCCATCACATACCCTCACCCTCACCCCATCACTCATCCTCCTCACACATGCCCCAATATCACAAACCACACATCCCAACACCAAGCCCTGCATGCAACAACAAAGCATGGACACCCATCACCAATGCATGGCCACTGCACATACCCATACACCCCCCTAAACCATCATCACACAAGGTCCCACACAGGAATGCAAGCACTGGGGTACACGGTCACCCACCAATTGCACACCATGGTACATACAGATGCAATAATCATGCCTTTACACCCCTGCAGTACCCCTACCCAATGTCACCGCACAGGAGGGTCCACACATGTCCACACCACCAACAGAAGAGGCCCACAGTGATGACAGCAGCTCTGTCCAACTTGATCTAGACGACCAGCCTGGCCCATCTGGGACCTCGGGACAGACAGTTCCCCTCACACTGGCACAGGCCACTACAGAGCTTGCCCCCTCTTGAAACACCAGCACAGCACCCACCCAGCAGGCCCATACCTCTGTCCCCAGGACACATCAATCAGCAGTGTGTCCACCACTACAGGGAACCCAGGCTAACCCACCACGCCAACAACAACAGGGACCTGGGGCCAGTGGTAGTGGGCACACTGTTCAGGGGTCAGAGGCCCAGGGAAACAAGGGAACTGGGAGGGCTGCTGTGCGACAGGGGGAGGACAGGCCTAGGGAACCCACTCTCCACGAGGCCCTCTCCAACATCATGGGAGCGTGAACAGTATTTGGGCTTCAGGGAGGAACTCAGATCCATCAATTCCACCCTGGGCACCATCGTAGGGGTGCTGAAGGAAGTCCTCAACACCAGGAGGGACACTGTGGCACAACAAGGGGCCCCTGACACTAGTCTGGACGATGAACTGCCCACCACCTCCGCCGGCGCTAATGGACAGGAGGCACCGCCACAGGACCACCACACCAGCACCCCACCCCCTGCAGAGGGAAAACCACCCTGCAAGCGGTCCCTGAGATCCAGAACAAAGACAGAGAACAATGCCAAGACCCCGCCAAGAAATGAGACCGCCCTGAATGTCATCCTTTTGTCCCACTTTGTCACCCTGTCCATCCTCGAACTGCCCCAGCTCCACTTCCTATGCCCCTTTGGACAATGCACCTGTGAGACTAATAGACTGGACTCTGCCATGGACATTCCTCCACCATCACCCCTCACCATTTTACAACCCCCTCCAATATTGAGCACTTAAATAAACACCCTTAAAGCACAAAACAATCTGGAGTCAGTCTGTGATTTCGGAATAGTGTATTAGCAATTACAGTGACAAAATGCTCTTTCAATTGTAATGTCAACATACCTATGTCACACAGCTCTAGTCCATGAGGAAACAAAGCAGATGTCACACAGTGGGACCCATATCTGTGAAATCGTAAGGGAAAGTGACAACTCAGTGACCATACACTGGGTGAAAAGGACAGACAGTAGAGAAGTAGTAGTGTTAAAGTACATGTAGTAGGCAGGTTTGTCTTCTTACCTGTGTCTCACTGGAAGTATTGCAGGATCACAGAGTTCCTGTTGTCGATGTCCTCTTCTTCTGCTTCCTCGTCTTCACTGTCCACAGGCTCCACAGCTGCCACAACACCTCCATCTGGACCATCTTCCTGCAGAAAAGGCACCTGTCGTCGCAAAGCTAAGTTTTGAAGCATACAGCAGGCCACGATGATCTGGCACACCTTCTTTGGTGAGTAGAATAGGGAACCACCTGTCATATGGAGGCACTGGAACCTGGCCTTCAGGAGGCCGAAGGTCCGCTCTATAATCCTCCTAGTTCACCCATGGGCCTCATTAGAGCGTTCCTCTGCACTTGTCCTGGGATTCCTCACTGGGGTCAGTAGCCATGAGAGGTTGGGTAGCCAGAGTCACCTGCAAATGTCGAGGGACAACTGTTAGACACACACTAACCTTTAGGGACAACCCCAGACCCAGACAACTATCCACACTGTATAGGGTTAATGTACTCACCTAATAGCCACACATGGTGCCTCTGGAGTTGCCCCATCACATAAGGGATGCTGCTAATCCGCAGGATGTAAGCGTCATGCACTGAGCCAGGGAATTTTGCATTAACATGGGAGATGTACTGGTCTGCCAAACACACCAACTGCACATTCATCGAATGGTAACTCTTCCGGTTTCTGTACACCTGTTCACTCCTGTGGGAGGGACCAAGGCCACATGTGTCCCATCAATGGCACCTATGATGTTGGGGATATGTCCCAGGGCATAGAAATCACCTTTCACTGTAGGCAAATCCTCCACCGAGGGAAAACGATGTAGCTCTGCATGTGTTTCAGCAGGGCAGACAACACTCTGGACAACACGTTGGAAAACATAGGCTGGGAGATCCCTGATGCTACGGCCACTGTTGTTTGAAAAGACACACTTGCTAGGAAATGGAGTACTGACAGCACCTGCACTTGAGGGGGGATTCCTGTGGGATGGCGGATAGCTGACATCAGGTCTGGCTCCAACTGGGCACACAGTTCCTGGATTGTTGCACGATCAAGCCTGTATGTGATGACTACATCTCTTTCCTCCATTGTCGAAAGGTCCACCAGAGGTCTGTACACCGGAGGATGCCGCCACCTCCTCACATGCCCCAGCGGACGGTGCCTATGAAGGACAACAGCGAGCACAGAGTCAACCAACTCAGAGGTACGTAAACACAGCTTACTCAGAAAACCATTCATAACCCAAATTTTGGCTGTATGAGTGTTGAGGCAAGGCCTAGGTATGTGTGACACAGTTAAAAATAAAGCCATGTGGGCCCCTGAAATGGCGGCTGCCTGACCTGTAAAGTGGGACAATGGGATGTGAGGTAACTGCGCTGGCGTTGTACACCGTCACGGTAGGTGGTCGGAGACCGCGGCGCAATTCTGCATTGGTTAACATTGGACCCTATGGGTCCCCGGAGCCAATGACGATGTACGCCGGCGGTGACGGTACGCACCACCGCGGACGTGTCTGCCATTTTCTATATGTTCAATCACTCGATACCTGATCTTCGACAGGAGAGGGCCTACACTGCAAGTGCTGCTGTGACCTCAGTCTGGAAGAGACAATGGCTTGTGCATCTGGGGAAAGGGCCCCTGCCTTCAGCACGGAGGAGTTGGAGAAACTCGTGGATGGGGTCCTCCCCCAGTACACGCTACTCTACAGTCCTCCAGACAAACAGGTAAGTACACTGGGAGCATGCTGTATGGGCAATGCCTGCGTGGAGTGGTGTGGATGAAAGATAGGGGGGGGAATGAGGCGTGCATGAAACGATGATGACTGCATGTGCCACATGGCAAGGATAGGGATGCGGGCCAATGACTGTGACGTGCAGTTGGTAATAACTTCTCTTTTTCCCCTGTACAATTCATGTAGGTCAGCGCCCACCAGAAGAAGGACATCTGGCGTGCCATCGCCAAGGACGTCTGGACCCTGGGGGTCTATCACAGACAGAGCACCCACTGCCGGAAAAGATGGGAGGACATTCGCTGCTGGAGCAAGAAGACGGCAGAGGCCCAGCTGTGGATGGCCTCCCAACGTGGGAGGGGTGCCGGTCGCACCATGACCCCCCTGATGTTCAGGATCCTGGCGGTGGCGTACCCGAAGTTGTATGGGCGCTTGAGGGCATCAAAGCAGCAACAAGGGGGTGAGTACACTCTCATTCTGCTGATGCAGCGCACAGTGGAGGTGTCTGGGTGGGGGAGGTGGGCTGTGGGTTTCCCTAGGCCAGGGCGAGTGTGCTAATTAGGTCCCCTTTTTCAGGCAGACCCTGTGGCACCCCACCCAACCTGGGTACAGTGATAACTACACCTAGTCAGGGTCCTGTGACATCCATGTGTGCAGATGTCGGCCATAGACTTGTAAGCCATGTCCCAGGGATTGAATAGTGGACCCCAAGTGCACGGCGTAGTGCAGGGGGCTTCTGTGTCTGTCATGTCCGCCAACGGTAGCGGTAATGCATGCACTCAACATGTCTTTCTTCTGTCTCCCCCCCCCTTTTTGTGGTCTCCCTGTTCTTGTGTGCATTAGAATCATCAGGCAGAGGAGCAGTGGCACCGGAGAAGGAGGGAGCTGCATCCCACATGGCGCTGGAGGGCGACACTACGGAGTCTGATTTCATCAGTGGGATGGAGGGGAGCTCCACGGTGGGGACAGGAGCTGACACCAGTGATACGGACTTGTCCTCTGATGGGAGCTCCCTTTTGGTGGCGGCCCCATCTGTGCCCCCGCATCTACAGGTACAGCTGCCACCCCCCACTCCAGCACCGCCCTCCCAGCAGCCCCTCAGCCTTTGCCCTGTTCCCGCTCACCCAGGAAGGTGGGCATCTCCTTCGCCCCAGGCACCTCAGGCCCTGCCCCAGTCACCCCTGCTGCCCTGAGTGAGGAGGCCATTGACCTCGAAGGGAGGCAGTTGCAACAAACCAATGCATTCCTGGAGGGCATTCATTCTGGTCAGGCAGCCCTTCAGCGAGCTTTTCAGACTCTGGCCTCAGCACTGATGGCAGCCATTGTCCGTGTCTCTAGCCTCCCCCCTCCAACTTCCTCCACCCAGACCCACTACCCTGCACCTCAGCCTACCCCAAGCACACGATCAGACCAGCATGCACACACCTCAACACACAAAGGAAGCTCAGGCAAACATAAGCACCACACATCCCACAGGCACTCACGCAAGCATCACACACATGCAGACATAGCAACATCCACTGCCTCCACTGTGTCCCCCTCCTCCTCGTCTCCCTCCTCCCTCCCAGTCTCATCTCCACTCACACCTGCATGCACTACATCTACAGGCACTACTTCCATCACCAGCACACTCACCACCACACCCCGCTCACGTGCAGTTACCACCCCCACCACCATTCACACATCCCCTGTGTCCTCTCCCAGTGTGTCTGTGATGCCACCTCCCAAGCTACACAAACGCAGGCACACACCCACCCAACAGCCATCCACCTCACCACAGCCTCCAGCGCATGCACCTTCACCCAAAGTCACCAAACGTACACCTCCTACAACCACAACCTCTTCCTCCACTCCCAAGCCCCCTCCAGCTACCCGTCCCAGTGTTCCTAAGAAACTTTTCCTGTCCACCCTTGACCTCTTTCCTTCACCTCCCCCACCCCGTCAGTCTCCTAGGGCCCGACTCTCCAGGTCCCAACCTAGCACCTCAGCCACAACATCGGCGGGACCAGTGGTGCCAGTAGTCACCGGATTCTGGAGAGCACCAGGCAGCAGGGCAGCCAGTGTGGCAAGGACCCACAGCACGGACAGTCCCCCACCTGTCAAGCATCAAAAGTTGGCTAGTGCCCGGCGGGAGAGGGGGAAGACAACAGCCACCAAAGCCGCTCCCAGGGGTACAGGTGGGAGTGTGGAGTCAGCTGGGACACCTTCCAAGGTGGGGAAGGGGCACAAGAAACCTGGCAAGTCTGGGAAGATCAGCACGGCAGAGAAGACCGCCATCAGCCCTGCTGCCCAGGAGCCGGCCAGCATCAGCTGCTGGCCCAGACAGGACCACCAGAATCAGCCCCGCTGCCCAGGAGGCAACCGCCAGCAGCCCCGCTGGCCCAGACAGGACCGCCAGCATCAGCCCCGCTGCCCAGGAGGCGACCGCCAGCAGCCCCGCTGGCCCAGACAACACCGCCAGGATCAGCTGCTGGCCCAGACAGGACCACCAGCAGCAGCCCCGCTGCCCAGGAGGCAACCGCCAGCAGCCCCGCTGGCCCAGACAGGACCGCCAGCATCAGCCCTGCTGCCCAGGAGGCGACCGCCAGCAGCCCCGCTGGCCCAGACAGGACCACCAGCAGCAGCCCCGCTGGTCCAGACAGGACCGCCAGCAGCTGAAGCGCTGCCAAAGACACCGCCGCCACAAGCACCGCTGCCTAAGACACTGCTGCCACAAGCACCGCTGCCAAGGACACCGCCGCCCAAGCACCGCTGCCAAAGACACTGCCGCCACAAGCACCGCTGCCAAAGACACCGCCGCCACAAGCACTGCTGCCAAGGACACCGCCGCCACAAGCACCGCTGCAAGACACCGCCACCACAAGCACCGCTGCCAAAGACACCTCCGCCACATGCACTGCCGCCACAAGCACCACTGCCAAAGACACCGCCGCCACAAGCACCGCTGCCAAAGACACCGCCGCCACATGCACCGCTGCCAAAGACACCGCCGCCACAAGCACCGCAGGCCCATAAGTGCAAAAAGCACTGACACTACTGAGGCTGCCACGAGCAGGATGAAGCACTCTGTGCACAAAGCCCCCTCCAGGACCAGTGGAGATTTACATCCACTACCTCTGTCCTTGGCAGGATGAAGCACTCTGGGCACCAAGCCCCCTCCAGAACCAGTGGAGAAAGGCATCCACTACCTCTGTCCTTGGCAGGATGAAGCACTCTGGGCACCAAGCCCCCTCCAGAACTAGTGGAGATTTACATCCACCACCTCTGTCCTTGGCAGGATGAAGCACTCTGGGCACCAAGCCCCCTCCAGAACCAGTGGAGAAAGGCATCCACTACCTCTGTCCTTGGCAGGATGAAGCACTCTGGGCACCAAGCCCCCTCCAGAACCAGTGGAGAAAGGCATCCACTACCTCTGTCCTTGGCAGGATGAAGCACTCTGGGCACAAAGCCCCCTCCAGAACCAGTGGAGATTTACATCCACTACCTCTGTCCTTGGCAAGATGAAGCACTCTGGGCACCAAGCCCTCTCCAGAACCAGTGGAGACTGTTATCCACTTGAGAGACTGTGGCTTTGCACTCCCCAGGATATAGCAGTGGGCAAACCGCCCACTGTAGAGACTTGAGAGACTGTGGCTTTGCACTCGCTAGGATATAGCGGTGGGCAAACCACCCACTGTAGAGACTTGAGAGACTGTGGCTTTGCACTCCCCAGGATATAGCAGTGGGCAACCCACCCACTGTAGAGACTTGTGAGACTGTGGCTTTGCACTCCCCAGGATATAGCAGTGGACAACCCACCCACTGTAAAGACTTTTGAGACTGTGGCTTTGCACTCCCCAGGATTGAACAGTGGGCATGGGGCCCCCTCGTGGATTTGGCATCGTGCACTCAACCGGCTGAGGAGCCCACCATTTCCCTTTCCCCTGAGCTGCCTGTTTTATTTCTATCTGATGCCCCTACAGTGTTCTCTCCGTCATGTTCGGTTATCTTGTGTGGGCCTCACCCATGCAGTGTGGTAGCAGTGGTCCACGGACTTTAAGGGTGGAATCCCTTGGACTAAAATTCTTGGTTTATATATTTGTAAATAGTGTATGTATATTATTTGACTACTGAATTTTAATATATTACAATCCTTCACCTCATTTCCTTTTGTCTTTGCATTCTTCCGGGGGTGTAACTGTAATGTATCAATATGTATTAGTGTGTGTGTTATCGTGGGTGAGGGTGGGGGTGGGATGTTGCGTGTTGCGTGTGGGTGTCACTGTTTTTTCTCTCCCCCCGCCCCTGTGTCGTAGGTGCAGTATTCACCGTGGTCTTCGCCGCCGGCATTCGTGCTCCTGGTAGAGGAGCAAGAAGATAAAAGCTGGTAAAATGTGGGGCTCTGGTTCCATGGCATCCTGGTCCCTCGTGGGGTGTGTAGAGGTGAGCGTTTTCCCTTTGAAAACCGTGTTTTTGTTCGTGGTGAATCCGCCCCGGAAAAGGTGGCGGATTGGTAGGTTGTGATACTGTGGGCGGTACATTGTCTCCCGCCTGTCGGTGACCTCCATGTTGTTTGTTTGTACCGACGTGGCGATCGGAGTGTTAAAGTGGCTGTCTTTGTTGGCGGTTTCCGCCACGGTCGTAATTCCATTTTTTTTTCCGCCAGCCTGTTGGCGGTCTTACCAACGCTTTAACACCGACCGCCAGGGTTGTAATGACCGCTTATATGTCCTACCTTAACCATACACTGCACCCTGCCCTTGGGGCTACCTAGGGCCTACCTTAGGGGTGTCTGACATGTAAGAAAATGGAAGGTTTAAGCCTGGCATGTGGGTACACTTGCCACGTCGAATTTACAGTTAAAACTGCACACACAGACACTGCAATGGCAGGGCTGAGACATGATTACAGAGCTACTTATGTGGGTGGCACAACCAGTGCTGCAGGCCCACTAGTAGCATTTGATTTACAGGCCCTGGCACCTCTAGTGCACTTTACTAGGGACTTACTAGAAAATCAAATATGCCAATCATGGATAAACCAATCAACAATACAATTTACACAGAAAGCATATGCACCTTAGCACTGGTAAAGTGCTCAGAGTTAAAAAAAAACAACAGCAACAGGTCAGACAAAATAGGAGACAGGAGGCAAAAAGATTGGGGATGACCCTGCATAGGAAAAAAAGTCCAACAATCAGCTATCCGAGGCTGCCGGAGACAGTCTGGTGTCTCCCTCCACCACTACAGACACCTGCACCATCGGCAGCAGCGGCAGCATCTCCGCTGCAGCC
Source organism: Pleurodeles waltl (assembly GCF_031143425.1). Classification (NCBI taxonomy): domain Eukaryota; kingdom Metazoa; phylum Chordata; class Amphibia; order Caudata; family Salamandridae; genus Pleurodeles; species Pleurodeles waltl. Next base: position 755,722,995 of record NC_090440.1, on the reverse strand, counting down.
ACCACCGCAGCCACTGCCACCTGCACCACCATCTGCACCCCCACGTGCCCAGCCGGTGCCACTTACATCAGACGTCAGCAGCATCCCCAGTGGGCAGCCGTCTGAGGCTGCAGGTGACGTTCTGGACCCTGGACACACCACATGAGGCACTACCACCAGCACTGGCATTTCCAGCAGTTTACAGCCTATGTCGCCGCAGGATGGAGTGTGGCTCTGCCTCCATAGAGTATCATGCTACCTGTTCCATGTGCATCTCGTGGCTCAGACACCCAGGTGAGAGAAAGTTAACTGCCACACCCCAGGTGCAGCATCACTGGGCACAATGCCCCCTCCAGAACCAGTGGAGAAATGCATCCACTCACCCTATCCTTGGCAGGATGAAGAACTCTGGGCACAATGCCCCCTCCAGAACCAGTGGACAAGCCATCCACGTGAGAGACTGTGGCCTTGCACTCCCCAGTACCAAGCAGTGGGCAACCCACCCACTTGATAGGCTGTGGCTTTGCACTGCCCAGGACCAAGCAGTGGGCAGACCACCCACTTGAGAGACTTGAGAGACTGTGGCTTTGCACTCCCCAGGACCAAGCAGTGGGCAGACCACCCACTTGAGAGACTTAAGAGACTGTGGCTTTGCACTCCCTAGGACCAAGCAGTGAGCAGACCACCCACTTGAGAGACTTGAGAGACTGTGGCTTTGCACTCCCCAGGACCAAGCAGTGGGCAACCCACCCACTTGAGAGACTGTGGCTTTGCACTCCCCAGGACCAGGCAGTGGGCATGGAGCCCCCTCGAGGAGCAGTGGCATCGTACCATCTTCCGACTGAGGTGGCCCCCTCCCCGTCCCCCTGAGGTGCCTGTGTTTTTTCTACCTGATGCCCCTGCAGTGTTCTCTCCATTTTGAGGCAGGTGTGATGTGTGGGCTTCCCCCATGCTTTTTGGGACCACTGGTCCATAGACATTTACAGGGGACACTGTACGACCTTGTGTACATAATGTAAAATTTTGTATTTACTGATTATTTTAAATTCTATTGCTATATCTGAATGTTCCAATATATGACTGATAAAACTAATTTCCTTTTGTCCTTGAGTTCTTCCAGAGGGTGACGGGGTGTATCAGTAATGTTGTTGGTTGTGTTAGTGTATATGGTGTGGGCGTGGGTGAGGGTGGGGGTTCTGCGTGTGGCGTGTCACTCTCTTTTCCCTCCTCCCCTCCCATGTGTGCTAGGTGTAGTACTCACCGTCATCGCCGCCTTCTTTCTACTTCCTGGTGTATGAGAAGATACACCAACATGAGGAGGATCTGCAATTCGGGCTCCATGGCGTCCTGGTTCTTCGTGGAGTGTCGGAAGGTGAGTGGCTCCCCTTCGATGTACTGTTTCCTCCATGCTTTTGATGTCGTTGGCACCACCCCGGAAAAGCTGGCGGATTGGCCTCTCATGATAGGGTGGGTGGTACATTGCCTTCCGCCTGTCTGTTGGCGGTGACCGCCACTGTGTTTGTTGCTACCGCCGTGGCGGTCGAAGTGTTAAGGTGGCTGTCTATGTTGGCGGTTTCCACCGTGGTCGTAATCCCATTTTGTTTTCCACCGGCCTGTTGGCGGTGTTACCGCCGCTTTAACACCGACCACCAGGGTTGTAATGAGGGCCTAAATGTGAAAACAGTGCTTAAAAATCAATAGTGGTCAAAAGGTTAGTTGACTTTGTGGGGAAACGGTGCAAATCCAAAATCCAGGGACAACCACGATCGAGGGTAGACCTGCTGCAGAACCCATGCAGGATCCACTGAACTGTACCTTTGATTGAGCAATGGGACGATGGCAAGGACGGGATGCGTCATTGTCGGGCTCTGTAGAAATGAATGAGATGTGTCGTTGTTGGGCTGTACAGAGCATCGTTGTTGGGTCTTGCTGTCTGTGATTCTGCTGTTGTCGGGAAGCTGCTGCGTTGCCATTTGGAGACGTGATATGCTGATTTTTCTGTCACACTTGGGGCAGTGCATTGCTTTTTGAAAACTTTAGCTGCGAAACTCACTTCTCAGACCCAGGACTGGAGAGGGGCTGTCACACTCTCACCTAGACCTTTTTGCAGAAGTGAAAAGGACCACAAAAAAGGTTCCCAATTTCCCCATAAGCCAAAAACACCCAACACAATGAAAGTCAAATTTGACTGCCCGGGAAGAGAGAACCAAAGGTGTTTGGTATCGTCACTGGGTCACTAATCTGGTCATCTGATTTCTAGCACCTTTCTCCTTCTAGAAAATAAAAAATAAAAATCAGTAATGAAATACTATGAAGGAACCTGCTACCTCAGAATGTTGAATTATACTATTAAATATCTTATGTCCCCTTCTCCATATGCCTAGTGTAGTCAGTCACTCAAGACATACAGTTGTTAAATCCACAAAAGACAAAATCCTTATGACTATTCCAAAATAAGCTAATGTGAATATTATGTGGAATGATTAATAGCCTACCTTTGCTACTTCTTCCAACAATAACGCCAGGAAGCTTGCAGATATCCACAGGAACTAAATATATACATACATATGTACCCCAATACTATGTAAGAAGGCATTCTGTATAGCCTACTGGACTGAAAATACCATCTAACTCTATTCATGCCCCCAAAGCATTGCTTTTGAACATAAATAAATGATTCTCTTTTGACAATAACAAACATGTGAGGGCTTGATTTTCAAAAGAAAGAACTGTTACCATTATACTCAGGAAATAGAATGTATACACCAAAGTAAACCTTTGTCTTTTGAGGTTTCAGACAAACAAACCCTCCAAAAAGAAAATCCAAAAGAATATGTCAGATAAGTATACCGTTTTACACTTTTAAGTGCATTACCCCACAATAACGGTTGCCAGCTTACTATGTTCTATCTCCTTTTACTTACAGATTGCTGATGAGAAGGTCTTAATGAGAAATGTTGTGAAGCACTGGAGACCGATGCAACCCGATGACAAGGCGGACAAGCACAACGGGTAGAGTTCAGGAATCCGAAGATGATGAGAAACAGAAAGTCAGGTGAGTTTCCACACAGGAAGGCCAAACAGTCAGTGGCTTCCTGTGGTGCAGAGCGCAGCCTTAATGGCTTTGCGCTCCACCATTTAAAGGAACCGCACACTCTCAAATTAGCATTCGGGCAGCCCCAACAGAGGCACCTCAGGCAAGGGTAGGATTAAAAAATTACAGAGTCCAGCAGCCCCAGAAGACTTGCAAGCAGTCTTTGATGTTCCTGAGACTGAATAAGAAGAACAAAGGGCAATCCAGCAAGCTCTTGGAGACTCTTGGGTGTAAGGATTTAGAGAACAAGTCCAGTCCTTTTCACTGCAGGCAAGAATCAGCAGGCAGCAGGCCACACATCAAAGCAAGTAGCGAAGTAGCATTCTCTTGTACAGCACAGCAAGCAGTAGGCCAAAACAGCAATGCAGTTGTAGAGTGGCAGTACCTCCCAGAAGCACAGCAGACCTTCTTTCTGGCAGAGTCTTTGGTTTCAGTGGAGATCCGTTTTGCTGGGGTTTGGGGTCCAATATGTATACTTTGGTGCCCTGGTTCTGGAAGGTGGGAAAAACCTCCAGGCCTTCCTTTGAAGTTCACAAGGTGCCTGCCCTTCCATCCCTGGCTCCAGAAACACTGCAGGGGGTTATGCAGCCCTTTGTGTAGAGAGAGGCACGGCCCTATTCAGGTGTAAGTGTCAACTCCTCCCTCCCATCTAGCCTAGGAAGACCCATCAGCCTTGTGATGGGCCATCATTATGCAAATGTCATAACCAAGGTCCCTTTGTGTGTGACTGTCTAAAGCCCAGCTGTCAACAACCCCAGATGTGTATTCAGAGACAGGCAGAGGCACAGAATGAACAATGTAAGTGTTAGACCTGACAGCCTTAGGGTGGTCATCCCCCAACTTTTTGCCTACCTCCCCTCCACTTTTCTGACACTGTTTTTGCTGGTTTTAGGACTCTGCACACTTTACCTCTGCTAACCAGTGCTAAAGTGCATAGGCTCTCTCCCTACAAACATGGTAACATTGGTTCATACCCAATTAGAATATATTTCATTTACTTGTAAGTCCTTAGTAAAGTGCACTACATATGACCTGGGCCTGTAAATTGAATGCTACTAGTGGGCCTGCAGCACTGGTTGCGTCACACACATAAGTAGCCCCTTAACCATGTCTCAGGCCTGCCACTGCAAAGCCAGTGTGTGTGGTTTCACTGCCACTTTGACTTGGCATTTAAAAGTACTTGCCAAGTCCTAAACTCCCCATTTTCTACTTATGTCACCCCTAAGGTAGGCCGTAGGTAACGCATAGGATAGTTAAAAGGCAGAACATGCACATGTGTGATTTATATGTCCTTGGAGGGGAAAACAAACTAAATTGTTTTCCACTACTGTGAGGCCTGCTCTAGGGCTACCTCGATATACTGTTTGAGTGGTAGATACTAATCAGAAAGGAGTAACCAGGTCATATTTAGAATGACCAGAATGGTAATACAAAATCCTGCTTATTGGTGAGGTTGGATTTTATATTACTATTTTAGAAATGCCACTTTTAGAAACTGAGCATTTCTCTGCACTTAAAATGTATCTGTGCCTTACAGCCTGTCTTCAATCCACATCTGGGCTGGGCTGGTTGATGGCTCCCTTGTGAATGTCATCCAGACAACCATAAACACAGGACACTCAGACACATCTGCATTCATCTGCATACTGAATGGGTCTTCCTGGGCTGGAAGGGTGGAGGGCCTGACAATAACATTTCAAAGGCTTGTGGCCTACCCTCACACAATGGACTGCCTAACCCCCTACTGGGACCCTGGCAGACAGACCTGCACTGAAAGGGGATCTTGTGCACTTCAAAACCACTCTTTGAAGTCTTCCCCACTTCAAAGGCATTTTTGGGCATATGTGTGAGTGAAGAAATTAAGGGTGTTGTTTTAAGGCATTTAAATGTAACTAGCTCTTACGGGTTTCGCATTTTCCGTCCTGTAGTTTTTTTTTTGCAAAACTTTTCTTTCAAATGTGCAGGTTAACAAAAAAGAATCTTCGAATGCTGGCTCCATTTCTTGATCTCTGCCCTTTCCTCTGAAGGCTCATATTGACGCTCCCTACTCCTATATCCGCTCTTGTCTTCTGTTTGCTAGTCAGACTGTTGTTGATAAGGTTGTCAGGGACTATGCCGAATTGGGTGCCATTCCAGTCTTCTCAGCATTGAAAGATCGAGTTGGCAAGACTTCGTACAGCGAGACAGAACTTGCAAAAAATGACGCTATGGTCGCTCTCTGCAGGTTACTCGCAAAGAGCACCCATGGGCTTCTCTATGGACACGCCGTTTTTACATGATTGTACCATGGACCTGCGGGTTTAGGGGTGAAGTGGTCTACCGGTCTGTGAGTGCAGAAGGAGGGGGATAGGGAAAAGCATTTGCATAACCACGGGGTGCGCAGTGCACTTATTTTTTGGATGGTGAAAACTGTGCACCCCTCGCCACATTTTGCATAAACTTTGCGTGATAGTGCGTTACATCTTCACTGACTATTTCTCTCATATTACGCCGCACAGCTTCTTGGTTGTTTAAATCTATTGAACCAGCATATCCATACACTATGAGAAACATACCAGGATTCCTAACATGCCTGTCTGACAACCTTGTTTCTAAATCAAGAACTGTGCCATTTATAGGAATAGGTAACTGAGTTAGGGTTTGTCGGGTCTGTTTATTCACGATGATGTTAGGAGAAGTTAGTTAATTACAACACTTGTTCCTCTGTTTATTTTTTCTTGACCTTTTTTATGTCATTCACTCCATATGTTTAACCTTTCTTAGAAGAATCACTTCTGACAAGAGTACCCGTTGCCGGCCTTAAAGGGTCCAATAATGTCTTAACAATTTCATAATGGAAATTGAGACATTTACATATTGCTGATTAAGTAGGACAGAGACGTGTGCATTGGCTGCCACATCCAGGGGATAACGTTATTATTGTGCCTTTAATCAATCTGTTTCCTGTGCATTTAGTTAAATATTGTTTAGGCAATTAACATAGCTCATTAGATCAAGAACTCTTCTTTCCTAGTTGCGAACGAAATGCTGTGCCGCCCAGTTTGTGGTGGTACAGCAGCAGGTCGAAGAGCTGGCTTCAGGGCCTTGATTGAGTATTTGCCATTAAATGCTTCAACGTTGGTGAATGCTGTGGTTGTTGTAAGGATGAGTAAATACCAGGTGCTTTAAAAGAAAAGGTGTTAGTCTGTATCTTGCGAAAAGAGATGGGTTGTAAAAAAAATAAAAATAAAAAACACTCTGAGCCCAAAGCATAATTAATGGGTGATTTTGTTTTGTTGTTTGGAAATAATATTTCCTCTGCGCTCCTGATTCTACTAAACCACCATCATATTTTGTGGTATATCCAGCTGGCATGCAGTCATCTTCTAGGTTGGTATGCCAACACTTTCCAAGTACCGCATTGTGTAGGTGGGTTGTGCTCGCTATGTAAAAGAATAATTTCCTGAATATAGAATTATATGCCATTTTCTTACAGCAGTAATATAGTTGTATACCAGGGCTTCTTTGAGCGTCAGTGTTCATGTTTGTACTGGAGTTTCCCATTTGCACCCGTGTGCTTCTAACATGTAGAACTGACTATTCATTTTGGAGTATGCTATCCAACGGTATAAATGAATTGCCTTTTTCATGGCAACATTAAAGTGTTATTGCTGTGTGTGTGTGTGTGTGTGTGTGTGAGAGAGCACATGGAACTTTCTTCAACTTCATAGATTGAAGTGGGCAGCATTTCGGCTAAGCATTACAGGTCACCGGGGCACATATAGATTTCAGAAAACTGTGGGATGGATCATACATTTCCTGAGAGTGTTTTGAACACACTGGTAGTTGTTTGCTGTTAAGGATGGTGATTACACTAGGTTCTACTGATTTAACTTATGTTGTCATTATTTTTAATCTAGATCAATATGTCCATCTTCTTCCCTTGAATACCATTTATTCTCATCACTCTTGGAAATTCCGCCACTTCCCTAACAACTTGCACAGTGGAATTCTTGATCTCCTCCTTGTGACCCTTCCTTCGATCACATACTTACTTTCCATTCCAGTTGGCTTCCCTTGCCAGCTTTGTTCTGACATCTGTTCCATGCCTTCTGCCATTCCATCTTTTCCCTACCTCTCCTAATCTAAAATCCTCCATTCTCTCTGCTTTTCCATCTCTTTCTCTTACCTCTCTTGAATCCTGTCAACAGTCGATCACTTTCTCCTGCTCTGTGCTTCTCCATCCTGTCTGATCTTCTGCTGTAGTTGGCTCTCTGGGTATTTTAGATGCATAATTCAGTTTTTTTTACGTAGCCACTTATTCTTCTCATCCTGCCTTCCCTGGGATTCCTTTCTGTGTCTATACTTACTTCTCTCCATCGTTTTCCCCCTTCCCTTAAACATGTCATAATATATGTGTGTGTGTGTGTTACACAGTGGTATTCATGGTTCAGACAATGTTTTTACATTAAAAGGCGTTTTTTGATTTGCCTATATCTTTTGACACCAATGAACAGATTTGCACAAAACCCTGAAATCCTACTTACTCAGCTATTTCAGCATGCCAAGTTTTTGTGCAGATTCATCCATGAAAAACAGTTAAGGCAAGTGGTTGGAAAAAGAAATGTGTCTAAATTTAGGAAATTATGCTCACATCTAAAGCCCAAATGGCTGAACAAAGTTACACCAAACATGGCATGATATCAAAAATTTACAACAGTTTTAAATCCTTTTTAGGTCACGTGTACAATCTCTTGCATACTACTTCTGTGGGTTTCCAGCTATTTCATTTGTTAGTTTCAGTGTCACTTAAAAATCCTTGCTTGCTAGTGGTCAAACATGCCTCTTTGTCCCTCCTTCTTCTGTGTAGGAGCAGGGACCAACTACTGTATAATTACGCTTTGTCCTGTTTATCTGGCCTGTTGGGGACTTTTTTTGTACTTTGTTTTCTGCTCCTGTGCAGGGAAGCTTCCCTTTTCATTTGCAGAGCATTTGTCTTCTGAGCTTAACTGTAAACAAGGCTACAAATCAGGCTGTTATCTTGGTCACATTAGGTTGTTGTGAACTTTCTTCACCCTCTCTCACCTGCCTGACTCCTGCCCTTCCTTGCTTGGGTTTTCTTTACCAAATGTGCCTGTCTGTGTGCTGAGAGCAAGTTCAGACGATCGCTTGTAATTGCTTATAGCCTAGGCACCCAGCTCTACCAGGGCTCTGCACTCCTTAGAGGCAGTGTCCACTTCTGCTCAATACTGGGATCATGCTCGGAGCTCTATCAGTGCACCTCAGTTCACATACTCCAAGCCATCAGCTGTGCCAGTGCCAAGAACCGCACACACTCTGTCTGCCAGAGCACCTCAGTACACTCTGCTGTCCAAAACTTGGACCTCGGGCGCAACTCCTTCAGTGCACCTCATCTCACACACGCGAAAACCTCAGCCGTACCAGTGCCAGGAACCCCACACATGCTATCTGCCAGAGCACTTCAGTTCTCACAGCCAGTACACTCTGCTGCTCCAGTCCTAGGAACTCGGGCGCAACTCCATCAGTGCACCTCAGCTCACACACTCGAAGCCCTCAGCCGTGTCAGTGCCAAGAACACAACACATGCTATCTGCCAGAGCACCTCAGTTCTCGCAGCCAGTACACTTTGCTGCTCCAGTACTGGGACCTTTAGCTCAGCTCCTTCACTGCACTTCAGCTCACATACTCCAAGCCCTCTGCTGTGCCAGTGGCAGGAACCCCACACACGGTGTCTGCCAGAGCACCTCGGTTCTCGCAGTCAATGCACTCTGCTGCTCCAATACTGGGACCTCGGGCGCAGCTCCATCAGTGCACATCAATTCTACCCTGGCAAGGTCGCTTCCTTTCCTATACCTGGACCCCGCTCACACACAGTTCCGATACAGCAGCTCAATTCTAAGATTCAGTCCCACTGCTAAGCCAATATTGGACCTAGAAGAGCAAAATACAGCTCAGCCAGTATACCTCAAGTCTAACATCCAACACCACTGTTGATAGGAACCACCACAGCTCTATCGGAATCCATAAATTCTAACATTCAGTGCACGTTTCTTCTTTGTAATAAGGCTAACACACACGCCCCTCAGGACTTCTCGCTTCTGTGGTTCAGAGGCAATGCCACTCCCAAACTGGGCCCCACTCGCAGCTTCACCAGGGCACCTCCAGGCTAACACTTGGCAACACTGGCATGCCACTTTTAGGTTCCACACATAGCTCCATTAACATACCTTACTTCTGACCTTGGGTGCCTGTTACTATTCCAGTACTACAGCCCACATACAACTGTCAGTGCACCTCAACCCTAACCTGCAGCACCCCATTATTCCAATACCAGGAATTACACAGCGCTCCATTCCTCACCTGCTGCCTTTCTGTTATTCGAGGACTAGGCCGGGGCACAGCTCTGTCTATACCCCCAATCCTGATCTGAAGAACCCCAATATTGCTGCATTGGGGCTCACATACAACTCTGCTAATTCACCTCCTGTTGTTCTGCAGTGCCCCCTGCTGAGTGCTCTGTTTGAGGACGCGGGGAGCCACTTAAATCTATTATTAGCTGTCATCTTTATTTGAGAGGGTCTGTTTCACTTATCTCACTCTGTTCGTTCCTTTACACTGTTTACTCAATGTTTTCTCCCACCCCTCTTTTCTCTTTCCATCTCTTAAAATCCACACGCTAACAGTTTCGCACTCTTTCAACTGTTTTCCTACTCCTCCACTATTGTCATTTCACTATTCTTTTTATATCTTTCTTCCTTCCTTTCTCTGGTGGTTTTCCTATCTTTAGCTATCAATTCACATTTTACTATAAATCCCTCTTTTCTCATCTGTATCTGGAAGCCACAAGTTACTTGTCGGGACTCGAAATGTCAAAATGGTTTCCCCATTCTGTGTCTGTGGGAAACGTGTCATTACATACAGGCCCTGGTTCTTTCGCTGCTTGTTTCTCACCATCTGTATTTTTTTCTCTAATGTTCATTTTTCTCTTTCTTTTCACACTTCTTTCATTTTTTCATCCTTCTTTTGTTCGCTAGCTTCCTTCCCTTTTTTCCTTTCTCTCACATATTTGCTCTATTTCTTCTTAGTTTTTTTCATTTTGTCGTTCTTTCTTTCCCTTTTTTAAAATTTATTTGCAACCCCTTCTCTTTCTTCCTTTTTGTCTGTTGTATTCCTTTCACTTCTCTTTTTCTGCCCCATCCACCTTCTCTCCTGACACCTAGTTATCAATGGAGCAACAGGTGTAGTGGCACGGGGCCCAGAGACCTATGGACCTCACTCAACTCTAATAACTTCTGTATTTTCCTACCAAAATTGCAGTCAACCCTTTTCCTTTTCTACTCAAGGGCCCATGACACCATTACTATGCCACTTGTCGTCGCCCTCTTTCCTTTCACCCTCCAATCTTTCCAAAATTATATTTTTGTTATGCTGTTTTGAGCATTGCGCTCTAATGCCAAAAGTTTATTTCTGAAAATGGTTTATGTAACAATTGTATACGTGTTAAAAAAGAGGAAGAAAGTAAATGGAAGTGCTTTAGTTAAATGCTGGGCCACTGGAATTATATGGCAGGAAAAGACGAAATTATAAGACAGGGTTGACCAATTTATGTGGCAAGAAAAGTCCAGTTATGAATTTACAATGCAAATATCTCTAACTCAAGAAAATGCGAGACCTATTGCATTGCAATTGCTTGTATAAATTGTGCAGTTAAACAAAGAAGTACGTGGAAGTATTCATTGTTCTTTTGATCATTTTTTATGAATTGATAGTTCTCAAAAGTTAAGCTGATGGAGGCCTTGGGCCCATGACATTGTGATGCCACTTTTTAACAATGTACTACAGCAGGGTGTACATGTGGTTCTGGATGTTGGCTTCACTCTCATGAGAAAAATAACTCCCCTAATAAGTGCTGGATCCTACTGTGCTTGACAAAGAGCTATATCCTCTTATTAATGATTAATCCATGCTTCATAAGGTTTTTTTTCACAAAGTTATGCATTGGTATACACAACTGAATCTTAACATTAAAAGAGAAAATAAAACATTGTTTGGTAAAGACAAAAACCTGACAAATTCCTAAACTGATGCTATGCTTTGCATAATTTGTAATATTGCACTAATTTTAGTTCAGCATAAAAATCGGGGTGCATGGTATCATATGAGAATATTATTAACAAAACTATTTCCCTATTGCATATATATTTTATAAAACATTATCTCCAATGGGGTGAAAGTTGTGTAAATGATATTTGGGACTGTAATTTTTTTTTTTTACTTGGAAAACTATTGTTTTGTCTCTTGCTTGGTGTCCTGGAGTTTATTATACTCTTCTCCTAGAATGTTTCCCAATTATTTCACATGTGTGACAGCCAACACATTTGTTTTGTATTATTATGTTTACCGCTGTACAAATTGTACATACTTAATATGTTCTGGCCAACTGTAGCTATAGCTACAGGTGGTTTGTGATACATTGCAAAGTTTTATGTATCCTGCAAAACCTCAATGAAATTATACAGGGCCGTGGGGGGTTTGCATTGTCTTCAGGATTAAGAGGGATCTGTCAGTCCTCTTCAATGAGATCAGGTGTATTTGCATACTTAGGTGTCCCCAACTGCTCAGCCATCTCGTCTATAGAGGGCAAGGGATACACAGTAACTTGTGCTATTTGATTAACTTTTCTATCCAGAATTTGAAGCTTCCATTAGTTTTAAGAACAGAAACCCAGACTAATTCCATTGACTATAAGATTGTTTTATAATTCTGATTAATAATAACACATTTCTACTTTATCTTGCAGTGCTTTTTAGTATTCCTTTTGAACTTTGTTATTCATATTGTCTAACAATTTTGTTTGGCACAGTCACAGCTTTAATGATGAATCAAGGTAGTGTGCCCTGGTTCTTCTTTCATTAACATAGGCAATTTGCCAACTATTTGATTTAATTCCCATCTTTTATCCAGGCTTATATGATCACACACATTCAAATCTGTTAAATAATCAGGTTGAATCTTTCTTGTAACATCATTCACTCAATTAGTAAGTATATAGGATCCTTTTCATTTAGTTACTAATATAGTCTCATGTGGGGGGATGGGCAACATCAATAGTACTTGAGGTCCCAGCTGAAAAATCCTGAGTTTCTCCCTTTATTATAGTACTGTTGTCACCTCACTTGAACTTTGCTCATGTTGTTTTGAACCATTTTTCTCACCTTTGGCCTATGATTTTTAACTGGAGAATATAAACCAGCAAAGGATTTGACATTATATTCACTTCCTCTCATTATGTCTTCTCCATATCTGAGAGAGTTCTGCGTTTTCTCTCAAACAGTATTTGAAATGAAAATACTCCATAGAGGCTTGTTTATTAACTCTTATTGAAAACAGAGCAAGGGGTAACATTTTATCCCACGTTTCCTTTTTCATCCATCCTTTAATTCTTCTATACTTTTTAATCCATCAATTTCTTGAGGAAGGCCTTAACAGTAGCATTATATCACTCCATTAACCTATCCATTTGGGGTTTATAAACAGTTGTGCACAACTAAGTGATTAATACTTCCTGCCACACCTGCTTCATGAACTTATAAACAAATGTGCTACTTTGGTATTTTGGTTAATAGTTCTTTGAGGAATCCTTCTTGGAAACAATCTAAATTATAGCATTAACCATAAGGTGTACAGTAATATTTCTCAGTGGAAGGCATCCCAAAAGTATGTTGCACATTCAACCATGACTTATCTAAATGTATGCACGTGTCTTGAAGGCGTAGAGAGTTCTTTAATGTGGTTGCTCATGTGTTGTAAAGGAATTCCAATGATTGGCATGTGTTTTTGTTGTTGTTTACCAAGTGACTTTCCCTCTGTTTTTTTGCTAGATAAAGGAACTGTCTTTGAAAAGATTTGGGCACAGACAATTGTTTCTGAAGTAGTCCATTCTTGAGAGAACTAGCTAGCCTTCCACAGCAATCTCTGGTCCTGCCTGGTCTTTGAAACTACCCATCCTTACTTTCAAAGGATAGCCACACATAATTCCTCCGATGGAGATCAGGCTGGCAACAGCATTTGATATTTGGATGGCCCGAGGCAAGAAGAATGATCAGTCTATTGGCATCTTCAATAAATTTAGTTTGAAGGCTTGGAGTATAGAAGCCCCTTTTTATGAACAATTATTTTTCTGTTAAACACAGAGGACAAAGCCCATCCTCAAATCTTTCAAAGCAGTCCTGTGTATTTAGTCAATCTGAAAGGCATATTCATAGAGTAGCCCATAGAGATTTGATCAGAATTTTAGGTAGAGTATCCTAATATCTCCAGATCCTCTTAGAAGAGGATAAGATTGACTGACTCTTACTGCCTGAACCTTTGGAATTGTAAGACATCTACCCTACGGGCCACCGCTGGAAATATAAAATGGATCTATCATTCACATCACAGAACACTTATTTGAATGAGGACATGTGTGGACACATGACTCTGGTGGGACATTCATACTTTTTGTAATTCAGATTACTGTCTTACAATGTACCTAAAGTCATCATGCACCCCCCTTTAAGTTTACTCAGATAGGCAGAGAGGCCAAGGGGAAGGCCCTGTTCTGTTGCACATTGTGTGCTAAAGTCAATGAGTGTTCCCACTTAAACACAACAGAATGGATCCTGCGTCAGAGAATAAAGCCTGAAACATGTGTCTTAAAAGTAGGAGTGTGCAAAATTAAGTGTAATTATGTGAAATTCAAACTTATGCCCATATTTATGGGCTTTGTGGCACAGGGCAGCACAGCAAGTCACCTTGTTGCACTGCCCTGTGTCACAGGGAAAGGGCAGTAATGCACCATATTTATACAATACAGTGCATCCCTGGCCTTTCCCCTGCTCTGGGGTCCTTTTGGCAGCCTAGAGTCGAACAGACACTCTTACACCATGGTGCAACTGTGCCTGTTTTGCATGCAGGATTGTTTTGTGCAGCAGGACATCCTCTCCTGCACAAAAAGCAATCCTGAGAGTTTTGTTCATTTCACCTCTTCTGTGGAGGTGTATCTTTTTGGTGCATTCACAGTTTTACAAGTTCTTGTAATCCAGGATGGCATAAAAATCCATGGATGTTGCGTAGGAGCACCCACACAACATCCATGGAAATGCCTCCCTGGTGCAGAGTAATGGCACACAGCGATTTGTGCTGTGTTACATTTCTCAAGATTTATGAGGCCATGAAGGGTCATGCAGGGTGGCCTTGTATGGTTTCATAAATCTCACTTGAGGTTTGCTTCCTGGTGCCAGAGTGATGCAAATCATTCCAGAAATATTGACACAGAATGTAATACTATACTGTCTTTCAAAATAAATTCATCTGTTCATTTTAGAAGTGAAAATGCATTTTATACATAGAATAGCATGAAAAACACTGCTCCCATTCTGGTAGTTCATGCTCCCATGCTAGGATTTTGCTGTGAACACAGTGTAATTATGCAATATGGGCTAATTTTCGGAGTCTCAAGTGATTAGCGTGACACAAAATTACACAAATTGCTCCGGAATATTTTTAATTTAACTTCTGCCTACTCAATACAAGCCAAAAATTAATAGTATCATTCTAATAAAATGTACAAATTTAAATGGAGATCTTAAGCTGTTTCTATTTCAAACGCAAAGTACAGCACAGTAACAACATTTTCTATTCTGGTCTGCAGGAAAATATGTTTGTGTCTCATTTTGATTCTACTTTTTTATTCCAAATAAAATTACAATGGTGGCTAATTTTCAATAAAATACTTTCGAAAGAAACTCACAAAGATATGATGTTCCGGTATGCAGCTTTAATCACAAAATCCATAATACGGTAAATGTATAAGTTAAAATGAACACTTCTTTGTGCGTGATTTGTGACAAGTATGTCAGAAATAGGTTCATGTCATGATTACACACATTTACATATCTGATTAACTATTGTACTATTTAATTTGATCCAGTGTCACAGAAAAAATTGTAGATATTCTGTAAGGCTATGAAGTGCTCTTTGATGGAAACGCCACTAACTAGTGTTGTAATGTAAATCTGCAGATAAATTGAAAACTCTTACTTTTCACAGCACAACAGATACTGGAAACCCAGAGGTTAACAAACCTTCAAGTTATAATCCTTTCAAAGGTAGTCTTAAATTCAATATCCATATTTTGACTCGCATGTTTGAAAAGATTCTCTGTTGCATTTTGCAAAACATAGGGCCAGATTGTGAGTTTGGCAGTTGGACCACCAGCCCGCAGCAGCCAAGCCGGCACTGCATCATAACATTACCATGGGGCTGACGGTGTGTTGGCAACAAAGTTAAGGTGGGGGCATGTTTCGGCTCTAGGAGGGAGCCTGAAGGAAATGCCGGCTACACTTCAATGCCTCCAGCAAGTCAGGAGCACTGTTTCCATGCACCATGTTGTGCATGGCAAACAGTGCGGACACCGACATTGCAGGAATAGGGGGGAACAACATGCTCCCTGGCCACAATCCACATGGGCTTATTCACCCTGAGGCCCTTTATGGTTTCCCCTTACCTGCCTTTTCACCAGCCTTTTCATGGTGGTGTCAACACCATGAAAAGATCAGCAGAAAGGCAGGTCATAATACACATAGCAGTAGCAATGCCGACACCACCACCAATGACCGGCGCTGTCTGCACCACCGCCACTGCAGTAGCTCTAATGTCACTGGTGGCAGCAGTTTTGTGGTGGTCCGATTGCATAGGTCATAATCGGGCAGTCAGACCACTGAAGAGGGGGTGGTCGAACTGCTAAAGACAGTACAGCGGTCCAAAGACTGCTGAAGTCATAATCAGGGCCTTAGTATTGTATTTACATTTCATTGTTTTCCTTTTCTTTGTATGTCTATGAAGATTAGCTGATAATTGATAATGACAAAACAATTTGAGAATTGATAAATTAATGAAAAGAAGTGAACCCAATGAAAGAACTTTAAGAGCTCATTAAACTATCAAATTCATTCTTACTGTTAATCTTCCTTTTTATGATCCATCTGTTCTTTGAATTTCTCCAGGTGCTTACACTGAGGAGCTGAGTTGAAAGGGTAAATTTACATGTCTATATATACTTGTGTAGATCTACTTCTACACCTAGGTGTAACACTCCATTTTTTTCATTCACCAATTTGGAGTGGAGATTTACATAGACCCTCAAATGAATGCATTTATGAAGCATTTAGAAAGTTAATACAAATAACTTTCCAATTCTTGGTGGAGATATCCCCAACCAGGGTGGGGCGCTCCATATAGGAAAGTATAGGGAAATTGAATAAAGTTTTTTTTAAATATTTAAATATCTTTTAATGTAATATAACCTGAAACTAATACAAGAAAATATTAGATCAAATGTACTTCTCAAAATAAATGTGTATTCAAAAGTACACTTCAAGTATATGAATACATGGCCGTACGTTGGGAAGAAGATCTGTGGTGATCCTGAGGCAAACAACCGGCCTGCCCCATTCTCCGGTATCGCACTGCAACACCTGGCACTGAGTTGCTGCACCAGCCTCCAAGCACTGAATGGGACGCCGAAGCCCTCCTCGCCCTTCGTCCTCCAGTGTTCCCCTGTGGCTTGCTCCAGCCCGCTATACCGCCCGCTACACCACCTGCCAGCCCACCCAAAATGCTGCCCAGGGAGAAGCTGGTGTGCAGGAGTTGTGAAGGAGGGGTGAGGGGGTAGCTTTTGCGAGTGACAGGCACAGGTGGCCCCCTTCTCTAACAGAAGCAGGTAGTGGGTGCAGCTTACTGGGGTCAGTGGTGACCTGCCATCAGATCAGCTGCTCCCCGCACTTTGCTTATGAATTATCGGGATCGTCCGGATTGCCATGGTCATCTTCCCCCACCCCTCTGAACCACACCAGAGCAAATCTACGTTCCTCTGACCATACCAGAGAAACTGAGAGTTTTGGAGGGAATGAGTCATTGTTGCTCACTTCAATTGGATGAAATTGGAGGAAAGGTTGCCTGGTCGGGAAGACAGTGCAAGGTTCTTTCTAGTGGGGTGACTCATCTTCAGACACCTGGCTACTTGATCGCAAGATCATTGATTGTGGGCTACTGACCTAAGTGACTCCACCCAGCAACAGTCGGGAGTGGAGCGGAGGAAAGGGGGAGGAGCCCTCCCCCCTCAGAGCGCATCAAAGCGCTGAACTTCTTCCCGCCGTACGGGACGTGCCTGGGCAAAGCCCAGGCCAAGGGCGGGCCTGTCCTTCGCCCATCAGCTATCGTAAGAGGGTGGGTTGGGCCACTACCCCTTTAATCCGTGTTCAGAGGCCCCAGCGACTTGGGTTAAACAGCGAAGCAGTGCAGCTTGAAGTTCTGAGATCACTGAAGGTGAGACGAGTGGCGAGAGTCTGAAGTGTCCCTGTGGGCACCTCGCAGGTACCTTAGAGAAGGAAGTGGAGGAGGGGGAGAGTATACAGTGAGGAAAGTATACAGAAGTGAGAAGAGAAGAGAAAGTATACAAGGGCGAGAGATGGGTAGGTGGAAGGGGGTGGCACTACCAGACAATTTTAAAACCAATAAAACTTTAGATGGATTTTTACAAAAGGCAGTTGGCACCTTGGACAAAGAGATAGAGTTGGTTGAGCGTCGCCTATCCATCTCAACATCCCCAGTCTCCACCCCCCTATCCCCACCTTTATTACAAACTCTCTCACAGCCCCTGTACCTCCAGCAGCCCCAGGGCACACACCCAGCTTTGACTCCCCCTCCAGCTGTCCATATAAAAAAATACTCGAGAGACTACCTCTGCGACTTTGGATAAGGCCATTATAGCATATCCTGCCCAGCTCCTGATCTCTCAGCTGGAGCATCTGTACTTGACCCAGAGCCCAACCCAAAAGGGAAAAGAAAGTGTGGTGAGGCTAATCTGAGGAATAAACGAGCCTGTACTACGAGTACCAACAACCCGGGTTTTGAAGCTGGGAATGAAAGGTTTACAATATTACAAGAAAGTGCAGTTGGCCAACTGGCGCTTGAACGTATAATGGAGCATATAAGGGAGGAGCTCATTAAAAGACTGCATCCTATTGAAATCTGCCTTCAAGCTATTGAGGAGAAATTAGGAGGGCTTATTAAGCCTCATACGCCTGATATTCCCCCGCAAGCTGACACACAATCTCACTACCATTCCCTTACTTCGGGTCACTTCTCCGGCACTAATGATAGGACCCCGTAAATCTGGCTGAGGGCCCTCTGTCATTTAAGGACCGCTGCGACTATTCTTGTCAACCAGAGATGGGTCGGAATGGCAGGCCGCATATCAACCCAGATGGCAACTGTCTTAAGGCAACAGCCACAACTACTAAGGGAACTGGAGGAGCAGCCCCAATTACTAATACAGCAACTAAATCCACCAAAGCCCTCAATGTTTGTGAGCACCAACAACAAGGCCCCATAGAGATGGACTTGGAGCCCAGCAGAATCAATTTTGACAATCACGGGGATCAGCCAAGAGTTTTATATCTGCCCCCGGAATCCTACCCATATGTCCTTGTTATCTCTAATGTTCCTAGGCTCCGACTAAATAGTCTGGAAATCTATACTGAGTTGAAAAACAAGGTTACACATTGGTTGCATGTTAATGCCAACTTCGTATTTTGCATGGTACCCTCTATAATAATGGTGAGGCCCGTTGAATAAGATTGGAACGGGGGATTGTATCATTGTTAATTTTGACTCACTCCCCTTGGTCCAACAGCTTTCCCTAAACTCATGTAGAACTGGCCCTTCAGTAGGATGTGCCTCCTTGTGCAGACTTGCAGGGTTTTACCCCCAGAAGCCAAATGTGCCCCAAGTGGACCAGCACCTGACTCCAGATGCCCCTCTTACCCCCAAATGCAACATGCTTACCAGTCTGAACGTAGGTACCCATCATCCACCATCACAGATGTGGATTGACATAAAGCTAGTACTACACAGGGCACCCCAGAGATTCCGGATTAACTATCAGTGAACGTATTATCATCAGTGATAATGAGCAAGGAAGATACAGAGTAGGCAGCCCAGACGGAACTTCGACCTTAAATGCGGACTTTAGGGGCCCCATCCAAACCACAATGTTAATCTAGAACGACATATGGACCCCAGTAATTAGACAGAATACGATCGACCCTGAACTTATTGGGGTGAGTGATATTACTGGAGACAAAGAAGTTGGGGGACTCATTGAGAGTAGTTCATCGACAGTTTTAATGTGCAATATGAACTCTATGAGTAACTCATTTATCACTTCCCAAATTTTGACTGATGCACTACAAGTCCAGGATGATACTTCAGCTAAAATCCTTTGCTGGAATATAGCCGGGCTTGAGCATAAAATGCGAATCTCTGACTGGGGCCATTTCATAGATGAGCACAAGATATGCTTATTTGAAGAGACATGGGCTTTGGAGCCCAAGCACAGATGTGGTTTCAAAAACTATTGGGTCCCAGCCTGTAAGGTGACTTCTGGGAGACCTTCGGGTGGTTTACTTTTATGAGTTAGTTGTTCCCTTAAGTGCCGGGTTGAAGAAATGGACATGGGCAGTGCTGATCTGCAAGGTTTAATATTATCGACCCATAAGGAAAAACCCCTATTATTAGTAAACATATATAGCAGGAGTGTGGGCAGCAATTGTGGGTCTGATGCTTTGATTGTTTTAGATAATGTTTTATCCAGTAAATCTACCACCCACCATATTATAATTGCAGGGGATTTTAATGCAACTTTCAAGCCCTATTCAGGACATTTACTGGGGTATTCCGCATTTGACATCGAACAAAAGTCTTAGAATGAGCAGAACAGCCTAACAAATTGTTGACATCACACTTGCATATGGTCTTCATGCCTGTAATGGCCGCTCCCGCTCAGACCCCAAACCCCGCCCCACTTTTAGGCGAGGCACTTATAGAAGCCACATCGACAACCTTTTACTGGACATCTGTTTGTGGGGACATATGGTCGATATGGTGGTAACGGAACACGAAGAAAGCAACCATGAACCACTAGTTTTATGTACCAGGGGTCTGCTGCTTATACTAGAAGCTTCTGACTCTAAGGATTATGCACAGCAGCTTGTCATGACAAATAACAAACGTAATATTAAGTGGAACGCTGTTAATTCCTCATTGGGTTTCCTTACATCGATATATAGCCTTTTAGCAGAATGAATGGAGCATATGCTCCGTTTACCTGAGGATGGGGATAGGCTTCTGGCAGCACACTTAGAATTCTTAAAATCCCTCAAAAAACACTTTATCAAAGAGACGGCTGCCAAAACAAGGAATAAGTGCAGTGAGAGGTGGTTCAACCATTCGTGTAGGGAAGCTAAGCTCAAGCTATTGAGGGACTTGAGAAGGGTGGTTAGAGAGCCTATAAGACAATCAAGAGAGGGTTATAAACAGGAACTCATCAAGGCCCGTAGGAGCTGGGAGGAAGCAAGGTGGGCTGCTCTTCTGGATTCCGCAAGAGCTAATGCCACCTCCAAGTTCTGGAAGCTGATTTCAAGTGATAGTGGTGACTCCCGGCCTCTGCCTGGTACCTCGATCCTCCCTGTAACATGGGTAAAATATTTTGGGTCTCTTTATACAGGGGCAGGTGTACCAAACTTCAGGGAAATGGTCAAAATTAGGAAACCTGATGTACCCCCAATCAGATTCAACCTAGTAGAAACTAAGGCAGCAATAACCTCTTTGAAGTGGGGAAAGGCCCCGGGTCTCGACAAAACCCCTGGTGATCTTTACAGATCGAACCCCGAAATCTGGGCCCCTTATCTGAATTTGGTTTGTAATGCAGTCACCGCAGGAGCACCCATTCCCCGGACATGAAGGGGAGCCGAAATAATTCCCCTTTTCAAAAAAGGCAACCCTAGCAATCCCTCTATCGCCCAAATGCCTACTCGATAACCTCCAAAAACTTTTTGCAAAGCAGATCTTGTTCCACTTAGACGAGTGGATCACAGAGAATGGGGCCATCTCTGATCTACAGGCAGGGCTCAGACCCGCGGTCAGTACAATAGACCAGGTCCTGAGGTTCCTAGCAATTAAATGGAAGACAGTGGATGTTGGAGGGGGGAACCTATATGTGGCCTTTGTCGATCTTAGAGCGGCTTTTGACCTGGTACCTAGGAACAAACTTTGGTTGACACTAACTAACATGGGCGTCCCCAAAGGTCTTCTAAACCTTATAGTTCGACTCCATGGAAGTACTTTTGCCCAAATTAGGAGCAGCAAGGATGGCGAATTATCTGACCCAGTTGCTATTGAAAGAGGAGCTAGGCCAGGCTGTGTCTAAGCACCCACCCTCTTTCTTTTATACATAAACAACTGTACCAAATATCTAACCAATTGCAATAATGATTCACCCAAGTTGGCAGGCAAGAAAATCTCAGGTCTGCTTTATGCGGATGATACCATCCTTTTAGCCAAAACTCCCATGGGATTGCAAAATCTGGCTGACCAATTCTGCTTGTTCTGTAGAGACTTTGGTTTGGAAGTTAATGTCAAGAAAACCAAGTTTATGACATGTAGTTCACAGAAAACAAAAGTGACCATTTCAATCAATTCCATTCCTTTGTAAAGGGTCACTGAGTACCACTACTTGGGGATCAGATTAACGGACTCAGGCTGCTGGGTCGCAGCTATTAGAAAAGGGGCTCATATCATATGCCAAAGAGGGGGGGGCCCTAGGACGCAAAGCGAGAACTGGAGCTAGTCTACCTTTGAATCCTATCCTTGAAATATACAAAGTTCATATTTGAGGTGCTGCACTGTACGGGGCAGAGTTATGGGGTTCCCAAAGGCAGTTGGACGTCCTCCAAATTAAAGAGAATCATTTTTTCAGGTATATAACTAGGTTGGGGAAGGGTACACTGATGATCCCTCTCAGACTTGATCTCCGAACAAACAGCATCAAAGATGTAGTGGGTCTGAGACCTCTCTTATATTGGATCCGCCTATGGAAAGTGGAAGAACTGGAACCCTTTCGAGAGGCTATTAAAGATCTTATAAAGACCCAGTGTAGCTGGATAAAGGTCAGCTGGTTGAGGGAGATGAAATTGGCCTGGAACGAAATGGCTTTCCCCCACTTTTGGGAGACCCGAGTCGATCCCCACCAATGCTACCTCACTAGTTAAACAAAGATACTGGGTGAAGGCCAATGAGGAGATCCTCCATAGTAACAGGGTGGGCTGAATAACATCTGAGTTCCTGGTTGCCAAACAAGAACCATGGCCTGAGCAATTTTTTGATCTCCCAATACCTGCATATGCCCGTGTTTTATTCCTCCAGTTTAGATATGGAACCTTACCAGTTATTAGTTTTACTGCTCGATGGTCGAAGAATAGTTCTGAGGCCAACAAGTGCTTGAACTGCAATACATATGAGGAATCAATTGAACATATTCTGTTTTTTTGTCCCCTATATAAGAGTCCTGGGGAAAAATGGATTATCCCATTGTGCAAAGCTTTGCTATTATATGATCGAGCTAACGCCTATAGAATTTGTAAATATGATTTGTCTACACTGGTTGCAAGTGCGGTCACCACATTTTTGACAGCAGCTTGGTCCATTCCTCACAGGGGCACCTTAGTGGCAGATTTTTAATGTTGAGCCACATAGTAGGAACAGTGGGGAACGCTAGATGGTTATGACTTTTGAATGGCTCTTCCCCTTTTTCCTGTTTTTATTCAATGGTTTTAGAGATGATATTCTCATACCAAATTTTATTATAATTTACATTGATAATATTATGATAACAAAAGTATCTGCTTTTATTATTCTATGTATAGCCTTTATGATCAATGGTTGAGATAAAGTATCTATTTATCAATCTATTTACTATATAACAGTAACTGCACTTTAGACTGTTAGTATCAGAAAAGTTCTTATGATTCATGGTTGAGATATGGTATTTATTTACAAATTTACTTACTGTATGACAGCACATTGCATTTTAGACTGTTAGTACTAGAACTATTTTAATACGAGTGGTCCTGGCCATAAAATGTGCCTTTCCTTAGGATAATGATATATTGAATCCTAGACTAGCAGTCCTGGAATTATTCTTACATTGAAGCCCTGACTCTATTATGTATTTATATATATATTAATGGTTAAAAGCACATTCCATTTTAAATAGTTGTGAATGGAAATTCAATAGCCTATAGCAGGAGCTTGCCAAAATGTATTGATGATCGTTTTTTAAGCAGGCAAGAAGGTCTTCTGTTATTTTCTCCAGATTATAAAGAAGCCAATGGTTGTTCTTGCTTTTTAGTATTTATTAAGAGTTTTATCATTTATTTTTATATTTTCTTTTTTCTTTTATGTATTGATGTATGGTTGACTGCACTCTAATGGTCTAAATTTTGACCGAATAAAGAGAATTGAATTGAAATTGATATGAATACATTTCATAAATATTGTTTTTATAATTTAAAGAAAAATTATTTCAATATGAGTCACCCAAAATGTATTTTCATTTCATTTCTAGTGAACTTGGTTAAAGAATTATATATTTAATTAGCCTAAATATTTGTATATTTTAAATATTAAGATAATACTTTCAATTTGTTGGTGTTAAAATTAAGTGGGTATTTAAATCAATCAATAATTATGCTTAATGTATTTATCACTAAATATCTAAATGTAAATATAGAACTAATTTAACTAATTTATTTTACATTTATTTAATTTAATTTAAATACAATGTTTACATTATTTATTTCATTTAACTAATAATTCATTCATTCACTAAACATTAATTCCAATGGAATGTTAGCTTGATTCCCTCCTTCCACTGACGTTTCTGGGAATATATTGCAGTACCAGTGGCTTCCAACGTGTGGTGCTGGACATACTCCAAGTCTTTAGAATGTATTTTCTAAATTGTAATGTTCTTTATTTCTTTGTGGGTGCGTGTTTTCTACCAGCATGTCGCTCCCAAACCCCTCCTTCATTTTCCCTTAACCCCACCTATTTGAACTAATTATTAAATATTTTCTCTCAACTACTCCTGATCCCTTCTATATTTACTACACAACTGTATAATTACGTGTGTCCCGGGATCACTGCACAGAAACGATAGAAGAGGTAGAGGTCTCGACCTGTAAGTTCGTGAATTGCATCTTTTAGCAAGTCAGCATTATTATTGGAGTACTATTTTACTTGCTACAAGATTAAGTTACTGAATTGGGCCCTAAACTCTTATTGACAATTGGTTTCTGGCTGTTTATTTTTATTTTAGAGAGTGGAAAGTAGCTGCAAATCTACACCAGTTTTGTGCAATGATATGGCATGGTTGGCTGGCTGCAAAGCATAGCCATCTTCTCATCAGCTTTACACTGGTAATGATCCACTGATTTTCTAAGCCTGAGATACCATACTGATGCATAATACATGTTAGGAATGCAGTTCACTATCACAGCCTCATACCCTTTGCAAAAGAGAAACATTAACACAATTCCCCTCCCTCAAATATTTAAATACAGCTTTAATATCCTTATGCTATAATTATATGATATATGGTATGGCATTGTTTGACTATAAAGTCACATACTCAATTTGTATAATACAGGCACATTTAGTTATAGTATAAAAGGGTATAAAGTCACTTTTCAAGTATAACAATTTGTTGCTGCCATTCTTAAGCCATCATACAGCTGTCTTGCCCCAGAAACTAGCTGTGAAACAAGACGGCACATCCACCAGAAAATTGTCTTTATGCACTGGAAGCGAGAACATAAATACAAACTTCTATCTCTTTGAAGGTGCAATAATTTTCTTTAGGGATCTGTGCAACATCTCCATCACAAACCCTAAGGAAAGCTGTACACCCTCTGTCTCCCCACAGAAAGTGGTACAACAGCCTAACCTTGGCATGAACATATAAAAGGAGCACCACTACTAGCTCAGTGAGCTAAGATGTTTGCATGCCTCAGACTTCTATCATACTTCTATTTTAATGAGAGACAGTGATTCATGGTTCTGGTCAACAAAATAAAAAGTCAGCATTGCAACAATTGGTAATTGTGGGAATAGCAAATCAGACCATGTAGGGGAACTATGTATTTATCCCAGCAAATGATATTAGAACAGAGGTTCAATCAGTAGTCTTCTTGAGACTGAATTGCGTTGCAGAGGTCACCTAATTTCTTTGAAGGCAGCCTCAGATCCTTGGCCTGACTAGTTTCAGGCTCAGGAAGAACAGAGTGCACCACCCCACCCGCAAAACCTGATCACACTACACTGGCTCCCCATTGAGGTAAAAATAAATTGCCATTGTAGCCTAGTGCTCAGGGTGAAGCATGGAGGTGCAATAGTGTTTGCCGACACATATATTTTTGTGAGTAAATAACGTTTTTGTGTTGGATTGAATTCATAAACATGAATTATTTTTGGTTGTAGTTAAAATGAGTTTAAAATATTGCACAGAGATGTGTTTATTATCATAATTTAATGTTGATCTTGTTCACAAAATTCCTTAGTAGGTAACACAGATGGTCTTTTGATGCTGCTCATTTCAATTCTGCTCTTCCCACTCCCATTTCGCCGCCCTGCATATCATCTCTCTATACAGGCTCTGCAAGGAGAAGGCAAGATGATGTAACAGTAAGGGGCATATTTATACTTTGTTTGCGCCGAATATGCGTCAAAAATTTTGACTTGCATTTGGCGTAAACCTTTCTCCATATTTAAACTATGACGCCCGACCTTGCGGATGTCAAAAAACATCTGTGTGCGTCATTTTTTGGATGCAGGAAACCGCCTTGCGTTAATGACATGCAAGGTAGGCGCTCCCATTCAAAAAATTACTTTAAAGCCTGTCGCCTTATTTACACTCCTGCGTCATTTTGATACACAGGAGGGGGCGGGCCTTAAAAAATGGTGCACAGCCTGATGTGCGCCGTTTTTTAACACCTGGGTGAGGGCAGGCGTTAAGGGACCCGTGGGCTCACTTCCATGGTCTCTGACCATGAAAGCAGTCCAGAGGTGCACTACCCTGCCCCCAGGGACACCCTCTGCCGCCCTCACTCACCCCAGGAGGACACCTATGGATGGGGGGACCCATCCCAGGTAAGTACAGGTAAGTTGAGGTAAATATTATTTTTAATTTTTTTTAAGTGGCATAGGGGGGCCTAATTTGTGCCCCCCTACATGCCACTGTGCCCAATGGCCATGCCCAGGGAACAGCAGTCCCCTGGGCATGGCCATTGGGCAAGGGGGCATGACTCCTGTCTTTACTAAGACAGGAGTCATTTCAATAGGGGTTGTGCGTCTAAAAATGGCGCAAGTCCGGTTTGAGCAATGATTTTTTACTAAAACCTGACTTGCACCATTTTTTGACGCACAACCCCCATTTTCTCCTAACCTCAATCCTTAAATAAGGCACCCGCATGGCACGTAGGAATGGCGTTAGAAGGCGGTAAATTTTTTTACACAAACTAGCACGGGCGCGGGTTTGTGTCAAAAAGTATATATATGTGCCTTAATTTCCTAATGTGCATGTATTGTGAATGAATTTAAGTTCTCACGGTCCTTCCACTATAGTTCCACTGCTGGGATTAGCACTCTTTCACTGGTGTAGTCCATTGTTTAGGGATGTTGCATATTAGTTGAACTCCCTATGATTGTGTGAGATATAAGATGCTTGATACTGTTTTAGAAAAAAGGATAGTGCTAATGCATACATTTTTTTGCATGGCTTTCTCTGGTTTGCTAAAGAAATGATACGTGGGATCATGCCATGATGAATGTGTAGTTTAGTTAATTTTCTATGCAAGAATTGTGGATAAGAACCCCTTGGTTGGGGGGGAGGGGTCAGCATGAGATTTTTCTCAACTTCTTACATTTAGTTTTGCTGCCTGATTTCTTATGATTTTGCTGTTCATTTGGAACTTTTGAAATATTTCTGATTATGTACTCTGCATTTGAGCCTTCATGGCATTTTAAATTTTATTCTGTATTGTTTGATTTTTAGCCTCCTGTAATAAAATATTTTAATGTTTTTCTGATCTACAACTCAGTTATTGAGTGGTCCCAATTAAATATTTGCAACTCAGCTAAACTAAGGTTTTGTCTGATGTGGAGGAGAGTGCCCTTTACCGTGAGATGAACCCTGGAGCGGAACCACCAGAAGTAAATTTTGAGTGATATAAATTTTGGGGTGTCTTGAATTTTGGGTTTCAGGGTTCTGCTCCCACACGCGAGTGGTAACTTTCTGGCTCAAAAACAACTTATTTCAGTAGGCTCCAATTCTCTCTAAAGTGAGGACTCTCCATGACTAGAATCTCCTTCATTTAAAAAAGCAAGAACTCTGAAGCAATCTTTCTCATGGTATTCTTCCAGAATCCAGAACACCACTCCCGCCATCAAATGAAGCGTTCTACTGAGAACTATTCGAGCAGCATCTTCTATTGTAATGGGATAAACAACCTCAAATAATGTCTCTGGATCCTGATGGACATTTTATCTGATACCAATAGTGTTACCTCATAAATGTGACTCTATAGGTGAGCCTGTATTTTATCCTGTGAATGTATTGTTTCTTGTATTCCTATATAAAATACTCTGCTACCCTGGTGGTCTTGGTTAACACAGTATAAAACACTAAATAAATAATGCACCCTTGCAAAAATGTACTTTGTGTTTATTTGTGGATTAATGGATAAAGTTTTTGTTGCATTGTTCAAATTAGTCTTTTAAGTCATAAAATTGTGTTATTCTCTGTTTAAGCCAGGTTTCCTTTTGTTTAGAAACTGCTTTGTTATAGCTGTACAAGTGTGCTATATCATATCTGGATATTTCATCCATTACTGGGTTTTCCTGAATACAAAATGTTGCATGATGGGACAGTTTAGTGTTCTACATGTACGTCAAGATATCTCAGCATAAACAGCACTATTGGGTGAAAAGACAAATGATCAAAGAGTCAAACATGACTCAGAACAAGTTGACGTCTACAAAATGATGGATGAGACACAGCTGTATATTTTAAATCAGTTTTTCTTAACTTTTTGTCTTCTGTAGACACCCATTTAGTCATTACTGGAACCCAGGGACCCCCCCCCCCCCCACTGAGTCATTATTGGATTCTGGGGCTCTAACAGGGATATTACTAGAAGACAGGGACCAGGCCTTAGAATTTTTGATGATTGAAATCACAAAACAATTCGCAAAAAATACAGAAACAAGCATTCATCATAAAAATGATTAAATATTTTATTTCGTTCACAAACACATTTATTATTCAATTTATTCAAAAGGTTGAAACTTGTCTATATTCTTTGAGGCACTCATTGTCCTACTGTATTCGGTTTGACACACTGGCACAGCTCCAATGAATGAATCTGAGGTTACTAAATTACTTTTTAGCTACTAATTTCAAATAAATCATTATTTTAAATTTTCTATTCTGCTTCTTTATTACGTAAACTTATTAATCTGCTAATATTATTTATTTTTGAAGAATCATGGACTGCCTGACTGAGCAGGCTTTGTGGACACCTAGGGGTACCTGGACCACAGGTTAAGAAACACTGGGGTTTAGCTATGAGGAATTGGCGTACGGCATCACCACAAGTCTTCTTGTTGAGCTGCCCTATGCCAATGTGAAAGAGCAAGAGTGCATTGTATTTATGCAAAATGGGGCATTCCTGTCCTTTCCCCCTGCACTGTTTTATCCCATCAGAGCTGAGGAAGCAGCAGGTAAGGCTGTGCTCAACTTCAATGGGGACAACGGGCCAGAAAATGCATACCCAGCTTTCAAGGAGGCCTCGTTTGAAAGGGGAGAGTCTCCTCTTACACTCGAGACCTACCTGAAAGGGTCTCCTGGCAGTACATCATGGCCGTGCTGCAATCGATGACCAGAAACCCCCACTAGATCATCAGAAATGTGATATGGGGGTGTCAGCCCTTGTGGAAGTGGGCCCACCTCCTACAGGGGCTAACGGCAATCGATCCACAGGGAAACCATATATCTATAAAAGAAAGTGATGCATGTATATATATATATATATATATATATATATATATATATATATATATATAGAGAGAGAGAGAGAGAGAGAGAGAGAGAGAGAGACTCTTTCTCTCTCCCTGTCTCTCTCTCTCTATATATATATATATACATATATATATATATATATATATATATATATATATATATATATATATATAGTCATATGGCTACTGTGCATTAAAAAGCGCGTGGCCACTTTGAATTTAAATCTTTTGCACCTGTGGTCAAGGCTACTTTGCAAGCCGCAACATGTCAGGAAAGAGATGTTCTCCCCTCCTTGTAATATGATATTGAATAGCTTGGTATCTCCTTGAGTTGGGCTTCAGCGCTTTCTTTTTATGTTGGATTGATTTATAGGATTCTTCATTCCCATTTGCTGAAGCCACCCCGCAGGGTCAGGGTCTCCTCTCACCAAGACAGCTTTTGTGTGACATTATTTGGAGGAACATGACCCGCTAGCCCTCACACCAGGAAAGGAATTATCCAGACATAATTTTTTTGGGGGGGCTTAAGAAAGTAGGGAATGCAAGAGGAGTATTGCACTGCCTTTTGCTGACTCCAGACACTAGTGATTTCAAAGATATACAGGAACTGGGACAGCACTGTGCAGATTCAAATTCAGCACACTAGAAGTACATGATACTCACGATGTTGACTGCAACATTGCAGGTTTTGAATTAATGAAGGTGTATTACACTTCCCTTCAGCTAGAGATACAAGGCAATTCTACGTCCTTTTAATAACACATGGTGACATTTAATTGAATACATCATGAATATTGCACTGGATTTGATATGATTTTTATTGTGTCTGCAGTAATTTGATGTCATTCATGTTGT
The DNA here is from genome assembly GCF_031143425.1 of Pleurodeles waltl. Lineage (NCBI taxonomy): Eukaryota > Metazoa > Chordata > Amphibia > Caudata > Salamandridae > Pleurodeles > Pleurodeles waltl. The sequence goes on along the minus strand of NC_090440.1, from coordinate 755,693,051 downwards.
TATTTTGAATACTCACTGCAGCTTGTGGAGATATGACATTTGCAGTGAATTATGGGAATTGTAGGAAGAGCACCGGAGTAGTCACATAACTACTGTGTCTTTAAAAGCATGTGGGCACTTTGAATTCAAATCTTTTGCACCTGTGATCAAGGCTACTTTGCAAGCTGCAACGTGTCAGGAAAGAGATGTGCTGCCCTCCTTTTAATATGATATTAAATTGCTTGGTTTCTCCTGGAGTTGGGCTTCCGTGCTTACTTTTTGTGTTGGATTGATTTGGGATTCTTCGTTCCCATTTGCTGAAGCTGCACTGCAGGGTTGGGGGCTCCTCTTACGGAGACAGCTTTTGTGTGATATATATATATATAATCTTTCTCTCCCTCTCTCTCTCTCTCTCTACATATATATATATATATGTAGAGAGAGAGAGAGAGATATATATATGCATATGTATATATATATATATATATATATATATATATATATATATATATATATATATATATATGTATATTTATATATATATGTAGAGAGAGAGAGAGAGATCACTTTCTTTGTGGATCCCTGCATAATCCTGTAGTTTACATCACAGAAACGGAAGGGAAAATTCTGTTTTTATTCAATGTTTCACATTTGCAGGGTATTATGGTTAATCAAACTTGGTGGGATCCACACAAGCAATACATCCCTCAACTCCCATTGATGTCTACTTTTCAGAAATGTCTGGGTTTGATAGATTACCCTACATGGTTGCCGATCCCAGGAATATTTAGTACACCCACCATAGTTATCATAATCACCAAATACGTTTTGGGCCCTTCACTGGTGCCGGCACTTGTGAGGCACTGTTTTTCTCTGGAGACTTGGGGGAATGGTGGGTGGAAGGAAATTTGTGACTGCCTGCAGATTTCTGTTCTTTCTATCACAGAAATGTGAGGAGAATGTGTTTTCAGTCAAAGTTTGAAGTTTGCAAGGGATTCTAGGTAAAAAAATAAGTGGGGAGAGCCACGCAATTCAGCCCACACTGGTTACCCCTAGATATCCAGGCTCAGATTTATACTCTGTTTGCACCGGAGTGGTGTAATTTATTTACGCAAATCCGGCGCAAACTTAACTCCATATTTATATTTTGACACTAGACATGCCTAGCGTACAAAATATGGAGTTTCCATCATTTCAGGGATGCGTGAAACCACCTTGAGATGCAAGGTAGGCGTTCCCGTCCAAAAAATTACTCAAACACCCTAGCGCCATATTTATCCAACAGGGCAAAATTTACGCACGTGTGGGAGTCAGACCCGAAAAATTACACAAAGCCTGATTTGTGTCAAATTTTAATGCCTGGGTCAGGGCAGGTGTTAAAATGAGGCAAACACACCACTACTTAAGGAAAACACACACAAGCAACATCATTGCTCAATTAGAACAACATGGGGGTGCTATTGATGCAGCATGCCAGATGACGTAGAGCACAGGACCAACAGCAGCAGCCACCACCACCCCAACGTGGCCCCCAAAGGCAACGCAGAAGGCAGGAGAGGGTCTTCAGGACCAGGACAACCCTCCAGGGCCTCAGGGAACAGGATATCATCCGGAGGGATGTACTCAACTGGCAAGCCATACAGCAGCTGATGTGCCAAATTGAGCCACATATAACAGTCAGCCTGCAGACAGCACACAGTATACCACCGGTGACCAAGCTGCTAGCTGCTGCACATGTTGGCAAGTGGCTCCTTCCAAACAATGGGTGCCCTGGTCACCGGGGTATCACAGCCCTCATTCTCCGCCTTCCTTCCCAAGGTCCCAGATGCCATGATCTCCCTCACACCCGCCACATCAGCTTTGCCAACACACAGCAGAAGCAGCAGGAGATCAAACAGGGGTTTTACCAAATACATGGCTTCCCGCATGTGCTTGGTGTAATTGACTGCACGCATGTCCGGATTGTACCACCTGCTGGAACAGAGTATCTACATCAGAACAGAAAGCACACCTACTCCATAAATGTGCAGGCCATAGTTGACCACCAGGGATTGTTTACCAACATCTTAGCCAAGTATCCTGGGAGTGTACATGATTCCTTCATCTTTCGCCACAGCACCATCAATCAACACTTCCAGGACGTATGATTTGGCAATGGCCTTCTTGTCGGTAAGTCAATAAACCTAGCAATATACACACAGCACAGCAACCGTGTAGGACACACAATACATACACCACTACAGTGACACGTGAGCAGGAAGGCACTGAGGTGTGACACAGGTAGTTATGCTGTACACCCTGACACAATGGGATACACACCTCTGGACAAATGACGGCTGCCAATAACAATAGATGCCACTCTAGAGCTACAAGGGACCAATGTCAAAGCACAAAGTGACAATGACATGGCCTGCACTGGAAGTACAACTTGGAAGATGAACCATTTACTATTACATTAGGCCACATAGTCAATACAACACCCTCCTAAGCAATAAGTACTGTGGAAGGGGTGTGCAATGTGTGGTGCTGCAGGTCAAACACCATGAGACATATAGCATGATGATGCTGACTCACATGTAGGTGACATGGAAATACTGAGGCAGTCCCAACATCACACTTCACTCCTGGGGTGACGTTGCCAGGTAGCAATAAGGAAGTGGACTGTGCTTTGAACATATATTGATGTGCCACTAATGCAAACTGCACACTGCTGCACACACTGAAAGAGGCAATTGTCCATCGAAATAACAGATGTACAGGGAGATGGCCCTTCCTGCACAGATATATCCACCTCCACAAGGCAGTTAGCCAGGTTAACTGGAGCAAGTTGGGTAGTATAGGTGCACAGTTGCTCATGAGCCACTGGCAGAGGGAACTACAAAGGTCTGCATAGAACCAAGCCACACATGGGACAATTGTGCATTGTCTATACTGAACACCTCAGTGCTGCCAACTTAGGGAGATGTGTTGGGCATTGTCACCAAGCCAAATCAAAGGGCCTCACTTTTGGATTTCATCTGAAATGACATATGTCTAATTGGATGGGATGTACAGGCCATGTAGTGCAACCATGTTACCACCACATCTCAATCTAATGTTTGTGTGGAAGTATCATATCCTCCCAGTGAAAGCACACTAAAACAAGTTGCTCACTACACAATGCATGGTACATACATACTGAACAGCAGTTTGGAGTCAAAATCATTGATATCAGGTCAATGAGCTAAACACAAGTTGTCAAGTCAAACAACCCAATGCAGAAAAAACCTTACAGAAGCCCAGTGTCTCACACAATGCCACAAACACATATGAGTCACAGACGACACAAGATATCAACTGCCATGCTACATGATATTCCTGGTGCAAGCACTAACAGAATACTTACTCCTATTTTCTTTTTCAGCTGATCAGGGTTACAGGACCCAGCCATGGATCATGATCCCATTCCCCAACCCAAGCACAGCAGCAGAGCGTGCCTATAATGAGGCACATCGGAGGACACGCACCATTGTGGAACAGACCTTTGGCATCCTGCGCAGATTCAGGTGCCTGGACATCACAGGAGGCAGCCTCCTATATGCCCCAGAAATGGTCTGCAAGATGATATTGACTTGTGCCATCCTGCACAACATTTGTGTTAGGAGGAACATCCCCCTATATGAACCTGAGCAAGAACTGCCTGAGGAGGAGAAGGAGGAGGATGGTGCAAGAGAAAATGAGGGGGAACATCCAAACACAGCTGCAGGAATGTGCTGCAGACAGCTGATTGTTCAAAACGTTTTTCACCAATAGTCACTCTAAATACATTGTTAGGATATGTAATTAAACACCTCACTTTATCACACAATCCTGCTCTGGTTACTTATTTCTCCAATACATGTTCTTTAGGAATGTGAGTATTACCACAGGGAGCATGTCACAAAGACAAATCTGACTACTTCTGATGCAACACCACATGTGATGTGTATGATTGTATAGCAAACATCACACACATATAAAAAAACATCTTTTGAATTTCACATATGAAGTACGAAAATATAGGACAACAGCATATGACACACATCCACGTTGACAACATGGTCTACTGTAGCACATGACGCACAACTATGACATATCCAATCATAAGGTAAATAAGTGCCTCATACATGAGGCAGTGGATGTGAAATATCCGTGGTAGAAGGAATGTATGAACAGACCCCTAGCATTAGTAAATGTGACATTTGCTATCTCTGCAAGGAGCTTGTGTGACAAGAGGTGCATCATTTCTGAAAATGGATAGCATGAGTGTCCCAGGTATGACAAGCAATGGTCACAACACATGCCCTACGTAGTCCATCCCTGGTAATAAGTCATGCCACTGCCATGTGTTAAGTCTCTGCTCTCCCATCTCTAGGGTGCATTGTAAATGGACTATCTGTACCCTGGGAATCATCATTAACACTCACCCAGACTCCCGTTCTGACTCCTGTTTGAATCCCTTTTCCATATGGCATGCTTTAGAAGAACTACATTAGCCTGCATGAACTTCAGGTCCCATAATGCACTGCCTGGTAGTCATTAAGACCTGTAATCTTCTGTCCATTGCTTCCTATGGGAAAAGTCAGGTTGTCCCCTTATACTGGATTCTCTCCTCCAGGACTTGTGAGAGACTGAAGATGCACACACCTGTGAGCTCTCTCATGCAGCCCAGCAATGTGACTCTGCCCTGGCCTTGCTGCTGCATGGAACAGCTTAGAAGCTGCCATTCCCTGAAGCTCCTTGATGTGCATTGGAGTACAATTCATTTGTGTACCAAAGCCCTTGTTGGATTGTGTTACAGTCCTGATTACACATGAACCTATCTCAGCATAAACAGCAGTCTTGGGTGAAAAGACAAATGATCAAAGAGTCAAACATAACTCAGAACAAGTTGACGTCTACAAAATGATGGATGAGACACAGCTGTATATTTTAAATCTGTTTTTCTTAACTTTTTGTCTTCTGTAGACACCCATTTAGTCATTACTGGAACCCAGGGACCCCCCCCCCCACTGAATCATTATTGGATTCTGGGGCTCTAACAGGGATATTACTAGAGGACAGGGACCAGGCATTAGAATTTTTGATGATTTAAATCACCAAACAATTCGCAAAAAATACAGAAACAAACATTCATCATAAAAATTATGAAATATTTTTTTTCGTTCACAAACAAATTTATTAAACAATTTATTCAAAAGGTTGAAACTTGTCTATATTCTTTGAGGCACTCATTGTCCTACTGTATTCGGTTTGACACACTGGCACAGCTCCAATGAATGAATCTGAGTTTACTAAATTACTTTTTAGCCGCTAATTTCAAATAAATCATTATTTTAAATTTTCTATTCTGCTTCTTTATTACGTAAACTTATTAATCTGCTAATATTATTTATTTTTGAAGAATCATGGACTGCCTGACTGAGCAGGCTTTGTGGACACCTAGGGGTACCTGGACCACTGGTTAAGAAACACTGGGGTTTAGCTATGAGGAATTGGCGTACGGCATCACCACAAGTCTTCTTGTTGAGCTGCCCTATGCCAATGTGAAAGAGGAAGAGTGCATTGTATTTATGCAAAACAGGGCATTCCTGTCCTTTCCCCCTGCACTGTTTTATCCCATCAGAGCTGAGGAAGCAGCAGGTAAGGCTGTGCTCAACTTCAATGGGGACAACGGGCCAGAAAATGCATACCCAGCTTTCAAGGAGGCCTCGTTTGAAAGGGGAGAGTCTCCTCTTACACTCAAGACCTACCTGAAAGGGTCTCCTGGCAGTAGATCATGGCAATGCTGCAATCCATGACCAGAAACCCCCACTAGATCATCAGAAATGTGATATGGGGGTGTCAGCCCTTGTGGAAGTGGGCCCACCTCCTACAGGGGCTAACGGCAATCGGTCCACAGGGAAACCATATATCTATAAAAGAAAGTGATGCATGGATATATACATATATATATATATATATATAGAGAGAGAGAGAGAGAGCGAGAGACTCTTTCTCTCTCCCTGTCTCTCTCTCTCTCTCTCTCTCTCTCTGTTGGAAAATGGGTTATTGGTAAGGGCAGGTAGGTACCTACACTTAGCAATAGGCCACTAACCTCCACTAAGGTCCAGTTAGGTCTCAGTAAATTAACCCCAGCTCAACCCTTGGTAGCTTGGCAATGAGCGTCAAGGCTTAACTTAGGAGACAGAGTGTAAAGCATTCAAATATCACAAAACAGTAATTAAATAAAACACAGGAAACAGTTTAAAAATCCAAAACCAATTTATAAAAATAGATTATATTTTTATCTTTAAAATGACACCAAAACGAATAAAATCGGATAAGGGGAACCGGAGATATGAATTTTTAAAGAATTTCTTTTTTTTAGCGCCTAGAAACAAAAAGCGCCAATCGGGTCATCTGGTTGCACCTCGACCGGGGCAAAGTCAAGGTTTAAGGCCGACCGCGATGGAGCCCTGCTCGGCTACAGGCCGCGGGAGGCCTCGGTTAAAAGTTTACCTTCACACTTAGTCTTTTTTTCGAAGATTTTCTTCAGCGGGACGAACCTGCCAGTCCAATCCGACCTCCTGGAGCCCTTCTCCGGATACGCAATGCTGGAATCCTCGGTGGAGATTTTTACCTTCGGACTTAGTCGTTTTTTCGAGGTGAAAATCCTTCGACCGGGGTAAACCTGGATCTTGATCCGACGTCCATGGAGCCCTCCTCGGATTCGCTGGCTGGGAGGTCCCGGTCAACTTTTTACCTTCGGACTAAGGGGGTCATTCCGACCCCCGCGGTCAAGGACCGCCGGGGCCAGGGTCGGCGGGAGCACCGCCAACAGGCTGGCGGTGCCCCGCAGGGCATTCTGACCGTGGCGGTTTGGCCGCGGTCAGAACAGGAAAACCGGCGGTCTCCCGCCGGTTTTCCGCTGCCCTCTGGAATCCTCCATGGCGGCGCAGCTTGCTGCGCGCCATGGGGATTCCGACACCCCATACCGCCATCCTGTTCCTGGCGGTTCGCCCGCCAGGAACAGGATGGCGGTATGGGGTGTCGTGGGGCCCCTGGGGGCCCCACAAAGAATTTCAGTGTCTGCTGAGCAGACACTGAAATTTGCGACGGGTGCAACTGCACCCGTCGCACCTTCCCACTCCGCCGGCTCCATTCGGAGCCGGCTTCCTCGTGGGAAGGGGTTTCCCGCTGGGCTGGCGGGCGGCCTCCTGGCGGTCGCCCGCCAGCCCAGCGGGAAACACAGAATCACCGCGGCGGTCTTCAGACCGCGGAGCGGTGTTCTGTCGGGGGAACTCTGGCGGGCGGCCTCCGCCGCCCGCCAGAGTTAGAATGACCCCCTAAGTCTCTTTTTCTGAGATTTTCTTTACCGGGACGAACCAGCAAATCAGGCCGGGTCGCGGTTGAGACAAGCCGGCTAGAGTTCCCTCTATGGAGCTTTTTTACAAAAGTTGTCCAAACTTCTCCAAACTTCTGGGGCTTCTCCCAGATGTCCTTTTAAGGTTCTTTTGGGGTCCACAGCTCGCCCCAAGGGTCCAGAAGTTCTGAGATGGTCCTTGGGGGGTGCGGACTACAACTCCCAGAATGCACCTGGCGCAAACTCCTTTTTGGCCACTGGACAGTGGTCAGCTGGTTGCTTTCTTCAGGAGTTGATGCAGGGGACTCTGGATAGCAATTTTTCACCTGTAGCAAACAGGGAGTCCCTCCTTGAATCAGTTGAAGCCAGGCAAAGTCCTTCTTGTGGTGAAGCCCAAGTGTGCAGCTGGTGTAGTCCTTCTGAGTGCAGGTTCCAGGTGCAGGCCAGGGGTCCAGCAGGGCAGTCCTTCTTCTTCTGTTGTTCTTCCTTGTTGGATGTGGTAGAGAACTGAGGTGTGGGTGGAGGTCTGCCAGTTTTATCCTTGTTCCTAGGTGAAAAGCAGGGGGGTCCTGGTTCTCCATTCAGGTGCAGGGTCCTTCCCCCTGTGATGACCACTTCCTGGGAAGTGTGGCAAAAATCAATCCCAGGAGGCAACATTCTCTAAAAATCCATCATGGCTGAATCTGATTTTTGGAGGTTACATCTGGTTGAGCCCACCCACTAGTGTGGCTAAAAATCATAAACACACCCCTCTCCTGCCCTCTCCTGATCTAATCAAGGGGGCACCTAGTTGTCTGGGGTTGCAGGATGTGGGGGTGTTGCTGGTTGCTCCCAATGTCCTTCTCTGCCTTTGAAGACCAGTTTGGCAGCCCTCCCCCTTCCTGCCTCACCATCTGCTGAGGGGAGATTCCTTCCCACAGGCACATTCCTTTGTGCGAAGCCAGGCCACTTCACACCTCATCAAGGCAGCTTGGCCAAGCTGCTAGAGGCTGGCCAGTCAGAGCACAGCAGCAAAAACAATGCAGGGCTGAAATTGGCAACTTTTCAGGTAAAGTTTAAAACTCTTTACCTGAACAAGTTATATTAAATCCCACAACTGGAAGATGTGGGATTTATTACAACAATTAATTTGATACCAAATTCTTGGTATGAATCATTTAAGGAGACTTTAAAAATTAAAATAAAGTCTCCCCATTCTAGCCTATGAAGGCCATTTACTACAATGAGGGAAAAACGAATTTGGCTGTTTTTACCTCACCAGGGCTTATAAAACTATTTTTATAAAGTCCCTGCTTATAGTTACATGGCACCCAGCCCTAGGGGCACATAGGGCACACCTTAGGGGTGACTTATATGTAAAAATAAGGTAGTTTAAGACTTTGGAACTACTTTTAATTCCAAAGTCGAATTTGCATATAACTTTAATTTAAAAACAGCCAGCAAGGCAGGCCTGCCTTTAAAATGACACTGGGCACCTCAGCAGTGCACCTATGGGTGCACTACCTATGCTGTGGTCCCTAAACCTACATGCCCTACCATATACTAGGGACTTATAGGTAGGTTAACTTAGCAAATTATAATTAGCCTAATTTGCATATCCATTTAACACAGAGCACAGGCCCTGGGACTGGTTAGCAGTACCCAGGGCACCATCAGAGTCAGGAAAACACCAGAAAAAAGTGGAAAATGGGGGCAAAAAGGTAGGGGGCCTCTGCAATCAGCCCTGTTTTCCCACACTCTCTCTCTCTATATATATATATAGATATATATATGTATACATATATATATCTATATATATATATAGTCATATGGCTACTGTGTATTTAAAAGCGCGTGGGCACTTTGAATTTAAATCTTTTGCACCTGTGGTCAAGGCTACTTTGCAAGCTGCAACATGTCAGGAAAGAGATGTTCTCCCTTCCTTGTAATACGATATTAAATAGCTTGGTATCTCCTCGAGTTGGGCTCCAGCACTTTCTTTTTATGTTGGATTGATTTATAGGATTCTTCATTCCCATTTGCTGAAGTCACCCCGCAGGGTCAGGGGCTCCTCTCGCCAAGACAGCTTTTGAGTGACATTATTAGGAGGAACATGACCCGCTAGCCCTCACACCAGGAAAGGAATTATCCAGACATAATATTTTTTGTGGGGCTTAAGAAAGAATTTGCTGACTCCGGACCCTAGTGATTTCAAAGATATACAGGAACTGGGACAGCACTGTGCAGATTCAAATTCAGCACACTAGAAGTACATGAAACTCACGATGTTGACTGCAACATTGCAGGTTTTGAATTAATGAAGGTGTATTACACTTCCCTTCAGCTAGAGATACAAGGCAATTCTAAGTCCTTTTAATAACACATGGTGACGTTTCATTGAATACATCATGAATATTGCACTGGATTTGATATGATTTTTATTGTGTCTGCAGTAATTTGATGTCATTCATGTTGTTATTTTCAATACTCACTGCAGCTTGAGGAGATATGACATTTGCAGTGCATTATGGGAATTGTAGGAAGAGCACCGGAGTAGACACATAACTACTGTGTCTTTAAAAGCATGTGGGCACTTTGAATTCAAATCTTTTGCACCTGTGATCAAGGCTTCTTTGGAAGCTGCAACGTGTCAGAAAAGAGATGTGCTGCCCTCCTTTTAATATGATATTAAATTGCTTGGTTTACCCTGGAGTTGGGCTTCCGTGCTTCCTTTTTGTGTTGGATTGATTTGGGATTCTTCGTTCCCATTTGCTGAAGCTGCACTGCTGAGTTGGGGGCTCCTCTTACGGAGACAGCTTTTGTGTGATATATATATATATAATCTTTCTCGCTCTCTCTATATATATATATATATAGAGAGAGAGAGATATATACATATATATATATATAGAGAGAGAGATCACTTTCTTTGTGGATCCCTGCATAATCCTGTAGTTTACATCACAGAAACGGAAGGGAAAATTCTGTTTTTATACAATGTTTCACATTTGCAGGGTATTATGGTTAAGAAAACTTGGTGGGATCCACACAAGCAATACATCCCTCAACTCCTCTTGATGTCTACTTTTCAGAAATGCCTGGGTTTGATAGATTACCCTTCATGGTTGCCGATCCCAGGAATATTTAGTACACCCACCATAGTTATCATAATCACCATAATACGTTTTGGGCCCTTCGCTGGTGCCGGCACTCGTGAGGCACTGTTTTTCTCTGGAGACTTGGGGGAATGGTGGGTGGAAGGAAATTTGTGACTGCCTGCAGATTTCTGTTCTTTCCATCACAGAAATGTGAGGAGAATGTGTTTTCAGTCAAAGTTTGAAGTTTGCAAGGGATTCTAGGTAAAAAAATAAGTGTGGAGAGCCACGCAATTCAGCCCACACTGATTACCCCTAGATATCCAGGCTCAGATTTATACTCTGCGCCAGATTGCCGTCATTTTTTTATGCAAATCCGGCGCCAACTTAACTCCATATTTATAGTTTGACACTAGACATGCCTAGCGTAAAAAGTATGAAGTTTGCATCATTTCAGGGATGCGTGAAACCGCCTTGAGATGCAAGGTAGGCGTTCCCGCCCAAAAAATGACTCAAACACCCTAGCGCCACATTTATCCAACAGGGCAAAAATGACACACGTATGGGAGTCGGACCCGAAAATGACGCAAAGCCTGATTTGTGTCAAATTTTTATGCCTGGGTCAGGGCAGGTGTTAAAATGAGGCAAACACACACAAGCAACATCATTGCTCAATAAGGACAACATGGGGGTGCTATTGATGCAGCATGCCAGATGACGCAAAGCACAGGACCAACAGCAGCCAGGGAACAGGATATCATCCGGAGGGATAGACTCAACTGGCAAGCCATACAGCAGCTGATGTGCCAAATTGAGCCACATATAACAGTCAGACTGCAGACAGCACATAGTATACCACCGGTGACCAAGCTGCTAGCTGCTGCACATGTTGGCAAGTGGCTCCTTCCAAACAATGGGTGCCCTGGTCACCGGGGTATCACAGGCCTCATACTCCGCCTTCCTTCCCAAGGTCCCAGATGCCATGATCTCCCTCACACCCCACCACATCAGCTTTGCCAACACACAGCAGAAGCAGCAGGAGATCAAACAGTGGTTTTACCAAATACATGGTTTCCCGCATGTGCTTGGTGTAATTGACTGCATGCATGTCCGGATTGTAACACCTGCTGCAACAGAGTATCTACATCAGAACAGAAAGCACACCTACTTCATAAATGTGCAGGCCATAGTTGACCACCAGGGATTGTTTACCAACATCTTAGCCGAGTATCCTGGGAGTGTACATGATTCCTTCATCTTTCGCCACAGCACCATCAATCAACACTTCCAGGACGTAGGATTTGGCAATGGCCTTCTTGTCGGTAAGTCCATAAACCTAGCAATATACACACAGCACAGCAACCGTGTAGGACACACAATATATACACCACTACAGTGACACATGAGCAGGAAGGCACTGAGGTGTGAAACAGATAGTTATGTTGTACACCCTGACACAATGGGATACACACCTCTGGACAAATGACGGCTGCCAATAACAATAGATGCCACTCTAGAGCTACAAGGGACCAATGTCAAAGCACAAAGTGACAATGACATGGCTTGCACTGGAAGTACAACTTGGAAGATGAACTATTTACTATTACATTAGGCCACATAGTCAATCCAACACCCTCCCAAGCAATAAGTACTGTGGAAGGGGTGTGCAATGTGTGTTGCTGCAGGTCAAACACCATGAGACACATAGCATGATGACGCTGACTCACATGTAGGTGACATGGAAATACTGAGGCAGTCCCAACATCACACTTCACTCCTGGGGTGACATTGCCAGGTAGCAATAAGGAAGTGGACTGTGCTATGAACATATATTGATGTGCCACTAATGCAAACTGCACACTGCTGCACACACTGAAAGAGCCAATTGTCCATCAAAATAACAGATGTACAGGGAGATGGCCCTTCCTGCACAGATACATCCACCTCCACAAGGCAGTTAGCCAGGTTAAATGGAGCAAGTTGGGTAGTGTAGGTGTACAGTTGCACATGAGCCACTGGCAGAGGGAACTACAAAGGTCTGCATAGAACCAAGCCAAACATGGGACAATTGTGCATTGTCTATATTGAACACCTCAGTGCTGCCAACTTAGGGAGATGTGTTGGGCATTGTCACCAAGCCAAATCAAAGGGCCTCACTTTTGGATTTCATCTGAAATGACATATGTCTAAGTGTATGGGATGTACAGGCCATGTAGTGCAACCATGTTACTAACACATCTCAATCTATTGTGTGTGTGGAAGTATCATGTCCTCCCAGTGAAAGCACACTAAAACATGTTGCTCACTACACAATGCATGGTACATACATACTGAACAGCAGTTTGGAGTCAAAATCATAGATATCAGGTCAATGAGCTAAACACAAGTTGTCAAGTCAAACAACCCAATGCAGATAACACCTCACAGAAGCCCAGGATCTCACACTATGCCACAAACACATATGAGTCACAGACGACACAAGATATCAACTGCCATGCTACATGATATTCCTGGTGCAAGCACTAACAGAATACTTACTCCTATTTTCTTTTTCAGCTAATCAGGGTTACAGGACCCAGCCATGGATCATGATCCCATTCCCAACCCAAGCACAGCAGCAGAGCGTGCCTATAATGAGGCACATCGGAGGACACGCACCATTGTGGAACAGACCTTTGACATCCTGCACAGATTCAGGTGCCTGGACATCACAGGAGGCAGCCTCCTATATGCCCCAGAAATGGTCTGCAAGATGATATTGACTTGTGCCATCCTGCACAACATTTGTGTTAGGAGGAACATCCCCCGATATGAACCTGAGCAAGAACTGCCTGAGGAGGAGAAGGAGGAGGATGGTGCAAGGGAAAATGAGGGGGAACATCCAAACACAGCTGCAGGAATGTGCTGCAGACAGCTGATTGTTCAAAATGTTTTTCCCCAATAGTCACTCTAAATACATTGTTAGGATATGTAATTAACCACCTCACTTTATCACACAATCGTGCTCTGGTTACTTGTTTCTCCAATACATGTTCTTTAGGAATGTGAGTATTACCACAGGGAGCATGTCACAAAGACAAATCTGACTACTTCTGATGCAACACCACATGTGATGTGTATGATTGTACAGCAAACATCACACAGATATAAAAGAACATCTTTTGAATTTCACATATGAAGTATGAAAATATAGGACAACAGCATATGACACACATCCACGTTGACAACATGGTCTACTGTAGCACATGACGCACAACTATGACATATCCAATCAGAAGGTAAATAAGTGCCTCATACATGAGGCAGTGGATGTGAAATATCCGTGGTAAAAGGAATGTATGAACAGACCCCTAGCATTAGTAAATGTGATATTTGCTATCTCTGCAAGGAGCTTGTGTGACAAGAGGTGCATCATTTCTGAAAATGGAAAGCATGAGTGTCCCAGGTATGACAAGCAATGGTCATAACACATGCCCTGCGCAGTCCATCCCTGGTAATAAGTCATGCCACTGCCATGTGTTAAGTCTCTGCCCTCCCATCTCTAGGGTGCATTGTAAATGGACTATCCGTACCCTGGGAATCATCATTAACACTCACCCAGACTCCCATTTTGACTCCTGTTTGCATCCCTTTTCCATATGGCATGCTATAGAAGAACTACATTAGCCTGCATGAACTTCAGGTCCCATAATGCACTGCCTGGTAGTCATTAAGACCTGTAATCTTCTGTCCATTGCTTCCTGTGGGAAAAGTCAGGTTGTCCCCTTATACTGGATTCTCTCCTCCAGGACTTGTGAGCGACTAAGATGCACACACCTGTGAGCTCTCTCATGCAGCCCAGCAATGTGACTCTGCCCTGGCCTTGCTGCTGCCTGGAACAGCTTAGATGCTGCCATTCCCTGAAGCTCCTTGATGTGCATTGGAGTACAATTCATTTGTGTATCAGAGCCCTTGTTGGATTGTGTTACAGTCCTGATTACACATGAACCTGCTCTCCGTTTACAGAGTGTTGTTCCTGCTTGTTCCAGTTAGACTCTGCTCCCTGTTTCTCAGCCTTGTTCATGTTTGTTTCTGCCAGACCTTGCTTTCTGTTACCCAGACCTGTTCCAGTCTTTACGTCAACCAGAACCTGTTCCCTGTGCCTGGCTTTGCCTCTTATATGGTTCCCTTGCCTTCAGTTTCCACCTGGGGTATTGTGCCTGGTAAGTGTACTATCAGTCCTCACCTCTATAGAAGTGTTTAACTTTGTATTTGTTCTGGCACCTGGTTTCCAAGAGGCTAATCCAACCCCCATCCTTTGTCTAGTGTTGCATGTAGTCATTAGTGCCTAACAGTGACAGTGTGATATGGCTGTATTCCAGGATTTGATACTGTGTCTCCAACCCAACAACAAGGTCTAGTCTCGTGTATTTAAAGACAATCCTTGTTTGTGCCCTAATGGTCCAGACACAGATTCACTTCTGCTGCCACCTTTCTATGGGGCTTGCGTGGTGACTAGCTGTGAGATTAATCTGCACAGAGGTGCTGACATTTTCTGTTGCTGTGGGAAGTTCTGAGCCCTACCCCGTGTACAATCTTAGTGATAAGCCCTGCATGTTTGTCCATTACTGACCCATCCATATTTGTCCAGACTAAGGTTGCTCTGTGTTCATTCTTCTGTATTATCTGCCTTACCATAGCTGCCCTGTCCCCTTGTATGCCTTTAGCTGCTCTTCTGCTTCGGGACAATTCTGCCTGGCAAGATACTCTGTGAACTCAAGGGTTGACCCAGCAGACTACTAACTAGACCTGCACAAAACCATAACACCATGGAGCCCAATACTGACACAGGGTACACATGCCCACACACTTGAACAGGACACTTTTGTGCAATGCACCTCTGAAAATATGTGAACACATGTAGCCAGGGTTGCAGGTTCACACAGCAACATGGGTAACATATGTAATTTTCATTAGTCAAACTGATGTGTACATAACAATTTTATGATTGGAATTAAGAGACAGTGTTGCAAGCACTGTACCTACCAAACATGTACAAATGGCCGACATATGGACAGTTTACACATAAGTCACCATGAAGTCGTAGCCAACAATTAATGATATGTGAGTGGTAACTTATCTGACATAGCCCTCATCAGCCATCCTCAATCATCCATGTGTATCAAATGAGTCATATAACAAACACATATCATGACGGTTGTACATCACTGATTGCCATCTGATGTAGGTACCCATTTGTAACACATTCATTCATGAGCATTACATCAAATGTATTGCATGCCATTACATCGGAAGCACACGTTGTTACAGTTAATTCACACACAAAACACACAGACCACGATTTATACTTTTGTAGTGCCGCATTGCCGACATTTATTGATGCAAAATCAGCGCAAGCTTACAAATTACAATTGTATTTTGTAACTTTGCGCCATTTTTGCGTCACAAAAAAAAGGAAATGCAAAGATAGTATAAATGTGGGCTGCGGTTGCATGCTCTACCACATGTGGTCAACCACTATACCACACGCTGCAGGCCATACCATCATATCTTCATCTTGATACAGGCTGCTTGCATGTTAAATATTTCAAAATCACGCAAACACAGTTTGAGTCGAAATTTTGATGCAAATGCATAAAAAAACAACGCAAATGCTAACTAAACATACATGGGCCCATAGCGTTAATTCCACCTGCACACCCCACGAATGCGAATATCCATTACAATATGAGTTTCCCGGTAATGAGTGGTATTTTGCAGCACAAGTAGGTTATGCATTGAATATATTCACACAAACTGCGTATGCATAAAAAAAAATACAAGCAAGATGGAAAACGGGTCTGCAAAGGGGACAGAAAGTGTTGTAATAGGAAATCCTGTTTACAGACATAGTACTGTGGGTGTACATTCACTTTCACTTTACAGTCTGTGCTTTTTTTGACTGTGTGGCTGTGTCTTGGTGTCGCTCGTGTTTGGATTGCGTATATTGTATCTCGTGGTATCTATCTTGTGTCTTTTTCTGTATTATATTTGTATATTATACCTGTCTAAGTGTTTTTGTGTAGTTTAGTGTTTTTTGGTTTATATATTTGTACTGTCGGGTGTCTGTATGGGGGTTAGATTAGTTGGGTTAGTTGGGGTTTGTATTTTGAGTTGTAAGTTTCCTTTTTTCAGATTTATTTTCCTTCCTTTTTCCTTTTTATTCTTTAAATTGTTGTGCGATAACATGTTGGGAAGTGCAAGGCTGAGCCGCATGGGTGAGGAGGAGCTTGGGGCCTTTGTGTGGCTGGTGTGCAACTTTCTGCTGATGATGCTGGAGTTGGGGGGCGGTGTGATACAGGGATATCACACAGAGGCAAGGTGGTTACATTGGGCCAAGGTGCTCTACCACCTGAAACGTGTTTTCAACACAACAAAAAACGAGCACCAGCTGAAGCATCGCTAGGCTGACCTGGTGGCCCGAGAACAGGACCTGCTGGACCACATGGTGGGGTGATTGGTGGCCCTATTGGTGAGTATCACATTGACAAATGTGCACAGTAGAATGCCCCTGAGTGACAGTAGCCGATGTCTTGACATGCTGCATGCAATGTTTGTGGCCAGGTTGGATGCAAGTAGAACAAACTGTTAGTGTACCAGTACTGAGATGTATTACACATGTTTATACATGTTAACAATACAGTCCTGAGCTTCATTGAGTCATGTCCGACTATAACTTAGGGCCACATGTACCAAGCTATTTCTAATTTTCACAAATGGCCTAGTTTTCAGACTTTTTGTGTTTACGTCAGGAAAAATATTCATTCAAATGCACAACCTCAATTTTGCCATTCTTCTATCACATTGCCCAATCGCAAAACAAGGTTTGCTAGTGGCATTTAGGAAGGGGCGTTCCTATCCTATTATCGAGTCACAGTTCACTGACTGATTCTTTCTTGAGCACAAATGCTAGCACTAAATAATTACAGTTACCATCCGTTTCAAGTTGGTGCTAACCCATTTGCAAAAGGAGAGGGGGTCCCTTGGGATCCCTTCCCCTTTGTGAATGCATGCCCAAAAATAGTTTCTGAGCAGGAAGTTGTCCCACGGACCACTGACTGCTTCCAAAAAATTATTTCTGTCATAATATTGGTTTTTAAAATACTTTCTGTTTACCCCTGCTGAAATAAGGCTGCTATTATACAAATATATACATCCCTATTTGAAAGCAGTCGCAGACACGGTGGTCTGCTAAGCCCAGCATGCCAGCATCCCTGTTAGTGCCGCCATTCCCAAGGGGTTGCAAAAAGAGACCTACCTCTTCATTATTCATGACATAGGTCATTTGCTACCCCATTTGTGAATTGCAAATAGTGTAATTTAGTGTTCTTCCTCAGATCATCCTACTTGCTAATTGCTAGTTGCTAGGTCTTGCAATATTTTATTCACACAAAACCTGATCTTGGTACATATGGCCGTGAGTAACATATTTCAGGTGCAATGACAACACCTGTGCCCATACATTCTGTCAATGATGATCAGCTAAGACGCTGTCAGCATACCATATTTCACTGCTTTGGGACAGCAAAGTGGGCTATCCATGTTTAGCGCTACATTGTCATCATCACACACACATGATCCCTGCCATCATATTGGCAAAGGGGGCATATTACTTACATACAAATGTATTGACCAATGGATATCTCATTCCTAGGTGGCAGCCCTCCTCACATGTGTTCCACTCACTAATTCCATGTACAAGTGGGCATGGCTTTGTGGTTGTCCTTGACAGTTGTGATGATGTATTGCATGCCCATCTCCCCTGAGGCACAGCGGTAGGGGAAGAACATATATGTAGATAGATGTGATGGTCACATTGTAGATGACAGTCATCTCATTCAAGCATGCATGTGTCCCAAACAACACTGACCCCTTATGATTAGCAACAGCATACCATCCTGCCAATTACATATACACATCACTGATCTTGGGTGCCCTGAAGTTGACTCAGATGATAAGGATTAGCCGGCCTGGCCCATGTTAAGTACTTGCTGCATTTGCATTGTGACACATTGCACTACATCAATGCATAGATCACTTTATTTGGTACAACTCTTGTTGTGCTTTGCTGTGCTGTTAAATACTTGATGGTTAGGCAGCATTGCCACGTCATTCCTCAGGGACAATATATCATCTGTACTGTGATTTGAACTGCATGTGCAATTTGAGGGAGAGTGTTCGATTATCATCTGTACATGCATCACACAATGATGACACTAATGGTTGCCTGTCTCGTTTTAACAGGATCAGGGATTTCCAGAGGCAGGCAGTGAGGTACAGGCACATCTTGGATGTTGAGTCTGGGTTCCGGAGGATGGCAAGATGCTATTGGAGAGAGAGATCCACAGTAGAGTGGCGGGCTTTCAGCCAAGCAGTACCGGCATTGGCCACAACAGGTGGAGCCACCACCACAACTGCAGCCAGTAGCACAGCGCCCACCAGGTCATCAGCCCGACCTGTTGCACCCTCAACCTTGGCACCAACACCCACAACACCTCCTGCACTTTCCATTCCATCACCACCGACCGCAACACCTACAGGCGCAACTATGTCTGGTACACAGATCACTGCATCAGCTGCTTTGGACATGGCCGCCATTTCAGAACTACAGAGGGACATGCAGAAAGTCATCAAGAAGCTTTACAATCTCCAGCGGGACGTTGTAGGCTGAAATCCATAAAGAAAACTCTGAAGAGGGCAAACCTCTGAACACCTGCCTTACCTCACTCCTAATTCTACCCCCTTCCTCCTCTTTCTTGATCCAGTTTTTTTGTGCATTTAGGGGGTTTAGTGTAGGGTAGTAGTTTAGATAGGATACGTAGGTTGGGGGTGGGGGCATTCATATTATTATATGCTAGTTTGTGGGTGGGAGAGTGGGTGTTAATGTTGGGGCTTTTGTGTATTCTAATAAAACAAAAAAAGAAAAAAAAATACAAAAAAGTATATATTTGTTTAATATTAGTTAGTATTTGTTTAGGTTAATATATGTTGTTCTACATGTGTTCCGTCATATAAGGGGGGTGGGTAGCAAATCTTTAGAGTGTTTTGTTAAATGTGGTAACTACGCTTAGAATGGGGTAGTTAGGCCCAGTTGTGGGTAATGTATAGTTGGGATAGATTAGGTCAGTATAGGTGTGACATAGTTTTACATTCTCTTTTGTACATAGTTAATAAAGTTTTAGGTACTCCTTTACTGCATGTGTCATATGCTTGAGGATCTGGGGCTTTGCATGAGTGTACAGTGCCAATTTTCTGTTGGCCTGTGTATTCCGTTCTGCATCCACATCCCACTCTTGACATGTCAATTTGCACTTCCAACTGAGCTGTCACATTGGCAGCTACAACAAAGCTAAATCTCTATGCATCTGCCATCCATTTTACCCACCACTCAACGTGACTATGGTTCCCATGTGTTGGACAGGTAGGTGTGATTTTAAAGCTGTCATTGTTTGGGTCCTGTGTTGGAATATTGGGCACTGTGGGACATCTGCCTGCAGCCTGATGTTCATGTAAACACTGATAAACTGAGTAGTGTCAATTTCTGATGAAGTAAATTATACAAAATTCACGTCTATGTGTTTTAATTGCACACCCAGCTGGTGTTTTTGGCCAAACACTCTCACACAGCCATTCCTGCTGTATGTTGTGGGTGTGGTATGTATGTTTTGAAGCAAATGTCACATACACAATGACTTTGTTGTAGGGGATGAAGCCAACATTGGGTTTCATCTTGTAGATACCTTGGGCATGAAATATACTATTATTACACTGCATTTGCCTCATTTTTGTATGCAACAGCGGTGCAAACTTACAAATTACAATCATATTTTGTACGTTTGTGCTGCTTTTACTTCAGAAATGAGGTAAAAGCAGCACCGAAGATTTAGAAGTCCTGGCCCTTGTGAGTAAATATCTACCCGCATTATTTCTTCACTCTGGTATTGACACTCTGTGACCATTGACTTGTTACATGCATCACAAATCTACAGCAAAGTAGATGTATCACATTACACAGAGACAAAGTTGTTGTGTAGATGCTGTTTGTTTTAAAGTGCTTTAGTGCAATATTTACCTAGTCCAGGTTTGTGACTCCATTATTGTAAAGCATTCTATTTTGATGCAACACAAGTACAAGGTTGAGGGACATGTCATTGGACATGCTGGGATGAAGTGTCATTCAGTGAAAGGAAAATGAATTGCCAATTGGGTAGTGAGAGACAATTGCAGTCCATAGTGGTAAGGTTAACAGTGTGTCGGTGAGGAGTGCATGTCACCAACTGTAGCATCACTGGCATGTTGTCAAACACAGGACAAAGGAAAATCAGTGCCCATGTGGCATGGGCTGGTGCTACCGGGTACTCCCACGGGTGAAGATGATCTGTTCCACATCTTCATCCTCTGATTTGTGTGTCGTCTCCTCTGCCCTTGATGGTGGTGGTGGGTTTGAGGGGGCAACACACACTTCAGTGGTTGGAGAAGTGGACTCCAAATTCCTGGCAGCTGCAGTCTTTGGAACTGGATATGGCATGACTGCAGCAAGGAGGAGCTGCTGATTATTGAGTATGGCAGCAACATACCTGTGGTAGACAGCCATGTCTGCCCTGAGGGAGTCCAGCTTGTTGTCATGCATGCAGCTGCAAGATTGGGAGGGCAGGTGTTGTGGCAACTCTCTCACAGCCACAGCAGTGGTGAGGTCCCTCACACACTGTTGGACTCCTTGCAGTAGTGATTGTGTGACTTGTATGGCTGCTGGCTGTTTTTGCGGATGTCATCATGCACATGCACATCTCCTCAAGACTGGCTGCCATACTTTGCATCCCCACCTGCACCTCGTCGGCCAGCTCCCACTGCACTCCCACAACTGCCCTCTCAAAGGTGGTCCCAGAGTCCTCAGCTGTGTTTGAGCTGTCAGGTCGTACTATTGGGGTGGTGGATGGGTCCTCTGGGATGGCTGCTACATGTGTGCTCCTCCTTGCGACTAGAGGTGGTGTCTGGAGGGTTCCGAGGACATCTTGCAGGGTTTCCTGGCTGATGGTTGTCAGCTGGCCATCCATGTCATCAGGGTAGTCCAGGACAGACAGATCCACAGGAGAGCCATGTTCCTCTGCAATGAGATATTGTACAATTAGTGTGTCAGTGTTGTGGCAGTTGTAATGTGATGTCACTGACTTCCTATTGGTGGTAAAGTGTAATCTTGGTTCCCATGCATTATTCCTGTCATTAATGTTTGCAGTCTCTCAGGCATATGCCCCACCTGCATGTCACATGTAGTGTGGGCAGTTGGGGGATTTGTCTGCGTAACATCTTTTAGGTGTGGTTTTTGTCCAACTTGTGGCTTGCTAGCTTCTTGTCCTAGTCAACCCTCCCTCTGCTTCCATTAGCATGGTGAGCTCTTGCCATGCTTGTTGGTGTCCTGAAGCCACATGCACCACACATAACAATATGGCCCTGTCCAAGTCTCTCATTTTTCGCATACACCTATACAGTGCTGAGACTTAGCACCATACCATGTATTGCATTTCCATGAAACAATACAGGTGTCACCATTGGTAGTTTCTCCTGTTGACGTTTGCGTATGTGTGCTACGTTGAATTGCATTGATGGGCCTGGTAGAGTTCCATTTCCTCTTATGACTGTGCGGGTGTGTTTGCCTAGCTACACACATATGTCCTCCCCCTCAATGCAGTTGTCTTAAAACTATTACACCTGAGATGTTGCATGGTGGCATTGCAGCTATTGTGACACAGGCACAGGGGTAGACCCTGGAATGGGCAGCATGGGTATGAGATTACTGCTGAGTACTTCATAATGTATGTGACAGTGCCTGATGTTTATTGAGGCTATGGACATGAGCAGTTGACAGGAGTTGCACTTGGATAGGGATTGATGATGTAGTCATACTGAGCCCTAATTTTGAGTGTGTTTGTGCCATGGGCACCTAACTGCCATTTCCTAACTGACCAGCACACACAGCACAAGTAGTAGTGGCAAGTGTTGTCAGTGGTAAATACTGCTTGATCCAATGGCCCTGAGACTGGGCATTGTCCTCTAGCTTACATTCTGACAATACCAGCTGTCCTGTGACAGCAGCCCAGTTTTACGTTCTACCCTACCCTTCTGGTCTGCTTCAACATTTCCAGCAGCCTTGGTATGGCGGTGTGCCCCCACGCAAAGGTTGTTGGTGGTGTGCTGTGCCCCTAGGTGCCCCTGCACAGCCCATGCATCCGTGCCGTGCACCTTTGCCCTTTCCACTGCCTGAATTTCAGGGCTAACATGCATGGTGTAACAGGTATGTACCTCCTCCTTCTTCCACCTGACATTTTTGTCCCTCATGCAACTTACCCTGCATATACCTTGTTTCCTGTTGGTCTGCGCTGTCTTGTCCTGCGATTCCTGTGACGATTTACTCCGGGATGACGACTTCAACCATATCCTCCATCTCATCCAGATCCTCATGCGGAGCTAGACTCCCACCTCCAGTCTTCAGGGCTGCCATCCTGTTCTTTGCCATTTTCTCATTTGTCCTGCACTTGCAGTCATGCCAGCGTTTCTTACACTCTGTGACAGTTCTCCTGACCTCTGCGTCACTGTTAATGTTGTCCACAATGTGTTGCCAAATTGCCTCTATTCTTCCAATTGGCAATTTAGAGGTGATGAATAGTTGATGCTGGTGCTCCGTCACCTCTCTGACCAGTATTTCATGCTCCTCCGCACTGAAGCAACACTTCCTCTTCTTCTTGTCTCTCCCCTGGGTCTTGTCTGTGTCCTCCTAGCTGGTTCCTGGTTGCTTGGGGTCTCCCTGGCTTCTGGGATCCATTTTGGGGATCCTTAGCAGTGTTAGCTACATTTGCGTCTCTTTTTGATGCTATTGGGGGGAAAAATGGCGCATATCAGTTTTGCGTAAATTTTCAATGTCGCAAACCGGATTAGAGTCATTTTTCCTGCGTTTACGTCATTTTGTCTTATGACAAGGCGCAATGGTTAGCGTCAGGAAAAATGACTCTAACCTGTCCTTAGCGCCACCGTGCATGAAAGTATAAATATGACGCACGGATGGCGTTAAGAAATTACACTAGCCAGCTCTAAAGTTCTTGATGCAAAACTGCATTTGTGCAGTTTTGTATCAAAAAGTTTAAATCTGTACCCTAGCCTTAAAAAATATACAGGTTGGCTTGGTTTCCGTAGATGCCGGCTCAGCTGGGGTCTGAAATCTCGACCTACCCATATTGTACAAAAGGGGCCAGTTTTCTGTGGAATAATGCACTGCATTCATGTTGCGATTTAGGCTGTTTCGTGTTGTGGGAACAAGGCCTGCCCTCATAAGTGAGGTACCATTTTTATTGGGCGACTTCGGGTTATGCTGGGTGGGAGGAAGTTTGTGGTTCGCAGCAGATTCCACAACTTTCCATCACAGAAATGTGAGGAAAATATGGTGTTTTAGTGAAAGTTTGAGGTTTGCAAGGGATTCTGGGTAAAACAATGTGGTGTGAGTCAGCACACACTGGATACCCCTAGGTGTCTAGTTTTAAAAAATGTACAGGTTAACTAGGTTTCCTTATGTGCCGCTGAAGTAGGGTCGATAATCTTGAGATACTCACAATGGAAAAAAGGATCAGTTTTTAATGGAAAAGTGCTATGTGTCAGTGTTGCATTTTGGCCTATTTCCTGTCGCTTTCACTAGGTCTATCCACACACACGGGGTACTATTTTTATTGGGAGACCTGGGGGAATACCGGGTGGAAGGAAGTTTGTGACTCCCCGCTGATTCCAGAACTTTCCACCTCAGAAATGTGAGGAAAATGTTTTTTGTGAGTTTGAGGTTTGAGGTTTGGAAGGGATTTTAGGTAAAAAAACATGGAGTGATGCATGAAAGTCAGCCCACCTTTGATGCCCCTAGGTGTCTAGTTTCCAGAAATATACAGGTTGGCTAGATTTCCCTTGGAGCCAGCTGAGCTATGGTCCAGAATCTTGAGCTACCCGCATTAGAAAAAAAAGGATCAGTTTCCGGATGGAAAAATTCTATGTGTCCATGTTGCAGTTTCCTGACGCCTGCACTAGGTCTACCCACACAAGTGAGTTAACATTTTTATTGGGAAACGTGGGGAAATGTCAGGTGAAAATAAGTTTTTGACTCTCCGCGATTCCAGAACTTTCCATCACAAAAATGTGAGTAAAATGCGTTTTTTAGTGAAAGTTTGAGGTTTGCAAGGGATTCTGGTTAAAAAAACACAGTGTGCGCCGCGAAAGTCAGTTCACCCTAGATACCCCTCTGTATCTAGTTTTAAAAAATGTACAGGTTGGCTAGGTTTCCCTAAGTGCCAGCTGAGCTAGGGTCCAAAGTCTCAAGCTACCCACATTCGGAAAAAGGGTCAGTTTTTGGTGGAAAAATGTGATGCATCTATGTTGTGTTTTGGGCTGTTTCCTGTTGTGGGCACTAGGTCTACCCACACAAGTGAGGTACCATTTTTATTGGGAGACCTGGGGAAATGCCGGGTGGAAGGATGTTTGTGACTCCCAGCAGATTCTAGAACTTTCCTTCACAGGAATGTGAGGGAAATGTGTTTTTTAGTGAAGGTTTGAGATTTGCAAGGGTTTCTGAGTAATAAAACTTGGAGCGAGCCATGCCATTAAGCCCACCTTGGATATTCCTCAGTGTCTAGTTTTAGAAAATGCACAAGTTGGCTAGGTTTCCCCAGGTGCCAGCTGAGCTACGGTCCAAAATCTCAAGCTACCCACATTGGGGAAAAAAGGGCCAGTTTTTGGTGGAAAAATGCACTGCGTCCATGATGCTTTTTGGGCCATTTCCTGCCATGCCTACCTTCACAAGTGATTTACCATTTTTATTAGAAGACTTGAGGAAGCATAGAAAACTAGAGCATTTGTTATTACCTATTTGATTTCAATGCATTTGTGCCTTTCAAATTGAAGCCAGTGTATAAGAAAGATGACATTTTGAAAAATACCCTCCAAATAATATGCTAGTATGGGTACCCAGAAATTCAGAGATGTAGATATAACACTGCTCCTAAACTCTATATCTAGTGTCCATTTCAGAACTACATGTTTCCTTGATACCCATTTTTCACTCTGCCTAGTTTGCTGCAAAAATTGGTCTACACTTGGTACTCAATGGATAAACATTTTAAGGTGCAGCTCAGTTGTTGGCTCTGGTTACCTTGGGTTCTTAAAAACTTACAAAGTCTATATATCCCCGCAACCAGAAGGGTCTAGCGGACATAATGTTATATTGCTTTTGTCAATCGGCAATAGTGACAAATGACCCTTATTTCCTACTCATTTTCAATACTTCTTTAAGTCAACAGCTCTTTGAGGGATCTACACATATGACCCTTTGCTGCATTAAGAATTTTGTCTACTTTTCAGAAATCCATAGCTTTTCTAGATCACCCATGGGCTTCATGCTAGTTTCCACCAAAAACTGGAAGGAAGGTTGAGAGCACAAACATATGAAAAATAGGGTGCCTCTTAGAAAAATGCCAAAAGTGTGGTACAAAATTTGGGTTTTGGAATCAGCTCTGCATGTTGCTGAAAGCTGGGAAGATCGTGACTTTAGGACTGCAAACCGTTTGTGGATGCCATTCTTATGGAAAAATACACTTTTATCTGGAGCACTTTTTCCCTATTTGCTAAAAAAATTAAAAATATTTCTATATTTTACTTATTTTCTCAGTCCCCTCTGGGGGAATCCACAAACTCTGGGTACCTGTACAATCCCCAGCATTTTGAAAAAAACAGACACGAATTTTGCAACAATAGCTTATGTGGAAAAACGTTATGGAGCCCTAACCATAAACTACCCTGAACAGCACAAATAGAGCACAGCACTGAGGGGGGAAAGGTCCAGCAGGTAAGGGGTTAAGGGAGCTCTGATAGGGCCCATCTCCATGTGGCAAAATAAAAGTGCTCAAAGAGGGCAGACAGAAAAATTGTAACTGAGAAATTGGAGGGCAGGAGAAATCTTGCAGCACCTGAAGACAACACTGGGAAGAAAGCTTGCATAAGCGAGCTGTAGCCAAGGAAGGTGATGTGGCCTTGCATGCATGGATTGCAAACCAATGTAGAGACAGGGAGCAAGATGTCAAAGGTACATAAGTAACAATACATTTATAAATATTTAATATGAGGATAGACTTACTGGCAATAAGGTGGAGAAGGTGAGTGCTGTGAGGGGACTCAAGTAATGGAGAAAAAGGGGAAAATAGTGTGCAAGTGTAGATAAAACAATACCCTTGGCTAATATCAGACTAATTACAGTCTTCTACTGCCTTGATAGAAAATGATAGGGAAAGGGCTTCTGAATGGCATGGGAAAGGCAGAGTGATGCATTTAAATATAGCCTATGTATATAATGAATATTTTCGCTACCAAGACATCTAACTAATCAATCCCTTTAAGGAGTACTGACAGGAGAATATAATTGAGACTGCTGTCCAATGTTATAATGCAAACCGGTGAAACAGCTGCTTTTTACAGAGACAGTTGCAGGAAAGTACAACAGCCCAACACGGAGTTGCCCCAACCCACAGTAAAGAAAACAGTGATGCAGACAATCTTTAAGGAATTCACAATGATTAAAGTTTCAATTGTGACAGAGGAAGACACATCTACAAAGACAACTAACAATGAAGTGCAAAATCACTCATTTAATGTGACGCTTAAATCAGCCAAACTGCGGCTAGCAAAAGAAAAAACACAAAATTGCAGAATTGCCTCACTGGGCGGATGATCAGTGGAAGTCACAGATGAAGGCAATCGAGCTTGAAGACAGAAGTTCTGGGATAATGTACGCCTGTCGTGGAAACGTTACTAGATAAACATATGTTAGGATTCCGTATGAAATTCTTGACAAAGCTTATGAGAAAGAAGTTTCACCCACCACTGTAATTTAAGAGGGCATTTGTGAGAAACCATGACAAAGGATCAGGTCTGAGAAATGTCACTGCTTGAATCCTCTTACACCAGCAAGCAGTGCACATCTTGCATAGTCCTAAAAAACATGGAGCATTTCAACATGACAACCACAAGATATTTATGCCCCAAGGTTTTTACCATGGCACAAAACAAAAGCAGAACCCATTTTTTTTGCTAAAAACTTGTTGAAATGCAGTATTAGATTTATATTGGACGAGCACTGGGTACACTGAAATCCTAAAATTTACCTCAATTAGAGTTTTCATGTTTAGAGGATCAGATACAGTGTTCAACCGCAATTTCATGAAGTAATGAGTCTATGCATTGACACCTCCCAAATCATCAAAAAGAGATATACAATTAGTTATGTAAATTGATTCTGCACACTCAATAACTGAGTTCTAGAGCAATAAAAAAGTTAAATGGGTATATTACAGAATTACAGAGTCAATGCCATGAAAAATATATAGGGAATCAAAAATCAGAAATCATTGTAAGCCTCAAGTGAGCAGCAAAACGGGTCAGTAATGGCCAGCATCGCTAGTAGAAAAGAAGTCCTCTCTTTTTCACCCCAAAAATCGAGTGGGCTTTGTTTTTATACACTATTTTCGCATACAAAATTACAGAATCTGCAGACTCATGGTGGAATGAGCAAATGCAACTTTTCATCAGCAAATCAGAGCACAGGAAAAATAAATGCCATATTGCTTAAACATCTAAGCACTATCTCACTATATGAATAATTATTTAGCACCCTCTATGCTAATGTCATCAGAGGATGCTAGAACAAAACTAGATACATAGACAACAATGTGTTATATGGCTGAATAGGTACTGTGAACAAAAGGAAGGACCTTTGGAAATGATTAGAGTTTTGACTGACAGATCTTCGAGAGCAGAATAACAATACCAATGGAAATACACCAGTACTTGTCAGCTTGACTGTGTGTTGCAGAGTTTGGGAGGAAAGAAAATGGAGAAGGAAGGAGAAGAATGAGTGAAAGGAGTGTGTTGGACCTGGCCCTTTTTGCAGGGTCATCCCCAAACTTTTTGCCTCCTTCCTCCTATTTTTCCTGACCTATTTCTGTTGGCATTTGAACTCTGAGCACTTTACCACTGCTAACCAGTGCTATAGTGCATATGCTCTTTGAGTAAATTGTACTGTTAATTGGTTTATCCATGATTATAATATTTGATTTACTTGTAAGTCCGTAAGCAGGTGCCCTAGAGATGCTCAGGGCCTGTAAATCAAATGCTACTAGTGGGCCTGCAGCACTGATTGTGCCACCCACATAAGTAGCACTGTAATCATGTCTCAGACCTGCCACTGCAGTGTCTGTGTGTGCAGTTTTAAACTGTAAATTCGACTTGGCAAGTGTACCCACTTGTCAGGCCTAACCCTTCCCTTTTCCTACATGTAAGAAACCCCTAGGGTAGGCCCTAGGTAGCCCCATGGGCAATGTGCAGTGTATGGTTAAGGTAGGACACATACTATTGGGTTTTATGTGGCTTGACAGTGAGATATTGCCAAATTCGGTTTTCACTGTTGCAAGACCTATCTCTCCCATAGGTTAACCTGGGGGCTGCCTTTAAACATGATTAAAGCGTAGCTTCCCTTTGGACATGTGGAGTTTGGGACCTCTGAACTCACAATGTAAAAATACATCTTTTAGTAAAGTTGGTTTTGAGATTGTGTGTTTGAAAATGCCACTTTAAGGAAGTGGGAATTTTCTTGCTTGAACCATTTTTGTGACTCTGCCTGGTTGTTGATTCCCTGTCTGGGTTAGTTTGACAATTTGGCTGTTTGCACCTCTCTCCAGACAGTGACACAAAGGGGGCTGGGGTGTAGCCTGCATATTCTGATGAGCCATCTGTGCTAGGAGGGAGGGGAGGAGTGCTCACTCACCCCTGAATGGGCTGTTCCTGCCCTAACACAATGCAGACTCCAACCCCCTGGTGTGTGTCTGAGGCCTTGCCGGGGCAAGGCAGAATTTCGCAAACAAGTGAGACTTTTCTTTGAAGTAAGCCTACTTCAAAGACCTAAATGGGTATTAGAAGAGGACCCAAAACCACAGACTTTAGTCACTTCTTGGGGTAGACACTCTACCTCACAGACACTTCCTGGAGAAGAAACTTGTAACCATAACCTGCATTCTGCCAAGAAGAACTGCAAAGGGTGCCCAAAAGACTCACCTGACTGCTTTCTGTGAAGGACTGCTTCCTTGCTGTTACGCTGCTGCCTTGCTGTTCTCTTGCTGAGGTGAAGAAGTGCTCCCCAAGGGCTTGGATAGGCCTTGCCTCCTGTTCCCTGAAGTCTGAGGACCAAAAAGACTTCATCTCCTCAAGAAGGACTTCAGTTTGTTCAAGAAGACATTTGTATCTAATATGTTAACATATGCCAGAAAAACATACATCTACACTTCAACAATAATTTGTTTTAAAAGCAACAGTACTATATCAGTGTATAAATGTGTAAAGTGTGAAAATACATTCTGCAAAAAAATATAAACACACAAAATATATTTTACAGTATTCTTGGACCTGGTGGATATGCTGGTGACAACCGATGTATAAACAAGAGAACTTGAGGACCCAGGAGAATTAGATTTGGTGCTTGACTCGTTGGAAGACCAGCCACTATGCCACACTGTCAGTGGATCACTTACATAGGAGACAAATAAGTAAGAGCAAAGTATACGGTCTTCTTTGCATATGTGATGCCTTGTGCAGGCATAATGTTGTGAAAAAGGTTACAAAGTGGTGTAATGCCTGCATTGAGCCACTTTGTAAATCTGGAGCAGCGTTTTGGGCCCTCTAACGCCACATTCGCATTAAAAAACTGATGTTAATGTGTCATTAGGATGGCTATAGAATAGGAGTCCTTGCTGCAGAAAAGCATAGCAATCATTCTGAGTCTTCCCCAGGTCCAGAGGTGTACTGACAAGTTGGGTCTGAAGGTCCACTATTTATATCTGGTGCCCATTTTGAAGTTGGCAAAGTTTCTGGAGGTTTTCAACCTCAGAGGTATGTGGAATTTCCTGCCTCCCTGCCCTGGCTCCAGCGTGTCTAGGGTCACAGAAGACTAGTGTCAAACCCTCTGTGAGAGTGCTTAGTCAGAGTCTTTGTGTTGTAATAAGGGAACCCAATGTTAACCTGTGGAAGAGGTAGGCTTTACATCAGTGAAAAACAACTTTAGAAGTTTTCACTACCAGGACATGTAAAACGTAAAGGTACATACCCAACTTTTTAAATAGGCTGCATACTGCCCTCTGGGCTGTTTAAGGTG
Organism: Pleurodeles waltl; assembly: GCF_031143425.1. Classification (NCBI taxonomy): domain Eukaryota; kingdom Metazoa; phylum Chordata; class Amphibia; order Caudata; family Salamandridae; genus Pleurodeles; species Pleurodeles waltl. The sequence goes on along the minus strand of NC_090440.1, from coordinate 755,662,378 downwards.
CACATTAGGAGTGACATAGGTATTAAAAAAGGTTTAGGCCTGGCAAGAGGTTTATGTTGCAAAGTTTACATTTCAGTTTAAAACTGCACACACATGCTGCAATGGCAGGCCTGATATATGTTTCAAAGGGCTACTTAAGTGGATGCACAATATGTTCTGCAGGCCTACTAGTATCTTTCAATTTACAGGCCCTGGTTATATTTTGTAATACTTTACTATGGACTTACAACTAAATTAAATTAGCCAATTGGGTGTACGCCAATGTCACTTTGCTTAAAGGAGAGAGCAGAAGCTCTTTAGCAATAGTTAGCAGTGGTAAGGTGTGCAGAGTCCTAAAGTCAGCAAAATAAGAAAGATGGAAGGTAAATAGTTGTGGAAAACCAAGGCAAGGATATCAGGTCCAACTCATATGTTAATGGTGAAATATTATATGTAATGGATGAGGAAGAGGAGACAACATATCTCATAATAACTCACCTCAAGGAGTGTGTCATGTGAGAAAGTTAAGAGACAACATTGGTTGGGAGCCCATCGCTTGGGAATCTATTGTACACAAAAACAAATCAGAAAGTTATTTCTCCTCAATATAGTTAGGTACATCTCTCTCTCCCATCTCTTTACCTTTTACTTCACCCAACTAAATCCTCCATTTGGCTGGCTAGATTTACTCACGATCGGAGTGAAGGCATATATATACTTTGAGCAAAGTATGATAGGAAAAATGTGTAACATGGGTGGCCCCTTAACCAACTGTTACCTACTGGCGGTCACCAGTAGATCGTTTTAGGTAGGACCTACTTCTCATTGGAAACATGTTTTTTTGTTTTGCCATTTGACAAATCTTAACAAAACTAGTTTGTCACACACTTCAGCTGCTGTTTGGGCAGTTTTAGGGTGATTTGTCAAGTGGGGGCTGAGAAAAAGGGGGACCCCAAAATTTGTTTTCCACATGCAATTTCCCATAGGGATTTTAGACACAACTACATCCTGAACAGAGCTATACCAAATTTGGCAGAAAGCTAGATCTGAGTCCAGAAAGATCTCTTTTTGTAATTTGGTGTACATTTGTTCAGTAGTTTTGGAGTTATTAAAGAAAAAAGACTTATTTATATCTAGAAACGCTATGGATCCTTGGATCCACTGCTAGCAGCAATGCCGAGATTGACTGCCATCACTTTGGCCAGGATTTGGTGGCAGCAATCTTGGGACTCAGAGATTGATGTGAGTTCCAAGAAAAATGCAAGGTGGGAATACCTTGACTTCCTAGGCCTGGTGGTGGGGCCAAAAATGTTTATTTATTTTAAATTTTGCTGTAAACAGCATAATGAAAAAAACAATTGCAGCCTCCCGCATTTTATATATATGTATATATATATATATATATAAATATATATATATATATACACACACAAAGTGCATTACCCTCCCACTTTTATTAAAAGGTCATGCCCTTGGGCCTGGAGAGGTCTACGTGCACCCCCTTCCTCGGGTGATTTTGGCTTCAGGGACTCCATCTCCCTGAGCCATTAAAGGACCTGGGGACCCCATCCCCCAGGGTCAGCACAGGCTATATCTTGGGTTGCCTACCCCTGGGACATATCGGTTTCCCAGCCCGCACTAGTGCAAGCAGGGTAACCTATATTTGGTCTTGCTTGGCGGGAGCAATTTCAAAACTCCTGCCAAGCGAGAGCAAAGATTAAGCACGCTTCCAGCGGGCAGAACCATGAAAAATTCTCTCACCTGTTGGGAGTGGACTTTTCATTTGTATCCCTGCCTGCACTAAAGTGGACAGTGAAACAGAATAAACAATTGCTCCAGCACGCAGGGAGCATCATTTTAGCTGCTCCCTGTGGGCAGAAGAAATGCTGAGTCCTGCTAGAAGTGGGGGCCCCAAGGAATGGGGTCCCTGGGCCTGAATTCCGCCCAGGGTGGGGGCTGTGTGCCCGCTCCACCTTTTTTCAGTATGGCCGGGGCCACGGGGAATGTGGTCCCTAGCATCAATATCGGCCCATGTAGGGGGGGTCACATGCCCTGTGACCGCAACCCCCCCCTCGCTGTGCACGATTGGGGTTAGCTGCATGTCGGTGATTGGATTGACATGTTATTTTATGTTGAAAAAAAACCTTGAAATTCACTGAAACAAACAAAGGTTAAAGGGATGTTATTGTTAGGAAGTAGCATTAAGCAAAAGTCGAAATTTACTGAAAAAAACAAAGGTTACAAGGATTTTTTAATTAGGAAATAGAATTTTGAAAAACCTTAGAAATTTACTAATAAACCAAACCTTACAGGGACATTATAATTAGGTTCAGATTTTACACAAACAAAATCATAGCAATTCAGCAGTCATATTTACATTTATCTCAAGTAACTATAACTTTTGCCCTAAGGTAACTATAACTATTGCCCACACCATGCACAATTTTCTCATCAATAATTTTACTGCAGATGTTGCAGTGATATTATCAATGATGTCATAGAAGATGTCATGACAATAGCCCAAACCGCAAAAAACTATAGAAACTAAAACTTGTGCTCTAAGGTAATTATAACCCTCACCATGCACTGCACATGCATATAGGCAAAGGTATGCCTGCCCAGTGGATCTGTGCTTGGAGATTGGCAGAGGAGAGCAATGCCTAATCAGGGATCCACACACTAGACACCAGGGATGCAGGAGAGGACCATTGGGCAAGACCTTTTGCTCCCGCTTGACTATTTGTCCATTTCAACCTCTTTTCTTCAATGAGAGACTGATGGGGCAATTACTCCTGATCTACCCTCCTGGGGTCAGAAACGCCCCTAGATACAAGGGTGTTTAATTGTATAGAAATATAGGGGTGGGCGCTGCCCACATTGGGCATCGGTATGCCCCCACCCAGGGTAAATGGGGCTACAGTCTTTCTGTCCCCCCGGTAAAAGATCAGAGTAATTACCCTGATCTGCCCACAGGACGGCAGAAAGCCCACTAGATTCCAGAGAACATATTTTTTAAATATAGGCGTGGGAGCTGGCCACCCAAACTAAACAGGGAAACAGTTGTTCTGGTCCTATTCGGACAGACTGGGGTAATTACTCCATATCTGCCCATCCTGGGAGGGACAAAAAGCCCACTAGAGGTCAGGGATTATTTTTAAATATAGGGGTGGGAGCTATCGAGCCTGGCCATGGCCATGCCCCTACCTCATGTAAATGGGGCAACAGCCTTTCTGCCCATGTGGGGCAGATGGAGTAATGACCACCGATTTACCCCTCCCCCATGGAGGGCAGAAAGCCCACTAGAGGTCGGGAATTTTTTTTTTTTAAATATTGTAGCGGAGGTAGCCCACCATGGCATGGCCATGCCCTCACCCTAACTAAATAGGGCAGAAGTCTCCCCCCCTCAGCAGGACAATAAACCCACTAGACACCAGGGATGTTTTTTAAATATAGGGTGGGGCTACCTGGCATGGGCAGGAACATGCCTTCCCAAGTAAACAGGGCAACAGCCCACTGTATGGCAGCAAATTATATTTTTAATAAAATACTGGAGTGGGTATTGCTCATCATAAAATCAGGCCTCACCCACAAATCCTCAACTGCTCCTCTGCGGACTAAAACATCTCATCCCAATGGCAAGCAAGAGGACATTTGATTCTTTTGAGTTTTGTTTTAACATATGGGTCAGGAGAGTGTGGCTACCTCCCAATATCATCCCACTTGCAATGATAGACGGCTGCACATTTTGGGCTTGAGTAGTCTGCCAGCTTAAAAAACTACCAGACCCAGACAGATTTGAAACTAGACATCTGGGGGAGTCCAGAGTAGTGTGCTTCACATGCATCTCACACTATTTCAAACCCACAATGCACAGCAAAACTAAAATGTTGACTAAAACACACACTTTTCTCACATATCTGTGAGGAAAACTTCGGGAATATGCAGAGAGCCACAAATTTCCTACTACACAGCATTCCCACAAATATACCATTGTTAGACCTGATACGTGGACATAGTGGCTCCCAAAACCTTTTTTGCTTTTCGGAGAAGCTTTTCTGATCCTTTTTGAGTTCCTCCCAGGGCCCTGGGTACTTTACCACTACAAGTATAGTGTGAACGTGCACACACACCCTCCCTACATAAGTTAGGAAGTGGGGCCTGCCAGTACACACTTGCACATTGGTGTTTTCATGTATATACTGAGCCTGGCATGGCCTGACTATATTTGCAGACTTGCACATTGGTGTTTTCAGGTACATATTGAACCTGGCATGGCTTTCCTATATGTGCACACTTGTTTGGGTTCAAAAACTGATAATGTAGAATGGCTGGAGTTTATAATTATGTACAATTTTATCTGTTGCCAAGAAACTTGGGCTTTAGAGCCATATTATGTGCAAGGTTATGTAACTTTTTTCATTCATGCACTTTCGTCCTTTTCTGGTACAGCTAAAGGAAATCTGATAACCTTTGTGTCTCTCTCCTTCCCAGGAATAATTGTTAGGTCAGACTTACGTTCACCACATTTACAACTTTTTAGAACTGTGTTCCACGGGAAAAAAATTAGACTGATTAATAGTTATAATAATAATTGCTAACAATTCGAAAATTGTCAATGCACTTTATAGGGACCTGGAAAGTTATGATAATAAATACAATAACCGTGGCTCTATCGTTTGGATTGGGGGATTTCAACATCCGACTGTGTAACTATTCAGGTAGTATTGTATGTGGTTTAACTAATCATAGTAAGAAAGCATTTACACACCTTGCACATGCCCCGTATGTGGCGAAACTTAACCAATTAATTTTAAAATGTGTTTCGCAGTTTGTGATTAATTCTTTTTCAATCGCACCAATCAATACGCCTACGTGTGTAGGGAGGGACCATAACAGCATAATCGATTTTATACTACTCTCTAGTGACCTGCTAAAATTTCTTCCAAGTATAATGTTATCGAAAATATATTTAGTGATCACAATCTAATTTCTATTTCATGTGGAAATATTTTGCCCACTACAGAGGCGAAGAGTGGCGCAGTTCCTATAATGGTCACAAAGAACAACGGGCTACTGCAGACATGGGACTGTATTGCTAAACCAAGGATACTGCACACCCTTATCACAGCAAATGACAATTCATTTTTAACATGCCTGGAAGAGGATGCTGCACCCGTTTATATTATTAGGGCCTACAATAAGATGTGCGAATCTGCTAAAGAGTTTCAGCTTGCCCCCATGCAAACCAGACAACCGAAAGTGTATAGATGGTTTGATTCTAATGTCTCTAAATGCCATGTAAATCTCATAATGGCACAAAAAATCACACCTAGGACAATGGAACATGTGCAGGAATGCAGGACAGTCTATTAGAGGGGCATTGATGCAAAAAAAAAGGAAACCAGAAGCGAAGCGTATGAGTCATTATTAGCTGCCAGCACTATGGACGGCTCACAAGCATTTTGGAAGGTGGTGAACCAGCCTTTTTTCAGAGGGTCTACAAATACAGGTTCAGATGTTGTTATTCAACCCAACATCTGGTTAGACCATTTTTCTAATGTCTATAGCGTTCTCAGGTTGATTTTGAGATTAAGGGCCTGATTACGATATCCGCTGTATTACAATTCCATTATATCCTATGGAATCCATAATCCTGTGGACAGAATAATCCATCACATTATCGGGCCTCATGTCTAGCAAGTATAAAGACACTGGAACATACCAGAAGAATTATGTGAGGTGCTGGCAGCACTAAATGTGCCCAATAAATAAACCACGAGGGCCTGATGGGGTCACAGTAGATCTTTTCATGGACAGCTTAACGCTCTGGACTCTACTTCTTACTAATGTCTTTAGTGCCTGGACAATGCCTGCCCCCCCCAAAGTCCTGGCCATGTGCTATAATAGTCCCCATTTTTAAAATAAGCTTTTAGAAGTGATCCTGAATGTTACCTCCCTATATTCCTTATAAACCAAACAGCAAAAGTCATGAGGAGTTTTTGGAGCTCCTCAAAGTGTGAGGTCCTTCAGATCTACAGTATGGCTTCTGGCCAGGACTGGGCATGATTGAACAGTGCCTAAATCTTGATTTGGTAATCAACAAATATGTGAAATATAAGGAGAGGTGCATCTATTTAGCATAGATGGATCTTAGTTCGGTCTTTGACTTTGTTGATCTGTCCAAATTATGGGATATTATGACAGGGCTAGGCATGGAGCTCGCTATTGTGTGTTTTCTCAGGTAGTTACGTATTTGCAAGTGTGAGACATGGTAGAAATAGGGAAACAAAGTGACCATTTAATATAGATATAGGTGTGAGGCAGGGTTGTGTGTGGGCCCCTTTTTTGTTTCTGCAACACATTAATAGTCTGGAAGGCTATTTAGTGAAGAAAAAGGTAGATTGTCAATACATGGACACTCACCCCGTTCCGGGTCTTCTATACATGGATGGCGCTGTGTTAGTTGCCAGGAAACCTCTTGGACTACAAGCTGTTTTAAATCACTTTATGCACTTAATGAGGGGCTTGGATCTAATCGATCAAAAACATGTCACAGCTTTTAGTTCTAATGGTAACAAAAGCAAGTTATAGGGCAAATGACATGAAGATTCAACCAGAGCAAACATCCCCGTATTTAGGGGTCTTATTTGATGATAGATGCATATGGTTGCAATTAGAAACTACTGTAAAATCTATGCTAGAGAGTAGTGTCAAGGCAATTTTACAATACGCCTCCAAATTAGGCACAAAGCCTCTGAAGGAATTAATTGAGGTAGATAAGCCAAAAAGTTTACTAATTGCTGAATATGGAGCAGAGGTATGGGGAATCAATGTCTACATCTCAATTCAACAGATAGAAAACTGTTTCTTGAGATGATTGTTGATGGTCTCACAGGGCACTTTGACATATATTTGTCACTCAGAATTGGGTTTAGAATATCTCTCTGACTATATTAGACTGTGGACACTTCTCCAATGGCTGTCTATCTGGGCCAAGGAAGAGAACTCTTTTAATAATTTAAGTCTACCAAATTGTTTAAGGCTGGATAATGCTACAAAGATCTCATAGATCACCTACATTAAAATGATAATTCATACATTAAAGCTTCCAGATTTAGGTCCTGATTTAGATCTTAGCGGAGGGCTTACTCTGTTGCAACGGTGACAGATATCCCGTCCACTGAAATCTCAATTCTAAATAGCATAGAAAACAATGGTATTTAGATTTCGGAAGACAGGGCCATATTAATCAACCCTGAGACCTTCTCTCTATCTTCTAAACCAGTTTTGAAAGCTTGCTATCAAATAAATGTACAGAAATGAAAGAGACATCACAGAGGTTAGTAAATAAACAGTTTTAGACAAATCAAATGCATTTTAGGAATTGAGTAGGATCTCTTGTGGATAACAAAAAGTAGTCATAGTTCTCTGTTAACTAGGTTGAGGCTGAACATCTCTTGTGGATAACAAAATTAACCATAGATATCTGTTAACTAGGCTGAGGTTGGCCATGATACATTTCTTGATAGCCTTCCCTGAGTTGGTGGCCTATTTTAATCGCTTGGAAGTCTGCCAGTGTGATCAAAGTTCCACACAGTCTTCATTGTATTCATGATTTTTTGCAAATTGCATTTTAGCATTAGACAGATAGTCCTGTTGCCAGTCATGAAAGAAGCTAATAGTATGTGCTATAGACAGGCTTTGCTATATGTCCAGTCTTTGTCTACAAATCACATCTGTGGAGCAACAGTAAGCTATACTGCAGGATCCATTAAATGGAGAAAGTGCTTGGGTTGAGTTTCTACTGATTAAGTTCTATTTAAGCACTCCTAGTATGATAATGCAAGGAAATGTTTTCGATAGAGTGACTTCAGTTGTTTTTTTATATATATATTTCAGCACTATTTACACTGTGGGAAACTTCTGTGAAAATCACCCATGTTTTATGTTGGAGAGTTTAATTAAATGGAGCATAAACCAGGCTAGGTTACCATTGATAATATTTATAAATTTGTCTAGAATTTACATTTGTGAAGTTAAAGAAAGTCATACTGAGTGTTTAATTAATGGCGATAGCATTTGGGTTGAGATAATACTGTTTATGACAGCACAAGGAAATGTTTATGACTGAAAGATGTGTATCCTTGAACTATAGCACGAATTGCGTTTTAATGTGGGAAAATAATATATAAACATGAAATGCTTTTTAAATGTGATTGATCTATTTTAAATATGATTTTGCTGTTTCTCTTATGACTTTTATGGCCTACAGGTGGGCAAATAAAGTTTTCTTGACTGAAGCTTGATCACTAGTTAAAAACTACATGTGTCATTTAGCACATGTGCTAAATACCACATAACTGTAACCCATGTGCGCTATTTAACACATATAGGCCCGTATTTATACTTTTTTTGCGCTGCATTTGCGTCGTTTTTTGATGCAAAAACGGCGCAAACTTGCAAAATACCATTGTATTTTGTAGGTTTGCGCCGTTTTGCGTCAAAAAGCGGCGCAAATGCGGCGCTAAAAAAAGTATAAATACGGGCCATACTATTTACTGTATGTAATATTTGCCACATGTGAAAAATAACACATGTGGTAAATTACACCCAAAAGTATGACAGGTCATTTAAATTCATTAAAATCAGTGACAAATACCACCGTAAAAATATCTCCAGTCAAAAGCAGATGATAAAAATGACTGAAAGTATAGGGGAAGAAATAAAAGCTATAAAACAATGCAAAAAATCAAGACCACCACAATAATGCAAAAGAAACACAGTACATGTATAGTTTGAACTGAAAAAAATAAAATTTCACACATCCCTGCACACAGGCCCAGGCCTACTTAAACAGTTCTGAACAGGCAAACCTCTCACAAGTTAATTCCAGCAGCTTACACTTCCTTTCTGCAGCATACCGCCATGGCTGCAACATTGTGAGGACACTATACAGTGCTATCCCAGATCCAGGTTCTGCTACAACAAACCAGACAGCATGACCACCAGACCACCACCAATCAATGTAATTATCAAATAGCAACACCACAGGAAAAAAGCCTGGATTGACAGATTGAGGCTGGGGCTCACAAACACGAGTCAGCTTGAGATCCAGAGGACACACAAGCATATTTTAATTATTACTGATACCCTAGAGCCCAACGTAGGGATCCACTGACATCCTTCTCTAGAAACTGCTAGAAGGGATAGAATTCTTTACAGCAATGTCTTGACCCTGACCAGAGGCAGCATAAGTTATACTGTAGTGACACAGTACCCGTAAGCTACTGGGCAGATAAATCACCTCTTCATCATCAATATTACAATGCATTATGATTGTTGTAGTCCAATGTCAGTACATGTCAGCAGCACAATACCAGAGTTGTTAGCCCCCTATACATGACATACATGGATCAATGTGAATATATGTAACAAATTACATCAATTATTCTTCACAATTATGATGATCCTCAAGCAAAGCCAACTTTTTAATACCCACATATCCCTCCAATACAGCTCTCATGTCTCTTACCTTGGATTCCTCTGACCTTGAGACTTTTTTTCATGCATTCCAATTCACACACGTTAAGGATTATAATAATGGTTTCTTCCCATGCTTGAGCTGCCATTCTTCAGTGCTTGTGCTTGGGAATTCACTTAAGTACAATTTCAAGGTTTGACCTCTGTTTCTGATGTCAATGTAAAAAAGGATATGTTCATTCAGTATTGATTTTGTCCATCATTCCCTTCCACAGGCATGCTTTTGTTTGTTTTTCAGGATCCATAAACTTGTACTTCCTTTGCCTGCCCGGGTTTATGATGAAAGGACTTGGTGTACCTCAGGGTGTCCTAAAACACTTTTGTGTGTTGATCTGGCTGTGTCTGTTCTCTAGGGAGTTATTTCCCCACTACTCACTCCATCAACTTCAAATGCCTAAAAATCAGGGCTTTCTGATGGCTAGTGCATGTGCTATTTATAGGATACGCTATTTACCACGTTAAATAACAAACATTCATATTTAAAACATGCTCTTGACAATTGACAATTTCATGGTACAGAGTAAAAACTCATAATCAGTGTTATTTAAAATGTGTCATTTAGCGAACCTTGTGACATTATAATGTATCATACCTGCAAGATAGGTGGTTTTTACTAGGGTTGGGAGGAATGTTTCATTCTGCCCACTAAATTTGTGGAATTTGGTGATTATCTGGTCCAAGAGTAATGTGGAGATCTGGCTACATTTGGCCAATTGATTCATGGTGGAATTTCTTTCTGTTAGGCCCCAGAAATGTGAGTGAGAATCAGATTTGGGGTCCCCTAGCAGCATTTTCTTACATGGGCGGGTGTGGGCAGCTGCAAGGTGTTGCATTCAGAGGGCTGCTTTTAAAGTAGTTTTGCTGCAGGTTGAGTAGCTTTTCTACTTCAGCAGCAGCAAAATCAACTCAAGTGGCCATGTGCTCTTGCTCACCGCATTGTGCGATTCACACTGACTTTTTACACTGACTTTCCTCACATTCTGATTTCATGTGTGGCTTCTCAGTCAGTGCTCCTTCAAACTCTGCAACTTCCAACTCATACCTAGCTGTTCTGTGATCTTTTAATATTGTTGAGAAAAACATGGCCCTAAGTGTGTACCTTGACAAACAACTGCATTTATGCAGGGTTCTGCAAGATGGCTTCATCTGGAATCAACTTTGATATTGCCAGTGCAAGCTATTTTTCTATGACCATTGCATTTACTTCAAATAAAGGTCTGTGTTTCTCAACTACCCCGTACACATAAAGGCCCATATTTAAGAAACATGACATTAACCATTGCGGCATGCCATATGAAAATATGACGCTAATGCTGCAAAGTGGTGCCAGACCATTTTGTGGCATGTAAATATGTCGCAAAAGGGTTAGCACCATTTTTTGCCGCATTAGCGTCAAAACAAAACACACAAGCAGGAAACAATTGCAAATTAAGCAGAAGATGGAGCTTTCAGGCCAAGAGAGGCCCCAGAGAGACCTCAGTCACCCAAGTACCAGCCAGGAGGGTCCAGAAAAGTCCCAGAAGAAGAGAAAGCACAAGTGTCGCTTTAGTGAGGAGGAGCATGACATCCTGGTCAGAGAGGTGATGGAGCACCAACACCAGCTCTTCATCACCTCCAAATTGCAAGCTACTAGAAGAGATGCAATATGGCAGGAAATAGTAGACAAAGTCAACATCGTGGTATAAGTGGTATAAGTGAAGAGGACTGTCACATAGTACAAGAAGTGTTAGCACAATTGCAATCACAGGACTAAGGAAAAACAGGCCAGTAACCGAAAGACAGCACTGCAGACTGGAGTTAGAAGTCCCGCACCAAAGGAGGACCTTTATGAGCTTAAGGAGATGGTTGCAGCAGTCATCCCAGAGGAGCTGGTCACTGGAATCACAGGACAGCGCAGACTACCAAGAACCACCACAAATGCAGGGTAAGTTACAGGGGAGGGTATCTGGAATTAAACAAATGGAACTAGGGGGAGGCACATAGGACACACTGAATGCATTCTAAAGGGTTACATTTTTACACACATAGACCCTGAATCAAGATGCACCATCCCCACCGAAGCCACTCATGTACTGGCGCTTTGGTTGTGCTATGCACTCCAACATATACACTACATGGACATAGGCCAATCACTATGGCTATACTCCACCATGTAAATATGCAGCACATTGCCTGGAACAGACGTGCAAATAGTGTGCCTGTGGCTGTACCATAACAACACCCATTGCATATTGTCAAAGCCCCTGTACCTACACAACTTAAACATCAGAGACTAAGATGGAAGTCAATACCACCACAGGGGTGGTGTCAAGGTGGTGTATCTGCTAAAATGATTCCCTTCCACCTTAGCAAAAATAGTTTGTACATGTGCAGGAAGGGACACCTCCCTGCACATAAACAAATCATCCCCTTTATCATGCTGCAACAATGCCTGTATTGGTACAGGGAGAACAAATATGTGCAGGGACAGGGGGAATTGCATGGCTGTGCCGGTAAGCGTGGCACATCCCTGGGTATCCAAAGTAGTGCAGTGTAGTGCAACACATATTGCTGCTGCCCTGAGCCAGGCCACATGAGAAAAAGTCTGCCCTAAGGCTTGCAACTTGTGGAACACAACCCATGCAGGGTAAAACCCACAACAACTCAGAGACAACCATATGTACCATATGGAAATGGCCACAAAATAAAACACATACAATACATGGAGCATGTCTGTGAACATCATGTGTGCAGCTGTAGAAGTAGCTGCAATGTCACGATATGACAAGATAGAGGCTAACATCAAACAGAAAATTATGGGACAAGACATTATGCCAAATTAGGCAGCATCACACATTGTCATTTTTAAAATGCAGGGATGCGCCACATTGATAAGAATACAGCTCAGCCCTGTGTTCCCTCCTGCACCATAGTGCAAGGATGGCTGCATTGAGGGGGAGATTGTTTTTGTGCAGGAAGGAACACCTTCTTGCAGAATGCAGCACGTGTAGAAAAATCAATCTAGGAGAAATGTGAGCATTTCTCCTTGTTTTGCCATGCTAACGCCACCCCTGGGCTGGTGTTAGATTTTAGCGCTGCTTCCGGTTTACAAAAAGTCATAAATCTGAGGCAGTGCCAAAACACAATGGGTGTTGCTGTGGCACATCTACAGCAACACCCATTGCACACACCTTCTATGCAAAGTACTGCGTGTGAAGGGGCCATATATACAAGGTGGTGTTAAGGCACAAAAAGTGCTTTCATGCCACCTTGTCAATACGGTGCAGGGAATTGCACCACCGGAGACTTACCAAAAGTGATACTTAGGTGGCGCTCAGGCACCTAAATATGCCCCAAAAATACTTTGTGAACTTGGCCCATGTGTGATGCACAATGCAACACATAATTACAACTACAACCTTGGGTCAGTAACATGTCATTGAGCCTCCAGTGGCAATTAAGTGGTGTGCCATGTCAACAGCTACAACAATCTAAGATTGATTTTACACTCTCATTGCAGAGGATGATGGCTTACCTCCTGCTGAGCTGTCTGTCCTAAATTTTACAGATGATACGGATGAGCAGCTGCCAGCCATCAAAGAACAGACTCTCCAGGATGTCCTAAGATCCCACCAGACACCACCTCCAGTCGCTGTGAAGACACACAGCATTGTGGGGTCTCCTCACAATCCACCCGGGTACCAACACACACCACCAGCCAGAACTCACACAGCCCTGGATTTTAAGGACCCAGACATCACCTTTCAGAGGACAGTGTTAGGAGTCTAGCGGGAGCTGTCCAAGCAGGTGCAGGTGGGGATGGAGACTATGGCAGGAAGCCAAGAGGGAGTACGGGCGTGCCTCAGTCCAAACAAGGACAACTCAGTTGCCATCAGAGGCACCTACTCCCTGCTATGTGGACTCCAGCAGGCTATGTCCGACATAGCTGCTGTCACGGGGCAGATGCTACCACAGTTGCCCTCCCATACTGCCAGCAGAATAACAGACAACAGTCTGGGGCTATGCAGAATACCATGGAGACAATACAGTGGGACGTAGCCTCCCTCAGGGAAAACCCATGGCTGCCTACCACCGTGATGTTGCTGCAGTGTTGCTGCAGTTCCTCCTTGCTGCAGTGATGCCTTATGTGTTCCCCTTTGACTCTACATTTCTATCCCCTGAAGTGTGTGTGGCTCCCTCTACCTCTACAATAGCACCAGCCATGGCACATGAGGCACCACACACATCAGAGTATGAAGATATGGAAGGAATAACATTCACAAGGAAAAAGGACCCAATAGCACCAGTCTGTGCCACACGGACAGTATCTCCTTTGTTCTGGGCTTAAGATCATGCCGGTGTTGTGACAGTAGGAAATATGCTCTCTTCACCCAAACACTGTTGACTTGTCTGCTATGTACTGTCATTGTTTCTTTCTTACCAATTGGCATTTTCTAACTTCCTCACTAATGCATACTAGTCCTAAGCATGTCTCATAACATGTCCCTCAACCCTGGACTCTGATTGTGCTACATATGGCTAATGTTCAAACATGGGGTCTGTGAAATGGACATTGTATAGAATTCATAAATACACTTGCACCTGTAAATAAAGCACCCTGTATACATGCAGCATTTCTACCTTAACTGCGATCCATCTACTAAGCTAAATGATTGCATTGTGTGAATGCATGTCAATGAGTACGGAATGTCAGTACATGAGTGCATGACTGTCAGACAGCAAGCCACACACTAGGATCCTAACATGAGAAAGCTGAATGATGGTGTTGTCGGCTACAACCACCTTAGTGAGTATTCTATACAGATATTGAACAGATATCCTTCGAAGATGACAAACAGCATGTATGCTTTGAACCAAGTCAATGGTTATTTACATAGATGGATGTACCAGTACAACTCATTTGTGTCGTAAGAAGAAGCAAACCTTATCAGTGATGGGCTCCTGTCAGTGGTGCAGGACACAGTTCCAATTTTGCCTGTTGTCAGATGTGCCACACTTGCCAACAATCCAACCCCACCAATGACAGTTGAAGATCCATACTTACCTCTCCAAGATGAAGTATACATACACATTGTGAATGGCTGGAACAGTGGATGCCAAATTTGGCATTATTTAGCAGCCAATCTGACAGCTCCTTTATCATTAGGGATGCACATGGTAATCCTTGGAAACCAAGACAGTGCGCATACCCTAGGCCATTCCTCCAATTTGGCCAGTGCACTCATGAGACCCTCCAGACACTCAATCAACTTTTTTTTTAAATTAGTCAAATAGAAACAGAATTTATTGTAAAATATACCTACTACTAACCTAAAAACTACCCTATACTAAACTAATCTAAAATAGCTTAACTAACAACTACACCTATCTCACCTTTTCTAATCTTAGCTTACAAATGTAACACCACACTCTGAACACTGTGCCCCCACCCCTCTTAAGAGACAAGATACAAGTAGGACAACATAAACTATGACTACACATGTACTAACCCAACAAAACAAATATATATATATATATATTTTTTTTTATATATATTTTTTATATTTTTATACACAAATACCTCAACATGACCCCCCACCCAACTTCCCACCAATAACAAATTGTCCAAAAACTCACCCCCTAACTATACCTAATCTAACCTATGCCTATCCTACACTAACCTAACACTACCCATCTAAAACTATGTACAACAGGAAAGTGGAAGGGAAGGAATTGGGAAGCTGTGGAACAAGCTTACTTCATTTTTTCTTAGCTTTTTTTCTTGATGTACTGCAACATCTTCTTATTGTCAGCACTCTCCTTCTCCAATTTGTCCAGTCTGACCATTATGTTGCCCATGCCCCATCTCATGTCCCCTTCAAGTTCGCTGCTTATTACCACAGCAGGTGACTGAACAGGTGCCTGGCTCCTAACAGGTGCAGCTGATGTGGAGGTGCTTGGACCTGTAGAGGCCCCCTGCACCCCTGATGTTTTGCCAACACTGTCCTTCTTTTGCTGCTGCTGTGGAGGTCCCCCATGTGCAAATGCATGCCATTCCCGAGTCACCTTTTCCTCGTGGAACCTCCTTCCCATCCTGTGATACCCAGCATTCACTTCCATAATGTGCCTGTAGCGTTGGTCAGGTGTCATATTGGCAGCTGAAAAATGAGGAAAATCAAGCATTAAATACAGCATTGGGTGATGGCTGAACAGACATATAATGTACACTGCAACTGAAGATGACGCATGCAGTCCACCACATGTTCCTCAACAATGACTTACTCCTCATCTATGGCTATTTCCTACCAGCCATCTACGATATCATGTACATGTCACTGGGATGACTGCTATCCATTGTTGACCATCATTGTGTTATCAAACTTGTGAGGATCACGTGCCCCAACAAGTCTGGATTCCTGTGTCCTTGTCCATAAGGGGGGCTGTGCATGAAACCCACCACCCAGACACCCCTGGTGAAACATCAAGCCTTGCCCAGCCATCATGGATGCAAGTTGAGGCCATATGATAGGGGGTCTGTAAACTTGTCAAACAGCTATTCTAAGGTTTGGTAAATCATCATTCATGTGTCCTGGTTTAAGACCTTGCCTGAACATACATTTTAAGGGGGCACACCATTGCCCATGATTTCCCCACATGTACAACTAATGCAATGTCCCTAGAATGTTTGGCCAACGCCTGACCTGCACATCAAAGTCATCTACACATTACAGAACTAAAGCCCCCTAGCCTGTGCTATGTTGTGCTACATGTGTAAAACAGCACACAAATGGTGGCTGTGTTAGTGCCCTTAGGCCCACAGTGAGTTTGGCGCTGCACTGAGGTGCTGCAACAGTATTCTAATATTGAACATAATATGCACATGCAAGTCAGAAATCATCAACGTACCAGGTACACACTTCACATCATATGCACATGTGATGTGACCTATATCACTAACAAATATCATGATGGCAGGACCATAATAGGACAACTGCTGAGATCTGGCTTGGGAAAAATCACAGACTTTTCCCACAACCATCTGGAGCTGAGCTGTCTCCTAATTGTGTACATTGCTGACAGTTGTCCAGGACAATATGGGTATTTTCAGTACTATAGCCTCAATATGTATCTGAAGTGTAGTGAGGCACCAGTGGTTCAAGTTTCTCTGCCATAGGCCCTCTAGAGACCTCTAAAGATATAACCTACATCTCTACCGTCTTGTGAGTAAGTGGAAGCTATGTGTGGCACACAGTGCTGTCAATAGTGCTGTGGCACATTTGTTGTCAACAGGCATGCTATTTACACAAACAGCTGCTCTGACACCTATCATGATAGACATCAATGTATATGTAGCCAGCCATTCCATTTCCTAATACCCACAGTTCCATGCCAGCACACATTGCCCCTTGCGCTGCAAGCATGCCATTCTTAATGCTCAACATTCCAACAGACCTGATGTCACCATCCTTACTTCAATTATATCATATCATTGGTCATGCAAAACCATTATTCATAGCATTCCACACATGAGACTGACTCACACCAAACCCTGTTTAGCACACATGAAACACAAGATGACACTTACTGGCTGCATCTGGGTCTTCAAATCAGGCCACCTCACCAGTTTATGGTAGTGGCAAACATGACTGTGTTACGTACACACCTGGCCACCCTTTCTGTACCTATGTTGGATGTTCACATGTAGGCATGATGTGTTGCACAGTCAGTATTGGTCTATGTGTGTTTCTTCTCTATGTTTTACCATATTACTTGTAAGGTACATATTATCTACTACATTTCTCCCATTCTTTAGGCTGCTTGCACTTTGTACACATCTTTTCAGCAACATTGTGTGGTCATACATGGACAGGATCCTACATGTAACTTGTGTAAATTGTAAATGTATACATCTTCTATGACTGGCTACATGATAGTTAACATCCATTGTCAGTATTTATGAGATGTAATGAGTGCCACTCACACATGACATGACACCTGCCACAGCACTTATGTTGTCTCCAAGTAACCTCCCATGTTGTATTTGCACATATCTGTTGGTATTTATCAGCTGTCATTCCACATCCTCTGTTGAAAATGGGTATGCATTTCTAGGTAACTCTTACCTTGACTGAATGATGTTGAGGTGTGAAATCATCTCAGGGCTGTTTTTCTCAGTAGCCAAATGCAACACATATAGCTACTTCTACTCCCATTCATTTTTGAGGGGTCTCTGACATTTTTAGAACATTGCTTGACATAGTTGCACATCCCACACCTGATTGCCATGTTGGAGCCCAAAACATGTATGGGATAATTTGTAACTGTTGCTACCTTGCACTTGTTCTGGGGTGTGAGTGACAATGAGTGTTGTGTATCGCTATATGTTGTATGATGTTGTTATACAGAGCATACTAGGTAACTATGTTGACACTTGTCAAGCACTGTTGGTTCTAGCAAACCCTTTGCTACCTAGGACATACACCTGTACGTCATCCTTCACATGTTTCTCTGGAATTGCTGCAGGCATGTGTCAACACAGCAGATTTGTGAGACAATTGTGCATCTTATGTACATAGGGAGTGCAACACACTCTGCCTACATTCCATCCAGGCAATAATTTTATGGTGCATTGTCCCATTTATTTCTTAGATCCTGACAATGGGTCATATGTTTAGATAGTGATTCAGCACGCATAGCTGCTTCATTTGTCTGGAAACCCACAGCACACTCCACAGCCAACGTGTATGTGTCATAAGTGAGGTACAGTCCACCATGTGTCAGGGTTGTGCCCAATGGCAGTGCCAAGACATAATCCCATGCATACACTGTACAGGCTCTTCCTCTAACATTGGTTACAATACCTGTACAATTACTGAAGGTCCATAGCTACCACTGGTGTTCCACCCTTGTCAAACATGTACCATGCAGGCAAAGCAGCAATCACCCTGAGATGTGACAGTGTTCAGTTCCTACATTACGTAAACACCATTTGATCACAGCCACTATCTAATGTGTGCCATCCCATGCATACATCCTGGTAGGCGTGGTGTTGATGTGAGGAAAGGGCTAGGAATTAGCACCTTGCTCACTTGACAGCACAATAAATTTTGTGGTGCATGGATCTAGGGCTTCAGGAGTCACATGCCCTTGAATTGTGAGTCACTGATATGTGAAATGGAGGCAGTAGACCCTCTTACATCACAAATGATGTTGCTACCATACTTGTAACTATTGTGTTTCTTACCTGCTCCCTGATTTTGTTCAACATTCCAATGGTATATTTAGTGGAGAATGAGTAGACCAAGGAGATTCAGGTGCACAGTATTTTATTAGTGCTATTTACAATGTGATGTTGAGAGTACTATCACTATGTATAAATGTTCTGTACTATGTGGGGTCTCTGGTGAACTACTGCAGCAGTGTTCTGTTGTTCCCCCTTTAAATTAGCTGCATAATTATCATCCTCCTCGTCATTGGGAAGTCAACCTCTTCATCCCAGGAAACATTTGTTCTGATACATTTCTTATGGAGGATTGCATATACCAATATGAT
This sequence comes from Pleurodeles waltl, assembly GCF_031143425.1. Taxonomy (NCBI): domain Eukaryota; kingdom Metazoa; phylum Chordata; class Amphibia; order Caudata; family Salamandridae; genus Pleurodeles; species Pleurodeles waltl. The sequence goes on along the minus strand of NC_090440.1, from coordinate 755,643,328 downwards.
TTTACATACCAGTGGTGGTGCATCTAAGAGGATTCCTCCTGTCAGGGCCAGGCACCTGTACCTAGACTTCAAAAGCTGAAAAGTCTTCTCCACCACATTGTGTGTTCTTCAGTGCCCTTTTTTGTATGCACGCTCTTCCATCATTGTGGGATTGGCAAATGGAGTGATTACCCATGGCTGTATACCATAACCTTGATCGGCTGCAAAGGAATGAGAGAAGATTGTTGGTAAAGCTTGATAATGGTTTGGAATATACCATGGCAGTTGTTAGTTGCAGGTGGAGTGGTGACTCAGACTTGCTTGTGGTATTGTGTATTTCCCTGTTTTTATGAATTGGTTTAATAGTTCTGTGTTGATGGACATAACAATCTTGGGTTGTGGCTCAGTGACCTAGGAATTGTTGTATTAATTGAAAACTGATGGAACTGATGGTTAAACCATTGCAAAGATGTGTTGTGTAGTCCATATTTGAGGCAGTGTCCTATTGTTGGATGGAACCTACCACCTCCTTGCACCACAGTGGTGTCAGATGTAGAGACATCATGGTAGCCCTACAGAGGCAAACTTTGCCCTCCATGTTACCATGTGGCCCTACGCATGCAGTGCAACACTTCGTGACCCTTTGTGGGAGATGATGGCTGTGCCAGCCATCAAGTGTATGAGGGTGTGAATCACACATTTGTAGGATAATCTAATTTGAGGCAGTTGAATCTCCTAGCTTCCAATACATGATTTCTCACAGACACTTTCAACACATGCACAGTGCAGGCTTTCGGACGGGGCACACTTATTTTTTACATGGGCCCCTGTGCATGGTGCATGAAAGGTCAGGTATGCCCTCTTTCCTCCTACAGAGTCCTACTATAGCATCCATCATCTTTACAGTTTTGTACTAATTCTGCAACATGGTGGACCATTTTCTGTATACGGAACAGACATGTTGGTGTTAGGGGGCGCTAAGGAGCACATGTGAGGTGGCACTGGTGTAGGTGCTGCACCATTTCTCATGATTCTGCCCCATGGTCTTTCATGGCAGGTTAATTTGTATGCCTTTGTGTGCAACACAATGCAGCAGACAGGTGTATGTGCACACTACAGGTATGTCAGGTATGTGTAGATGATATGTAGTTGCTAATGGTACCACGCTGGTGGCAAATGATATAGGTTCTGCCAGAGGGTTGCACAGTATGGTTTACGTGGAGCTGTGCCTATGTGTGACTTTCTTTACATGGCCATGGCATATGCCATTGACATAGCTGAGCTATTCTTTGTTTGGTGTAATGTGCATATTTAGTTGTCAACCAGTGGGCATTGTAGTGGTTTGTGGGCAGCTTCTGTATTTAAAGGGGACATAGCGCCACCTGACCTCACATGGTGTGCCAGTCAGGTTGTGGCTGTGTTATGCACATGCAGGTGTATGGGTTTGTGATGTGCAATGATTGCGATGTAGTGTGGCATGTTGCATATGTGTTGTTGCCTGTACATCTGTGTTCCCCTGCCCGTGTGTATTTAGTGTGGTATATGTCTTTGTTGTCCTACATGGTTGGTGTGTTGTGTGTGTACTGATTGGTATGGTGGCTTACCTATGAGGAGCCCGGTGCCATATTGCCCATCCTCTAACCGTTCGTTGATAGTGGGAAGGCGGAATATGTAGGCATCATGGATGCTGCTGGGATATTTTGCTAGGATGTTAGTGAAGAGCCCACGGTGGTCTACAATGGCCTGCACATCGATAGAATGGGTGTGCATGTGGTTCCTTTATAGATGCTCAGTTGCTGCTGGTGGCACCAGTTGGACATGGGTGCAGTCCATTACACCCAGCACATGTGGGAACCCAGCAATTTTGTGTGAAACTTGCTTGGGCTCCTGCTGCAGTTGCTAGGTGTTTGGGAGGTGGATGATTGTGTCCAGGATCTTAGGTAGGAAGACCGAGAAGGATGGCTGGGAGATATCACCAACTTGTGTGCCCTTTATCTGAAAAGATCCAGACACCAGCATATAAAGGACAGTGAGGAGTTTTGTCATGGGTAGAATAGTTGTTCTCACCCTTACTGTGATGTGAAGTGCAATGTGGTGGAGCAGATGTAAAATGGACTTCCGGTTCAGTACATCCTGATGACATCTTGTTCCATGAGGCCAAGGATGGTTGTCTGCTGTCTGAAGATCCTCTCCTGCCCTCTGTGCTGCCTTTGTGGCTACTGTGGTGGTGTTTGAGGTTGCTGCAGTGGTGGTGGAGGGAACTGCTGTCATCGCTGATGTCTGTGGCATCTGTCAAGCTGGAGTAGTACCACTTTCATGTTGTCCTGGAGGTTGCAAATGCTCCTTCTGTGTGTTTTCCTCATGTGGTGGTGTGTGGGCCTCTTTTTAACAACTGGTTTGACCATGCATTACATTTTGATGATAATCAAACTTTGCTTCATTATTTTGGTCCACCTCCTAGGTGCACGTCATTTCAACGTCAGGAGTTAAATATGGCGCTGGGGGGGCTAGCATAATTTTTAGGAAGGGAACGCCTACCTGGCATCTCATTGTCGCAATGAGACGCAGGGTGAGTTGGCGCTTCTTAAAAATTATGCTAACTCCAATATTTTGATGCTAGACGGATCAAGTGTCAAAATACAAATATGGTGTTAAGTTAGCACCACTTTAGTGTCATATAAAATGATACTAAGGCAACTTTCCGTAAATATGGGCCAAAGTGTGTCAGAGCAGCTAGCGGATTGATTATTTTATTTAAGCTTTCTTAAGTTTCGATCATAAACACATTGCTGCCACGTATCCCACTACAATCATATAATGAGGCACCTCTTCTTCACATTAAGTGAGGTCTTCCCCTGTAGGAGGATCACCTGAACGTGTATTCTAAGAAAGGTTTTTCATGCTCCACATACATCTCCCATAATTGAGTTTTGCACATCTCTCTTTTCTCTTGCAGCTGCAAACATGGCTGTAACAAAACCACCCAAGGTGGGACAAACGTAGTGAAGCATTCACCAATGATAACAAAGGTTTTTTGAAAGGCAAGTCTGCGAATGAGTGAAAGTGATGGGTGTGCGTTGGGTGAGGTTAAAAGTCCACAATACTAACAACAGGACAAATCGCTTGCACTCTCCACCTAAAAACTGAAAGAATTAATGAAATATTGCAATTGAAGCACCTTCAGGAATGTAATTGCCTTCCTTGTCACTTCCACTTCTCATCTTCCCTTTCTGCTCCCACTACAATCTCATCCAGATAGTGGAGCCTGTCTTCAACTTTTGTTCCTGCCATCTCTGAGCTTGATTCACAAAGATAAACTTACACTTTTGTGTAAGCTTACGATTGTCCTCTATTCACAAAGTGATTTACCAGTAGTGTTATTACACATGCTGAGTCTCCACATATGAAAAGACCTATCAGTTTATGTGCAGACACTCGCCCTCATAAAGATACTACTTGAAATCCTTTTGTAAACAGCAAACAGTTGTAAAATCACATGAAAGTGTAAGTTTACCTTTGTGAATTGGGCCCTCTGTTTTTTTCTAAACATCCTTTTGTCAATTCCTTTCTGCAACTCACACTCAGTTGCTACAACACCTAATGCTTGAGCTGTTGGACATCCTTCTCTTTCTTCTTCTCTCTCGTTTCTTCACATATGTATTCATTATTTCTAACTTGATTTAGATGTGCCTCCTCATCCTCTTCTCCTTTCTGTAAGATGGTCTCTGCCTTTTCTCTCACTAGATTCTTTCTTACCCTGACCTTTAGTTCCTTTTGCATTCTCCTGTGCATCTCCAAAGATTCTTTCCTTTCTTTCTTGCATCCCCTTTGTCTCCTTTTTTTTTAGTGCCTGCTTCACAACATTGCTCTGCTTGCACTTTGTCCCCTGTGACCTCCTTCGAAAGGACCCTTAACCCTACTTTCATGGTGCCTAACCTGTTTAACTGTGGGCTTTCTTTAGCTAGTATCTCCTGTCCTCATCTGCATTTCCTTTCCCCTTCAACCCCATAGTACAGACTTCTGTACATCATTACTCCTCATCTGTCTTCCTAGCCCCTATCCTCACTGATGAGGCTTCTGTCTCTAACCTAAACTGTCCATAATAAACAAAACATAAATACAAAGACGATAAGGGGTGACCTGCACCCCCTTCAAGCCTTTTGAGATAAAAGAGGGACTAACCTCTTTTCATATCCTGTTTCTTCTTGTCTCTGGTGAGACTGCCCATATTAAGATAAGTGTAATGTATTTTTAAATTTGTATTATTTAGCACCACCTGAATGCACTTTGGACTATGATGACCGCTCTTTGTGTTGATTTTGGTAAATGCCGTAACTTATTGGGAGAAGGCGCCTGGGAGTCAAAGCACATCCTCATTGTTTCTGTTGCCAATTGGAAAGACATGCTTGTACTTAAGCCAGAGCATCATCCATTATTTATTTTATTATTTTAGTTTGAGTGCAAAGCGCATCTTGCATTTCCTAATAGTCATGCGGGGGATCCGGCTATGCTTGAGCCAGTGCATCCTCTGGTATTTATTTGTTTTATATCTGTGTCGCAGTTGTAATTCCAAGAAATTATAAATAAAGCTGTTTACACAACTTTAAAACCACAAGAGCCTTTAGCAGGCCAGGTTTCTTGATCCCTTGGAAGATGAATCTGCGCAAACTGGCTGCAACATTAAGAGTCCAGAGTCTTTAGACTTCCTCTCCCATCTAAGAAAGAACCCAGGCTTTCCAGAACCAACCTATGTAGATGAGGAGTGCTTTGTTGCACAGTATCAAGGTAAGGAGCCAGAGTTGTTGTCTTTTCATCCAGATGTGAAGAAATTTTGGTCAAAGGAATGGAAGGACATTGAGAAACCACTGTTTCCTAGGTTTCTGTCTACAAGATATCCTTTAGAGTATTTTCATAAGGACGTTCTCTTATCTGTTAAGGTAGAATCTCTTATGACAGGACTTTCTTCCCATGGCTCTATTATTTTAGAAGATGTATCCCCTTCAGATGTGGTTGATAAAAGGTGGATACAGTGGTTAAGAGAGTCTACATTGTCTCAAACTTTGCCATATGTGCCTCAGCATATGGATCTATACAGTGCAGTCCCTATTGAAAGATTTTCAGTCCCTATCAGATGAGGCCCAGGAAGGTTCTGACTGAACGGAAAGACTGTTAAAAATGGAACAGCAGGTCAAATTCTTGGCTGACACTCCTTTCAATTTTCTCTCATCTTCTGCTTCTACTTCTGAAGCTGCCTCATCTCAAAGACACATACAGATGAGATCGTGGACAGTGGATGTGACTCAAAAGACCATGGCCCTCATTATGACATTGGTGGTAAATCCTGCTTACCGCTGAAGTGACAGGCACCAACATACCGCCACGGTGGTGAATATCCGTTCACCATATTAGACACACACCAATCTGACAGAATACAGCCACATATACAAATCTTCCAGCCCAAAGGTCAGTGGTAAAGTGGCGGTCCCAACACCCATACCGTTACACCAACAAAACAATGCCCATCACATTATGAACCACAAATCACCATCGCGAACATTCAACGGCAGTAAACCATTGGCGGTACATACCGCCACGCTCAGAATGGCCAATACTAAAAGCACACACTTGACACTCATACACACACACCCATAGCACTATAAAACACACACCCACATTACCCACAACCCTTTATGAATACAAATTATTGCCACCAGACTGACACCAAGACCACTGCTACAACTAGACACACACAGCAATTACACCCTACATCCCTCACGCTCCCCACATCACACACCCCACCGCATTACTCAACACACTCTCACTAACAAATATCACACAACACCCATGTCCCCACAAAGGCACCACCGTTTCACTGATGAGGAGTTAAGGGTCATGGTGGAGGAAATAGTCAGGGTAGAGCCACAGCTGTTTGGAGCACACGTACAGCAAATATTCATTGCAAGGAAGGTGGAGCTATGGCTGAGAATCATGAACAGGGTGAATGCCGTGGGACAGCATCCAAGAACACGGGATGACATCAGGAAAAGGTAGAACGAACTACGGGGAAGGTACGTTCCATAGCAGCAAGGCACCAGCTCCTCATACAGAGGACTGGCGGTGGACCCCCACATCCTCCCCCAAAGCTCACAGCATGGGAGGAGTAAGTCTTGGCATTACTGCATCCTGAGGGACTCGCTGGAGCAGCCGGAGGACTGGAGATTGGTGAGTCAACATTTACTTCTAATCACCCCCCATACCTGCATGGACACCCATCACCAAAGCATGCACAGCATGGAGAAACTAACAATCACACAATACATCACCATACACAAGTAAAAGGTGGCAGGGCAACACTAATGATAGAGGGGAAGATAGGAAGGTAAAACATGTCACAGACATGAAGCATAATACATCACTTACATCCCCACAGGTGCCCCAGCCAATGTCAGCGGAGAGAAGGTGCCACAACTATTCAGTCCCCCAACAAAAGATGCCCCCGGTGATGACAGTAACTCCGGACTTCAGGATCTGGATCAACAACCTGGCCCATCGGAGATCACTGGACAGCCGGTGACCCCAGCCCTTTCACAGTCCACCACAGAGCCTCCCCTATCAGTATCCAACACCACAGCACCCACCCAGCATACCCACACCTCTGTCCCCAGGACACCTCAATCAGCAGTGTGCCCACCTGTGCAGGGACCCCAGGCCACACCTCATACCCAAGACAATTAGGGACCTGGGGTCAGTAGCAGTGGGCAAACCGTTAAGGGGACAGAGGCGCAGGCCATAAGGGACACTGGAAGGTCTGCTGTGCGCCAGGGGGAGGACAGGACCAGGGAACGGACTGTCCAAGAGGCAGCCTACCAACATTCCCAGGACAGGATGGGCCAGAGCCTTGACAATGTGCAGGAGAACAGGCGGCTGCAGGAGGGACAGTATCACTGGATCAGGGAGGTCTTGCAGGCCATTAACACCACCCTGATCTCCATTGCAGGGGTGCTGGTAGGCATTGCCAATATCATGAGGGAGGCAACAGCACAGCAGCGGGCCCCTACCACTAGCCAGTCTATTGACCAGTCCTCCACTTCCGATGCAGCTATTGGGCAGGATGCCCTGTCACAAGACCCACCGGCCACCAGCACCCCTCCCCTGCAGAAGGTGAACCACCCTGCAAACATTCCCTGAAACCAGACAGAAGCCAGAGACACTTGCCAAGACCACCGCCAGGAAATGAGACTATCCTGAGTGTTCCCCGTGTATCCCACATAGTCACCTTGTCCACTTTGAACTGCCTTTCCTTCCCTTCCTATGGCCACTTGGACACTGGACCTGTGCTACAAACAGACTGGAACAATACCCTGGACTTTCCTCCATCATCACCCCATTCCATTGCACTTTCCCCTCAATTTCTTAGCACTACAATAAACACCCTTGAACACAACTTGGCTACTAGTGTTTTATGTTTTGAACATGGGCATTTATGGAAACAGTCACATCTAGTGCAATGCAACACTATGAGAGCATAGAAATAAGGACCTGTAACTGTCTGCAGTCAGCACTTCAGTACACAGTTGTTATATCACCAACATCTGTAAATTGACATGCCATAGGTGACAGAAAGTTGAGAAGTAAAGGAAGTTAATGCCATCATGCTACAGCCACACAGAATACACTAATAGTCATAGGAATGGTCAGTTGCTCTGTCTCACCTGGAAGGATTGGCGGATAACTGATGTTCTGTTGCCCACATCCTCAGCCTCTTCATTCCCACTGTCCTCAGGGTTTACTGCTGCCACAGGGGCATCTCCAGTCTCCTCCTCCTGCAGAAAGGGTACATGCTGTCTGAGGGCCAAGTTGTGCCACATGAAGCATGCCACTAATATCTGGCAGATCTTCTTGGGTGAGTAGCACAGGGATCCACTTGTCAGATGGAGGCACCTGAACCTGGCCTTCAGGAGCCCGAAGGTCCTCTCGATAATCCGTCCGGTTTGCCCATGCGGTCAGCAGCCACAATAGGTTTGGGTAGCCGGAGTCACCTGCAAGTATTGAGGGACCACATTTAGCCTTACACAATCCTATGGGGGGAACACCTGAAGGCATACTCTAACATACAGTGGGTGAGGACCAAGGCTCACCTATTAGCCACACCCTGTGTCTCTGTAGTTGGGCCATCACATTTTGGATGCTGCCATTCCTCAGAACAAAGGCATGATGCACTGACCCAGGATACTTAGCATTGACGTGGGAGATGTAGTGGTCCGTCAGGCACACCATTTGCACATTAAGTCAGTGTAAACTCTTACGATTTCTGAACACCTGTTCATTCTAGCGAGGGGAACAAATGCAATATGTGTCCCATCAATTGCCCCAATAATATTGGGGATATGTCCCATTGCATAGAATCTGGCCTTCACAGTGGCTACTTCTTCAACCTAGGGGAAAAACATTTTAGCTGCACATTTGTTTTGCCAGGACAGATAAAACTCTTGCCAGCACGATTAAGAACATTGGCTGTGACATTCCTGCTGCCAAGCCCACTGTCACTTGGAAAGAACCAGTTGCCAAGAAATGGAGCACTGATAGCACTTGCACAAGAGGGGGATCCCAGTCAGATGATGAATAGATGAGATCAGGTCTGACTCCAGTTGGGCACACAGATCTGTGATAGTGGCCCTGTCCAGTCTATAGGTGAGGATTATGTGCCTGTCCTCCAGTGTAGCCAAGTCCACAAGGGTCTGTACATTGGGTATGTCTCCACCTCCTATTCATCTGCAGCGGTAGGTATCTAAGGGACACAAGAGTGAGTAGGCTGTCTCAATTTGAACAATGGAACAACATCTTCAGTGTACATGGTGCATTTATGTTATGGGACAGTGTTAATGGCGAGGAATGTGCCAATCTAATCTGTGACGCAGTTAATGTTGATATGACCGTTGTCCCCCCATGAAATGGTGACCGCCTGTCTGTATGTAGAGATAGGTGGAAGTGAGGTAATTCCGCTGACGTTGGATGTCGTGGCTGACGGCGGTCTTGCACTACCGTGCAATTGCTCATTGGATAAAATGGGGCTCTTTGGAGTACAGTGGCCAATGGGGATCTGTGCCGGTGGTGACGGTGTAGACCGCCGCAGACGTGACCGCTATTGTCTATCTGATTTCTCACTTGTTTCCTGAACTTCAACAGGAGAATACCTACACTGTGTGTGCTACTGTGAACTGTGTCTGGAACTCACAATGGCCCGTGTGACCAGGGAAAGGGTGCCTGCCTTCACTTCGGAGGAGTTGGAGAGACTGGTGGATGGAGTCCTACCGCAGTGTGGACTGCTGTATGGGCCTCCAGACCAACAGGTGAGTATACATGTGGGAACGATGCCTGGAGATGTGTATTCAAGCATCGTCTCATCAGGGGTGGCGGGGGTGGCAGGGGGAATGTCTTGTGGTGGTGTGCATTGTGTGCGCCGGGCGATGTGTGTGCCAATGGTGATGGAAAAGGGAATGGTGGGCCATTTGTGTGACAGGCTGGACTGTTTGTTTATGGTGTTCTCCTGTCTGTATTGCCTCTGCAGGTCAGCACCCATCGAAAAGAAGGGATTATGGTGTGCCATCACCAAGGACGTGCAGACCCTGGAGGTTTATGGCAAGCAGAGCAGCCACTGTCGGAAATTATGGGAGGACCTGAGTCACTGGGCAAAGAAGATGACAGAGGCCCAGCTGGGGATGACCTGCCAACGAGGAAGGGGTGCCCGTCATGACCTAACCCCTGATGCCCGCATACTGGTGGTGGCTTACCCAGAGCTGGATGGTGGATGTAAGTTAGTGGGTGCCCCTGAGGCAAAGCCAGACATTGCAACATGGGTCAACTCTAGGGTAATGGGTGTATGGCAAATGCCAGTAACCTAGCTTGTTAGCATCTCATTTCAGGCAGGGCTTTGTGGGTCCCGGGGGGGTGCAGTTGGCGGTGTGTGACCCTCATCTTGCCTTAGCATCTAGCCATATCACTGGCAGTGCAATGCATAGTGCTCATGCCTGATCCCTGTGTGTGACGGTGCTGTGTATGCCAACTGTGGTGTGGGTGCAGTAATTGACCGAGTGTTCCCTTTTTCTCTTTCCCCCCATTTTTAAGGGCAAGAACAAAGCGCTCCGTCCCCTGTAGTAATCTCTCTTTGGGCTTAAAAAAAAAACACCCATGTCATGTCAGTCACTTTCATTGGTTCGTGGGCTTGCCTTTTAAAATCCGCTTGCTTTCATTTGTGAAAGGCATGCATACGTCATGCCTTTTCCGGTGTTTAGCCCACTTACACAGCACCGGTAAACTACTAAAAACATACGAGGCTTGGTGTTTTCAGCTTGGTTTCCAGACTACTTGATGTGTTTATTTTCCACACAGCATGATCTCTCTGGGGTTTACATAGTACGATCGCACTGCATTTTTTTTCTTTTAATTTGTGTGGCAAGAAAAGTCCAGTGAGGAGTTTACAACGCCAATGCTTGAGCAAATGCGAGACCCGATGCATTGAAAATGCTTGTTTATTCTGTCATTCTGTCCTTGTGTGCATTAGCATCATCTGGCGGAATAGCAGGTGCACCAGCGACAGAGGGAGCTGCATCCCACAGGACCCTGGAGGCAGATGCTGAGGGAACCAGTGGGGCGGAGGGCGAGGGGAGCACCACGGCAGAGACAGGAGGTGACAACACAGACTCAGATACCTCCTCAGATGGGAGCTCCCTTGTGGTGGCAGACACCTCTGTGACCACCCCAGCTGAAGGTACAGCCGCCAACCCCGTACCAGCATCGCACCCCAAGAAGCCCCTCAGTGAGTTGCCTGTGCCCGCTCACCCAGAAGGGTGGGCATTTCCTACACCCCAGGTACCTCAGGCCCTGCCCCAGTGAGCCTTGATGCCCTGAGTGAGGAGACTATTGACCTCCTGAGATCCATCTCTGTAGGGCAATCAACCATTGTGAATGCCACTCAGGGGCTGGCATCCCAGATGTGGCAATGCACTGCATTCCTGGAGCGCATCCACAGTGGATTGGTGGCCCAACAAAGATCGATTCAGGCTCTAGCCTCCTCTCTGATTGCAGCCATTGTCCCTGTTTCTACCAACTACCACTTCCAAGTCCCAGTCTCCAGAACCCAAACCCATCCCATGCACACATACGGATGAGCATGCACACAAGACAACACCCAAGAGTGGCACAGGCAAACAAAGGCACCACACTTCATCCCACAAGCGCTCATGCAAACACCAGACAGTTGCAAACACAACAGCATCCACTGGCTCCACTGTGTCCCCTTCCTCCTCCTCTTCCACCTCTCTCCCAGTCACGTCCACACACACACCTGCATGCACTGCACCAACATCCACCACCAGCATCACCACACCAAGCAGCACACGCACATCACCAGCAGACACCTTTCCAACATCCATGCATGCGTCCCCTGTGTCCTCTCCCACCCTGTCTGTAGCCCCCCCAAAGGGCACAAACGCAAGCACTCACACACCCAACAGCCATCCACCTCACATCAGCATACTGCCCATGCACCTACACCCAAATCCAGCAGACATACACCTCCTACAACCACTCCCTCAACATCCTCTCCCATCCCTCCTCCCTCCTCCGGCCCCACCGTCCCTAAGAAGCTTTTCCTTGCCCAACTTGACCTCTTCTCTCCCCTACCTCCCCATCCTGCTCATAAGAGCAGGGTCCCAACGACCCAGGCCAGCAACTCAGCCAAACAGTCCATGGGGACAGTGGTGGGACCACCTAATCGTGGTGAAAAGTCAGTGAAGGATCCCACTCCACCAGCCAAGAAGGGGAAGGATACCACACCTCCTACCAAGAAGGGAAAGGAGCCTGCACCTCCTGCTTTTGAAGGGGAAGAAGCCCTCAACTCCTGCCCGGAAGGCTAAGGAACATGTACAACTTGCAATGAAGGGGAAGAAGCCATCAACCCCTGCCAGGAAGGGTAAGGATTCCACGCCCCATGTCATGGAGAGGACAAAGCCCTCTACTCCAGCGGAGGCTGTCAGGGTGACACCTCCACCACCACCAGTGGTCTCGGGGCCCCCACCGCCAGCTGAGGAAGTGCAGCAATCACCACCTGCAGAGGCTGCCCAGAAGGCACTTCTATCTGCTACAAACATGTTACCATCACCACCCGCAGAGGCTGCCCAGGAGATACCTCCATTTGCCACCAACATGCATCCATCACCACCAGCAGAAGCCATGTAGGCCACCTTCCAGGGGGTGCTGTTTAAGGGTCCCCCTCCAGAACCAATGGGTAAGTCACCTAACTGAGAGACTGTGCCTTGCATTCCCCAGGACAGAGAAATGGGCATCGAGCCCCCTCCAGAACCAGTGGGAAAGTTACCCACTCCAGAGACTGTGGCCCTGTGCTCCCCAGCAGAGAGGACTGGGCATGGAGCCCCCTCCAGAACCAGTGGGAAAGTCACCCACTCCAGGGACTGTGGCCTTGCACTCTCCATCATAGAGGACTGGCCATTGAGCCCCCTACAGAACCAGTGGGAAAGTCATCTACTCCAGAGACTGTGGACTTGCACTCCCCAGCAGAGAGAACTGGGTATGGGGCCCCCTCCAGAACCAGTGGGAAAGTCACCTACATGAGAACCTGTGGCCATGCACTCCCCAGCACAGAGAACTGGGCATGGAGCCCCCTCCAGAACCAGTGGGCTTGCTCCCGACTTCGACTGAGGTGCCCCCACCCCTCATTCCCCTGAGGTGCCTGCGAACTTGCAAACTGATGCCCTTGCAGAGTTCTATCCAGATGAAGTCAGGATTCAAGTTGAGCCTTGGAATGTGCCCTGCGGCCATGTGAGCCCTTTTAACATTGGACTGGGTCCCTTTGTGTACATTTGTACATATCTGTTTCATGGACAATTGCATTATTTATTAGCTGTTGATATAGGTACATTCACCTTGGTGCATTCCTGTTGTCCTTACATTATTCTGCTGTGTATCGGGTGCAAATTGTTTTTCGTGTACAGCTGGTTGTGTGTATGGTGTGTGTTGTGCGTGTGTGTGTCACTCTCTTTTTCCTCCCTCCCTACCTTGTGTGCTAGGCGGCTGTACTCACAGTCATCGTCTTTGTCGGCGTTAGTGTTCCAGGTGGAGCATAACATAGAAGATCATCGGAAAAACTTGCAGTTCGGGTTCCATGACGTCGTTGTCCTTCCCTGTGTCTCCGATGGTGAGTCTTATCTTTTCTGTGATGCGTTTCCACCAGGCTTTTGATGGCGTTGGTAATGCCCCTGAAAATGTGCCGGATTGTAGAGTCTTAATATGGTGGGTGTTACTTTGTCTTCTGCCTGGCTGTTGACGGCTACCACTGTGGTGAGTGTTATTTCTGCCATGGTGGTTGGTGTGTGTTAGAAATGGGGTCTTTGATTGGCAGTCAGGTTACCACCTGTCAAAGCAAGGACCCTCACTCTACACAGAGTAAGGCACACACAATCCAAACTATCCTCTGCCCACCGTCTGGTAGCTTTGCACTGAGCAGTCAGGCTTAACTTAGAAGGCAATGTGTAAAGTATTTGTGAAATAAATCATACAATAACACCATACAGCACCACAAAAATACACCACACAGTGTTTAGAAAAATATATAATATTTATCTGGATAAATGCCGGTCAAAACGATTAAAGATGCAATAAGTAAATGTTGAGATATCGTTGAAAAGTGATTTAAAATGTCTTAGGTCTCTTAAAAGCAAGCAAAGACTCTTTCAAGCACAAAGTACCTAGTTCACAAGAATAATCTCCACAAAGAACCACAGAGGAGGAGATGCATGGAAACAAAGGAGTGTGCGTCAATTTCCCGGGCTGCACAAGGCGATTCATCATTTACTTTTCACACAGGGACGGCTATGCATCGATTTCCGGTGCTCGGCCGCGGATCCTCTTCAGGTTGGAGGGTTTTCAGACGCCCCGGCGACGATGCGTGGATTTCCTACACTGGCAGGACGAAGTCACAGGAGCTGCGTCGATCCGGTGGGCGTTGTGTCAAATTTTCTACCGCATGGCAGGCGCTGCATCGATTCCTCTCTGGACGTCGGGCTGCATTGTTCCAGCTCGGCTGTGCTTCAATCCAGTGGGGCGTGCGTTGCATTTCCGGTTGCTACACTGGCACGGCATCGATCTTCTCGTTGTGATGTCAGGCTGCGTCATTCTGGTTTGGTGTGCTGTGAAATTTTCACTGCGGTGCAGGCTGTGCGTCGTTTCTGGCAGGCTGTGCGTCGCGCCACACAAGGAGTCCTTCTTGTAGAGATGACGTCTTTTTGGTCCTGAGACTTCAGGGAACAGGAGGCAAGCTCTATCCAAGCCTTTGGAGAGCACTTCTTCACCTCAGCCGGAGAGCAGGAAGGCAGCAGTCCTTCACAGAAAGCAGACAGGTGAGTCCTTTGGGCAGCCAGGAAGTTCTTCTTGTCAGGATGCAGGTTCTGGTTCCAGTTTCTTCTCCAGGAAGTGTCAGAGTTGGTAGGGGCAGAGGACATGTTTAAATAACCAACTGTGCCTTTGAAGTGGGAGACACTCCAAAGAGTGGCTTAGAAGTGCACATGGTCCCCTTTCAGTTCAATCCTGTCTGCCAGGGTCCCAGTAGGGGGTGTGGCAGTCCTTTGTGTGAGGGCAGGCTACTGTCCTTTGACATGCCAATGTCAGACCCTCCACCTTCCCAGCCCATGAAGACCCATTCAAAATGCTGATGTATCCAAGTGAGGCTGAGGATCCTGTGTTTGGGGTGTGTCTGAGTGAATTCACAAAGAGTTGTCAACTAAACCCAGCAAGACCTGGATTGTAGGGCACAGAAAGATTTTTTAAATGCAGAGAAATGCTCACTTTCTAAACGTGGCAATTCTGAAATAGTGAGCAGGATTTTGTATCACTATTCTGGCCATACTAAATATGACCTTCCTACTCCTTTCAGATCAGCAGCTACCACTCAAACACAGGGACATGCCATAAAAAATGTACTTGCCATGCCCAGAACTCCCCTCTTACTACATGTAAGTCACCCCTAAGGTACCCCCTAGCTAGCCCTTTGGGCAAGGTGCCATGTATGTAGAAGGAAGGGCATGTGCCATGTAGTGTGGCCTGTCCTGGTAGTGACAAACAGCCTAACTTAGTGTCTCACTGCTGTGAGTGCTGCCTCCTCATAGGATTGCATTGGAAATGCCCTGCCTTATGTGTAAGGGGTATTGTCTGATTTATGAGGGGTAGTGTAGGCATGTTTGGTATGGTTGTGATAGTGGTAAGAAATGCTGCTTACTGGTGTAGGTGTATTTTTTATTACTATCACAGAAATGGCAATTCTAGAAAGTGCTCATTTATCTGTGCTTATGACTTTGGTGTTTTGCAGCTTGTCTCCAATCAACGTCTGGGCAGACTGACAGCTGGGGCTTTGTGCATACTTCTCAGACAGCCTGAACACAGGGAGGGTGGAGGTGACACAGAGGTGCATCTACATATTGTAAAGCCTTCCTAGGCTGAGAGAAGGGAGAGGCGGGGCACACCTGCATTTGTAAAGACTGTGCCCTGGCCTCACACAATAGGGTTGTTAACCCCCCACTGATGCTTGGAGCCTGTACTGAAAGGAGAGAGGGGGCACTCCCAGAACTAGTTGTAACTGGCTGGAACCTCCTCTCCCTACCATTTTAAAACACTGTAAGAACTGACTATAAGTACAGGGGAATTTTCCCCACAATTTGAACACTCTTGGAACTTGAAACTGGACCCAGAACGCTGATGCATGGACTCACCAGGAAACCACCTTAGACTGCTGCTGTTGTGCTGACCTGTGACCTGCCTGGTCACTAGGAGGAACTACCACCATCTGCACCCCTTGTGCTGGCCTGTAATTGGGCCCTCCAGCCCTGTGCTTTTTCTTGCTCTACCTGTTCCCAGGGGCAGGGTGCTGTGGCCCCTGACCCCTGCAAAAAGATTCCTGTAGTCTCTGACAGAGCGCTCGGGACAAGCTTGCTCTTTATTGCTGAAAAAGATCACCTCCGCAGCCCAGGCTGCCAGCTTGGCTTTAGCGCTGTAAAAAGCACTTTTGTTTTGTTCTTGGAATCACCGCCGCAGCCCGGGCGTGGAAAAGAACCCTCACGCTTCCGGGAGCACTCCCCTGCTGCTAGGAATCACAGCCGCAGCCCGGCTTCCCTTGTGATTTTTGTGCCGGAGACGCGCTGCCCCCGGTGCCCCCAGGACACCCACAAACTCACTGGAAGAAGCGAGCCGCTCCTACTGTGTCCCCGGGTGACGCGCCCTTTTCAGAGTGTCCCCAGGGCACACCTCGGCTCCCTTTCTGCAAAGCTGCTTCCCTCGTGGACGAGGGAAGGCAGACACGCGGCTCGTGCACTTGAACGGGTGCGGCCGCCTGGGGAAACAGGTGAGGAGCCTCATCAGAGGCCCCTGCTTCCCCCGCTTCCTCATTAGGCAGCCGCACCGTGGACAAGGGCGGCTGCCTCTCTAACAAGCAGGACGCGGGGGAGAAAGGGAGTTCCCTTTCCCCCGGTCACTATGCTAGGGGCGCGATCGCCCCGACTATGCTAAACCTTTGGCTTTTGGGCCCTCCCCTCGGAGAGGGCCACTAGAGGTCCAGGGGCCCCCAAAGATCACGGGTCCCCAGAGGGGCCCGTTCTAAACCCGAGAGAGAGGGTGCTGATCACCCCTCCTCCAAAGAGCACAGCATGGCCCCCGTTTTTGCGCATAGGAGCGCCGGGGACCCCATGCTCAACTTCTAGGCACTGGAAGTGCCTCTTCCACCAGAAAGCAGGTACTCTTTAGGAAATCTAGGCTCTAGGAGCCTAACACAGACTTGTGGATGTTTTTGATTTCCTTCCTGGTTACTGTTTCTACATATATGTACTTATGTTCCTTTTATGGGCATGTCTAGCTGATATGTAATTATATGACTTGTGATATATTCTTTAACTGTTCTTTTATTTGGGGATTGTTCATGACAAGTGCATATATCTTTTACTCTAATTCCTGACTACTGCTTATGTTGCAGAATCCTGAGTACTTACGTTTTCTAATGTGACAACTGCATATTCTTGCAGAGTATTAGTAACTTGTGTAACATTCTGACAACTGCTAAGGTAGCAGGGTATTACTTACATGTAATGTTGGTCTAATTATGTTTTGTGCAATACAGATTATTTTTACATAGCTCAGTGTTGTGTTTACTTTGTGGTGTACATTTTGCGTCTCGTGTTGTGTGTGTTGTGCAAACGCTTTACACATTGCCTCCAGGTTAAGCCTGACTGCTCGTGCCAAGCTACCAAGGGGGTGAGCAGGGGTTATCTTGGACGTGTAACTCCCTAGCTCTGACTAGAGTGGGTAGGTTCTGCCTGGCTGAGGTGAATACCCTAGCCAACCAGAAACCCCATTTCTAAAAGGTATGATCCAATGTTACCATGTTTAAAGGGAGAGCGCATATGCACTTTAGCGCTGGTTAGCATTGGTAAGGTGCACAGAGTCTTACAACCAGCAAAAACAGTATTTAAAAAGTGGAGGGAGACAGGCAAAAAGTTAGGGGTGACCACCCCAAGGCTGTCAGGTCTAATAGTGTGGTACACTGGCTGTCTATGGGAGTTATCACCACCATGGTCATAATTTGACTGTATTTACCGCCAGTCTGTTCGTGGTATTACCGCCACTTTATCACTCACTGCCAGGATCATAATGAGGGCCTATGTCAAGTCATGTTCCATTTACAGGATCCAAGCTCTTTGGAACGCAACTGGAGGAATTAATAAAGAAGTTGTGGGTTCTCTGGAAGATGGTGTTTTGCTTCCCAGAGAGGAGTTAGGGTGTCTTTTCAGCCCTTTTGAGGAGAGAGACATGGCCGGGTGTCCCTCCTGAATAATAATGGTCTGAATCGACAGAATCCTCCCATCCAGCACCTCAAAAATCCTAAATAAGCCGGGACAGTTCGAGGAAGTTTATTCAGTTTTTTTACATCTGGAAAACATTAATTTTAGATGCTTGGGTGCTGGACATTATTTTCCATGGTTATGGGATACAGCATCAGGAAATCCCAGAAGAGTTTTTTGTAAGCACTCCAGTTCCTCTCAATCCTCAAAAGAAAAAAGTTTTTTTCAGTGTATAGAGGATTTAATTTCAACAAATGCTATAATTCCTGTTTTCCAAGAGGTGAGGTAAAAGGGGTCTTATAAATTCTGTTTGTGGTTAAAAAAAAGTATTCATACGAAATTCAGACCTATTCTAGTTCTCAAGCGGATGTTTTGTGGACTATCCTGACTATCCCGGACTATCCCGGACGGTTATCTTTACCGTAGCCCCTTCAGAATTATAATCTTACAGTTGAATTTTCCTTTAACATCACAGGGAGATTTCTTGGCATCTCTGTATTTGCTGGATGCGTATTTGCATATCTCTATTCATGAACATTTTCAAAGATGTCTTTGTATTCGTGTGGCAGTAAAACATTACCAGTAAAGGGTGTTTTGGATTGTTCCTGGCACTGCAAGTCTTTAAAAATTACTGGCTCTCTTAGTAAGGAGTGCATGGATTAAACATCAATATTTTCCCCTATCTTGATGATTTATTAATCTCAGCATCTTCTTTTTCCAAGGCACAACTTCATGTTCAGATTGTGTGCAGTCTTCAATGAGCATGGGTTCCCTTTGAACTTCAAAAAATCTTAGCTGGAACAATCTCAAAATCTCTAATATAGTGTAGTTCAAAAGGATTGTCTCCTGTTCTTCTACATTTATTTGTCAGAATTGTTGAGGGATGGGTTTTTACTTGATTGTTCTGTTTTCACCTTACGTAGTCAATGGGCAGCTGTTATAGCTTTCAAGGGCTCAGAGGCTCTACAAATTAAAAGCCTGGTTGTTAAATTACTCAAAAGATGTTTTCTAATAAGAGGCCAGTGATTCACTCTCCAATCCCTTGCTGGGATCTCCTGTCGATCCTTAAAGTTCTCCAGGGTTTCCCCTTTGAGCCCCTTTTTTGGTTCCTTTAAGATTTTCAGCACTCAAGGTGTTTTTTCTAGTACCTTTTATGTCGTTGTGCTTTATTGGTGGAAGAACCATGCCTTAAGTTTTTTCCAGACAAGGTGGTACTAAGAACTGATCCAGTTTTTTTTCTAAAAGCTGCTTCTTTTCAATGAAACAAATTATTGTTTTGCCTGTCTTTTTTCCCCAAACCTTTTTCAGATGAAGACGCTTGTTTACATCTGCAAGATGTCCATGGCGCTTTATCCATTAACATAGTATATTCTGCTGAGTATAGGAAGGTTCAATTTCGATTTGTAACCTTTAGAAGTTCCAATAGGGGTCTTCATCCAAATTCTTCAAGCCTGATGTTAGACCTGACAGCCTTAATATGGTCTTCCCTCAATATTTTCCTGCCTCCCTCCATTTTACTGATCTCGTTTTTGCTGGTTTTAGGACTCTGCACACTTTACCACTGCTGACCAGTGCTAAAGTGCTTGTGATCTCTCTCCTGTAATCATGGTAAAATTGGCACCTGCCCAATTGGCATATTTAATTTACCTATAAGTCCCTAGTAAAGTGCACTAGATGTGCCCATGGCCTGTAAATTAAAGCCAGCTAGTGGGCCTGCAGTACTGAATTTTGCCACCCACATAAGCAGCCCCTGAACCATGTCTCATGGCTGCCATTGCATGGCCTGGGTGTGCAGTTTCACTGCCACCTCTACTTGCCTTAAATCCTGTCAAGCCTTAAATCCTCCTTTAATTACATATATGTCACCCCAAAGGAAGGCCTTGGGTAACCCATAAGGCAGGGTGCTATGTAAGTAAAAGGAAGGACATGTACTTGTAAGTTTTACATGTCTTTTGAAGTTGAAAACACCCGAAGTCATTTTTCACTATTGTGAAACCTCCTGCTCTCATGGGCCAGCAGTGGAAATTCCTTTATATAATTTCAAGTGGTAACTTCTGATCTGAAAGGAGTGGCATTTACATGTTTGGTGTGGTTGGAATGGTAGTGAGAAATCCTGCTTACTGATGAAGTCGGATTTAACATTACTATTTTAGAAATGCCATTTTTAGTAAGTAGGCATTTCTCTGCACTTACTGCTCTCTGTACCTTACAGCCTGTCTCCAATTCACATCTGGTCTGTGCTTTTTGTCAGCGCCCCTTGTGCATTACACCCAGACAGCCATAAACACAGAAAACTGAGCTGCATCTACATTCATCTGCATACTGATGGGTCTTTCTGGGCAGGAAGGGTGGGGGGCTCTTAGTGACATTTTAAAAGCTAGTGGCCTGACCTCACACAAAGGACTGATAGCCCCCACAGATATCCTTGCATACAGGACTGTTTTGATAGGGGAACTGATGCACTTCAAAACCGCTCTTTGAAGTCCCCTCCACTTCAAAGGGGCATTTGGTTATGTATAGTGGGTCTGTGAACCCCTCAAATAAAACACTTCTGGGCCTACAACTGGACTCTGTCAGAAGGACTGCCGTGCTGCCCAAAGGACTTATCTGGACTTCTTTTCTGGAAGGACTGCTCTCCTGCTTGTTGCCCTGATGCCTGCTGCTCCCTGACTCTGCTGTAAAACTTTGTCTTCCCCAGCTAGTGATCTCCAAGGGCTTGGACTGAGCTTGCTTCCTGTTAAGAAGTGTCAGGGCCATCAAAGACTTCAGCTGAGAAAGAAAACCATTGAGCCAGAAAAATCAATGCGACACCTGCAAAATCAACGCAATGGTTGCAGAATCGACGCAGTGCCTATCTCGCGGCTGAGAAATCACTGCAGCACGTACCAAATCAATGCAGCACCTGTTTCATCATCTCTGCATTTGAATTTCCTACGCATCATCCCTGGGCGTTACATTATCCCCACACAACAGTAAGGAAATTTGACACATCACCTTGCCTGCGAGGAAAGTATTGATGCATTATCTCTAAAGCACTGGAAAACAAGACACATCACCTACTCTGCAGCCCTCTGCGTTGATATGTTTGATCCATAGTACTTTGTGCTGAAAAGATACATCAATTGATTCCTATGGATTAAGACGTACTTACACATCTAAAAGGTGATATCTTGACTTGCACATATTGGATTCATGTTGTTTTGGTATTATTTTGTTCAGATAAATATTATCTATTTTTATAAACTGATGTGGTGGTTTCACTGTGTTACTGTCTGAGTTATTGCACAACTAATTTACACCTTGCCTGCTCTGTGCCAAGCTATCGGAGGGTGAGCACTGGATAATTTAGGTTGTGTTGTGACTTACCCTGACTAGGATTGTGGTCCCTACTTTGACAGGGTGCATACCTCTGCCAACTAGAGACCCAATTTCTAAAACCTGAGGAGAAGGGGTATACAAACAGTATTAATAGCATATTATACCTGTGATTCCTCTCCTTTAAATTCAGTCAAAGGAAAATCTTCAAGGGCTATTTGTAATGCAGCTACTTGGGCCTCTCCAAATACATTTGTGTCACACTACAGACTCCAGTTGGGGAGTCAAGTTCCAATATTTTTGGTTCAGAGGTTCTGTTGGCAATGTTAATCAAGAATAAATGCACTGGGTGTAGCATATAAGATTCTCTGTTATTCTTTCTTCATTATATGACTGCGTAAGGGAGGATAGCTTGGGTATATTCTCATTACTATGGACTGGGACGAGGAAGACAGGTGAGGAAGTAATGCCTGGATTACTTATTGGTGATTTTCATTACTCCAAGTTGTAGTCTTTCTCATCACAGTCCTCCATTCCCTTCCCCCCTCCCAATTTCCTTATACGGTCTACTTGATTGTATTTTCTAATTATCTCTGCTTGGGATAATAGGACATGAAGAAGGATTAGTCCCTCTCTTATCTCAGCTGGTTTAAAAAGGGGTGTGATTTACAACTTATGTTCTTTGCATTTAGTTTTAGTATGGAGGGTCTATGTTAGAGAAAGAAGTCTCATTAGTAAGGACTGTGACGAGAAAGACTATGACTCAAAGTAATGAAGATTACCAGTAAGTAATCAGAGCATCATCAATACTGTAACTCGTTGATTCACGCCTCAAGCATTGATTGTCTAAAGAGATTTCATTCACAAAGGCAATGTCCTCTTCTTCCTCACTTAACGTCTCCTGTATTACATCCCTTTGCTGTTGCACCTGCCACTCACACTTCAGCCTCATTCTTTTGTTTGGCCATTTGTTGGGCAGGACCTTGCTGCTAAGTTTGCACCCATTCTCCTTTGTCTTCCATTGCTGCCATAGGTGCTGCTCCAACGTCCATCCACCTCAGTAATGTCTTTTATAATCTTCTATAGCTAGTGTCATGTCTATCTGTCCTAGGTATTTTCTATTTCCCTATTTTTGCAGTAAGAGAGCATGGAGTCATGCCAAAGGCCGAATTAATGCCAAAGTGTCCTAAAGTGAACCCTATTGGTCTTGCCAATGCCGTGGTCCCCAAACAAAGCCCATCTTTCCAAAAGTTGTCAGTAAGTTATACACTGTGGCCTGCGTATCCCATGTCTTTTCAAAATGTGTTAGTCCACTTGCCACTCCTTATGGAGTGTTGCCCAGGTATGCCCAATGGTGGCTGTGGCAATAAAAAGATCCTACTGTTACCTTTGATTAGCTTCTGGATGGTACTGAGGGACCAGACATACCTAGTAACTACCCCTTTGTTAGCATACTGTGCGCTTTACTGGCTGGTCGAACAGTGATTAGTAAAAGAACTCTAGGAGGCTTCCCAGTGTATCAGCGTTTATAATAAAAAGGAATCTAGTAAGAAAGGGAGTGCTGTCTGACAGTCACCAGCTCCTATGGGACCAGACACCGTGATGGCCTATCTTGTAATCTGTTGGTGTTCACCATAGGGTGGAGAGTGAGGGAAGACTTGTTCAGATGGTGGTGGTGTACTTTTCTGAATTTCATTTTTGATAGTGAGCATAGAATCTCACACTTAGACATTTCCTGGACACTCAGTAGTCTAACTTGTCGAGGTTTAGTTGCTGATATTATCCTAAATTAGCAATCCTAAAAGCAGAAGGGCTGCATTGATAATCTTTAACAAAAATGTAAAATTATGTGTAACAATCAGAAGTGTCTGAAAACTTTCACAAAGCTATCATCGTTTCTAAAGAATTACGAACTACTTTTAAAAGCCTCTTGTCAATCAATCACTATACTTGTAAAGCGCGACTAGTCACCCGCTAGGTTTTCAAGGTGCTTGGGGGAGGCAGTAAGTGAGTAGTCGTCAATGAACAGAGGGGATCAGACAAAGAGCCAGGTTTTGCCGCTTGATCGGCCTCCCCACCCAATTGGGTGGGGGGATATGCAGTGCTTTAAATGGAAAAATAGAAGTGCAGGTACTCTCTATCAGAGTACCTGCTTGTTTCTGAGAAGTGCCGGTACTCTCCAATTAAAAGTATTACGTTTTTCTTGAGAAATGCCGGTACTCTCCCTCTCAAAATAAAAAAGTGCCAGTACTCAGTACCGGAGAGTACCGGCCCATTTAAAGCACTGGATATGGCTGGACCATGGGCCTTAGTGGAGGCCATCCCCCAGGGAGCAGAGCCCGGGCTTGGCAGGTGTAAGGGAGGGAGATAATTTTTATTAGTTTCTTCACTCTCTGGTCTCCTTTCCAGGCAGCAGGGCTTACATTTCATTGCAAAGAGGTCTGTTGTGTTGTACCACGCTCCCCGCTGGATAATAGCACATTTTTCGAGGGGGCTTATAAGAGTACTGCAGTACTTTTCAAATAGCCGCACCAAGCATATAGGGCTGTGAGCCATTATCAGGAGAGGTGCAGGCACGGACGAAGAGGGTTTCGAATTTTGGCAGTTTATCGCAGCTGTAATGGGGAGGGGTGTCCTGGTTAGGCCTTGGAAGAGGGCGGTGGGGTACGGATGCCCGAAGATCTAGTGGCATTTCTCCCTATTTGGAGATGGGAGGCTGGGAGTGGCGGTGCCTGACACTAGCCGGTATTATTACATATAGGACTGGCGCTGCATAATGTAAGCCCCAGGGAGCCTTTATTATCGAAGGGCCGCACCATCCTTTGCCGCGCCAAACGCGCAGAGTGACCAGCTCCCCAGTGCTCTTTATAGTTAGCTGGGGGCCGTGGCATCAAATTGTAGGTGAAGGAACACAAAGGGATGCCGGGGATAGAGTTTGCTCAGCATCTCCGGTTGCCCACCTGGCATCCAAATGGGACAGTCCATACGAACGCACTTGCGGCGCAATTAAAAGGAATAAGTAGAGAGGGGGGCTTTACTCAGTCTGAATGGAATACAGTTAGTCCCCATACCGAGAGGATCTGAGGAGATTAGAATATCAAATGAAATAGCAACTCGAGGCCAATCACATTACTCAGAAACTCTTCTGCGACGGGGGCTTACAAGGATGACCTCACGTTGGAAACATCCTATTTAAAGGGTGAGACTCTTCTCTATTCCTGGCCCAGATTGCCCTGGCTTATTTTCATTCTATCTCGGTTGGTTTGATTTGTGCTTTGTGGTAAGATTTATGACATTTGTTTAAACTACCTGTTTGCGGTCGCAGGTTTCCTGGCTGGCCCCCGCTGTTTTCCTTGAGTGTGATACGCTAGCATGGAGCAGTGAGGGTAAATAATTTGGGCAGGACATTGTTCCTGCTTGCCGTGTCAGACACATCATTTCGACGGTTCTCCCGTGCAGCGTCTGGTGAACTACCTTTTTACAGCTCCTAACCGCTATAATTATCATGACCTAACTATTTTCCATCTGGGGTAGGCTTTCCTTTTGGGCGGATGCCCCAATGGGGCGGCAATAGTGAGATAGGCAGGGTTACTTCGGATTCTCAAGTCAGGTAACCTTGCATTAACTTGTTCTCAATTTAAATTTTAATACTGACACTGGGAAGCGTTAATTAATTGTGTGGGGGTAAATTAATGCAAAAAAATGTGTTTATGCACGCGCCCAAAGTGCTATTGAGTAGAGCTGCCCTCCTCGCCCCAATGCTACAGATCATTCATCAAGCCAAGCGTTAACAATCCCTGGAATGTAGTCACATCACAGCTGGCCGTAAATCTTGTCTGAACACTGAGGCCAGAAGAGCAGAGCACAGGCCTCCTTTTAGCTTCGGACAGAAACGAGTCTAACAATAAATGGCACCCACATTTGGTTGAAACTGCATTCCCCTTCAGTTATTTTGAAGTTAGCTGCTTTTACGGTGCATTCAGTGCTTACTTTGTGCTAGCTGTTTCCGGTGCTGAGCACCGGCACTTATTTTGAGGGCCGGTGCTTATTCTTTTCTCTCAGGCATTTACTGAGAGCAAAAGACAGGTATGAGAAATGCAGAGGAAGAAAGGAAAAAAAGCGTCACAGAGGGAGAAAGTAGAAAACTGCAAGAGTGCACTGAATGTTCAGGGAGTGTGTTGTGGTATCAGGGAATGTTGGGTACAGCCTGGAATCTCCTTCACACCAAGGTTCCAGGTGAGTTCACTAGAGCTGGGGGGAGACATACTGGACGGTTGGTGAGGGTTGGAAGCGTATGCACCTGCTGTGGGTTGGTGGTTATTAATAAAGCTCATCTTATGAAGTTATACTTGTCTGGAGCTTAACAGAGTGGCTGTGAATGGAATAAAGAGGTGGCTTCAGGATTACGTTGCCTCAGTATTCAGTGTTGGCACTTTTAATTGCAGTAGCCGCATGTTTAAGCAGAGGGCTTTGGGCACCGGCAACTTTGTTTTTTTTTACAGGTTAAGCACTGCGTGCATTGTAGTTTGCTTTAAAGAAACTGTTGCACATCTTGCAATGATTTGTTTCAACTGCATTGAGAGAAGTGGTCGGTTTAGATGCACCATTTGGTTGTTTTCAATTTGATTAAAGGAGGGGGGTGGAGGGACGTTACCACTGTACTTGAATTGATAATGCGGCGTGCACTGGCAGTGAATAGGATAGGCGGCTTGGGATGTTGTCTTTAGGGCAGAGATCTTTGAAGACACCTTTAGTTCTGGATGTGCAGGACTCCTGGTGCGGAGTGAGTGGCGTGATGATGTGGAATTGTTGCATTCAGGGCGAGGCATGTAGGCAGTACTTTTGGCCAGCCACTACAGTTTGCTTGAGGAACAGACATGGGTCATTGGGTCATCGCCTCTGCAGCCACAATGTTTATATTTGTTGAAGAATAAAAATCTTTCTAGCTTACGCGTCAAGAATTTTCAATTCTATTAAGGACACGGAGGCGAGGATTATGCTTTCTCTTTCTCTTTACTGTTCCAACAGCAGCCAATGAAACAACAGTAAACAAAAAAAAAACTTCAATTCCCAAGAGGTATAGCAGTAGTCACATGGGTCAATCATATCCCATAACCTATCCCCATAAAAGCCATGACCTCGACAGTCACTTCCTCTTTCTTTGTAACAGTCAGATAAGAATCGACCACTGAAGGAAACAAAACTCCTTACAGAAGAGAAGATGCAGAAAAAACTCTGAACAGTCCAACAACGTGGTTCCAGCACCATCAATGAACCAGAAGATTTGTGACTTCAGTCGACCCTCCAAGAACCGGAAAAATCAAGGACTGAACTCCTGACGATCAAGCAAAGGACCCTCTGCACACATCACAGATTTTTCTGATCCGCTCCTAAAATAGATAAAAGATAACCAGTAATATCTTTAATGGATGATATCCAAAAACATTTTACACACAGTCATAATACAACCGGGTGGGGTAATTGTCAAAATCCTGTGATAACATCATTTAAATTAATTAACATCTATATGCATTTTAACATATGGGTGGGATAATCCTCGCCTCCGTGTCCTTAATAGAATTGAAAATTCTTGACCCGTAAGCTAGAATTATTTTTATTCTATGTCAGGACCGGAGGCTCCGATTATGCTCGTTTAAAGCTGATCAACCACAACAGTTGCCACATTAACCAATGGTTTATAATAAAAACAATTTAAATGTGGATTCTGAAGACCAATCAGCTGCTCTCATAATGTCTTCCAGACGAGAGCCAAAGGTAAAGGTCTTGGAGGCCATGGCTCCTCTAGCAGAATGAGCTCCATATTTCGAGATGTCAATACCAGCCTCATTCATCAACCATCTCATCCATCTAGCCAAAGTAGCTGCAGAGACTGGCTTAAAAGGTTTTTGTAAGGATATTAAAAGCTGACCTTTATCATTTTGTCTGAAGTCAGCAGTAGCCGCTTCATAATCTTTCAAACATTTAACTACACACAATTATTACAACTACAGTTGATTATCTGTAAAACTAGGAAAGGTTACCAACCTGGTATTGGTTTTAGTCCTTCTGGTAATGTTAAATGTAACTCCTTCTGGAGAATAAATCCTGCCTGCCAAATCTAAGGCCTTAACATCTGAAACACGTTTACAAGAAATAAGACAAAATAACATAGTCAATTTTGCTGACAGTTGCTTCCTAGAGAGATAACGGTTAGAAGGCCAATTCACTAAAATTTTGAACATTGCATCAATATCCCAAAGGGTAGAATACTTAGGATGAGGAGGAACTGACAAACAAATCCCTTTCATTACCTTACAAACTAAAGGGTGTTCACCAATCAGTTTACCCTCTATCTGCGCATGACCTGCAAAAATAGCTGATCTGAAATTATTAACTGTACGATAAGCCAGACCCGAACTGGCTAATTCGGCAAGAAAATTCACAATCATGTCAACACTCGTCCCCATGGGATCGATACTCTGTCAGTCACACCAACTGGATCATCTCCGCCAAGCTGAGGAATATCTCTTATGCGTACTCGATGACCAGGATTGTTTAATGAACTCCGCAGCCTGTTGCAAAATTCCTGGGGCACTCCATTTCGCCCTGAAACCGCCCAAGCCATAAACCAAACCTGGTTCAACAGCACCAAAGGATGTTGAAGGCGTTCCAGACTCATCAGAAGATTCCAACGAGGAGCAATGAGAAGAGGAGGAGAGCAGGCCAACTGCAGTGCTACCGGAAACCATGGCTGAGCCCTCCACAGAGGTGAAATCAGCACAATGTCTACTTTCTGCCTCCTCACTTGCGCTAAAACTCTGGGAATCATCACAAATGGCGGGAATGCATATCCCCGAAATGGACTCCCATCCTGAAGAAATGCATCCGTCACCCGAGCCATCGGGTCTGGGCACCAACTGAAAAATACCGGAATCTGATAATTCAGACGTGACGCAAAAATATCTAT
Source organism: Pleurodeles waltl (assembly GCF_031143425.1). Lineage (NCBI taxonomy): Eukaryota > Metazoa > Chordata > Amphibia > Caudata > Salamandridae > Pleurodeles > Pleurodeles waltl. Next base: position 755,615,170 of record NC_090440.1, on the reverse strand, counting down.
GTCGCAAGACCCCAGAGTCAGAAGGATCTGCTGAAAAAGATGATGACTCAATTTCCAGTCGCTGGCATCCCTCAAGTACCTGGAGTGCCAATCCGCTATGGTGTTCTGTACTCCCGATAGATAGACTGCCGTGACACTTAAACTGTGAAGGAGGCAATAATGCCAAAATTCCTTCGCTATCTCCGCCAACATTCTGGACTGAGTGCCACCCAGTTTGTTGATGTATCTCACTGTCGAGATATTGTCCATCCTCAATAAGATACAACAGTCCCCCTTCTGGGGAGAAAGACTCTTGATGGCAAATGAACCCGCTAGCAGCTCCAGACAGTTGATGTGAAGATTCATCTCTGTCTGAGCCTAACGACCTCCCGCCGCAATCGAGCCACAACGAGCTCCTCAGCCCCACTGGCTGGCGTCCGACTCTATTATCACGACCGGGAGAGAACCAAAAATGGCTCTGCTGTTCCAGGCTTCCATATGAGTTAGCCACCAATGAATTTCTGAATTCTCTTCCTCGGTTAGAGGAATCTTTTCCGAGTAGGAAAGACCCTTGCACAGATGTTGAATTTTCAACCTTTGGAGGGCTCAGTAATGGAGTGGAGCCAGAAAAATTGCCTGAATGGAGGAGGATAGGAGACCTACTATCCTGGCAATGGCTCTCAATGACATGGACTGGTTGCTCAAGGCTGATCTCAGTTCTTTCTTGATATTGCGAACTTTGGGTGAAGGTAGAATGAGTAGGGCTTGCACTGAATCTACCTGAAAACCCAGAAAATCTACGACCTGGGAAGGATTCAACAGTGACCTCTGCACATTGGTGATGAATCTCAAATCCTGTAATAGCTGAATAGTCCATGCTAAATGACTCAGGAGAGTCTGAGTGTCCTGAGCCATCAGCAAAATATCGTCCAGGTAAGTTATCAGACGGACACACTTGGCTCGCAGGGACTCCACTACAGGTCTCAGCAATTTTGTGAAGCACCACGGGGCCAAGGACAGGCCGAATGGGAGTGCTTTGAACTCCAGACACCAACCTCTCCACAGGAATTGGAGCAAATGTCTGTGTGGAGCAAATATAGGGATTGACAGGTAAGCGTCCTTCATATCCAAACGGACCATCCAGTCGTCCTGGGGAACCCTGTGAAGCAGTTGGGGCTTCAATATGAGGCGGCAGATAACGGGTAGCCTTTGCTGCACTAGCTTTAGATCGAAACAGGACCTCGAAGATGACAAGCATAAGGGTTTTACAGAGATTATTTGCAGTAAAATTAGTGAGCTGCTATGGGGTTTCAGTACTGAAAACTTGTCACTATCCCGGAATATTAGATGTACACACATTTAGAATAGGGAATAATGGGCCTATTCACGGTCATCAACCTCGCTGAAGAGGGCATGAATGAGATGAAATGGGATTATACATTTTGAGCTGTTCCTTACAGAGGTACCAAAAAAAAAAGAAAAAAAAATAATAATAAATAAATAAATGATTATATATATATTGATTATATATATATATATATATATATATATATATATATATAAAAATTGCACAGTACTGTGCTTGTGGTACAAGTGCCTTCATAGTGTGCCCATAAGGAGTTTAAGGGAAACTGATTTCTGCAACAACGACTTTGTGCATACCTTTTTCAGGTATTGAAGGAGGGGTGGGTGAGGGGGCAGGATGATGGTTCTGAATGGTACAGGTTTGATTGAGGGGTGCATACTTCGATCTCCCAGATTTGAAGTGACCTGACATTGGATAAGAAATAAATAGGGGCTCTGGTCACTAGAGTAGGTGCATGGGATCTCACTGTGGGACTAGCAGTGATGCCAGGACTGGTCATAGCTTAATACATGTCAATATTTACAATATTTACAATGGCCATTCCTTATTTAATGCTGCATCTCCTACAGTGATTGCCTAATTCCTGGTTTGTATGTGCTTAGCACTCACTAATGGTAATTTTACTATGGAGTGAAGTGGTGTGGCATAGAGTATAGTGGTGTGAAGTATTCTGTTGGCAATGGTAATTTTGAGCAGATGTATGGGAATGAGGTAGACAAAGAGAAAAAATAATAACAATAACATTAATAATAAATAAATAAATAAGGGCTCACACAAAAAAATATGAAAATGCACTGGTTACAGGGTAATGGGTGCATAATGTATTTAAAGGGATGAAGGAGATGTGGAAAAGCACAACCAAGAGGGAGTGAAAAGACTGATATGCAGAAGGGGAACATGTGCAAACAATTACCTAACAACCATTAGCAAATGCAGTGTTTCTGATGGGTCTTTTTAGGTACCACCCTTAAATGGAGGGCACATTATCCAGTTACACAAGCGGTGATGCACGTGCGTTATGGTTGAGACCCCTATCCTTAACATTATGTACTCTTTATGCTTTCAGGGTGACTTAAGGGGGTGAAACTTCACTGAGTCAAAGATCGCCTCAACAATGGCATTGTCTTTTGCTGTTAGGTTGGCACCTTTTACATGCTGGGCAGCCGTAATCTCTACAGCAGGTGCCTAGTCCTCGGGGTTGGCAGGGGAGTTTGCATTTGTTCCTAGAAACTCCACCCGGTTGGCTGTGGTGGGAGGTATACCTTGGCCCTCTTCTGACTCGGGTGGCTGTGCAAGGCACCTCGCCGAGAGTTTGGGATGGAGGGAGTTGGGAGATACTGAGCGCTCTCCGCTACTTCTTCCCCCTTCCCCAGTGTGCCACATCGGTGCAAGGTGGGTCAACGGGAGTGAGGTATGGCACATAATATAGGTCTTTGTGAAAGGCAGAAAGAGTAGTAGGTTTGTGTAGGAAGTTGGCTCTGTATGTGCTATTTCAAAGTAAGGAATAGCATGCACAGAGTCCAAGGGTTCCCCTTAGAGGTAAGATAGTGGCAAAAAGAGATAATACTAATGCTCTATTTTGTGGTAGTGTGGTCGAGCAGTAGGCTTATCCAAGGAGTAGTGTTAAGCATTTGTTGTACATACACACAGGCAATACATGAGGAACACACACTCAGAGACAAATCCAGCCAATAGGTTTTGTAATAGAAAAATATATTTTCTTAGTTTATTGTAAGAACCACAGGTTCAAATTCTACATGTAATATCTCATTTGAAAGGTATTGCAGGTAAGTACTTTAGGAACTTTGAATAATTACAGTAGCATTTATACTGTTTAAATAAAACACAAATAGCTGTTTTAAAAGTGGACACACTGCAATTTTCACAGTTCCTGGGGGAGGTAAAGTATTGTTATTTTTAACAGGTAAGTAAGTCACTTACAGGTCTCAGTTTTGGGTCCAAGGTAGCCCTCCGTTGGGGGTTCAGAGCAACCCCAAAGTTACCACACCAGCAGCTCAGGGCCGGTCAGGTGCAGAGGTCAAAGAGGTGCCCAAAACATATAGGCTTCAATGGAGAGAAGGGGGTGCCCCGGTTCCAGTCTGCCAGCAGGTAAGTACCCGCGTCCTCGGAGGGCAGACCAGGGGGGTTTTGTAGGGCACCGGGGGGGACACAAGTCCACACAGAAAGTACACCCTCAGCAGCGCGGGGCGGACGGGTGCAGTGTGCAAACAAGCGTCGGGTTCTCTGTAGGTTTCAATGGGAGACCAAGGGGTCTCTTCAGCGGTGCAGGCAGGCAAGGGGGGGGCTCCTCGGGGTAGCCACCACCTGGACAAGGGAGAGGGCCTCCTGGGGGTCACTCCTGCACAGAAGTTCCGATCCTTCAGGTGCTGGGGGCTGCGGGTGCAGGGTCTTTTCCAGCCGTCGGGAAATTAGAGTTCAGGCAGTCGCTGTGGGGGCTCAGGGGGGACAACTTTGGTTACTCACGGTCCTGGAGTCGCCGGAGGGTCCTCCCTGAGGTGTTGGCTCTCCACCAGTCGAGTCGGGGTCGCCGGGTGCAGTGTTGCAAGTCTCACGCTTCTTGCGGGGAGTTGCAGGGGTCTTTAAATCTGCTCCTTTGAAACAAAGTTGCAGTTCTTTTGGAGCAGTGCCGCTGTCCTCGGGAGTTTCTTGTCTTTCTTGAAGCAGGGCAGTCCTCTGAGGATTCAGAGGTCGCTGGTCCTTGGGAAACCGTCGCTGGAGCAAGTTTCTTTGGAAGGCAGGAGACAGGCCGGTAGGTCTGGGGCCAAAGCAGTTGGTGTCTTCTTTTCTTCCTCTGCAGGGGTCTTTCAGCTCAGCAGTTATCTTCTTCTTGCAAGTTGCAGGAATCTAAATCTTTAGGTTCACGGAAGCCCTTAAATACTAAATTTAAGGGCGTGTTTAGGTCTGTGGGATTAGTAGCCAATGGCTACTAGCCCTGAGGGTGAGTACACCCTCTTTGTGCCTCCTCCCAAGGGGAGGGGGGCACATCCCTAATCCTATTGGGGGAATCCTCCATCTGCAAGATGGAGGATTTCTAAAAGTTAGAGTCACTTCAGCTCAGGACACCTTAGGGGCTGTCCTGACTGGCCAGTGACTCCTCCTTGTTGTTCTCATTATTTTCTCCGGCCTTGCTGCCAAAAGCGGGGGCCGTGGCCGGAGGGGGCGGGCAACTCTACTAGCTGGAGTGTCCTGCAGTGCTGGAACAAAGGGGTGAGCCTTTGAGGCTCACCGCCAGGTGTTACAGCTCCTGTCTGGGGGAGGTGTTAGCATCTCCACCCAGTGCAGACTTTGTTACTGGCCTCAGAGTGACAAAGGCACTCTCCCCATGGGGCCAGCAACATGTCTCTAGTGTGGCAGGCTGCTGGAACCAGTCAGCCTACACAGATAGTTGGATACAGTTTCAGGGGGCACCTCTAAGGTGCCCTCTGGGGTGTGTTTCACAATAAAATGTACACTGGCATCAGTGTGCATTTATTGTGCTGAGAAGTTTGATACCAAACTTCCCAGTTTTCAGTGTAGCCATTATGGTGCTGTGGAGTTCGTGTTTGACAAACTCCCAGACCATATACTCTTTATGGCTACCCTGCACTTACAATGTCTAAGATTTGGCTTAGACACTGTAGGGACACAGTGCTCATGCACTGGTGCCCTCACCTATGGTATAGTGCACCCTGCCTTAGGGCTGTAAGGCCTGCTAGAGGGGTGACTTATCTATACTTGCATAGGCAGTGAGAGGCTGGCATGGCACCCTGAGGGGAGTGCCATGTCGACTTACTCATTTTGTTCTCACCAGCACACACAAGCTGGCAAGCATTGTGTCTGTGCTGAGTGAGGGGTCTCCAGGGTGGCATAAGACATGCTGCAGCCCTTAGAGACCTTCCCTGGCATCAGGGCCCTTGGTACCAGAGGTACCAGTTACAAGGGACTTACCTGGATGCCAGGGTGTGCCAATTGTGGATACAAAAGTACAGGTTAGGGAAAGAACACTGGTGCTGGGGCCTGGTTAGCAGGCCTCAGCACACTTTCAATTCAAAACATAGCATCAGCAAAGGCAAAAAGCCAGGGGGTAACCATGCCAAGGAGGCATTTCCTTACACAACCCCCCCCCCCAAACGAAAGAGGATGAGACTAACCTTTCCCAAGAGAGTCTTCATTTTCTAAGTGGAAGAACCTGGAAAGGCCATCTGCATTGGCATGGGCAGTCCCAGGTCTGTGTTCCACTATAAAGTCCATTCCCTGTAGGGAGATGGACCACCTCAACAGTTTTGGATTTTCACCTTTCATTTGCATCAGCCATCTGAGAGGTCTGTGGTCAGTTTGAACTATAAAGTGAGTACCAAAGAGGTATGGTCTCAGCTTTTTCAGGGACCAAACCACAGCAAAGGCCTCCCTCTCAATGGCACTCCAACGCTGCTCCCTGGGGAGTAACCTCCTGCTAATGAAAGCAACAGGCTGGTCAAGGCCATCATCATTTGTTTGGGACAAAACTGCCCCTATCACATGTTCAGAGGCATCTGTCTGCACAATGAACTGCTTGGAGTAATCTGGAGCTTTTAGAACTGGTGCTGTGCACATAGCTTGTTTCAGGGTGTCAAAGGCCTGTTGGCATTCTACAGTCCAGTTTACTTTCTTGGGCATTTTCTTGGAGGTGAGTTCTGTGAGGGCTGTCACAATGGATCCATATCCCTTCACAAACCTCCTATAGTACCCAGTCAAGCCAAGGAATGCCCTGACTTGAGTCTGGGTTTTTGGAGCTGCCCAGTCCAGAATAGTCTGGATCTTAGGCTGGAGTGGCTGAACTTGGCCTCCACCTACAAGGTGTCCCAAGTAAACCACAGTTCCCTGCCCTATCTGGCATTTGGATGCCTTGATAGAGAGGCCTGCTGATTGCAGAGCCTTCAAAACCTTCTTCAGGTGGACCAGGTGATCCTGCCAGGTGGAGCTGAAGACAGCAATATCATCAAGATAAGCTGCACTAAAGGATTCCAACCCAGCAAGGACTTGATTCACCAACCTTTGGAAGGTGGCAGGGGCATTCTTTAAACCAAAGGGCATAACAGTGAACTGATAATGCCCATCAGGTGTGGAGAATGCTGTTTTCTCTTTTGCTCCAGGTGCCATTTTGATTTGCCAGTACCCTGCTGTTAAGTCAAAGGTACTTAAGAATTTGGCAGCACCTAATTTATCAATCAGCTCATCAGCTCTAGGAATGGGATGGGCATCTGTCTTGGTGACAGAATTAAGACCTCTGTAGTCCACACAAAACCTCATCTCTCTCTTTCCATCTTTGGTGTGAGGTTTGGGGACTAAGACCACTGGGCTAGCCCAGGGGCTGTCAGAGTGCTCAATTACTCCCAATTCCAGCATCTTGTGGACTTCCACCTTGATGCTTTCCTTAACTTGATCAGACTGTCTGAAGATTTTGTTTTTGACAGGCATGCTGTCTCCTGTGTCCACATCATGGGTACACAGGTGTGTCTGACCAGGGGTCAAGGAAAAGAGCTCAGCAAACTGTTGCAGGACCTTCCTACAATCAGATTGCTGTTGGCCAGAGAGGGTCTCTGAATAGATCACTCCATCCACTGAGCCATCTTTAGGGTCTGATGAGAGGAGATCAGGGAGAGGCTCACTCTCAGCTTCCTGGTCCTCATCTGTTACCATCAACAGATTCACATCAGCCCTATCATGGAAGAGTTTTAGGCGGTTTACATGGATCACCCTCTTGGGGCTCCTGCTTGTGCCTAGGTCCACCAGGTAGGTGACCTGACTCTTCTTTTCCAGGATTGGGTAAGGGCCACTCCATTTGTCCTGAAGTGCCCTGGGAGCCACAGGCTCCAAAACCCAGACTTTCTGCCCTGGTTGAAATTCAACCATTTCAGCCTTTTGGTCATACCAAAACTTCTGGAGCTGTTGGCTGGCCTCAAAGTTTTTACTTGCCTTTTCCATGTACTCTGCCATCCTTGAGCGAAGGCCAAGTACATAGTCCACTATGTCTTGTTTAGGCTCATGAAGAGGTCTCTCCCAGCCTTCTTTAACAAGAGCAAGTGGTCCCCTTACAGGGTGGCCAAACAGAAGTTCAAAGGGTGAGAACCCTACTCCCTTCTGAGGCACCTCTCTGTAAGCGAAAAGCAGACATGGCAGGAGGACATCCCATCTCCTTTTGAGTTTTTCTGGGAGCCCCATGATCATGCCCTTTAATGTCTTGTTGAATCTCTCAACAAGGCCATTAGTTTGTGGATGGTATGGTGTAGTGAACTTATAAGTCACTCCACACTCATTCCACATGTGTTTCAGGTATGCTGACATGAAGTTGGTACCTCTGTCATACACCACCTCCTTAGGGAAGCCCACTCTGGTAAAGATACCAATGAGGGACTTGGCTACTGCAGGGGCAGTAGATGACCTAAGGGGAATAGCTTCAGGATACCTAGTAGCATGATCCACTACTACTAGGATGTACATATTTCCTGAGGCTGTGGGAGGTTCAAGTGGACCCACTATGTCCACACCCACTCTTTCAAAGGGGACCCCCACCAGTGGAAGTGGAATGAGGGGGGCCTTTGGATGTCCACCTGTCTTACCACTGGCTTGACAGGTGGTACAGGAGATGCAAAACTCCTTAACCTTCTGGGACATGTTGGGCCAGTAGAAGTGGTTGACTAACCTCTCCCACGTCTTGGTTTGTCCTAAATGCCCAGCAAGGGGAATATCATGGGCTAAGGTCAGAATAAACTCTCTGAACGCCTGAGGCACTACCACTCTCCTAGTGGCACCAGGTTTGGGATCTCTTGCCTCAGTGTACAGGAGTCCATCTTCCCAATAGACCCTATGTGTTCCATTTTTCTTGCCTTTGGACTCTTCAGCAGCTTGCTGCCTAAGGCCTTCAAAAGAGGGACAGGTTTCTTGCCCCTTACACAACTCTTCCCTTGAGGGTCCCCCTGGGCCTATGAGCTCAACCTGATAAGGTTCCAGCTCCATAGGCCCAGTTCCCTCAGAGGGCAGAACTTCTTCCTGAGAAGAGAGGTTCTCTTTTTCTTGTTGTGTTGCAGCTGGTTTCCCAGCTGACTTTCCTTTTCTCTTGGTAGGCTGGGCCTTTCTTCCAGACTCCAGCTCTACTTTTTCACCCTGTGCCTTGCACTGTGCCCTTGTCTTGACACACACCAGTTCAGGGATACCCAGCATGGCTGCATGGGTTTTCAGTTCTACCTCAGCCCATGCTGAGGACTCCAGGTCATTTCCAAGCAAACAGTCTACTGGGATGTTTGAGGAGACCACCACCTGTTTCAGGCCATTGACCCCTCCCCACTCTAAAGTTACCATAGCCATGGGATGTACTTTAGTCTGATTGTCAGCGTTGGTGACTGGATAAGTTTGTCCAGCCAGGTATTGGCCAGGGGAAACCAGTTTCTCTGTCACCATAGTGACACTGGCACCTGTATCCCTTCAGGCCCTCTACACTTGTCCCATTAATTAAGAGCTGCTGCCTGTATTTTTGCATGTTAGGGGGCCAGGCAGCCAGTGTGGCTAAATCCACCCCACCCTCAGAAACTAATGTAGCTTCAGTGTGGCACCTGATTTGCTCTGGGCACACTGTTGATCCCACTTGGAGACTAGCCATTCCAGTGTTAGCTGGAGTGGAGTTTGAAGTGGTATTTTTCTTGGGACAGGCCTTGTCTCCAGTTTGGTGTCCAGACTGACTACAGCTACGACACCAGGCCTTTTTGGGATCAAAGTTTTTACCCTTGTACCCAGAATTGTTTTGTGAAGAGGCTCTGGGCCCACCCTCCTGTGCAGGTTTTTGGGGGCCTGTAGAAGACTCCTTACTATTTTTGTTTTTGGCTGTCTCACCACCCTTCCCCTGGGGAGGTTTTGTGACCCCTTTCTTTTGGTCACCCCCTGTGGAAGTTTTGGACACCCTAGTCTTGACCCAATGGTCCGCTTTCTTTCCCAATTCTTGGGGGGAAATTGGTCCTAGGTCTACCAGATGCTGATGCAGTTTATCATTGAAACAATTACTTAATAGGTGTTCTTTCACAAATAAATTGTACAGCCCATCATAATTACTTACACCACTGCCTTGAATCCAAACATCTAGTGTTTTTACTGAGTAGTCTACAAAGTCAACCCAGGTCTGGCTCGAGGATTTTTGAGCCCCCCTGAATCTAATCCTATACTCCTCAGTGGAGAATCCAAAGCCCTCAATCAGGGTACCCTTCATGAGGTCATAAGATTCTGCATCTTTTCCAGAGAGTGTGAGGAGTCTATCCCTACACTTTCCTGTGAACATTTCCCAAAGGAGAGCACCCCAGTGAGATTTGTTCACTTTTCTGGTTACACAAGCCCTCTCAAAAGCTGTGAACCATTTGGTGATGTCATCACCATCTTCATATTTAGTTACAATCCCTTTAGGGATTTTCAACATGTCAGGAGAATCTCTGACCCTATTTATGTTGCTGCCACCATTGATGGGTCCTAGGCCCATCTCTTGTCTTTCCCTTTCTATGGCTAGGATCTGTCTTTCCAAAGCCAATCTTTTGGCCATCCTGGCTAACTGGATGTCCTCTTCACTAGAGTTATCCTCAGTGATTTCAGAGAGGTTGGTCCCTCCTGTGAGGGAGCCAGCATCTCTGACTATTATGCTTGGAGTCAGGGCTTGAGAGGCCCTGTCCTCCCTAGATAGGACTGGTAGGGGGTAATCACCCTCCAAGTCACTATCATCATCCTCTGTGTTGCCATTCTCAGAGGGGTTGGCCCTTTCAAACTCTGCCAACAGCTCCTGGAGCTGTAGTTTGGAAGGTCTGGGGCCCATTGGTATTTTCTTTAATTTACAGAGTGACCTTAGCTCCCTCATCTTAAGATGGAGGTAAGGTGTGGTGTCGAGTTCCACCACATTCACATCTGTACTGGACATTATGCTTCTAAAAGTTGGAATACTTTTTAAGAATCTAAAAACTAGTTCTAGAATCTAATTCAAACTTTTACCAAACTTTTAAACTCTAAAAGCAATGCTAACAGGGACTAACACAAGGCCCTAGCAGGACTTTAAAGAATTTAGGAAAAATTTCAAATTGCAAAAAATCAATTTCTAATGACAATTTTTGGAATTTGTCGTGTGGTCAGGTATTGGCTGAGTAGTCCAGCAAATGCAAAGTCTTGTATCCCACCGCTGATCCACCAATGTAGGAAGTTGGCTCTGTATGTGCTATTTCAAAGTAAGGAATAGCATGCACAGAGTCCAAGGGTTCCCCTTAGAGGTAAGATAGTGGCAAAAAGAGATAATACTAATGCTCTATTTTGTGGTAGTATGGTCGAGCAGTAGGCTTATCCAAGGAGTAGTGTTAAGCATTTGTTGTACATACACACAGGCAATAAATGAGGAACACACACTCAGAGACAAATCCAGCTGTTGGAAAATGGGTTATTGGTAGGGCAGGTAGGAACCTACACCTAGCAACAAGCCACTGACCTCCACATAGGTACAGTTAGGTCTCAGTAAATTAATCCCAGCTCAACCCTTGGTAGCTTAGCAACGAGCGTCAAGGCTTAACTTAGGAGACAAAGTGTAAAGCATTCAAATATCACAAAACAGTAATTAAATAAAACATAGGAAACAGTTTAAAAATCCAAAACCAATTTATAAAAATAGTTTATATTTTTATCTTTAAAATGACACAAAAACGATAAAAATCGGTTCAGGGGAACCGGAGATATGAATTTTTAAAGAATTATTACTTTTCTAGCGCTTAGAAACAAAAAGCGCCAATCGGGTCATCTGGTTGCACCTCGACCGGGGCAAAGTCAAACTTTCAGGCCGACCGCAATGGAGCCCTGCTCGGCTACAGGTCGCTGGAGGCCTCGGTTAAAAAGTTACCTTCTGACTTAGTCTTTATTTTGAAGTTTTTCTTCACCGGGACGAACCTGCCAGTTGAATCCGACCTCCTGGAGCCCTTGTCCGGATACGCGATGTGGGTTTCCTCGGTGGAGACTTTTACCTTCGGACTTAGTCGTTTTTTCGAGATGAAAATCCTTCGACCGGGGTAAACCTGGATCTTGATCCGACGTCCATGGAGCCCTTCTCGGATACGATGGCTGGGAGGTCCCGGTCAACTTTTTACGTTCGGACTTAGTCTCTTTTTTGGATGTTTTTCTTTACCGGGACGAACCACGAAGTCAGGCCGGGTCGCGGTTGAGGCAAGCCGGCTAGAATTTCCGCGGCGGGTCGGTCCCTCTCTGGAGCTTTTTTCCAAAAATTCTCAAATCTTTTCCAAACTTCTGGGGCTTCACCCAGATGTTCTTTTAAGGTTCTTTTGGGGTCCACAGCTCACCCCAAGGGTCCAGAAGTTCTGTGATGGTCCTTGGGGGGTGCGGACTTCAACTCCCAGAATGCACCTGGCGCAAACTCCTTTTTGGCCACTGGACAGTGGTCAGCAGGTCGCTTTCTTCAGGAGTTGGTGCAGGGGACTCTGGTTAGCAATTTTTCACCTGTAGCAAACAGGGAGTCCCTCCTTGAACCAGTTGAAGCCAGGCAAAGTCCTTCTTGTGGTGAAGCCCAAGTGTGCAGCTGGTGCAGTCCTTCTGAGTGCAGGTTCCAGGTGCAGGCCAGGGGTCCAGCAGGGCAGTCCTTCTTCTCCTTAAGTTCTTTCTTCTTGAAATTTGGTGGGGATCTGAGGCGTGGGTGCAGGTCTGCCAGTTTTATCCTTGCTCCTGGGTGAAAAGCAGGGGGGCCCTGGTTCTCCAATCAGGGACAGGGTCGTCCCCCTGTGATGACCACTTCCTGGGAAGTGTGGCAAAAATCCATCCCAGAAGGCAACAGTCTCTAAAAATCCAACATGGATGAATCTGATTTTTGGAGGTTACATCTGGCTGAGCCCACCCACTGGTGTGGCTAAAAATCATAAACACACCCCTCTCCTGCCCTCTCCTAATCTAATCAAGGGGGCACCTAATTGTCTGGGGTTGCAGGATGTGGGGGTGTTGCTGGGTGCTCCAAGTGTCCTTCTCTGCCTTTGAAGACCAGTTTGGCAGCCCTCCCCCTTCCTGCCTCACCATCTGCTGAGGGGAGATTCTCTCCCCCAAGCACATTCCTTTGTGTGAAGTCAGGCCACTTCACACCTCATCAAGGTAGCCTGGCAGAAGCTGCTGCAGGCTGGCCAATCAGAGCACAGCAGCCAAAACAATGCAGAGCTGAAATTGGCAACTTTTTAGGTAAAGTCTAAACTTTTTACCTGAACTAGTTATATTAAATCCAACAACTGGAAGTTGTGGGATTTATTACAACAATCAATTTGATACCAAATTCTTGGTATGTAACATTTAAGGAGACTTTAAAATTTAAAATAAAGTCTGCCCATTCTAGCCTATGAAGGCCCTTTACTTCAATGAGGGAAAAACGAATTTGGCTGTTTTTACCTCACCAGGGCTTATAAATCTATTTTTATAAAGTCCCTGCTTATAGTTACATGGCACCCAGCCCTAGGGGCACATAGGGCACACCTTAGGGGTGACTTATATCTAAAAATAAGGTAGTTTAAGACTTTGGAAGTACCTTTAATTCCAAAGTCGAATTTGCATATAACTTTAATTTAAAAGCAGCCAGCAAGGCAGGCTTGCTTTTAAAATGACACTGGGCACCTCAGCAGTGCACCTAGGTGTGCACCACCTATGCTGTGGTCCCTAAACCTACATGCCCTACCATATACTAGGGACTTATAGGTAGGTTAACTTAGCCAATTATAATTAGCCTAATTTGCATATCCATTTTACACAGAGCACAGGCCCTGGGACTGGTTAGAAGTACCCAGGGCACCATCAAAGTCAGGAAAACACCAGCAAAAAGAGGAAAATGGGGGCAAAAAGTTATGGGGCCTCTGCAATCAGCCCTGTTTTCTCACACAACCCCCCCCCCCCCCAGCCCACACGCCCAGGAGACTCAGCCCAACCCTGGGAGAGTCTTCCTGGCTTGTTAGGCGAGGAAGACAGTGAAGCAAACTGTCTGTCCCTTTGCAGGGCCTACTCTGCCTTATATCCTCCTGTCAGGGTCACTCCCTATGGGTAGTGAAGCCATCCCAACAGTAAAAGGACCCAACTCAAACTGAAACTTTCCTCTAGGGGGGTCTTCCTCCTTTCTCTCTGCCAACTTGGGTAGTGAGGTGCCCACCTCCCCTACTCCAAACTTTGCTAGGGCAACACCTAGCTTACCCAAAGAGGTCACCCAACACTTGAGCAACCCCACCATGACCAACAGGGTCAGGGGGCCTACTTTGCTATTGGCCCTGGGGTCTGCCTCCCAGGCCAAGTACATTGCTGCCAGGAAGGCTAGCACCCAGCAGAGGCTACTGACAGCTATCAGTACCCAGAACCACACCCTAAGCTCTCCACTGACAGGAGGCTGATCTGCTTTAGGGGCTTCTTTGGGGTCCTGGCACCCCTCTTGCTGTCTAGAGTGGGGGGCTACCACCTCCTGTGGCAGACACCCTCCTTCCACTCTCTCTTCTGTCAGTGCAGGGGCAACACCTTGCATCTAGACAGCTGCCTGACTACTCAGGACTTCCTTGGGGTCAGGTGAGGCCTCACCAGTGCCAACTCTGGGCTCCCCCCTTACTGGGGCAGAAGGCCCTTGGCTCCCTGGAACTCTCTTTAAGAGTGGCCTACCCTTCCTTTTCTTCTTTCCTTTTCTTGGGGACCCCTGTCTCCTAACTGTAGGGACTGACTCCCCAGGACTTTGGGTTGGGGGGGCGCCCTGGGCGACCACCCCATCTGTGACCAGACTCACCTCTGGGAGGTCATTGCCCAGGATACAATCTAGGGGAAGGTCAGCACTGACTACCACCCTAATCCAGTCAAGGATACCCTCCCTCTCTAGGGGCACTATGGCTACAGGTTTGGAGGTGACCTCCCCTGTGCTATCCTGACTTTCTTTGTCTTTCCTGGGACATACATGTCTGGGGTCACTAACCGGTCACTCACTATAGTGTGACTGGCACAGGTGTCTCTCAGGCCAGTGGTAGGGATCCCATTCACTTGAATGTCGTGGAAGTGCCTACTCCCACCCTCAGGGATCACCAGCTTACCATCTGGTCCTGTCTCCCAGCTAAATGCTAGGAGGACTTCATCATCTGAGGAATCCTCCTCTATGGCTACACTGGACAGCCCAGTGCTAACCACCTTCTTTGGACAGGCTGCATCTCCTCTGAAGTGACCTGTCTGCTGACAGTCAAAGCAAGCCCTACTGTCCAAGAGCTTTTTTAACCCTTGGTCTAACTGTCTCTGCTGGTCAGAGTGGGATTTACTCTCCTCCTTCTTAGGGTTCTGGGGTACAGAGGGAGTCTCTGTGGTGGGCTTACCACCTCCCTCCTTAGGTTTTTGGGGACCTGTCCCCCCCTTCTTGGAGTCTCCCCCCTGGGACTTGACAACCACCCTGGTTCTCAACCACTCATCAGCTGCCTCCCCTAGCTCTCTAGGGTTGGTCTGCTTAGAGTCCACTAGATGCTGGCGTAACCTTTCTTGGATACAATTGGTCAAGATGTGCTCTCTCATGATCAGATTGTATAACCCCTCATAAGTATCTACTTTGTTACCAATAATCCAGCCCTCTAGTGCCTTTAGTGAAATGTCCACAAAGTCAACCCAAGACTGGGTACTGACCTTCTGGGTGTCCCTGAACTTCATTCTATATTGCTCTGGGGTCAGACCAAACTTCTTGGCTAAGCACCTCTTCATACTAGGGTATGAATCTGCCTCCTCCCCCCTTAAGGTGAGAAGCCTATCCCTCCCTGAGTTGGGGACCAACTCCCACAAAAGGGAACCCCAGTATTGAGGCCTAACCCTTCTCATTTGGAGTGCCCTCTCAAAGGCCCCCAGCCACTTATCTATGTCATCCCCCTCTACATAAGCAGGAACCACCTCCTTGGGTAATCTGGGGCAAACTCCCCCAACCCATGGACACCTCAGCTTCTTTATCGCTGCTTCCATCTCTTTTCTCTTTGTATGCCCACTTTTTCTTTTCTAGGGCCAGCTTCTCAGCTTCCAAAGCTATGTATGCTAGCTGGGCTTCCAGCTCTCTTTCTCTGATGGATGGGTTCTCTCCTCCTGAAAGGACCCCCTTCCCACCACTAGATTTGGATCTGCCCCTAGTGACTGTATTTACTGAGGACCGTTCTTCCTCGTCCTCACTTAGGGTCAGATGCCTTCCCTCCCCTGAGTGGTTAGAGCTTGCATCCTCCCTTCTTTCTCCCTCCTCTGGAGCTTCTTCTGACTCTACCTCTTGGGCCTCAGCCCATGCTGTCAGGGATGTGATCAGGATTTGCTTCCTGAGATCAGTGGTTGCAGGCAACCCTCTTTCAATACACAACCCCCTAAGCTGGACTACTGTCAGTGTGGGTAGGCTAGCCAGATCAAGCTCCATGGTTCCCTAGTTTTGTGTCAACAAAAACTTTTTGCAAAAATTGGAAACAAGAATTTAGAAAAATTACAAAAATTCAATAATTGAAATTAATCCAAATTAGAAATTAAAAACAATTTTTGCACTAGGACAATTTAAATGATTTTTAATTAGTTTTACCCAAAACTGTAACGTGATATTGAACACAAGTACAGGATCCCGTCGCTGCTTCCAATTATGTTGGAAAATGGGTTATTGGTAGGGCAGGTAGGAACCTACACCTAGCAACAAGCCACTAACCTCCACATAGGTACAGTTAGGTCTCAGTAAATTAATCCCAGCTCAACCCTTGGTAGCTTGGCAACGAGCGTCAAGGCTTAACTTAGGAGAAAAAGTGTAAAGCATTCAAATATCACAAAACAGTAATTAAATAAAACATAGGAAACAGTTTAAAAATCCAAAACCAATTTATAAAAATAGTTTATATTTTTATCTTTAAAATGACACAAAAACGATTAAAATCGGTTCAGGGGAACCGGAGATATGAATTTGTAAAGAATTATTACTTTTCTAGCGCTTAGAAACCAAAAGCGCCAATCGGGTCATCTGGTTGCACCTCGACCGGGGCAAAGTCAAACTTTCAGGCCGACCGCGATGGAGCCCTGCTCGGCTACAGGTCGCGGGAGGCCTCGGTTAAAAAGTTACCTTCTGACTTAGTCTTTATTTTGAAGTTTTTCTTCACCGGGACGAACCTGCCAGTTGAATCCGACCTCCTGGAGCCCTTGTCCGGATACGCGATGTGGGTTTCCTCGGTGGAGACTTTTACCTTCGGACTTAGTCGTTTTTTCAAGATGAAAATCCTTCGACCGGGGTAAACCTGGATCTTGATCCGACGTCCATGGAGCCCTTCTCGGATACGATGGCTGGGAGGTCCCGGTCAACTTTTTACGTTGGGACTTAGTCTCTTTTTTGGATGTTTTTCTTTACCGGGACGAACCACGAAGTCAGGCCGGGTCGCGGTTGAGGCAAGCCGGCTAGAATTTCCGCGGCGGGTCGGTCCCTCTCTGGAGCTTTTTTCCAAAAATTCTCAAATCTTTTCCAAACTTCTGGGGCTTCACCCAGATGTTCTTTTAAGGTTCTTTTGGGGTCCACAGCTCACCCCAAGGGTCCAGAAGTTCTGTGATGGTCCTTGGGGGGTGCGGACTTCAACTCCCAGAATGCACCTGGCGCAAACTCCTTTTTGGCCACTGGACAGTGGTCAGCTGGTCGCTTTCTTCAGGAGTTGGTGCAGGGGACTCTGGTTAGCAATTTTTCACCTGTAGCAAACAGGGAGTCCCTCCTTGAACCAGTTGAAGCCAGGCAAAGTCCTTCTTGTGGTGAAGCCCAAGTGTGCAGCTGGTGCAGTCCTTCTGAGTGCAGGTTCCAGGTGCAGGCCAGGGGTCCAGCAGGGCAGTCCTTCTTCTCCTTAAGTTCTTTCTTCTTGAAATTTGGTGGGGATCTGAGGCGTGGGTGCAGGTCTGCCAGTTTTATCCTTGCTCCTGGGTGAAAAGCAGGGGGGCCCTGGTTCTCCAATCAGGGACAGGGTCGTCCCCCTGTGATGACCACTTCCTGGGAAGAGTGGCAAAAATCCATCCCAGAAGGCAACAGTCTCTAAAAATCCAACATGGATGAATCTGATTTTTGGAGGTTACATCTGGCTGAGCCCACCCACTGGTGTGGCTAAAAATCATAAACACACCCCTCTCCTGCCCTCTCCTAATCTAATCAAGGGGGCACCTAATTGTCTGGGGTTGCAGGATGTGGGGGTGTTGCTGGGTGCTCCAAGTGTCCTTCTCTGCCTTTGAAGACCAGTTTGGCAGCCCTCCCCCTTCCTGCCTCACCATCTGCTGAGGGGAGATTCTCTCCCCCAAGCACATTCCTTTGTGTGAAGTCAGGCCACTTCACACCTCATCAAGGTAGCCTGGCAGAAGCTGCTGCAGGCTGGCCAATCAGAGCACAGCAGCAAAAACAATGCAGAGCTGAAATTGGCAACTTTTTAGGTAAAGTCTAAACTTTTTACCTGAACTAGTTATATTAAATCCAACAACTGGAAGTTGTGGGATTTATTACAACAATCAATTTGATACCAAATTCTTGGTATGTAACATTTAAGGAGACTTTAAAATTTAAAATAAAGTCTGCCCATTCTAGCCTATGAAGGCCCTTTACTTCAATGAGGGAAAAACGAATTTGGCTGTTTTTACCTCACCAGGGCTTATAAATCTATTTTTATAAAGTCCCTGCTTATAGTTACATGGCACCCAGCCCTAGGGGCACATAGGGCACACCTTAGGGGTGACTTATATGTAAAAATAAGGTAGTTTAAGACTTTGGAAGTACCTTTAATTCCAAAGTCGAATTTGCATATAACTTTAATTTAAAAGCAGCCAGCAAGGCAGGCTTGCTTTTAAAATGACACTGGGCACCTCAGCAGTGCACCTAGGTGTGCACCACCTATGCTGTGGTCCCTAAACCTACATGCCCTACCATATACTAGGGACTTATAGGTAGGTTAACTTAGCCAATTATAATTAGCCTAATTTGCATATCCATTTTACACAGAGCACAGGCCCTGGGACTGGTTAGAAGTACCCAGGGCACCATCAAAGTCAGGAAAACACCAGCAAAAAGAGGAAAATGGGGGCAAAACGTTATGGGGCCTCTGCAATCAGCCCTGTTTTCTCACACAACCCCCCCCCCCAGCCCACACGCCCAGGAGACTCAGCCCAACCCTGGGAGAGTCTTCCTGGCTTGTTAGGCGAGGAAGACAGTGAAGCAAACTGGCTGTCCCTTTGCAGGGCCTACTCTGCCTTATATCCTCCTGTCAGGGTCACTCCCTATGGGTAGTGAAGCCATCCCAACAGTAAAAGGACCCAACTCAAACTGAAACTTTCCTCTAGGGGGGTCTTCCTCCTTTCTCTCTGCCAACTTGGGTAGTGAGGTGCCCACCTCCCCTACTCCAAACTTTGCTAGGGCAACACCTAGCTTACCCAAAGAGGTCACCCAACACTTGAGCAACCCCACCATGACCAACAGGGTCAGGGGGCCTACTTTGCTATTGGCCCTGGGGTCTGCCTCCCAGGCCAAGTACATTGCTGCCAGGAAGGCTAGCACCCAGCAGAGGCTACTGACAGCTATCAGTACCCAGAACCACACCCTAAGCTCTCCACTGACAGGTGGCTGATCTGCTTTAGGGGCTTCTTTGGGGTCCTGGCACCCCTCTTGCTGTCTAGAGTGGGGGGCTACCACCTCCTGTGGCAGACACCCTCCTTCCACTCTCTCTTCTGTCAGTGCAGGGGCAACACCTTGCATCTAGACAGCTGCCTGACTACTCAGGACTTCCTTGGGGTCAGGTGAGGCCTCACCAGTGCCAACTCTGGGCTCCCCCCTTACTGGGGCAGAAGGCCCTTAGCTCCCTGGAACTCTCTTTAAGAGTGGCCTACCCTTCCTTTTCTTCTTTCCTTTTCTTGGGGACCCCTGTCTCCTAACTGTAGGGACTGACTCCCCAGGACTTTGGGTGGGGGGGGCGCCCTGGGCGACCACCCCATCTGTGACCAGACTCACCTCTGGGAGGTCATTGCCCAGGATACAATCTAGGGGAAGGTCAGCACTGACTACCACTCTAATCCAGTCAAGGATACCCTCCCTCTCTAGGGGCACTATGGCTACAGGTTTGGAGGTGACCTCCCCTGTGGCTATCCTGACTTTCTTTGTCTTTCCTGGGACATACATGTCTGGGGTCACTAACCGGTCACTCACTATAGTGTGACTGGCACAGGTGTCTCTCAGGCCAGTGGTAGGGATCCCATTCACTTGAATGTGGTGGAAGTGCCTACTCCCACCCTCAGGGATCACCAGCTTACCATCTGGTCCTGTCTCCCAGCTAAATGCTAGGAGGACTTCATCATCTGAGGAATCCTCCTCTATGGCTACACTGGACAGCCCAGTGCTAACCACCTTCTTTGGACAGGCTGCATCTCCTCTGAAGTGACCTGTCTGCTGACAGTCAAAGCAAGCCCTACTGTCCAAGAGCTTTTTTAACCCTTGGTCTAACTGTCTCTGCTGGTCAGAGTGGGATTTACTCTCCTCCTTCTTAGGGTTCTGGGGTACAGAGGGAGTCTCTGTGGTGGGCTTACCACCTCCCTCCTTAGGTTTTTGGGGACCTGTCCCCCCCTTCTTGGAGTCTCCCCCCTGGGACTTGACAACCACCCTGGTTCTCAACCACTCATCAGCTGCCTCCCCTAGCTCTCTAGGGTTGGTCTGCTTAGAGTCCACTAGATGCTGGCGTAACCTTTCTTGGATACAATTGGTCAAGATGTGCTCTCTCATGATCAGATTGTATAACCCCTCATAAGTATCTACTTTGTTACCAATAATCCAGCCCTCTAGTGCCTTTAGTGAAATGTCCACAAAGTCAACCCAAGACTGGGTACTGACCTTCTGGGTGTCCCTGAACTTCATTCTATATTGCTCTGGGGTCAGACCAAACTTCTTGGCTAAGCACCTCTTCATACTAGGGTATGAATCTGCCTCCTCCCCCCTTAAGGTGAGAAGCCTATCCCTCCCTGAGTTGGGGACCAACTCCCACAAAAGGGAACCCCAGTATTGAGGCCTAACCCTTCTCATTTGGAGTGCCCTCTCAAAGGCCCCCAGCCACTTATCTATGTCATCCCCCTCTACATAAGCAGGAACCACCCCCTTGGGTAATCTGGGGCAAACTCCCCCACCCATGGACACCTCAGCTTCTTTATCGCTGCTTCCATCTCTTTTCTCTTTGTATGCCCACTTTTTCTTTTCTAGGGCCAGCTTCTCAGCTTCCAAAGCTATGTATGCTAGCTGGGCTTCCAGCTCTCTTTCTCTGATGGATGGGTTCTCTCCTCCTGAAAGGACCCCCTTCCCACCACTAGATTTGGATCTGCCCCTAGTGACTGTATTTACTGAGGACCGTTCTTCCTCGTCCTCACTTAGGGTCAGATGCCTTCCCTCCCCTGAGTGGTTAGAGCTTGCATCCTCCCTTCTTTCTCCCTCCTCTGGAGCTTCTTCTGACTCTACCTCTTGGGCCTCAGCCCATGCTGTCAGGGATGTGATCAGGATTTGCTTCCTGAGATCAGTGGTTGCAGGCAACCCTCTTTCAATACACAACCCCCTAAGCTGGACTACTGTCAGTGTGGGTAGGCTAGCCAGATCAAGCTCCATGGTTCCCTAGTTTTGTGTCAACAAAAACTTTTTGCAAAAATTGGAAACAAGAATTTAGAAAAATTACAAAAATTCAATAATTGAAATTAATCCAAATTAGAAATTAAAAACAATTTTTGCACTAGGACAATTTAAAGGATTTTTAATTTGTTTTACCCAAAACTGTAACGTGATATTGAACACAAGTACAGGATCCCGTCGCTGCTTCCAATTATGTTGGAAAATGGGTTATTGGTAGGGCAGGTAGGAACCTACACCTAGCAACAAGCCACTAACCTCCACATAGGTACAGTTAGGTCTCAGTAAATTAATCCCAGCTCAACCCTTGGTAGCTTGGCAACGAGCGTCAAGGCTTAACTTAGGAGAAAAAGTGTAAAGCATTCAAATATCACAAAACAGTAATTAAATAAAACATAGGAAACAGTTTAAAAATCCAAAACCAATTTATAAAAATAGTTTATATTTTTATCTTTAAAATGACACAAAAACGATTAAAATCGGTTCAGGGGAACCGGAGATATGAATTTTTAAAGAATTATTACTTTTCTAGCGCTTAGAAACCAAAAGCGCCAATCGGGTCATCTGGTTGCACCTCGACCGGGGCAAAGTCAAACTTTCAGGCCGACCGCGATGGAGCCCTGCTCGGCTACAGGTCGCGGGAGGCCTCGGTTAAAAAGTTACCTTCTGACTTAGTCTTTATTTTGAAGTTTTTCTTCACCGGGACGAACCTGCCAGTTGAATCCGACCTCCTGGAGCCCTTGTCCGGATACGCGATGTGGGTTTCCTCGGTGGAGACTTTTACCTTCGGACTTAGTCGTTTTTTCAAGATGAAAATCCTTCGACCGGGGTAAACCTGGATCTTGATCCGACGTCCATGGAGCCCTTCTCGGATACGATGGCTGGGAGGTCCCGGTCAACTTTTTACGTTCGGACTTAGTCTCTTTTTTGGATGTTTTTCTTTACCGGGACGAACCACGAAGTCAGGCCGGGTCGCGGTTGAGGCAAGCCGGCTAGAATTTCCACGGCGGGTCGGTCCCTCTCTGGAGCTTTTTTCCAAAAATTCTCAAATCTTTTCCAAACTTCTGGGGCTTCACCCAGATGTTCTTTTAAGGTTCTTTTGGGGTCCACAGCTCACCCCAAGGGTCCAGAAGTTCTGTGATGGTCCTTGGGGGGTGCGGACTTCAACTCCCAGAATGCACCTGGCGCAAACTCCTTTTTGGCCACTGGACAGTGGTCAGCAGGTCGCTTTCTTCAGGAGTTGGTGCAGGGGACTCTGGTTAGCAATTTTTCACCTGTAGCAAACAGGGAGTCCCTCCTTGAACAAGTTGAAGCCAGGCAAAGTCCTTCTTGTGGTGAAGCCCAAGTGTGCAGCTGGTGCAGTCCTTCTGAGTGCAGGTTCCAGGTGCAGGCCAGGGGTCCAGCAGGGCAGTCCTTCTTCTCCTTAAGTTCTTTCTTCTTGAAATTTGGTGGGGATCTGAGGCGTGGGTGCAGGTCTGCCAGTTTTATCCTTGCTCCTGGGTGAAAAGCAGGGGGGCCCTGGTTCTCCAATCAGGGACAGGGTCGTCCACCTGTGATGACCACTTCCTGGGAAGTGTAGCAAAAATCCATCCCAGAAGGCAACAGTCTCTAAAAATCCAACATGGATGAATCTGATTTTTGGAGGTTACATCTGGCTGAGCCCACCCACTGGTGTGGCTAAAAATCATAAACACACCCCTCTCCTGCCCTCTCCTAATCTAATCAAGGGGGCACCTAATTGTCTGGGGTTGCAGGATGTGGGGGTGTTGCTGGGTGCTCCAAGTGTCCTTCTCTGCCTTTGAAGACCAGTTTGGCAGCCCTCCCCCTTCCTGCCTCACCATCTGCTGAGGGGAGATTATCTCCCCCAAGCACATTCCTTTGTGTGAAGTCAGGCCACTTCACACCTCATCAAGGTAGCCTGGCAGAAGCTGCTGCAGGCTGGCCAATCAGAGCACAGCAGCAAAAACAATGCAGAGCTGAAATTGGCAACTTTTTAGGTAAAGTCTAAACTTTTTACCTGAACTAGTTATATTAAATCCAACAACTGGAAGTTGTGGGATTTATTACAACAATCAATTTGATACCAAATTCTTGGTATGTAACATTTAAGGAGACTTTAAAATTTAAAATAAAGTCTGCCCATTCTAGCCTATGAAGGCCCTTTACTTCAATGAGGGAAAAACGAATTTGGCTGTTTTTACCTCACCAGGGCTTATAAATCTATTTTTATAAAGTCCCTGCTTATAGTTACATGGCACCCAGCCCTAGGGGCACATAGGGCACACCTTAGGGGTGACTTATATGTAAAAATAAGGTAGTTTAAGACTTTGGAAGTACCTTTAATTCCAAAGTCGAATTTGCATATAACTTTAATTTAAAAGCAGCCAGCAAGGCAGGCTTGCTTTTAAAATGACACTGGGCACCTCAGCAGTGCACCTAGGTGTGCACCACCTATGCTGTGGTCCCTAAACCTACATGCCCTACCATATACTAGGGACTTATAGGTAGGTTAACTTAGCCAATTATAATTAGCCTAATTTGCATATCCATTTTACACAGAGCACAGGCCCTGGGACTGGTTAGAAGTACCCAGGGCACCATCAAAGTCAGGAAAACACCAGCAAAAAGAGGAAAATGGGGGCAAAAAGTTATGGGGCCTCTGCAATCAGCCCTGTTTTCTCACACAACCCCCCCCCCCAGCCCACACGCCCAGGAGACTCAGCCCAACCCTGGGAGAGTCTTCCTGGCTTGTTAGGCGAGGAAGACAGTGAAGCAAACTGGCTGTCCCTTTGCAGGGCCTACTCTGCCTTATATCCTCCTGTCAGGGTCACTCCCTATGGGTAGTGAAGCCATCCCAACAGTAAAAGGACCCAACTCAAACTGAAACTTTCCTCTAGGGGGGTCTTCCTCCTTTCTCTCTGCCAACTTGGGTAGTGAGGTGCCCACCTCCCCTACTCCAAACTTTGCTAGGGCAACACCTAGCTTACCCAAAGAGGTCACCCAACACTTGAGCAACCCCACCATGACCAACAGGGTCAGGGGGCCTACTTTGCTATTGGCCCTGGGGTCTGCCTCCCAGGCCAAGTACATTGCTGCCAGGAAGGCTAGCACCCAGCAGAGGCTACTGACAGCTATCAGTACCCAGAACCACACCCTAAGCTCTCCACTGACAGGTGGCTGATCTGCTTTAGGGGCTTCTTTGGGGTCCTGGCACCCCTCTTGCTGTCTAGAGTGAGGGGCTACCACCTCCTGTGGCAGACACCCTCCTTCCACTCTCTCTTCTGTCAGTGCAGGGGCAACACCTTGCATCTAGACAGCTGCCTGACTACTCAGGACTTCCTTGGGGTCAGGTGAGGCCTCACCAGTGCCAACTCTGGGCTCCCCCCTTACTGGGGCAGAAGGCCCTTGGCTCCCTGGAACTCTCTTTAAGAGTGGCCTACCCTTCCTTTTCTTCTTTCCTTTTCTTGGGGACCCCTGTCTCCTAACTGTAGGGACTGACTCCCCAGGACTTTGGGTGGGGGGGGCGCCCTGGGCGACCACCCCATCTGTGACCAGACTCACCTCTGGGAGGTCATTGCCCAGGATACAATCTAGGGGAAGGTCAGCACTGACTACCACTCTAATCCAGTCAAGGATACCCTCCCTCTCTAGGGGCACTATGGCTACAGGTTTGGAGGTGACCTCCCCTGTGGCTATCCTGACTTTCTTTGTCTTTCCTGGGACATACATGTCTGGGGTCACTAACCGGTCACTCACTATAGTGTGACTGGCACAGGTGTCTCTCAGGCCAGTGGTAGGGATCCCATTCACTTGAATGTGGTGGAAGTGCCTACTCCCACCCTCAGGGATCACAAGCTTACCATCTGGTCCTGTCTCCCAGCTAAATGCTAGGAGGACTTCATCATCTGAGGAATCCTCCTCTATGGCTACACTGGACAGCCCAGTGCTAACCACCTTCTTTGGACAGGCTGCATCTCCTCTGAAGTGACCTGTCTGCTGACAGTCAAAGCAAGCCCTACTGTCCAAGAGCTTTTTTAACCCTTGGTCTAACTGTCTCTGCTGGTCAGAGTGGGATTTACTCTCCTCCTTCTTAGGGTTCTGGGGTACAGAGGGAGTCTCTGTGGTGGGCTTACCACCTCCCTCCTTAGGTTTTTGGGGACCTGTCCCCCCCTTCTTGGAGTCTCCCCCCTGGGACTTGACAACCACCCTGGTTCTCAACCACTCATCAGCTGCCTCCCCTAGCTCTCTAGGGTTGGTCTGCTTAGAGTCCACTAGATGCTGGCGTAACCTTTCTTGGATACAATTGGTCAAGATGTGCTCTCTCATGATCAGATTGTATAACCCCTCATAAGTATCTACTTTGTTACCAATAATCCAGCCCTCTAGTGCCTTTAGTGAAATGTCCACAAAGTCAACCCAAGACTGGGTACTGACCTTCTGGGTGTCCCTGAACTTCATTCTATATTGCTCTGGGGTCAGACCAAACTTCTTGGCTAAGCACCTCTTCATACTAGGGTATGAATCTGCCTCCTCCCCCCTTAAGGTGAGAAGCCTATCCCTCCCTGAGTTGGGGACCAACTCCCACAAAAGGGAACCCCAGTATTGAGGCCTAACCCTTCTCATTTGGAGTGCCCTCTCAAAGGCCCCCAGCCACTTATCTATGTCATCCCCCTCTACATAAGCAGGAACCACCCCCTTGGGTAATCTGGGGCAAACTCCCCCACCCATGGACACCTCAGCTTCTTTATCGCTGCTTCCATCTCTTTTCTCTTTGTATGCCCACTTTTTCTTTTCTAGGGCCAGCTTCTCAGCTTCCAAAGCTATGTATGCTAGCTGGGCTTCCAGCTCTCTTTCTCTGATGGATGGGTTCTCTCCTCCTGAAAGGACCCCCTTCCCACCACTAGATTTGGATCTGCCCCTAGTGACTGTATTTACTGAGGACCGTTCTTCCTCGTCCTCACTTAGGGTCAGATGCCTTCCCTCCCCTGAGTGGTTAGAGCTTGCATCCTCCCTTCTTTCTCCCTCCTCTGGAGCTTCTTCTGACTCTACCTCTTGGGCCTCAGCCCATGCTGTCAGGGATGTGATCAGGATTTGCTTCCTGAGATCAGTGGTTGCAGGCAACCCTCTTTCAATACACAACCCCCTAAGCTGGACTACTGTCAGTGTGGGTAGGCTAGCCAGATCAAGCTCCATGGTTCCCTAGTTTTGTGTCAACAAAAACTTTTTGCAAAAATTGGAAACAAGAATTTAGAAAAATTACAAAAATTCAATAATTGAAATTAATCCAAATTAGAAATTAAAAACAATTTTTGCACTAGGACAATTTAAAGGATTTTTAATTTGTTTTACCCAAAACTGTAACGTGATATTGAACACAAGTACAGGATCCCGTCGCTGCTTCCAATTATGTTGGAAAATGGGTTATTGGTAGGGCAGGTAGGAACCTACACCTAGCAACAAGCCACTAACCTCCACATAGGTACAGTTAGGTCTCAGTAAATTAATCCCAGCTCAACCCTTGGTAGCTTGGCAACGAGCGTCAAGGCTTAACTTAGGAGAAAAAGTGTAAAGCATTCAAATATCACAAAACAGTAATTAAATAAAACATAGGAAACAGTTTAAAAATCCAAAACCAATTTATAAAAATAGTTTATATTTTTATCTTTAAAATGACACAAAAACGATTAAAATCGGTTCAGGGGAACCGGAGATATGAATTTTTAAAGAATTATTACTTTTCTAGCGCTTAGAAACCAAAAGCGCCAATCGGGTCATCTGGTTGCACCTCGACCGGGGCAAAGTCAAACTTTCAGGCCGACCGCGATGGAGCCCTGCTCGGCTACAGGTCGCGGGAGGCCTCGGTTAAAAAGTTACCTTCTGACTTAGTCTTTATTTTGAAGTTTTTCTTCACCGGGACGAACCTGCCAGTTGAATCCGACCTCCTGGAGCCCTTGTCCGGATACGCGATGTGGGTTTCCTCGGTGGAGACTTTTACCTTCGGACTTAGTCGTTTTTTCAAGATGAAAATCCTTCGACCGGGGTAAACCTGGATCTTGATCCGACGTCCATGGAGCCCTTCTCGGATACGATGGCTGGGAGGTCCCGGTCAACTTTTTACGTTCGGACTTAGTCTCTTTTTTGGATGTTTTTCTTTACCGGGACGAACCACGAAGTCAGGCCGGGTCGCGGTTGAGGCAAGCCGGCTAGAATTTCCGCGGCGGGTCGGTCCCTCTCTGGAGCTTTTTTCCAAAAATTCTCAAATCTTTTCCAAACTTCTGGGGCTTCACCCAGATGTTCTTTTAAGGTTCTTTTGGGGTCCACAGCTCACCCCAAGGGTCCAGAAGTTCTGTGATGGTCCTTGGGGGGTGCGGACTTCAACTCCCAGAATGCACCTGGCGCAAACTCCTTTTTGGCCACTGGACAGTGGTCAGCAGGTCGCTTTCTTCAGGAGTTGGTGCAGGGGACTCTGGTTAGCAATTTTTCACCTGTAGCAAACAGGGAGTCCCTCCTTGAACCAGTTGAAGCCAGGCAAAGTCCTTCTTGTGGTGAAGCCCAAGTGTGCAGCTGGTGCAGTCCTTCTGAGTGCAGGTTCCAGGTGCAGGCCAGGGGTCCAGCAGGGCAGTCCTTCTTCTCCTTAAGTTCTTTCTTCTTGAAATTTGGTGGGGATCTGAGGCGTGGGTGCAGGTCTGCCAGTTTTATCCTTGCTCCTGGGTGAAAAGCAGGGGGGCCCTGGTTCTCCAATCAGGGACAGGGTCGTCCACCTGTGATGACCACTTCCTGGGAAGTGTAGCAAAAATCCATCCCAGAAGGCAACAGTCTCTAAAAATCCAACATGGATGAATCTGATTTTTGGAGGTTACATCTGGCTGAGCCCACCCACTGGTGTGGCTAAAAATCATAAACACACCCCTCTCCTGCCCTCTCCTAATCTAATCAAGGGGGCACCTAATTGTCTGGGGTTGCAGGATGTGGGGGTGTTGCTGGGTGCTCCAAGTGTCCTTCTCTGCCTTTGAAGACCAGTTTGGCAGCCCTCCCCCTTCCTGCCTCACCATCTGCTGAGGGGAGATTATCTCCCCCAAGCACATTCCTTTGTGTGAAGTCAGGCCACTTCACACCTCATCAAGGTAGCCTGGCAGAAGCTGCTGCAGGCTGGCCAATCAGAGCACAGCAGCAAAAACAATGCAGAGCTGAAATTGGCAACTTTTTAGGTAAAGTCTAAACTTTTTACCTGAACTAGTTATATTAAATCCAACAACTGGAAGTTGTGGGATTTATTACAACAATCAATTTGATACCAAATTCTTGGTATGTAACATTTAAGGAGACTTTAAAATTTAAAATAAAGTCTGCCCATTCTAGCCTATGAAGGCCCTTTACTTCAATGAGGGAAAAACGAATTTGGCTGTTTTTACCTCACCAGGGCTTATAAATCTATTTTTATAAAGTCCCTGCTTATAGTTACATGGCACCCAGCCCTAGGGGCACATAGGGCACACCTTAGGGGTGACTTATATGTAAAAATAAGGTAGTTTAAGACTTTGGAAGTACCTTTAATTCCAAAGTCGAATTTGCATATAACTTTAATTTAAAAGCAGCCAGCAAGGCAGGCTTGCTTTTAAAATGACACTGGGCACCTCAGCAGTGCACCTAGGTGTGCACCACCTATGCTGTGGTCCCTAAACCTACATGCCCTACCATATACTAGGGACTTATAGGTAGGTTAACTTAGCCAATTATAATTAGCCTAATTTGCATATCCATTTTACACAGAGCACAGGCCCTGGGACTGGTTAGAAGTACCCAGGGCACCATCAAAGTCAGGAAAACACCAGCAAAAAGAGGAAAATGGGGGCAAAAAGTTATGGGGCCTCTGCAATCAGCCCTGTTTTCTCACACAACCCCCCCCCCCAGCCCACACGCCCAGGAGACTCAGCCCAACCCTGGGAGAGTCTTCCTGGCTTGTTAGGCGAGGAAGACAGTGAAGCAAACTGGCTGTCCCTTTGCAGGGCCTACTCTGCCTTATATCCTCCTGTCAGGGTCACTCCCTATGGGTAGTGAAGCCATCCCAACAGTAAAAGGACCCAACTCAAACTGAAACTTTCCTCTAGGGGGGTCTTCCTCCTTTCTCTCTGCCAACTTGGGTAGTGAGGTGCCCACCTCCCCTACTCCAAACTTTGCTAGGGCAACACCTAGCTTACCCAAAGAGGTCACCCAACACTTGAGCAACCCCACCATGACCAACAGGGTCAGGGGGCCTACTTTGCTATTGGCCCTGGGGTCTGCCTCCCAGGCCAAGTACATTGCTGCCAGGAAGGCTAGCACCCAGCAGAGGCTACTGACAGCTATCAGTACCCAGAACCACACCCTAAGCTCTCCACTGACAGGTGGCTGATCTGCTTTAGGGGCTTCTTTGGGGTCCTGGCACCCCTCTTGCTGTCTAGAGTGAGGGGCTACCACCTCCTGTGGCAGACACCCTCCTTCCACTCTCTCTTCTGTCAGTGCAGGGGCAACACCTTGCATCTAGACAGCTGCCTGACTACTCAGGACTTCCTTGGGGTCAGGTGAGGCCTCACCAGTGCCAACTCTGGGCTCCCCCCTTACTGGGGCAGAAGGCCCTTGGCTCCCTGGAACTCTCTTTAAGAGTGGCCTACCCTTCCTTTTCTTCTTTCCTTTTCTTGGGGACCCCTGTCTCCTAACTGTAGGGACTGACTCCCCAGGACTTTGGGTGGGGGGGGCGCCCTGGGCGACCACCCCATCTGTGACCAGACTCACCTCTGGGAGGTCATTGCCCAGGATACAATCTAGGGGAAGGTCAGCACTGACTACCACTCTAATCCAGTCAAGGATACCCTCCCTCTCTAGGGGCACTATGGCTACAGGTTTGGAGGTGACCTCCCCTGTGGCTATCCTGACTTTCTTTGTCTTTCCTGGGACATACATGTCTGGGGTCACTAACCGGTCACTCACTATAGTGTGACTGGCACAGGTGTCTCTCAGGCCAGTGGTAGGGATCCCATTCACTTGAATGTGGTGGAAGTGCCTACTCCCACCCTCAGGGATCACAAGCTTACCATCTGGTCCTGTCTCCCAGCTAAATGCTAGGAGGACTTCATCATCTGAGGAATCCTCCTCTATGGCTACACTGGACAGCCCAGTGCTAACCACCTTCTTTGGACAGGCTGCATCTCCTCTGAAGTGACCTGTCTGCTGACAGTCAAAGCAAGCCCTACTGTCCAAGAGCTTTTTTAACCCTTGGTCTAACTGTCTCTGCTGGTCAGAGTGGGATTTACTCTCCTCCTTCTTAGGGTTCTGGGGTACAGAGGGAGTCTCTGTGGTGGGCTTACCACCTCCCTCCTTAGGTTTTTGGGGACCTGTCCCCCCCTTCTTGGAGTCTCCCCCCTGGGACTTGACAACCACCCTGGTTCTCAACCACTCATCAGCTGCCTCCCCTAGCTCTCTAGGGTTGGTCTGCTTAGAGTCCACTAGATGCTGGCGTAACCTTTCTTGGATACAATTGGTCAAGATGTGCTCTCTCATGATCAGATTGTATAACCCCTCATAAGTATCTACTTTGTTACCAATAATCCAGCCCTCTAGTGCCTTTAGTGAAATGTCCACAAAGTCAACCCAAGACTGGGTACTGACCTTCTGGGTGTCCCTGAACTTCATTCTATATTGCTCTGGGGTCAGACCAAACTTCTTGGCTAAGCACCTCTTCATACTAGGGTATGAATCTGCCTCCTCCCCCCTTAAGGTGAGAAGCCTATCCCTCCCTGAGTTGGGGACCAACTCCCACAAAAGGGAACCCCAGTATTGAGGCCTAACCCTTCTCATTTGGAGTGCCCTCTCAAAGGCCCCCAGCCACTTATCTATGTCATCCCCCTCTACATAAGCAGGAACCACCCCCTTGGGTAATCTGGGGCAAACTCCCCCACCCATGGACACCTCAGCTTCTTTATCGCTGCTTCCATCTCTTTTCTCTTTGTATGCCCACTTTTTCTTTTCTAGGGCCAGCTTCTCAGCTTCCAAAGCTATGTATGCTAGCTGGGCTTCCAGCTCTCTTTCTCTGATGGATGGGTTCTCTCCTCCTGAAAGGACCCCCTTCCCACCACTAGATTTGGATCTGCCCCTAGTGACTGTATTTACTGAGGACCGTTCTTCCTCGTCCTCACTTAGGGTCAGATGCCTTCCCTCCCCTGAGTGGTTAGAGCTTGCATCCTCCCTTCTTTCTCCCTCCTCTGGAGCTTCTTCTGACTCTACCTCTTGGGCCTCAGCCCATGCTGTCAGGGATGTGATCAGGATTTGCTTCCTGAGATCAGTGGTTGCAGGCAACCCTCTTTCAATACACAACCCCCTAAGCTGGACTACTGTCAGTGTGGGTAGGCTAGCCAGATCAAGCTCCATGGTTCCCTAGTTTTGTGTCAACAAAAACTTTTTGCAAAAATTGGAAACAAGAATTTAGAAAAATTACAAAAATTCAATAATTGAAATTAATCCAAATTAGAAATTAAAAACAATTTTTGCACTAGGACAATTTAAAGGATTTTTAATTTGTTTTACCCAAAACTGTAACGTGATATTGAACACAAGTACAGGATCCCGTCGCTGCTTCCAATTATGTTGGAAAATGGGTTATTGGTAGGGCAGGTAGGAACCTACACCTAGCAACAAGCCACTAACCTCCACATAGGTACAGTTAGGTCTCAGTAAATTAATCCCAGCTCAACCCTTGGTAGCTTGGCAACGAGCGTCAAGGCTTAACTTAGGAGAAAAAGTGTAAAGCATTCAAATATCACAAAACAGTAATTAAATAAAACATAGGAAACAGTTTAAAAATCCAAAACCAATTTATAAAAATAGTTTATATTTTTATCTTTAAAATGACACAAAAACGATTAAAATCGGTTCAGGGGAACCGGAGATATGAATTTTTAAAGAATTATTACTTTTCTAGCGCTTAGAAACCAAAAGCGCCAATCGGGTCATCTGGTTGCACCTCGACCGGGGCAAAGTCAAACTTTCAGGCCGACCGCGATGGAGCCCTGCTCGGCTACAGGTCGCGGGAGGCCTCGGTTAAAAAGTTACCTTCTGACTTAGTCTTTATTT
This sequence comes from Pleurodeles waltl, assembly GCF_031143425.1. NCBI lineage: Eukaryota > Metazoa > Chordata > Amphibia > Caudata > Salamandridae > Pleurodeles > Pleurodeles waltl. Next base: position 755,583,068 of record NC_090440.1, on the reverse strand, counting down.
TGAAGTTTTTCTTCACCGGGACGAACCTGCCAGTTGAATCCGACCTCCTGGAGCCCTTGTCCGGATACGCGATGTGGGTTTCCTCGGTGGAGACTTTTACCTTCGGACTTAGTCGTTTTTTCAAGATGAAAATCCTTCGACCGGGGTAAACCTGGATCTTGATCCGACGTCCATGGAGCCCTTCTCGGATACGATGGCTGGGAGGTCCCGGTCAACTTTTTACGTTCGGACTTAGTCTCTTTTTTGGATGTTTTTCTTTACCGGGACGAACCACGAAGTCAGGCCGGGTCGCGGTTGAGGCAAGCCGGCTAGAATTTCCGCGGCGGGTCGGTCCCTCTCTGGAGCTTTTTTCCAAAAATTCTCAAATCTTTTCCAAACTTCTGGGGCTTCACCCAGATGTTCTTTTAAGGTTCTTTTGGGGTCCACAGCTCACCCCAAGGGTCCAGAAGTTCTGTGATGGTCCTTGGGGGGTGCGGACTTCAACTCCCAGAATGCACCTGGCGCAAACTCCTTTTTGGCCACTGGACAGTGGTCAGCAGGTCGCTTTCTTCAGGAGTTGGTGCAGGGGACTCTGGTTAGCAATTTTTCACCTGTAGCAAACAGGGAGTCCCTCCTTGAACCAGTTGAAGCCAGGCAAAGTCCTTCTTGTGGTGAAGCCCAAGTGTGCAGCTGGTGCAGTCCTTCTGAGTGCAGGTTCCAGGTGCAGGCCAGGGGTCCAGCAGGGCAGTCCTTCTTCTCCTTAAGTTCTTTCTTCTTGAAATTTGGTGGGGATCTGAGGCGTGGGTGCAGGTCTGCCAGTTTTATCCTTGCTCCTGGGTGAAAAGCAGGGGGGCCCTGGTTCTCCAATCAGGGACAGGGTCGTCCACCTGTGATGACCACTTCCTGGGAAGTGTAGCAAAAATCCATCCCAGAAGGCAACAGTCTCTAAAAATCCAACATGGATGAATCTGATTTTTGGAGGTTACATCTGGCTGAGCCCACCCACTGGTGTGGCTAAAAATCATAAACACACCCCTCTCCTGCCCTCTCCTAATCTAATCAAGGGGGCACCTAATTGTCTGGGGTTGCAGGATGTGGGGGTGTTGCTGGGTGCTCCAAGTGTCCTTCTCTGCCTTTGAAGACCAGTTTGGCAGCCCTCCCCCTTCCTGCCTCACCATCTGCTGAGGGGAGATTCTCTCCCCCAAGCACATTCCTTTGTGTGAAGTCAGGCCACTTCACACCTCATCAAGGTAGCCTGGCAGAAGCTGCTGCAGGCTGGCCAATCAGAGCACAGCAGCAAAAACAATGCAGAGCTGAAATTGGCAACTTTTTAGGTAAAGTCTAAACTTTTTACCTGAACTAGTTATATTAAATCCAACAACTGGAAGTTGTGGGATTTATTACAACAATCAATTTGATACCAAATTCTTGGTATGTAACATTTAAGGAGACTTTAAAATTTAAAATAAAGTCTGCCCATTCTAGCCTATGAAGGCCCTTTACTTCAATGAGGGAAAAACGAATTTGGCTGTTTTTACCTCACCAGGGCTTATAAATCTATTTTTATAAAGTCCCTGCTTATAGTTACATGGCACCCAGCCCTAGGGGCACATAGGGCACACCTTAGGGGTGACTTATATGTAAAAATAAGGTAGTTTAAGACTTTGGAAGTACCTTTAATTCCAAAGTCGAATTTGCATATAACTTTAATTTAAAAGCAGCCAGCAAGGCAGGCTTGCTTTTAAAATGACACTGGGCACCTCAGCAGTGCACCTAGGTGTGCACCACCTATGCTGTGGTCCCTAAACCTACATGCCCTACCATATACTAGGGACTTATAGGTAGGTTAACTTAGCCAATTATAATTAGCCTAATTTGCATATCCATTTTACACAGAGCACAGGCCCTGGGACTGGTTAGAAGTACCCAGGGCACCATCAAAGTCAGGAAAACACCAGCAAAAAGAGGAAAATGGGGGCAAAAAGTTATGGGGCCTCTGCAATCAGCCCTGTTTTCTCACACAACCCCCCCCCCCAGCCCACACGCCCAGGAGACTCAGCCCAACCCTGGGAGAGTCTTCCTGGCTTGTTAGGCGAGGAAGACAGTGAAGCAAACTGGCTGTCCCTTTGCAGGGCCTACTCTGCCTTATATCCTCCTGTCAGGGTCACTCCCTATGGGTAGTGAAGCCATCCCAACAGTAAAAGGACCCAACTCAAACTGAAACTTTCCTCTAGGGGGGTCTTCCTCCTTTCTCTCTGCCAACTTGGGTAGTGAGGTGCCCACCTCCCCTACTCCAAACTTTGCTAGGGCAACACCTAGCTTACCCAAAGAGGTCACCCAACACTTGAGCAACCCCACCATGACCAACAGGGTCAGGGGGCCTACTTTGCTATTGGCCCTGGGGTCTGCCTCCCAGGCCAAGTACATTGCTGCCAGGAAGGCTAGCACCCAGCAGAGGCTACTGACAGCTATCAGTACCCAGAACCACACCCTAAGCTCTCCACTGACAGGTGGCTGATCTGCTTTAGGGGCTTCTTTGGGGTCCTGGCACCCCTCTTGCTGTCTAGAGTGAGGGGCTACCACCTCCTGTGGCAGACACCCTCCTTCCACTCTCTCTTCTGTCAGTGCAGGGGCAACACCTTGCATCTAGACAGCTGCCTGACTACTCAGGACTTCCTTGGGGTCAGGTGAGGCCTCACCAGTGCCAACTCTGGGCTCCCCCCTTACTGGGGCAGAAGGCTCTTGGCTCCCTGGAACTCTCTTTAAGAGTGGCCTACCCTTCCTTTTCTTATTTCCTTTTCTTGGGGACCCCTGTCTCCTAACTGTAGGGACTGACTCCCCAGGACTTTGGGTTGGGGGGGCGCCCTGGGCGACCACCCCATCTGTGACCAGACTCACCTCTGGGAGGTCATTGCCCAGGATACAATCTAGGGGAAGGTCAGCACTGACTACCACCCTAATCCAGTCAAGGATACCCTCCCTCTCTAGGGGCACTATGGCTACAGGTTTGGAGGTGACCTCCCCTGTGGCTATCCTGACTTTCTTTGTCTTTCCTGGGACATACATGTCTGGGGTCACTAACCGGTCACTCACTATAGTGTGACTGGCACAGGTGTCTCTCAGGCCAGTGGTAGGGATCCCATTCACTTGAATGTGGTGGAAGTGCCTACTCCCACCCTCAGGGATCACCAGCTTACCATCTGGTCCTGTCTCCCAGCTAAATGCTAGGAGGACTTCATCATCTGAGGAATCCTCCTCTATGGCTACACTGGACAGCCCAGTGCTAACCACCTTCTTTGGACAGGCTGCATCTCCTCTGAAGTGACCTGTCTGCTGACAGTCAAAGCAAGCCCTACTGTCCAAGAGCTTTTTTAACCCTGGGTCTAACTGTCTCTGCTGGTCAGAGTGGGATTTACTCTCCTCCTTCTTAGGGTTCTGGGGTACAGAGGGAGTCTCTGTGGTGGGCTTACCACCTCCCTCCTTAGGTTTTTGGGGACCTGTCCCCCCCTTCTTGGAGTCTCCCCCCTGGGACTTGACAACCACCCTGGTTCTCAACCACTCATCAGCTGCCTCCCCTAGCTCTCTAGGGTTGGTCTGCTTAGAGTCCACTAGATGCTGGCGTAACCTTTCTTGGATACAATTGGTCAAGATGTGCTCTCTCATGATCAGATTGTATAACCCCTCATAAGTATCTACTTTGTTACCAATAATCCAGCCCTCTAGTGCCTTTAGTGAAATGTCCACAAAGTCAACCCAAGACTGGGTACTGACCTTCTGGGTGTCCCTGAACTTCATTCTATATTGCTCTGGGGTCAGACCAAACTTCTTGGCTAAGCACCTCTTCATACTAGGGTATGAATCTGCCTCCTCCCCCCTTAAGGTGAGAAGCCTATCCCTCCCTGAGTTGGGGACCAACTCCCACAAAAGGGAACCCCAGTATTGAGGCCTAACCCTTCTCATTTGGAGTGCCCTCTCAAAGGCCCCCAGCCACTTATCTATGTCATCCCCCTCTACATAAGCAGGAACCACCCCCTTGGGTAATCTGGGGCAAACTCCCCCACCCATGGACACCTCAGCTTCTTTATCGCTGCTTCCATCTCTTTTCTCTTTGTATGCCCACTTTTTCTTTTCTAGGGCCAGCTTCTCAGCTTCCAAAGCTATGTATGCTAGCTGGGCTTCCAGCTCTCTTTCTCTGATGGATGGGTTCTCTCCTCCTGAAAGGACCCCCTTCCCACCACTAGATTTGGATCTGCCCCTAGTGACTGTATTTACTGAGGACCGTTCTTCCTCATCCTCACTTAGGGTCAGATGCCTTCCCTCCCCTGAGTGGTTAGAGCTTGCATCCTCCCTTCTTTCTCCCTCCTCTGGAGCTTCTTCTGACTCTACCTCTTGGGCCTCAGCCCATGCTGTCAGGGATGTGATCAGGATTTGCTTCCTGAGATCAGTGGTTGCAGGCAACCCTCTTTCAATACACAACCCCCTAAGCTGGACTACTGTCAGTGTGGGTAGGCTAGCCAGATCAAGCTCCATGGTTCCCTAGTTTTGTGTCAACAAAAACTTTTTGCAAAAATTGGAAACAAGAATTTAGAAAAATTACAAAAATTCAATAATTGAAATTAATCCAAATTAGAAATTAAAAACAATTTTTGCACTAGGACAATTTAAAGGATTTTTAATTTGTTTTACCCAAAACTGTAACGTGATATTGAACACAAGTACAGGATCCCGTCGCTGCTTCCAATTATGTTGGAAAATGGGTTATTGGTAGGGCAGGTAGGAACCTACACCTAGCAACAAGCCACTAACCTCCACATAGGTACAGTTAGGTCTCAGTAAATTAATCCCAGCTCAACCCTTGGTAGCTTGGCAACGAGCGTCAAGGCTTAACTTAGGAGAAAAAGTGTAAAGCATTCAAATATCACAAAACAGTAATTAAATAAAACATAGGAAACAGTTTAAAAATCCAAAACCAATTTATAAAAATAGTTTATATTTTTATCTTTAAAATGACACAAAAACGATTAAAATCGGTTCAGGGGAACCGGAGATATGAATTTGTAAAGAATTATTACTTTTCTAGCGCTTAGAAACTAAAAGCGCCAATCGGGTCATCTGGTTGCACCTCGACCGGGGCAAAGTCAAACTTTCAGGCCGACCGCGATGGAGCCCTGCTCGGCTACAGGTCGCGGGAGGCCTCGGTTAAAAAGTTACCTTCTGACTTAGTCTTTATTTTGAAGTTTTTCTTCACCGGGACGAACCTGCCAGTTGAATCCGACCTCCTGGAGCCCTTGTCCGGATACGCGATGTGGGTTTCCTCGGTGGAGACTTTTACCTTCGGACTTAGTCGTTTTTTCAAGATGAAAATCCTTCGACCGGGGTAAACCTGGATCTTGATCCGACGTCCATGGAGCCCTTCTCGGATACGATGGCTGGGAGGTCCCGGTCAACTTTTTACGTTCGGACTTAGTCTCTTTTTTGGATGTTTTTCTTTACCGGGACGAACCACGAAGTCAGGCCGGGTCGCGGTTGAGGCAAGCCGGCTAGAATTTCCGCGGCGGGTCGGTCCCTCTCTGGAGCTTTTTTCCAAAAATTCTCAAATCTTTTCCAAACTTCTGGGGCTTCACCCAGATGTTCTTTTAAGGTTCTTTTGGGGTCCACAGCTCACCCCAAGGGTCCAGAAGTTCTGTGATGGTCCTTGGGGGGTGCGGACTTCAACTCCCAGAATGCACCTGGCGCAAACTCCTTTTTGGCCACTGGACAGTGGTCAGCTGGTCGCTTTCTTCAGGAGTTGGTGCAGGGGACTCTGGTTAGCAATTTTTCACCTGTAGCAAACAGGGAGTCCCTCCTTGAACCAGTTGAAGCCAGGCAAAGTCCTTCTTGTGGTGAAGCCCAAGTGTGCAGCTGGTGCAGTCCTTCTGAGTGCAGGTTCCAGGTGCAGGCCAGGGGTCCAGCAGGGCAGTCCTTCTTCTCCTTAAGTTCTTTCTTCTTGAAATTTGGTGGGGATCTGAGGCGTGGGTGCAGGTCTGCCAGTTTTATCCTTGCTCCTGGGTGAAAAGCAGGGGGGCCCTGGTTCTCCAATCAGGGACAGGGTCGTCCCCCTGTGATGACCACTTCCTGGGAAGAGTGGCAAAAATCCATCCCAGAAGGCAACAGTCTCTAAAAATCCAACATGGATGAATCTGATTTTTGGAGGTTACATCTGGCTGAGCCCACCCACTGGTGTGGCTAAAAATCATAAACACACCCCTCTCCTGCCCTCTCCTAATCTAATCAAGGGGGCACCTAATTGTCTGGGGTTGCAGGATGTGGGGGTGTTGCTGGGTGCTCCAAGTGTCCTTCTCTGCCTTTGAAGACCAGTTTGGCAGCCCTCCCCCTTCCTGCCTCACCATCTGCTGAGGGGAGATTCTCTCCCCCAAGCACATTCCTTTGTGTGAAGTCAGGCCACTTCACACCTCATCAAGGTAGCCTGGCAGAAGCTGCTGCAGGCTGGCCAATCAGAGCACAGCAGCAAAAACAATGCAGAGCTGAAATTGGCAACTTTTTAGGTAAAGTCTAAACTTTTTACCTGAACTAGTTATATTAAATCCAACAACTGGAAGTTGTGGGATTTATTACAACAATCAATTTGATACCAAATTCTTGGTATGTAACATTTAAGGAGACTTTAAAATTTAAAATAAAGTCTGCCCATTCTAGCCTATGAAGGCCCTTTACTTCAATGAGGGAAAAACGAATTTGGCTGTTTTTACCTCACCAGGGCTTATAAATCTATTTTTATAAAGTCCCTGCTTATAGTTACTTGGCACCCAGCCCTAGGGGCACATAGGGCACACCTTAGGGGTGACTTATATGTAAAAATAAGGTAGTTTAAGACTTTGGAAGTACCTTTAATTCCAAAGTCGAATTTGCATATAACTTTAATTTAAAAGCAGCCAGCAAGGCAGGCTTGCTTTTAAAATGACACTGGGCACCTCAGCAGTGCACCTAGGTGTGCACCACCTATGCTGTGGTCCCTAAACCTACATGCCCTACCATATACTAGGGACTTATAGGTAGGTTAACTTAGCCAATTATAATTAGCCTAATTTGCATATCCATTTTACACAGAGCACAGGCCCTGGGACTGGTTAGAAGTACCCAGGGCACCATCAAAGTCAGGAAAACACCAGCAAAAAGAGGAAAATGGGGGCAAAAAGTTATGGGGCCTCTGCAATCAGCCCTGTTTTCTCACACAACCCCCCCCCCCCAGCCCACACGCCCAGGAGACTCAGCCCAACCCTGGGAGAGTCTCCTGGCTTGTTAGGCGAGGAAGACAGTGAAGCAAACTGGCTGTCCCTTTGCAGGGCCTACTCTGCCTTATATCCTCCTGTCAGGGTCACTCCCTATGGGTAGTGAAGCCATCCCAACAGTAAAAGGACCCAACTCAAACTGAAACTTTCCTCTAGGGGGGTCTTCCTCCTTTCTCTCTGCCAACTTGGGTAGTGAGGTGCCCACCTCCCCTACTCCAAACTTTGCTAGGGCAACACCTAGCTTACCCAAAGAGGTCACCCAACACTTGAGCAACCCCACCATGACCAACAGGGTCAGGGGGCCTACTTTGCTATTGGCCCTGGGGTCTGCCTCCCAGGCCAAGTACATTGCTGCCAGGAAGGCTAGCACCCAGCAGAGGCTACTGACAGCTATCAGTACCCAGAACCACACCCTAAGCTCTCCACTGACAGGTGGCTGATCTGCTTTAGGGGCTTCTTTGGGGTCCTGGCACCCCTCTTGCTGTCTAGAGTGGGGGGCTACCACCTCCTGTGGCAGACACCCTCCTTCCACTCTCTCTTCTGTCAGTGCAGGGGCAACACCTTGCATCTAGACAGCTGCCTGACTACTCAGGACTTCCTTGGGGTCAGGTGAGGCCTCACCAGTGCCAACTCTGGGCTCCCCCCTTACTGGGGCAGAAGGCCCTTGGCTCCCTGGAACTCTCTTTAAGAGTGGCCTACCCTTCCTTTTCTTCTTTCCTTTTCTTGGGGACCCCTGTCTCCTAACTGTAGGGACTGACTCCCCAGGACTTTGGGTGGGGGGGGCGCCCTGGGCGACCACCCCATCTGTGACCAGACTCACCTCTGGAAGGTCATTGCCCAGGATACAATCTAGGGGAAGGTCAGCACTGACTACCACTCTAATCCAGTCAAGGATACCCTCCCTCTCTAGGGGCACTATGGCTACAGGTTTGGAGGTGACCTCCCCTGTGGCTATCCTGACTTTCTTTGTCTTTCCTGGGACATACATGTCTGGGGTCACTAACCGGTCACTCACTATAGTGTGACTGGCACAGGTGTCTCTCAGGCCAGTGGTAGGGATCCCATTCACTTGAATGTGGTGGAAGTGCCTACTCCCACCGTCAGGGATCACCAGCTTACCATCTGGTCCTGTCTCCCAGCTAAATGCTAGGAGGACTTCATCATCTGAGGAATCCTCCTCTATGGCTACACTGGACAGCCCAGTGCTAACCACCTTCTTTGGACAGGCTGCATCTCCTCTGAAGTGACCTGTCTGCTGACAGTCAAAGCAAGCCCTACTGTCCAAGAGCTTTTTTAACCCTTGGTCTAACTGTCTCTGCTGGTCAGAGTGGGATTTACTCTCCTCCTTCTTAGGGTTCTGGGGTACAGAGGGAGTCTCTGTGGTGGGCTTACCACCTCCCTCCTTAGGTTTTTGGGGACCTGTCCCCCCCTTCTTGGAGTCTCCCCCCTGGGACTTGACAACCACCCTGGTTCTCAACCACTCATCAGCTGCCTCCCCTAGCTCTCTAGGGTTGGTCTGCTTAGAGTCCACTAGATGCTGGCGTAACCTTTCTTGGATACAATTGGTCAAGATGTGCTCTCTCATGATCAGATTGTATAACCCCTCATAAGTATCTACTTTGTTACCAATAATCCAGCCCTCTAGTGCCTTTAGTGAAATGTCCACAAAGTCAACCCAAGACTGGGTACTGACCTTCTGGGTGTCCCTGAACTTCATTCTATATTGCTCTGGGGTCAGACCAAACTTCTTGGCTAAGCACCTCTTCATACTAGGGTATGAATCTGCCTCCTCCCCCCTTAAGGTGAGAAGCCTATCCCTCCCTGAGTTGGGGACCAACTCCCACAAAAGGGAACCCCAGTATTGAGGCCTAACCCTTCTCATTTGGAGTGCCCTCTCAAAGGCCCCCAGCCACTTATCTATGTCATCCCCCTCTACATAAGCAGGAACCACCCCCTTGGGTAATCTGGGGCAAACTCCCCCACCCATGGACACCTCAGCTTCTTTATCGCTGCTTCCATCTCTTTTCTCTTTGTATGCCCACTTTTTCTTTTCTAGGGCCAGCTTCTCAGCTTCCAAAGCTATGTATGCTAGCTGGGCTTCCAGCTCTCTTTCTCTGATGGATGGGTTCTCTCCTCCTGAAAGGACCCCCTTCCCACCACTAGATTTGGATCTGCCCCTAGTGACTGTATTTACTGAGGACCGTTCTTCCTCGTCCTCACTTAGGGTCAGATGCCTTCCCTCCCCTGAGTGGTTAGAGCTTGCATCCTCCCTTCTTTCTCCCTCCTCTGGAGCTTCTTCTGACTCTACCTCTTGGGCCTCAGCCCATGCTGTCAGGGATGTGATCAGGATTTGCTTCCTGAGATCAGTGGTTGCAGGCAACCCTCTTTCAATACACAACCCCCTAAGCTGGACTACTGTCAGTGTGGGTAGGCTAGCCAGATCAAGCTCCATGGTTCCCTAGTTTTGTGTCAACAAAAACTTTTTGCAAAAATTGGAAACAAGAATTTAGAAAAATTACAAAAATTCAATAATTGAAATTAATCCAAATTAGAAATTAAAAACAATTTTTGCACTAGGACAATTTAAAGGATTTTTAATTTGTTTTACCCAAAACTGTAACGTGATATTGAACACAAGTACAGGATCCCGTCGCTGCTTCCAATTATGTTGGAAAATGGGTTATTGGTAGGGCAGGTAGGAACCTACACCTAGCAACAAGCCACTAACCTCCACATAGGTACAGTTAGGTCTCAGTAAATTAATCCCAGCTCAACCCTTGGTAGCTTGGCAACGAGCGTCAAGGCTTAACTTAGGAGAAAAAGTGTAAAGCATTCAAATATCACAAAACAGTAATTAAATAAAACATAGGAAACAGTTTAAAAATCCAAAACCAATTTATAAAAATAGTTTATATTTTTATCTTTAAAATGACACAAAAACGATTAAAATCGGTTCAGGGGAACCGGAGATATGAATTTGTAAAGAATTATTACTTTTCTAGCGCTTAGAAACCAAAAGCGCCAATCGGGTCATCTGGTTGCACCTCGACCGGGGCAAAGTCAAACTTTCAGGCCGACCGCGATGGAGCCCTGCTCGGCTACAGGTCGCGGGAGGCCTCGGTTAAAAAGTTACCTTCTGACTTAGTCTTTATTTTGAAGTTTTTCTTCACCGGGACGAACCTGCCAGTTGAATCCGACCTCCTGGAGCCCTTGTCCGGATACGCGATGTGGGTTTCCTCGGTGGAGACTTTTACCTTCGGACTTAGTCGTTTTTTCAAGATGAAAATCCTTCGACCGGGGTAAACCTGGATCTTGATCCGACGTCCATGGAGCCCTTCTCGGATACGATGGCTGGGAGGTCCCGGTCAACTTTTTACGTTCGGACTTAGTCTCTTTTTTGGATGTTTTTCTTTACCGGGACGAACCACGAAGTCAGGCCGGGTCGCGGTTGAGGCAAGCCGGCTAGAATTTCCGCGGCGGGTCGGTCCCTCTCTGGAGCTTTTTTCCAAAAATTCTCAAATCTTTTCCAAACTTCTGGGGCTTCACCCAGATGTTCTTTTAAGGTTCTTTTGGGGTCCACAGCTCACCCCAAGGGTCCAGAAGTTCTGTGATGGTCCTTGGGGGGTGCGGACTTCAACTCCCAGAATGCACCTGGCGCAAACTCCTTTTTGGCCACTGGACAGTGGTCAGCAGGTCGCTTTCTTCAGGAGTTGGTGCAGGGGACTCTGGTTAGCAATTTTTCACCTGTAGCAAACAGGGAGTCCCTCCTTGAACCAGTTGAAGCCAGGCAAAGTCCTTCTTGTGGTGAAGCCCAAGTGTGCAGCTGGTGCAGTCCTTCTGAGTGCAGGTTCCAGGTGCAGGCCAGGGGTCCAGCAGGGCAGTCCTTCTTCTCCTTAAGTTCTTTCTTCTTGAAATTTGGTGGGGATCTGAGGCGTGGGTGCAGGTCTGCCAGTTTTATCCTTGCTCCTGGGTGAAAAGCAGGGGGGCCCTGGTTCTCCAATCAGGGACAGGGTCGTCCCCCTGTGATGACCACTTCCTGGGAAGTGTGGCAAAAATCCATCCCAGAAGGCAACAGTCTCTAAAAATCCAACATGGATGAATCTGATTTTTGGAGGTTACATCTGGCTGAGCCCACCCACTGGTGTGGCTAAAAATCATAAACACACCCCTCTCCTGCCCTCTCCTAATCTAATCAAGGGGGCACCTAATTGTCTGGGGTTGCAGGATGTGGGGGTGTTGCTGGGTGCTCCAAGTGTCCTTCTCTGCCTTTGAAGACCAGTTTGGCAGCCCTCCCCCTTCCTGCCTCACCATCTGCTGAGGGGAGATTCTCTCCCCCAAGCACATTCCTTTGTGTGAAGTCAGGCCACTTCACACCTCATCAAGGTAGCCTGGCAGAAGCTGCTGCAGGCTGGCCAATCAGAGCACAGCAGCAAAAACAATGCAGAGCTGAAATTGGCAACTTTTTAGGTAAAGTCTAAACTTTTTACCTGAACTAGTTATATTAAATCCAACAACTGGAAGTTGTGGGATTTATTACAACAATCAATTTGATACCAAATTCTTGGTATGTAACATTTAAGGAGACTTTAAAATTTAAAATAAAGTCTGCCCATTCTAGCCTATGAAGGCCCTTTACTTCAATGAGGGAAAAACGAATTTGGCTGTTTTTACCTCACCAGGGCTTATAAATCTATTTTTATAAAGTCCCTGCTTATAGTTACATGGCACCCAGCCCTAGGGGCACATAGGGCACACCTTAGGGGTGACTTATATGTAAAAATAAGGTAGTTTAAGACTTTGGAAGTACCTTTAATTCCAAAGTCGAATTTGCATATAACTTTAATTTAAAAGCAGCCAGCAAGGCAGGCTTGCTTTTAAAATGACACTGGGCACCTCAGCAGTGCACCTAGGTGTGCACCACCTATGCTGTGGTCCCTAAACCTACATGCCCTACCATATACTAGGGACTTATAGGTAGGTTAACTTAGCCAATTATAATTAGCCTAATTTGCATATCCATTTTACACAGAGCACAGGCCCTGGGACTGGTTAGAAGTACCCAGGGCACCATCAAAGTCAGGAAAACACCAGCAAAAAGAGGAAAATGGGGGCAAAAAGTTATGGGGCCTCTGCAATCAGCCCTGTTTTCTCACACAACCCCCCCCCCCAGCCCACACGCCCAGGAGACTCAGCCCAACCCTGGGAGAGTCTTCCTGGCTTGTTAGGCGAGGAAGACAGTGAAGCAAACTGGCTGTCCCTTTGCAGGGCCTACTCTGCCTTATATCCTCCTGTCAGGGTCACTCCCTATGGGTAGTGAAGCCATCCCAACAGTAAAAGGACCCAACTCAAACTGAAACTTTCCTCTAGGGGGGTCTTCCTCCTTTCTCTCTGCCAACTTGGGTAGTGAGGTGCCCACCTCCCCTACTCCAAACTTTGCTAGGGCAACACCTAGCTTACCCAAAGAGGTCACCCAACACTTGAGCAACCCCACCATGACCAACAGGGTCAGGGGGCCTACTTTGCTATTGGCCCTGGGGTCTGCCTCCCAGGCCAAGTACATTGCTGCCAGGAAGGCTAGCACCCAGCAGAGGCTACTGACAGCTATCAGTACCCAGAACCACACCCTAAGCTCTCCACTGACAGGTGGCTGATCTGCTTTAGGGGCTTCTTTGGGGTCCTGGCACCCCTCTTGCTGTCTAGAGTGAGGGGCTACCACCTCCTGTGGCAGACACCCTCCTTCCACTCTCTCTTCTGTCAGTGCAGGGGCAACACCTTGCATCTAGACAGCTGCCTGACTACTCAGGACTTCCTTGGGGTCAGGTGAGGCCTCACCAGTGCCAACTCTGGGCTCCCCCCTTACTGGGGCAGAAGGCCCTTGGCTCCCTGGAACTCTCTTTAAGAGTGGCCTACCCTTCCTTTTCTTATTTCCTTTTCTTGGGGACCCCTGTCTCCTAACTGTAGGGACTGACTCCCCAGGACTTTGGGTTGGGGGGGCGCCCTGGGCGACCACCCCATCTGTGACCAGACTCACCTCTGGGAGGTCATTGCCCAGGATACAATCTAGGGGAAGGTCAGCACTGACTACCACCCTAATCCAGTCAAGGATACCCTCCCTCTCTAGGGGCACTATGGCTACAGGTTTGGAGGTGACCTCCCCTGTGGCTATCCTGACTTTCTTTGTCTTTCCTGGGACATACATGTCTGGGGTCACTAACCGGTCACTCACTATAGTGTGACTGGCACAGGTGTCTCTCAGGCCAGTGGTAGGGATCCCATTCACTTGAATGTGGTGGAAGTGCCTACTCCCACCCTCAGGGATCACCAGCTTACCATCTGGTCCTGTCTCCCAGCTAAATGCTAGGAGGACTTCATCATCTGAGGAATCCTCCTCTATGGCTACACTGGACAGCCCAGTTCTAACCACCTTCTTTGGACAGGCTGCATCTACTCTGAAGTGACCTGTCTGCTGACAGTCAAAGCAAGCCCTACTGTCCAAGAGCTTTTTTAACCCTGGGTCTAACTGTCTCTGCTGGTCAGAGTGGGATTTACTCTCCTCCTTCTTAGGGTTCTGGGGTACAGGGGGAGTCTCTGTGGTGGGCTTACCACCTCCCTCCTTAGGTTTTTGGGGACCTGTCCCCCCCTTCTTGGAGTCTCCCCCCTGGGACTTGACAACCACCCTGGTTCTCAACCACTCATCAGCTGCCTCCCCTAGCTCTCTAGGGTTGGTCTGCTTAGAGTCCACTAGATGCTGGCGTAACCTTTCTTGGATACAATTGGTCAAGATGTGCTCTCTCATGATCAGATTGTATAACCCCTCATAAGTATCTACTTTGTTACCAATAATCCAGCCCTCTAGTGCCTTTAGTGAAATGTCCACAAAGTCAACCCAAGACTGGGTACTGACCTTCTGGGTGTCCCTGAACTTCATTCTATATTGCTCTGGGGTCAGACCAAACTTCTTGGCTAAGCACCTCTTCATACTAGGGTATGAATCTGCCTCCTCCCCCCTTAAGGTGAGAAGCCTATCCCTCCCTGAGTTGGGGACCAACTCCCACAAAAGGGAACCCCAGTATTGAGGCCTAACCCTTCTCATTTGGAGTGCCCTCTCAAAGGCCCCCAGCCACTTATCTATGTCATCCCCCTCTACATAAGCAGGAACCACCCCCTTGGGTAATCTGGGGCAAAGTCCCCCACCCATGGACACCTCAGCTTCTTTATCGCTGCTTCCATCTCTTTTCTCTTTGTATGCCCACTTTTTCTTTTCTAGGGCCAGCTTCTCAGCTTCCAAAGCTATGTATGCTAGCTGGGCTTCCAGCTCTCTTTCTCTGATGGATGGGTTCTCTCCTCCTGAAAGGACCCCCTTCCCACCACTAGATTTGGATCTGCCCCTAGTGACTGTATTTACTGAGGACCGTTCTTCCTCATCCTCACTTAGGGTCAGATGCCTTCCCTCCCCTGAGTGGTTAGAGCTTGCATCCTCCCTTCTTTCTCCCTCCTCTGGAGCTTCTTCTGACTCTACCTCTTGGGCCTCAGCCCATGCTGTCAGGGATGTGATCAGGATTTGCTTCCTGAGATCAGTGGTTGCAGGCAACCCTCTTTCAATACACAACCCCCTAAGCTGGACTACTGTCAGTGTGGGTAGGCTAGCCAGATCAAGCTCCATGGTTCCCTAGTTTTGTGTCAACAAAAACATTTTGCAAAAATTGGAAACAAGAATTTAGAAAAATTACAAAAATGCAATAATTGAAATTAATCCAAATTAGAAATTAAATTTTTTTTTGCACTAGGACAATTTAAAGGATTTTTAATTTGTTTTACCCAAAACTGTAACGTGATATTGAACACAAGTACAGGATCCCGTCGCTGCTTCCAATTATGTTGGAAAATGGGTTATTGGTAGGGCAGGTAGGAACCTACACCTAGCAACAAGCCACTAACCTCCACATAGGTACAGTTAGGTCTCAGTAAATTAATCCCAGCTCAACCCTTGGTAGCTTGGCAACGAGCGTCAAGGCTTAACTTAGGAGACAAAGTGTAAAGCATTCAAATATCACAAAACAGTAATTAAATAAAACATAGGAAACAGTTTAAAAATCCAAAACCAATTTATAAAAATAGTTTATATTTTTATCTTTAAAATGACACAAAAACAATTAAAATCGGTTCAGGGGAACCGGAGATATGAATTTTTAAAGAATTATTACTTTTCTAGCGCTTAGAAACAAAAAGCGCCAATCGGGTCATCTGGTTGCACCTCGACCGGGGCAAAGTCAAACTTTCAGGCCGACCGCGATGGAGCCCTGCTCGGCTACAGGTCGCGGGAGGCCTCGGTTAAAAAGTTACCTTCTGACTTAGTCTTTATTTTGAAGTTTTTCTTCACCGGGACGAACCTGCCAGTTGAATCCGACCTCCTGGAGCCCTTGTCCGGATACGCGATGTGGGTTTCCTCGGTGGAGACTTTTACCTTCGGACTTAGTCGTTTTTTCAAGATGAAAATCCTTCGACCGGGTTAAACCTGGATCTTGATCCGACGTCCATGGAGCCCTTCTCGGATACGATGGCTGGGAGGTCCCGGTCAACTTTTTACGTTGGGACTTAGTCTCTTTTTTGGATGTTTTTCTTTACCGGGACGAACCACGAAGTCAGGCCGGGTCGCGGTTGAGGCAAGCCGGCTAGAATTTCCGCGGCGGGTCGGTCCCTCTCTGGAGCTTTTTTCCAAAAATTCTCAAATCTTTTCCAAACTTCTGGGGCTTCACCCAGATGTTCTTTTAAGGTTCTTTTGGGGTCCACAGCTCACCCCAAGGGTCCAGAAGTTCTGTGATGGTCCTTGGGGGGTGCGGACTTCAACTCCCAGAATGCACCTGGCGCAAACTCCTTTTTGGCCACTGGACAGTGGTCAGCTGGTCGCTTTCTTCAGTAGTTGGTGCAGGGGACTCTGGTTAGCAATTTTTCACCTGTAGCAAACAGGGAGTCCCTCCTTGAACCAGTTGAAGCCAGGCAAAGTCCTTCTTGTGGTGAAGCCCAAGTGTGCAGCTGGTGCAGTCCTTCTGAGTGCAGGTTCCAGGTGCAGGCCAGGGGTCCAGCAGGGCAGTCCTTCTTCTCCTTAAGTTCTTTCTTCTTGAAATTTGGTGGGGATCTGAGGCGTGGGTGCAGGTCTGCCAGTTTTATCCTTGCTCCTGGGTGAAAAGCAGGGGGGGCCTGGTTCTCCAATCAGGGACAGGGTCGTCCCCTTTGATGACCACTTCCTGGGAAGTGTGGCAAAAATCCATCCCAGAAGGCAACAGTCTCTAAAAATCCAACATGGATGAATCTGATTTTTGGAGGTTACATCTGGCTGAGCCCACCCACTGGTGTGGCTAAAAATCATAAACACACCCCTCTCCTGCCCTCTCCTAATCTAATCAAGGGGGCACCTAATTGTTTGGGGTTGCAGGATGTGGGGGTGTTGCTGGGTGTTCCAAGTGTCCTTCTCTGCCTTTGAAGACCAGTTTGGCAGCCCTCCCCCTTCCTGCCTCACCATCTGCTGAGGGGAGATTCTCTCCCCCAAGCACATTCCTTTGTGTGAAGTCAGGCCACTTCACACCTCATCAAGGTAGCCTGTCAGAAGCTGCTGCAGGCTGGCCAATCAGAGCACAGCAGCAAAAACAATGCAGAGCTGAAATTGGCAACTTTTTAGGTAAAGTCTAAACTTTTTACCTGAACTAGTTATATTAAATCCAACAACTGGAAGTTGTGGGATTTATTACAACAATCAATTTGATACCAAATTCTTGGTATGTAACATTTAAGGAGACTTTAAAATTTAAAATAAAGTCTGCCCATTCTAGCCTATGAAGGCCCTTTACTTCAATGAGGGAAAAACGAATTTGGCTGTTTTTACCTCACCAGGGCTTATAAATCTATTTTTATAAAGTCCCTGCTTATAGTTACATGGCACCCAGCCCTAGGGGCACATAGGGCACACCTTAGGGGTGACTTATATGTAAAAATAAGGTAGTTTAAGACTTTGGAAGTACCTTTAATTCCAAAGTCGAATTTGCATATAACTTTAATTTAAAAGCAGCCAGCAAGGCAGGCTTGCTTTTAAAATTACACTGGGCACCTCAGCAGTGCACCTAGGTGTGCACCACCTATGATGTGGTCCCTAAACCTACATGCCCTACAATATACTAGGGACTTATTGGTAGGTTAACTTAGCCAATTATAATTAGCCTAATTTGCATATCCATTTTACACAGAGCACAGGCCCTGGGACTGGTTAGCAGTACCCAGGGCACCATCAAAGTCAGGAAAACACCAGCAAAAAGAGGAAAATGGGGGCAAAAAGTTATGGGGCCTCTGCAATCAGCCCTGTTTTCTCACACCAGCCAATAGGTTTTGTTATAGAAAAATTTCTTTTCTTAGTTTATTTTAAGAACCACAGCTTCAAATTCTACATGTAATATCTCATTTGAAAGGTATTGCAGGTAAGTACTTTAGGAACTTTGAATAATTACAGTAGCATTTATACTGTTTAAATAAAACACAAATAGCTGTTTTAAAAGTGGACACACTGCAATTTTCACAGTTCCTGGGGGAGGTAAAGTATTGTTATTTTTAACAGGTAAGTAAGTCACTTACAGGTCTCAGTTTTGGGTCCAAGGTAGCCCACCGTTGGGGGTTCAGAGCAACCCCAAAGTTACCACACCAGCAGCTCAGGGCCGGTCATGTGCAGAGGTCAAAGAGGTGCCCAAAACACATAGGCTTCAATGGAGAGAAGGGGGTGCCCCGGTTCCAGTCTGCCAGCAGGTAAGTACCCGCGTCCTCGGAGGGCAGACCAGGGGGGTTTTGTAGGGCACCGGGGGGGACACAAGTCCACACAGAAAGTACACCCTCAGCAGCTCGGGGGCGGCCGGGTGCAGTGTGCAAACAAGCGTTGGGTTCTCTGTAGGTTTCAATGGGAGACCAAGGGGTCTCTTCAGCGGTGCAGGCAGGCAATGGGGGGGCTCCTCGGGTTAGCCACCACCTGGACAAGGGAGAGGGCCTCCTGGGGGTCACTCCTGCAGAGAAGTTCCGATCCTTCAGGTGCTGGGGGCTGCGGGTGCAGGGTCTTTTCCAGATGTTGGGAAATTAGAGTTCAGGCAGTCGCGGTCAGGGGGAGCCTCGGGATTCCCTCTGCAGGCGTCGCTGTGAGGGCTCAGGGGGGACAACTTTGGTTACTCACGGTCTTGGAGTCACCGGAGGGTCCTCCCTGAGGTGTTGGTTCTCCACCAGTCGAGTCGGGGTCGCCGGGTGCAGTGTTGCAAGTCTCACGCTTCTTGCGGGGAGTTGCAGGGGTCTTTAAATCTGCTCCTTTGAAACAAAGTTGCAGTTCTTTTGGAGCAGTGCCGCTGTCCTCGGGAGTTTCTTGTCTTTCTTGAAGCAGGGCAGTCCTCTGAGGATTCAGAGGTCGCTGGTCCTTGGGAAAGCGTCGCTGGAGCAAGTTTCTTTGGAAGGCAGGAGACAGGCCGGTAGGTCTGGGGCCAAAGCAGTTGGTGTCTTCTTTTCTTCCTCTGCAGGGGACTTTCAGCTCAGCAGTCCTCTTCTTCTTGTAAGTTGCAGGAATCTAAATCTTTAGGTTCAGGGAAGCCCTTAAATACTAAATTTAAGGGCGTGTTTAGGTCTGTGGGGTTAGTAGCCAATGGCTACTAGCCCTGAGGGTGAGTACACCCTCTTTGGGCCTCCTCCCAAGGGGAGGGGGGCACATCCCTAATCCTATTGGGGGAATCCTCCATCTACAAGATGGAGGATTTCTAAAAGTTAGAGTCACTTCAGCTCAGGACACCTTAGGGGCTGTCCTGACTGGCCAGTGACTCCTCCTTGTTGTTCTCATTATTTTCTCTGGCCTTGCCGCCAAAAGTGGGGGCCGTGGCCGGAGGGGGCGGGCAACTCCACTAGCTGGAGTGTCCTGCGGTGCTGGAACAAAGGGGTGAGCCTTTGAGGCTCACCGCCAGGTGTTACAGCTCCTGTCTGGGGGAGGTGTTAGCATCTCCACCCAGTGCAGGCTTTGTTACTGGCCTCAGAGTGACAAAGGCACTCTCCCCATGTCTCTAGTGTGGCAGGCTGCTGGAACCAGTCAGCCTACACAGATAGTTGGATACAGTTTCAGGGGGCACCTCTAAGGTGCCCTCTGGGGTGTGTTTCACAATAACATGTACACTGGCATCAGTGTGCATTTATTGTGCTGAGAAGTTTGATACCAAACTTCCCAGTTTTCAGTGTAGCCATTATGGTGCTGTGGAGTTCGTGTTTGACAAACTCCCAGACCATATACTCTTTATGGCTACCCTGCACTTACAATGTCTAAGGTTTGGCTTAGACACTGTAGGGGCACAGTGCTCATGCACTGGTGCCCTCACCTATGGTATAGTGCACCCTGCCTTAGGGCTGTAAGGCCTGCTAGAGGGATGACTTATCTATACTTGCATAGGCAGTGAGAGGCTGGCATGGCACCCTGAGGGGAGTGCCATGTCGACTTACTCATTTTGTTCTCACCAGCACACACAAGCTGGCAAGCAGTGTGTCTGTGCTGAGTGAGGGGTCTCCAGGGTGGCATAAGACATGCTGCAGCCCTTAGAGACCTTCCCTGGCATCAGGGCCCTTGGTACCAGAGGTACCAGTTACAAGGGACTTACCTGGATGCCAGGGTGTGGCAATTGTGGATACAAAAGTACAGGTTAGGGAAAGAACACTGGTGCTGGGGCCTGGTTAGCAGGCCTCAGCACACTTTCAATTCAAAACATAGCATCAGCAAAGGCAAAAAGCCAGGGGGTAACCATGCCAAGGAGGCATTTCCTTACAGTTTGTGCATGCAAAAAAAAATAATCACATCTGAGCATGGGAAGGTGAAAGGCAGAAATGGTTGGAGGTTTGTGCACACAAAACTGTTTTCAATTCCAAGCATGGGAATAAGTCACAGTGCGGAAAAACAAGTGCTAAAAGGGATAATTATATATTGGGGATTCAAAACCTTTTATGTCTGTGGTGAAATGGGAAGGGATTGGGGTGCCTCTCAGGCATCCTCAGGTTGTCATCATTGTTCTAAGTAGGTGGGTACGGTATAGCTGATTAAATGTTAAACAAAAGATGTTTTGGAAGAAGAATTTTCACAGATGGAATTTAAAGACTGTCACACAAAATAAAGGGGAACATTGGCAGGTACTCAGGTGGGGGAACGTTAAGGGCACGTAGCCTAGACACAAGTAAGCACTACTCAGTGAGGAGCACACATGTGAAGGATAGGGGAGTGGGTAGTCAATGCAGATTGAGCGCATACAACGTGCCAAAGGTAACTCAGCTCAATACCGTAATTTCAAGGAACATTAGGAGATGCATAGCAGGCTTTTAGGGGAAAAAGCATGGGGTAGTTCTGTGGACATATCAGGTTGCAAGGCACATGTCCGGTGGGAGAGTGAGGGACAGCAGGGGGGGGGCAAATGCATGTGGTCGGGTTAAGGTGAACAAAATTGTTAACAAGTTGTTTTCTATTATAGGTTATAAGGAAGGAGAGAGTACAGTGAAATGGGAAAGGGGTAGGGTTCACCAGAGTAAAGGTGGTGACACGACTGGGGCAGAATCAGTTATCACTAATGTAGCAAAGGGAAACAGGAAGAAATATAAAGGGTCGGGGGCAAAGAACACCAGGTAAGTCTAAGCAATTGGGTGGAGCAAGGCAGGAATGGGAGGCACATTAAAAGGAAGATAGTGGGGGCTGAGCTGTTTTCTCTCCTCTTGTAAACTATCTCTGGTGCTAGTATGGATTGACTGAGCCCATCTGTATTTCCAAGTACTTATACCCCACCAACCCTTCCTCCCACTTCACTATTCTTAGAATGCACCTTTTTGCTATACAATAAATGCCCCACAGACCCTCTTGTTCCAATTTCATAATTGAGGCCCAATAGCAAGGTGGATGGGGTGAAGTAAAGTGTTGAATTAGTGGGGCTGATTAGGGGAAAGGAAGTGGGACAGATCTTATGTCTCCCCATTGAGTCAGGTCCATCTGCATTTACAGGTTCAGGCACACTTAGGTCCGTTCCATTACCCCAGTGAATTTCAGGTTTCACTAGTCAGAATATAACGAAGGTGCCTGCACTGGCACACCAATAACACTGACACCTTTCACTATGCTAACGCCTATTTCATTTTAGGTCAGCTGCAAGGGGGATGTGGATCAGATGAGTCCTGAGTGCCCCATAGCATTGATTTAGGTCTGCCCTCGGAGGACGGGGCAGGCCCTGGTAGGGGTGACCCAGGATGTGAACTACCAGGCTGGAGAACATACCCCGGAGGTGACAACTCCCCCCACCCCCTTACCAGAGAGCACATTCAAAGGACATAGAGGAGTCACAATAGGGAATTTTGTAACTGGTAATACCTAAACACTAACTTGGGCGGATCAGTGTGCTACCAAGAGGCACAACAAAAGATAATGTAGGTGTCAGGGGATAGCACAAAAAAAAATCCCTTGTGCATGCATCAGTGGCAGTCTTGAAGGAAAGGGATCGGACAACAAGAAAGTTACACTAATGCCTGAAACTGGTGAATTGGATGAGTTTTCTGAGTCAATGCCTGTTCAAGCAGTGGAATGGGCTGGTGGGAGCACACTGTCAGGAGTGTTGAAGGGCAATTTTCCTGTTTCGGTGCACAAGGGGCGAATGGCTCGCAAAGCCTGGGTTGCAGGGGAAAAATTCAGGCATGCCGAGCCCGGGCAAATAATTCAGATATTTTGATCATCCACTTTGGGAGGGAATGACCTCCCGGCCATCGGTAGGGGCAACTTGTTTCAGATTATAAAGGAATCCCTCACTGAATTGGCTAGAACCATGGATGTGAAAGAGGTGATATCATCAGAGATCATCCCCAGGAGGTCCTAGATAGGGGCTCAATCCCAAGATAGTATATAGTTGTCAAGATGAAGGCTAAACAGCCTCATGGACAAATTCCTGTTGGGGGTAGCCGTAGGTAGGATTAAGCATAGCCTAATTTGCGGCAGCCAGACTATCATTGTCCGAATGTGGTACACATGCCAGACGGGCATCATTGAATGCAAGAGGTTATTCATAGAGTGGAAGAATTGAGGTGCACCTATGGC
Source organism: Pleurodeles waltl (assembly GCF_031143425.1). Taxonomy (NCBI): domain Eukaryota; kingdom Metazoa; phylum Chordata; class Amphibia; order Caudata; family Salamandridae; genus Pleurodeles; species Pleurodeles waltl. Next base: position 755,560,688 of record NC_090440.1, on the reverse strand, counting down.
GTTGGGGGGTGTTGTAAATATGGACAGGAGACAACACTTCAAGACAGGAACTTTATTCACGAACTCTTCATCAGGCCATCTCATCTGCTCACCATGTCAACATTCCAAGGTGAGCTCCCAGCTAGACCATCAATCATCGAATTCTAAGGTGAGTCAGGAATGTACCATTTCAACTATTTACATATTAATAACTATATAATAATATAATAAGAAGCATATTTAAAGATATAATGATTATACTATGTTACAATACTCTTAACGAGAATATCAATGTATAGCTGTAATAAAGTTCTCACCTATTAACAAGGAAATAAACCTGTTGTATATAAATGTTCCTTATGTGCCTTACTTACAACATATCTCCCCTCCTTAGCGAGAGAAGATAAAGTCCTTACACCATGCAGGGCTTCTTCTGATCCGAGGGCTACATCGTTGGACCGCCGGATCAGAGGATTCATTTGCTGTAGTTGACCTTCCTCTCTCATTGTTCTTCGACTCCCGATGGCGCACTATGCGATCCATGCTCCAGCATCTGCCATCCTCTAATCTGACAACGTTTTTAAAAATGTCTTTGATTCTGAGTGGATCTGAGAATTTACTATTTCCAGGTTGCAACTTATCAGGGAGTCTAACTTTCACCTTTTGTCCTACTTGCCAAAACCTTCCTTTAGTGCCAAATTTAGCATTGTACAATTCCTATATTTCTCCTGCTTACGCTTAACACATTCAGCAGTCACTTCCTTCTGCTCATCTACTTGTTCACCACCCTTCAACCAGTTAGGATTTAGTTTAGTACCAGGATGTCTACCCTTCAAGGATTGAAATGGTGATACACCTGTGACTGCATTAGGTGTGGTGTGATAGGCCCATAACATTTGTCTTAGCGCATCCTCACACAGCTTCCTTGACACACTCGCTCCCTGAATGCATTCCTTGAACATTCTATTCATCCTCTCCACCAACCCATTTGCCTTAGGGTTATATAAGGCGGTCCTAAAATAACGAATGCCCCAGTTATTCAAGAAAACTTTCATAGTATCCGATGTAAATTGCACACCGTTATCTGTCACTAATGTGCTGGGGACTCCTTCACTCATAAAGGATTCAGTTAGGAACTGGACAACATCCATCGTCGTGATTTGACTCACAATTTTGAATAATGTCCAATGAGAATGATAATCAATTAAGACACAAACATATCTTCCCTTGCAACCTAGGTGATTAATTGGTCCCATAATGTCCAAACCTAGTTTGTCCCACGGTTTAAGTGGCACACTCATGGGTGACAATGGAGCTTTGCGTATCAGGTTGGTTTTGTCACTCAGTGCACATGCTGTGCATTCTCTCACAGAGTTTTCTACTAACCCATCCATTTTTGGGAACCAGTATGAAGCTCTTAATTTATTTTTCGTCATGCTCCTCCCTAAATGACCTTCATGTACTAACTCTATTAGTTTGTTCCACAATTTCTCCGGAGGTATGACTCTCTCCCCTCTCATGATTAAATTATCAGAAATATGAAGTTCCGATCTGATATCCCAGTATCCTTTAAAGTCATCCTCCACGTCTTTTAATTTATTGGGCCACCCGTTGATAATCTTCCCTCTCAATAGATTCAGTACATTGTCTTCCCTGGTTTCCTTTACCCATTCCTCCTTAGTTAGACTTGCCAGTTCAACCCATAGTATTGGTTCGGGATTCAATATTTCCTTCCTATACTCCTGCTCGACAGTATTTTCTGTATTGTGCTTCATGGACCTGGACAGGTAATCAGCTATTGTGTTTTTGCTACCAGGAACATATACCACTTCAAAATTATAGCTTCCAAGACCTAACATCCACTTCGCAATACGAGGAGTGGCACGTTCTCTACCTTGAGTGGTAAATACATTGACTAAAGGTTTATGGTCAGTTCTTATTGTGAATGGCAAACCCCAAAGGAAGAATTGAAAATGATTCACAGCCCAAAAACAGGCCAACGTCTCCCTTTCAATGGTCGAGTAGTTCCCTTCTGCACCACACAATGCTCTAGAGGCAAAAGCAACAATGCTTTCCTGATCATTAACATATTGGGATAAGGTTGCTCCCAAACCCTGGCCACTGGCATCCGTGGTCACCCAAGTTTTATGCTTGGAATCAAAATTTCCCAAATGTGTAGAATTATATATTGCTTTCTTGATCATGTTAAATGCCTGTTGACATTCTACATCCCATACAAATTGCACATCTTTTTTTAACAACTTCCTCATGGGTGCTGTAACCATGGCAAAGTTTTGTACAAATTTAGCCATATATTCAGCACGACCTAAGAAAGATCTAAGTTCCTGTTTGTTTGTAGGAGCCACAGCTTCCTTTACTGCTTCCACTAAATCATATTTAGGATGGACCCCATCCTTCGAAATTCTATGACCTAGATATTCCACAGACTCTACTCCAAAACAGCACTTCTCCTTTTTAATAGTCATTCCGGCCTGACATAAAACTTTGAACACTTCCCTTAGAGTGTCATCGTGTTCTTGTTTGCTGTTGCCGTAAATCAACATGTCATCCTGGAAACATAGGACATTGTTGATGTCCTTCAGGATATTTTGCATGATTCGCTGGAAAACTGCCGCAGCGCACGCTAGTCCAAACGGCATTCTACAATACCTGAAAGCACCAAACGGTGTGATAAAGGAGGTGAGCGAACGCGAAGAGGGGTGTAATTCAACTTGGTGATATGCTGAGGAAAGGTCAATGACACTAAAAACTTTTGCCAGGCCCATTGTACTCAACATTTCATTAATCTTGGGTAAGGGGAATCTTTCCACCCAAATGTTAGCATTTAAGTCCCTGAGATCTACGCATACGCGTATACCTTTTCCGTTAGGTTTACGGGGCACAACAATTGGAGCTAACCATAATGAACTTTCAATTGGTTCGATCACACCCAGTTGTTCCAATCTACTCAACTCCTGTTTTAAAGGTTCACGCCTGAGGAATGGGATGGATCTCACTTTATGAGCGACAGGGATTGCTCCATCTTTCACAATAATCTTGTGTTGGTAGTTAATCAATTGGCCTAGTCTGTCATTAAATACATTAGGGAACTCCTTACATATTGCATGGTCCCTATTGGGATTTTCCACTACTAGTACAGGTTCTTCTAAATTAGGGTCAAGCCGTATACCTAATTCTTTTTAATGTTTCCAACCAAGAAGATTGGATCCCTTTCTAGTGAAATAAACTTTACCCCTAATCTGCCTATCCTTGAATGTTATTTGCATATTCATCATTCCTTCCAATGGTATTGGATCATTGTTATACCCACTTGGGGATATATCCGCTTGTTGCAAAATATACCCTTTCGTCTTGAATTTGTTTTCATACATACCATAATTTATAATTGTGAACGGAGAGCAAGAATCTGCGAACACTCTCACTCTCTCACCCTCTAAGGTAATGTCACACGAAGGGTATATTTCATTCATACTTTTTGTCCCACTACCATTCTTCATTTGTAACACAAATTTACTATGGTAGTCTTGACCATCTTCTACCTTGTGCACAATACTCTTACCTCCCGGTTCATATTTATCACCTTTGCATATCCTTGCATAATGCCCCCTGGCTCCACATTTCCTGCATATGCAACTCCTAGCAGGAGAGTCTGGGTTATTTGCCAAATGTTTGTTATTTCCACACCTAGAACACCTATTTTTTGTGTTATCTATAGAGTTTTTCCTATGTAATACTTCCTGGACCTTACATTCTTCCTCTCGTTTCAATTCTCTATAATCCTGTTTGGAACTGACCTTAACTTCCCTTACTTCATCCACAGTCGTGGTATTTTTAATCAAACTCATGCATTCTGCCGTATGCTCGATACTCTTGGCAATTTCAATTGCTTCCTTTAACAAGGGGTTTAATATTAATAGTTTTTCTTGCACTTTGTTATTATTGGTGCATCTAACTAATTGGTCTCTTATTAATGAGTCCTCAAGGCTACCAAAATCACAAGTGGTTGCCAGACCCTTCAAACAAGCTATATAGCTTGACACTCTTTCATCTTTACCTTGTGCTCTAGAAAAAAACGTATGTCTTTCTAGTACAACATTAATTCTTAGTCCAAAATGATCCTCTAATTTTTTAAGAGTCTTTTCATATTCATCCAATTCTTCTCCTTCTTCCCCTTCTTCCTCTGGATCTGGTAGATTGTCGTAAACCTTCCGACCTTGTATTCCTAGATTATGTAATAGAATATGCTGCTTCCGTAATGGTGAAAATTTCTCACCCCCAATGGCAATTATATATGATTCGAACAATTTTATCCAATCCTTCCAAAGTACACTCAGCTCTCCCACTTCATTTAGGAATGGCGGGGGTTGGTTCATGCTGGCAGCAGCCATGTTGTGCTAATGCCTATGTAAATAGATACCGAACCCTTACTGGTTTCTTCTGATTGTTAAACTTAGGTTATATTTTCTGGGACTTGTTAAATTCCCAGTACGTAAATTAGTAAGTACTTATATCAACACGTATCACTATCTATGCCTTTTTGTTAAAACAACATTGAAACAACATTGAACTCATCACCAGTTAACTATTACAAATATATATATGTAAATATTATAAGCATTTTTTTTTTTCTCACTTGAAGATAAATTCACCTTGTCCCAGAATGTTCCTCGTCACACATGTGTAATACTTATTACACTCTGGAGGAGAAGAGAAAAAAAAATTGGAGTCAGCAGTCTTTCCTACTTAGTAGCGCCATAAAAATATGCCTCACGATTCTGTTTATCAGGACTTCCTACGTCCTGGCTCTGCCCAGCTCTGTCAGTTACACTGTAGCTTCAGTGACTGCCGCCGGTCTACTCGTCTACTCGTACTTCGACGATTTGTTAATTTATTGTATTTCTGCCTTCGCTCCACCACTTGCCACCGTTTCAACACAGCGTCTTTGACGCTGTTGAAGGAGCACCGCTAAGCACCGACGGCACTTCCCCACAGAACACACGTCCGGGGTGTCGCTGACTCGGACGCTTTTCTCCTCCGGCTCCGCACACGGCTCCAGACACAATGCCACACAGCTGACCGCCTCTCTCCTCCGGCTCCGCACACGGCTCCGGACACAATGCCGCACAGCCAACCACCTCTCTCCTCCGGCTCCACACACGGCTCCGGACCCAATGCCACGCAGCTGACGAGTCTAAAGCCCTCTCACCCTGAAGAGCTTCACACGACCGCTATACTCGGCCATATAATGAGACGGTCACAACTCCAGTCAGAATATAGCAGCTTGACATCCAACTTAGCTATTTGAGCTCTCCAATCTAACGCTGCATATTTTAGTTCATTCCCTTACAAGACATGATGGTTCTGTCACCAGAAAACGAAAAGTCATAGGATGTCCTGGCTACCTCAGTAACCCAGCAGTTCAGGGTGAAGTTACTCGCTGGATGGCTCAGAATCGGCACTCTTCCTACACCAGCATCAGGGGTGAAGAGTTCAACTGCCCCCTGCGCAGTATCCCATCCTCGTCGCCAATTTAAGTGTTGTAAAAATGGACAGGAGACAACACTTCAAGACAGGAACTTTATTCACGAACTCTTCACCAGGCCATCTCATCTGCTCACCTCTCAACATTCCAAGGTGAGCTCCCAGCTAGACCATCAATCATCGCATTCTAAGGTGAGTCAGGAATGTACCATTTCAACTATTTACATATTAATAACGATATAATAATATAATAATAATAAGCATATTTAAGATATAATGATTATACTATGTTACAATACTCTTAACGAGAATATCAATGTATAGCTGTAATAACGTTCTCACCTATTAACAAGGAAATAAGCCTGTTGTATATAAATGTTCCTTATGTGCCTTACTTACAACATAGGGGCCTTGCTTGCAGCGAAAGCTCCCAGCAAGGCATGGCGGCATTTACAATGCAATCCTAAAGAATTATGCCAAGTTGCTGGAGGGGAACAGGCCACAAACAGGTGACAGTCAGGACCCAGGGTGGTACTGACAGGCTATCACAATGGCCTTGTGTGTTGAACCGGAAGGAAACAATCAAGAGCAGAGCCTGTGGCCTGGAAGAAGTTGGTGTAGAGGTGTAGACGTCAACTGGCAAAGAAGGGTGGAAATGTTCACCCAGGATATCAATCCATCTTGGGCTGGAAGCTGACGCTTGCCCTGATTGAAATGAATAGTGATACCGGAAGTGAATGGTCACTTGGTGGGCTGGAAGCAGACGCTTGCCCGAAAAGAAGGTGTGGTGGTGCCAGAAGTGAAGGGTCTCCCGGCTGGGTTGGAAGCAGACGCTTACCCGGAAGAAACTGAGTGGATGCACCAGAAGTGAAAGATCACCCGGTGATAGGGCACCTGGGTCAGACTGGCCAGCGCTGAATGTAAGGCACAGTGCTTGGGTCCGTGACAAGGAGGGCACAGGCTCGTTCCGGTTGGGGCTGGAAGCAGACACTTGCCCTGAATGCAAATTAAAGGTTCCGGGTGGGGCTGGAAGCATACGCTTGCCCTGAATGCAAACAAATGTTTACACACCACAAGGTGATAAGGCACCTGGGGCAGACTGGCCGGCACTGAATGTAGGGTACAGTGCTTCAGACGCCCATGAAAAGAAGGGCAGTAGCTCTTTGAAGAATTGAAAATGGTGGTTGAAGGATCGCTTGTAAGTTGAAAATTGCCTAATAAACTGCAGCCTCGATTCTTCCATAAAATCCAAATTGGTGTGGTCTGAGTTTGTGGGCGACCAGGTGGGAGGTGCCGCCGCTATGAGGAATGTGAAACGATTCATGCCTTGTCAAACAGGATTTAACCACTTAGCTCTATGCCTTAAAGCTTTTTTCTGTCTCTTTGTGAATCACTTTAAAAACATAACGCACTGTACTGAAAAGGCGCATCGCTCATTTTCAGGATACAGCACCTCTTGTTTGAAAATGCCATTTCTACCAATTTTCAGTAAAGAATTCAGCTATGCTTGGAAATCGTGAAATGTTTTGACATTTTGTTGAGCAAACGATAGGTCATGATGCACTGGGAGCACACCCCTTACCGCAGTAGAAGCTAATAAAAATAATGAATGATGGAAACAGACTTCTGCTCTCATTTTTCTGGGGAAGAAAAACAGCAAAGCACTCTAACTTTCAAACAGACAACATGTAAAAAACGTCTCTTTGACCTCTGTCAGAAAGGAAATTATATATATGTATGCACGTTCTTGGCTTTGTTTTTGCATTAGTGAGGTTTGTGTGAAACTGAGAGTGAAAGGCTGTTTGGGGATACACTTCTTTAGAATAGCAGCAAGTATTTGACTCAATCTGATGAGAATATATTTTTGAAAAACACAGGTTTTGGGAGAAATATGTTTCAATTAATTTGAAATTCTTTCAGCATCCTACCTGTTTGCTCCTCGTTTTATCGTTTATTAGAGTATTGTTGTGCGTGTGTGTCATGAAAGCTACTGCAATGTGAAAACGTTATTGGTATCTTATCTTCTTTGATATGACGGGACTGCTAAGTCATAAAGCAGAGATGACTTTCCAGCTCACGATGTAGGCAAAACACGTTTACTTTTTAAAACTGAAGTAAATTTCTAAACATTTTCACAGTTCGAGGGGATCAAGAAACGGTTTGTGAATTTCCACAAATGTAATTTTTCAAAAACTTACAGGGTGGGAATGCGCTTTCCTCTTTCTCAAGGAAAGCTCTGTGCGAGTAAATGCTTTTGCGAGTGCAAAACCTACTTTCAAGATTGACGAAAGTGAATTTGCAACCCCCAAAACGCCGTTTTCTAGTGCAACTTACATTTAAGTGTGCAAATAAATTTGTAATACATTTGTAAATCATTGGAGACACTGTGTAGTGGGACCTAACAACATGGACAGCAGGATTCTCTACATTCATATTATGTGCTCTAGTATGTGAACTATCACCGTTCTTCTCAGATGTCAGCTTTTAATTAAGCTTTTATCTCATACCATGATGGTCTGACTCATGGGATAAATAGGTGACGAACAAATAGACAGTATCTAATGAAATGCAAATGAATCATATTACAGAATTCAGTGCATGTAACACCCTAACATTCACTTTTAACTTCTTGTGACAAAATTCCTTTCTTTCATTTCATTTTCTCAGAATATGTTTCTTAATTGTATGACTTTTATGTATTTATAAGTACAGATATGGTCTTACAATGCCTATACAGTTATAAGATATCGGTCAAAAGGTTTAAGAGTAGGACATTTTATCAATGGCTGGATGCGTTTGAAAAGTTCATGGATGACAAATAGTGGGTTAGGAACTGCTGCCATCTCTGCAACATGCTTCTGACATCCGCTGCCAGCCAATCATCTTGTAAGAGGCATGGGGCTTTGAAGCTGTGAGAGAAAGGAAGTAGCTTTCTCCACCCAATGTTTTCCTAAAAAGAACATCGTTTTTTTTTAAACAATAACCAGTATAAGATTCTTCAAGGAAAATGGTCTGCTTTAAAAAAAGAGAAACAAAAACGGTTTGGCAATGGAAATAAAGGCATGGTGGCTAACTGCTCCATGTAGGTCACTATTCCTGTGGTTGCAGCCAATCACATGAGGTCGTAAACAGTAACCTTCCTAAGAATAATCCATTAGGCAGGTCATTCTGTGACCCCCGCCCCTAGATATTTTGTGATGCAACCTATTAGTACATAGGTCTAAATATGAAAAACATGTTGCAAATAGTCAGTGCGCAAATTGGACCACTTTTTGTTTCCGATTCGTGCCCCCAATGCAGGCATGATATTCAGCGGAGATCACACTGACATGGCAGGCAAAAGACGGGACAGGGTAAGGTGGAATAGCGGGATTCTCACGGGAAGATTGGCCCAGGGTTAAATTGCGGATAGTGGTGTGGCAGGGCAGACCTACTTGTGTGGGCCCCCCACGAGGTGATGGGACAATGCAGACGGGAGTCTGTGGCAGCTCAGTGGGTGCATGAGGATGTGGAATGCGCAGCTTCAACTTACGAACATGCAAATAGGGAATAACAGAGCATGAAGGGCAGCAGTAGGTTACATGGCCAAAGGTAGGGTAAGTAGGCCGAGGGAAGTGCAGAGGTAGAGGTTGTGGAAATACTCCAACAGGCCAAAGGCCAGTGACAGTGGTCCTTTGACTTATTTTGATGAGGAATCCGGGGTAGTCAGGCTGTCCAAGGAATCAGTAAAGAGCACAGTAGTTCTAAGGAGAAACCATAAGAACGAAGGGGCAGTGGCTGGGGTCTTGAAAGGAAAGGCAGGGGCAGGTATAGGGCAGCAGGTCACAGGCCAGAGTGTGAAAAGGTTTTAGGCTACAGTTTATGCTTGTGAGATGAGGCAGTCATCATGGAGATAATCAGCAGTAGAGGATCCGGCAAGGAACAAAAGACAAAAGTTGTCATGGAGCCATTGGACAATAGTTATTGGTGAAGAAAGCGAACATGAGGAGGGTGGGGGGCTGGTAAGGGATGATGTGGATTCACATCCTGGTGCATGAATATGGCAACAAAGGTTCCAGTCGAGACCTCAAGCTCACAGATGGGGTTGAAGCAAAAGCAGTAGCAACAGGGAGGGCAGAGCCCATAACTGCTATGCAAAGGATGGAGAAACAAATGAGAAATTGACTGCAAAGTCGTCTAGTCGGGGGTGTGTCAGGGCTGACGTAACAGGGGGAAAGATGAATGTGGTAACAACCGAACTGGCAAAAACTTCAGCAGCAATCAAAAGGTTACATTACATGGGTATTATTGAGCCTTTTGGTGGACCCTTGTTGACAAGTAACACAGAAAGAAAAATAGGGGCAAACAAAAAGCTACTGGAAAGGGAGACAAGATCTAAAGAGTGAAAGAAGGCAGAAGAAAGACAATTGATAAAATGTCTGGGACTAGGGATGAGCATAACAAAAGGAATAGCCTTGCTTTCAATCTGTGTAAGTATATTCTATAAAAACATTTCCAGAGAGTTGTGCAGTACATTAATACATTTAAACATCATTAGGGTGGCTCATATAATCTAAGAGTGCTGGCTTCTCAGTAATGTAGAAGCGTGGGCCAGGAGGGGCTTGAATTCTGCATAAACTTGGGGGGAGGGGCGGATAATGAGCAAGAGTTGCAACTTATTACATAAAACCGACCAGTACTATTCATTTGCACAGCCAGCAGGTTTCTGCTACCTTAGGTGCCCTTACCAGACTGCCCCACCAAAGAGTGCTTAGAGGAGCTTCAGTCAGTGCCTAATTTGTAGAAAAATAAGTGCCAGAACTAAAGGTGTTTTTCAGCAGACACTGCAGCTTGCACTGCCCATTGCCCCGACAGCACTGCCAAATGGCACCACGCTCCTTTAAATACAATCATAAGAACTATTCCGGGTCACCCCAATTTTTAAGAATTTGTTGGACTTGTTGAATTATTTCTTGTACTGTATATTTAATTGCTAAACACTCTGCTGCTGGCGTGTGTTAAAAAATAGTCTGACAATGCCATCATGTCCTGAACTGTTGTAAACACATGTCTGTGTTAAAAATTGAGTGCTGGTACCAAGCACCTGCACTAATTAAGCACTTGCTCCAAATAGTCGGTCTGCTATTGCTTCCAAAGTTAATTCAGGCACAGATGCTTCTGGTGCAGAGGGAAACATGCTCTTTGTTAGACTTTTCATCTTTGGCGTGGTCTTCCTTAACTTTTTGCCTCTGTTCCCCAGGTTGTTGATGTGTGCTGGACTCTGATTTTGCTGTTTTTGTTACTCTGGGCACTTTACCACTGCTAACCAGTGCTAAAGTGCAAGTGCTCCTTTACAAAATGTGTATGTAATTGTATTATCCATGATTGCCATATTTGATTCACTGGTAAGTCCCTAGTAAGGTGCACTGGAGGTGCCAGGGCCTGTAAATCAAATGCCACTAGTGGGCCTGCAGCCCTGGTTGTGCCACCCACATAAGTAGCTCTGTAATCATGTCTCAGACCTGCCATTGCAGTGTCTGTGTGTGCAGTTCTAACTATAAATTCGACTTGGCAAGTGCACCCACTTGCCAGGCCTAAACCTTCCCTTTTATTACATGTCAGAAACCCCTAAGGTAGGCCCTAGGTAGCCCCAAGGGCAGGATGTAATGTATGGTTAAGGTAGGAAATATAGTAATGTGTTTTATATGTCCTGACAGTGAAATACTGCTAAATTCGTTTTTCACTGTTGCAAGGCCTGTCCCTCTCTTAGTTTAACATGGGGGCTACCTTTAAATCTGATTAAAGTGTAGATTCCCTTTGGGAGCGGATGGATATGTTGAGTTTGGGGTCTCTGAGCTCACAATTTAAAAAATACATCTTTTAGTAAAGTTGATTTTAAGATTGTGTGTTTGAAAATGCCACTTTTAGAAGGTGAGCATTTTCTTCCTTAAACCATTTCTGTGACTCTGCCTGTTTGTGGATTCCCTGTCTGGGTCAGTTTGACAGTTGGGCTGGTTCCACCTCACAATAGACAGTAACACGAAGGGGGCTGGGGTGTAGCCTGCACATCCTGATGAGCCATCTGTGCTAGGAGCGAGGAGAGGAGTGGTCCCTCACACCTGAAAGGGTCGTGCCTGCCCTCACATAATGCAGTCTCCAACCCCCAGGTGAGTGTCTGGGGCCTGGCCTGGGCAAGGATCGATTTCACATTCAAGAGAGACTTTGCTTTGAAGTAAGCCTACTTCAAAGGAGAAAATGGGTATAAGAAGGGCACCCAAAACCACAGACTTTAGAACACGTCTGGAAACCAAGAGGAACCTCTGCCTGGAGAAGAGCTGAAGAGCTGAGGAAGAAGAGCTGCCCTGCCTGTGACTGTGCTTTGTGGAGCTATCCTGCAGTTGCTGCTTCTGCCAGAGTAAGAGGGCAAAGACTGGACTTTGTGTGCCTTCCATCTTGTGAAGATCTCCAAGGGCTTGATTTAGAGCTTGCCTCCTGTCGCCTCCTGTTGTTTGCAGTCTCAGGGATAGCAAAGACTTCTCCCTGGAGAGACTCCTACTCTGCCCTGTGGTGCCCATCCAGTTCCTGGGACCCTGAAAGGAGAAGCTGGCAGCCTAAAGGGAGGGAATCCACGCACAGAGCGCCGTGCGGGGAAAAGATCGATGCAACGCTGATTTGAAGAAACAACATGCCGCTGGCTCCCCGGCTGAAAATCGACGCTAGCCGGAAACGCGACCGAAGAATTGATGCACGGAGCAGGAGAAAAGATGCGCAGCATCACTGACGGAGGCTGGGAGATCACAACCCGCGCTGCGTGGTTTGCAGATCATCGTGCGGCAGGATTTCTGATGCAAGTACCGATGGGCGTGTAAAAACAATGCAAGGCCTGCCCGGACCTGAGAGTGCTGACCGGATCGACGCATTGCTCTCCTGCAGAGAGAAGAAACGACTCAACGAAAGGAGAAACCATGAAATGAACAAAGAAAACCACTGCACTCATACAGCGTATTGCTCAGTTATAATCAATATGAATATTGCATGTCGTAGATCCAAAAGCAAGTAATACAGAGTCCTTCATTAAGTTCCAGTAGATCTTTTAATCGGACTGTAGTTGTCAATCCACAATAAAATCCAAATAGGTACAGCCAGTACAATCCAAATAGGTACAGCCAACATGTGTTTCGTCACACCTGTGACTTTATCAAGGCTATAGAAGCTGTAGATTAAGCGGTAACTCTGCCGGACTGACTGACTGTTGAACATTCCTTTCCCTTTGACTTACCAGGGTCCGAGCCTCTCCCTGAGCCTGAGATTTTACACAGATCACTGCCTGTGTACACCACCAGGGACACCTACCCTTTTACCTACGGTTCTTCCGAAGACTCGGATATACACTTGACATAATTCACTACAGTCTTCCCCGGATATGTTTCACACGTACTCCTGGGAGTTAGCGCTTAATTTACAGCCTCTATAGCCTTGATAAAGTCACAGGTGTGACGAAACACGTGTTGGCTGTACCGATTTGGATTGTACTGGCTGTACCTATTTGGATTTTACTGTGGATTGACGACTACAGTCCGATTAAAAGATCTACTGGAACTTAATGAAGGCCTCCGTATTACATGCTTTTGGATCTACGACATGCAATATTCATATTGATTATAACTGAGCAATACGCTGTACGAGTGCGGTGGTTTTCTTTGCTCATTTCATGTTGTGTACTTGATACCCTATATGTGCCTTTTTGGTAGTAGGGCACCTGACCACACGCACCAACCATTTCTCCCATTTTTACAATTCACCACTGTGGACATCATTCTTGATGTGTGATTGATTCCATTTACTACCTCCCTTTGTATTAATTTTCATTTAGAAAGGAGAAACAAGGCAAGGTCTTGCTTGTGAGTGAAATCGATGCATTGCAAGCCCTTTTTTTTATGCACACTCGCCCATGCGGGGATATTTTTGACTTACCCAAGGTACTTTTTCACGCTAGCAGTGTTAGTGTGTGTTTTAAACTACATAAAGACTCTTTGCTTTTTTGATAACTTGACTTGTGTATTGTGGATTTTTGTCATTTTGGTCTTGTTTTGTTTAGATAAATATTTCCTATTTTTCTAAACCTGTGTTGTGTCATTTAGTAGTGTTTTCATTAAGTTACTGTGTGTGTTGGTACAAATACTTCACACCTAGCACTCTGAAGTTAAGCCTACTGCTCTGCCAAGCTACCAAGGGGGTAAGCAGGGGTTAGCTGACGGTGATCCTCTTTTACCCTGACTAGAATGAGGGTCCTTGCCTGACTGTCAACCAAAGACCCCATTTCTAACACTCATGTTCAGTATTTTTGGGGAAAGAACCCAGGTGCTGGTTTTAGAAATAGGAACTACATCAGAAGGATACTTGGGAGAGACAAGTAACTCAGTTAAAACGGAGGCTATGGAGCCCTCACTACCTAATAGATCCAAAGCAATGTTCTTGAAGGAGGTATTTAGACAGGGCTCTAGAATATCACACAATGCCCCTCCGACCCCTCAAATGGTACAAACCTTCGATTGGTGAAGAAGAAGGTGGCTGTAGTTGAAAACAAGCTTTTAAATGAGGTGAGAAAAATAAAAACGGATCGTCTATTTACTTGTATTCCAAACCTGCACTTGACCATTTATCCATTGGGCATTTTTCTAAAGAGAGCTACGCTCCAAGTTAGACTTATTCATTAGTTATCTTGGCATGAAGGACATTTTTTCATTGATTCCCTCGATCACAAAGAATGCGTGTTATGTTCAGTGATTATGGTGGCTTGATTACCTCTGGACAAAGAACAAAAGTTGGGACGTTTGTTAAGGCAGGTTATTCACCTTAGCAATAGTGAACTACAATAATGCAAAATATTTTAGACCATATCAACTTTGTATGCAGAGTTGTGGCATTAGGCATAGCATTTTCTGGGCAAATGCATTTTGCTTTGAGAAAACCTTGCAGACATTTACACAACAGTAGGATAACGGAATGGATTAGACAAGATTATTTGTTCTTCCTAAACAGATACAATTGAGTGACAATATGACTTTAGGACAACACAGTGACATGAATAGTGGAGATTTTCCCATTCTAGAGTGGCAGGATTCGGCCTTTATTGTAAGGTACAATAGTATGGTGAACATTTTTGGGAAGAATAGAATACATAAAGGCACAGCATTGCTTTTCTGAAGTCGTTTCCCGAAGTACGGGATGCAGCTTTGTGAGGTTGTGGGCTACTGAATAATACATACAATTATGTTATTGTTAATCAGGTAATACTGGGAGTGATTAAACAAGTCTTTGAGAATAATACATGAGTGCTATGTTTTATAGAGAATGTGTGCTATGATATCTGCAATGGGATATATTGTTTAGAACACATCATATTTCCATTGCAGAAAATGAAGGGTTTGATTCACTGTCTCCTTCAGAGTGGTCGAAATTCATGGATTGACACCGGAAGCAAAAGAACATGGGACATCAGTTTCAGAGTTCATGATGGTGCAAGGAATGCAAGAACTTTGAGGCTGGCAGAAGGTTTCTAAACTGAAAGTATAAAAGTGGCCTATCTGTAGGCATGGGATCGATTTGTGAGGGTTTTGTACCCAAAACTGGGGCAGTACCACGAGGGGAGTGGCAGCAAGAAGAGAAGTAGTAGTTAATACTCTGATGGGCTTCATTGGAGGACACCTTGCACCATTGACTGCTCCTGGGAAAATGGAACGGATAGTTAGGAGACCCCTCATCAAAGTGTGGTCCAGTATAATGAGTAGGCAACCCAACAAGAGACAGCTGATTACCATTATGGTTTTGAAGGGCTTTTTGTGCCAGTAAAAGTCACATGAACATTCTCCTGGGTCGTTCAGCCATTTAAACCAATTTTCACTATTTTTGCCTTTGGAGGATGCTGACTGTTTGAAATGGTGGGGGTGAGGTCTTATGACAACCTGCAACTAGAGGATTTACTGATGTGAATAGATAAGATGCACATATTTATGGAGTAGCAAGACAATTCAGAGTGGGAAGGGAATGTAAGTGACATTGAAAGTGCTGGGTGAGAAGATGATATGTCTTCTTAGGGCAGATGAGGAATATGTATATGTCCATTGAATGATGGGCAGAGTTGATTGTTGTAATAACCATGGCCTAAAGGTGATGGACAGACAAATGTTGGCAATAGTGAGTATATGACCAAGCAGTATGGGCTGGCCGGCTCACATTTGTTCGACACATTTTTTCTGAACTGATTCACACACAGTGGGTTTTGAGTTGGGACTTGGAGAGAAGAGGTTGAACTGTATTGCCCATTTAAATTTGGTGTATACAGGCTTAGACCATCCTAAGGGACAGAGTAGAAAATTGTACAAATGGAACCGCATGGAAGAAGTTTGCCTTTGTTGAAGTGGGTTGCTGAACACACAGGGAGACAATGTTGATGACAACAGTTGGGCTGGATCAGGATTCGTTGTGCATTGAGTAGGCCAGGTCATAAAATGGGGTCAGATGCTGTTTACACTGTATAGCTAATTGACCCTAGACTAAAAGCTGATGCAATATTCATTCATTTGGTTGAAAATGTTTTACTGCAGGTATCAGATTCAGAGTGAATAAGAACTGAGTAAGAAGTATTTGAAAGCAGTACAAGACAAGTGGTAGAGCACTGACATTGTTTGCTACATATGGTGCCTAGGAATACCTGCATGAAAATTGCTGTGCTTCCACAGGGCACATAAAGAGGAGAACAAAGAAATCTCTAGTTTCTGAAAGACAAACAATTTTGGAGTGATGAAGCATGTGGACTTTGTATTTAAGCTTCTAGTTTCCTTCTAGCATGACTATGTTCAGATGTCGTTTTTGGGGAACAGGATACACCTGGTAAAGATGGTGCAGATATGGATAGCAAGCTGGGGGAACAGAAAAACACCATGAGAAAGGGTTTTTCTGGTAATGAATAGAGCTCAGACTAGACAGATGGGCTGTCTGCAAGATCTTTGGCTCAGGTTGATCAGGTAAGATAATCTGAAAGAGGCACTATGGACTTAGTTGGGCCAGAATGTGGTAAATGAGTGAATGTAGGGATAGAATTAGAAAGTGGAAGTTAG
This sequence comes from Pleurodeles waltl, assembly GCF_031143425.1. Classification (NCBI taxonomy): domain Eukaryota; kingdom Metazoa; phylum Chordata; class Amphibia; order Caudata; family Salamandridae; genus Pleurodeles; species Pleurodeles waltl. The sequence continues at coordinate 755,544,108 of NC_090440.1, read as the reverse complement.
ACGTTTGTTAAATCTGATGTTGAGGGAAAGGTGGGATTGTTGGATGTTAATAGGTGGGTGATGTATTGGGGAGGAGGGAGCGGTTTGAGGTTTTTGTTGGAACATTGGCATAGCATTTAGATTATATAGCTGAAGCCATAGGCTGTTAATCATATGCTAGCTTCCAATAAGGCATATTTTGTAGAAGCGTTGGCAATTTTCACATATCCCAAAAAGGTGTGTACGGCTGACAGTCTCAACAAGAAAGGAAAAAGCACTGTTTGACACAAGCGAGATCCATTTTGTATACATACTTTCATTATACAGCCTAAAATCCTACCTTTTAGCCTTCTCCAACGCATGTTTCTCTCTCTCCATCTCTTCCTCTCTCTTTCTCTCTCTCAAAAGAGAGTAGAAAAATAACCAGCAACAGTGAGATAAAGTGACATGGATAGCAGGGCAATGGAAGACAAGGGCATAAGGTGAACCTCGATATTTGTCAACAGCACTGGTGAGCTCCTAAGAAAAATCTTGGTCCCCTCAACTCAAAAGTATTTTAAAAAAACAAGCAAGCTTTATTTAGCTAGTAAATTAATGTGATAATTGCATATGTACAGTAGATCTGTGAACAATAATTGTACTTGGTATTACTGTCATCAGTCTATTTTAATAGTGTGTTGTGTAGGCACTTGTAATTGTTAATTTGTGATTTCACCAATTTCGTTTTTGCCATTTCTATTAATTTAAATATCTATGGTGGTACTTTATAGGGACAAATGTCACCTTCGAACCAAAATGGTGATTTGGTACAAGTTTTAACTTTTCTGTCAGGTATTAGGAGTGCTTAATTTGTAAAAGAATAACTGCCGGGGGTCAGAAGCTCGCAACCGGAGCAACTGAATGTTAGCATGACGAATACCGAGGCTGATTAGACTTGATTCCACCTCATGCCTCAATAATGCACAAATCAGGTACTCCCTGTCCCTTTATTTCATTCTCGCAGGTTCCTGCATTCTTACCTAGGCAATTTTTTTCCATTTTTATCTTCCTGCTTCTTTTTCCCTCGTGTGTTTTTCCCACTCTTGCTTTAGGTCAAAGTCTGATGAGGGAAAATAAGTGCCGGTCCCTAAAAATGAGTGATGGTGGACCAGACCAACAACCAGTGTCTCAAGGTAAGCAATGGGCAGTAGATTATGGCAGCGATCGGCTGCCTATGGTTAGCGTGTGCCTCACAAATGACTTTTTGGGCCTATTATTTTAGTGAGTCTCTATCAATGCATCTGCTCTCCTTCAGCGTGAAGGTTCAGAGTTTTTTTACACTGAGTGATCTGTATCTAAGGATAGATCCGGTCAGACCCAGAGGTACCAAAACATCACGTGGTTTGTTTATAAGATGATGTTATCTTTAATGTCCTCTCCTTCCGTTGCTAATTTGAAGCAAGAAGCTTGCCCTGTTCTCTGAACATTCTATATTTCCTACATTTGACACATTACAATTGCCACCAGCAGTCCCACGTGTGAAAGCTCTTTAATCAGTGCATGTTTTCACATGTAAATATTCCAGACTGCCAAGAAAAAGAACACACTGGGGAATGTCAGACTATTTGAGCATGAGTAATACTGAAGTTGGCATTTTCTGCTGTCTGCTGAAGTGTGAAAACCATGAATAAGAGGACGCATGATTTGAAAATTTGTTATTCTGATTTAAAATTAATATTTCATCTGGTTGTGAATCCAAGCTTATAAATATAGTTTACCTCAGTGACTGGACACCGTCAGGTGGTGATGACAATCTCCTAGTGGAAGGTAATCTCAATATAATAATTCAGTCGTATATGTGAGCGTCCTTCATTTATATATCATCTCTGACGTGGTAACGATATACATTAAATGTGTTATGGTGATCCGAATTAGTATCTAATGGTCAGTGCTGACATGCATTTTATTTTATACTGGACTTCTGAAAACTCATTACAGACTCGACGGCTTTCAAATGGGGTTTTTCTAATTTTAGGCATAGGTCCACCATGGAGACTGCTGGGCAAAAAAATATGTATAAAACTCTTGGGATTTGCAATGCTTAATTTGTAAAAAAAAAACAAAGAAAAAAAACAAAAAAAAAACAGAGCCCTCGTTAGAAGGCCATTGCAGCTTATACCGTTCATTGCCTTTGCCAGCAATCCACTGACCTACACAACTACTAACCTTCACACTGCCACAAGTGTGACTATTCTGCCTCTTCAAGCCCCATAAAGCTATAAGAATGGCTTGGGCGGTCCACATTATTTTTTTTTTTAATTGATATGGAATTATGAAACAACTGTTCTGCTCATCTCTAAATTGTAGAAACATCACCATCATGTGGCATCTGTCATAAGTGCGGGTGTTGACAATTAGGTGTCAGTGCCGAGCACCGGAAACTACTGTCTCAAATTACGCACTAGGAATTTGTCTATATTTTTAAATTTAATGTGATTCACATATTGCTGTTCAAAAAACATGCTGCTCTTTCAATGAGACAAGGTTGGTCCCTGTAGCTGGCCCGTGCTCCATCACGGACAGCCTAACCATTTGGATTTACCCCAGTCTAGTGTAACCAGATAGCCCCGGTTGGCACTTTAAGCTTCTAAGCACTACAATTCCAGATATTTAAAAAAATCTAATCATATCTCAACTTCTATCTATCGGCTTTTTGTTGTTTTAGTCTTGTTTTATTCATAAACATATAACCTATTTGACTAACTTGGTGTGATTTCACTGTGTTTCTGTTTTACGTGTTTCACAAATACTTTACACATTGCCTCCTAAGTTAAGCCTGAATGTTCAGTGCAAAGCTACCAGAGGTTGAGAGTTAATTTATGGTGTGTAACTGACTTACCCTGACTAGGGTTGTTGTCTTTACTTAGACAGGGTGCACACCTCTGCCAACTAGCCACCTAGGGTCAGATTTAATAAAAAGTGATGCAATGCAGTATTGCGCCAAAATTTGCAGTGCTGTGATGCGTCATTTTAGAAATGCAGGGATGCTATGTATTTAGTAAAATATGGCACACTCCTGTGTTACCCCTGCGCCAGTGCTAAATTTAACCGCCAGCGCCACTGCAGGCATCCTTACACCACAGTGCAAGGGTGTCTGAATTGAGGGGATTGATTGTTTATTTGCAGGAAAGTGTCCATTCCTGCACATAAACAATCTACAATAGTGATTTGGCACTTCTTTGTGTGCTGCAGAATGCACAGTGCCACTGGAGCGTCACAAAAAGTGACACTCTGGTGGTGCAAGGGCCCTGAAAATCTGGCCTCCAATTTCTAACATTGGTGATCAGTAGTGAGGCTAGGATGAGTGCTTGTGCAACTTAATACCTAAAACCAATTTGAATCAATTCCCACTGATTGGCATTTCTATTTCTTACACTTACCAATTGCTATGTTTTGGAGTTTTCTATTCACCCTGATCAGCATTTTTGCTTTTTCCTAATATCATGCCTCTGACTGGAGGATCTACATCTGCACCTGCAATGCTGATCAAGCTAGAGACCTACTGTAGCCGGGAGACGGACTCCCCGGCTCCATTTAGTGCCGATCTCGGATCGGATTGGCACCTGACGGCTCCTGAAGAGGGAAAAGCCATTGAAAATGGGAATCTGGACATCCGGATTCCCATCGACTTACCTGGGAAGGAAGGGGACGCACTAGGCCGGGAGGAAGAGGACGAAGTCGCCGGAGCCGGGAACCCGGATATCCGGGTTTCCAAGAGATCCCTATAGCGATAGAAGACAACATGGAGGTCAAACCCACACTGGAAGACATGATACAGCAACTGGCCGAAGGTCAACGCCACCTACAATTGGTATGGGAGGCCCAACAGAGAGAAGCCAAGGATGATAGAGAGGCCCTCCAGAGTGCGTTAAAAAGTCAGGCCACTGTTATGGCAAATAATCAGTTGGTGCACGAGACTGCCATCCAAAAGCTAACGGACACCATTGCCGCCAGTAAGGTCCACCCTAATGTACTGAGTTCGGTCCTCCAAAAGCATCAACAGGGGGAGGACCACGATGCATTCTCTACAAACTTTGAAAGGTTGGCATCCTCCGTCCAATGGCCCAAAGAACGCTGGGGTCAGTATGTGGCTCCCCTATTAACGGGTACCCTACAAACGGCATATCAGGCAGCTAATCTGGACGGCGCAACCCCCTATAAGGACATCAAAAGGAGTATCCTGGAGAGAGTAGGACACGACACGGAGTACTACCTCGTACGTTTTCAGAAGATAAAATGGGGTCCTACCGAAGACCCCCAAACATTCTATTATAAAGTCAAGGACCTAGGACTCAAGTGGTTAGGTCCCATAGGAACGGAAAGGGAAGATGTTATAAAAGCGGTCATTCTAGAGCAATATTAGGAATCCCTTCCTCCGCCCACCCGTAGTTGAATTCGACAGCACCCTAACGTCGATACAAGTATGGCTGTTGACCTGGCATGTGCCTACCACAGGTCAACAAAGTTTAGGAGTGGAAACTCTAAAATGACAAGTCCCTCGACCCGGCTTCCATCAGTACCCGTTCGGTCCTTTACCCGCAAAACCGTCGAGGACACTACTTGGCCGAAAGCAGGTGAAAAACCTCCTATGCAACAACCACAGTGCTACAGTTGTGGCGAATGGGGGCACATAGCCCAGGTATGCCCTCGCAAGGAGGACAAAACAGAGCCCATGGAAGTCGGGATTACTAGGGGAAGAGTCTTATGCACAGGAAAAGGCAACCCCAGATACATACAGGAGATAAGAGTCAATGGAAGAACCATCACAGCCCTGGTTGACTCCGGTTGTAGTCAATCCGTTCTCAGAACCGGGGTTGTAGACCTGTCAAAACAGCAGTCACCACAATGGGTTTCCATATGCTGTATCCACGGAGACAAAAGAGAATATCCCCTGGTTTCTGTTCGTCTAGAATGGGAAGGGAGACAGGAGGATGTCCACATGGGGGTTATGGACCGCTTAGTGGAAGATTGTATCTTAGGGACAGACTGCATACACTTTCCGGAGGTACTACAGAAAGTAAAAACTCAAACCCAATCAGACCCTTGGTGGGCAGAGGCTCCCTTTTCGGGTATTCCCATAGAAAATAACCCTTCTCGCTATAAACCTACTAAACGGGAGAAGAGACGCAATAAACAACTCTATTGGACACCTGAGAGGGAAGAAAACCCAAAGAAGGTCCTGGGCACTGTCCCACATCCCTTTCCCTCCTTCTGGGGCAGTCAACGGGAAGACCCATCCCTTCAAAAGGCATGGAAAGCAGCCAAGACAGAAAACACAGACGAGGTGGGTCCTTATTTCCTTATCCACAAAAACCTACTATATCAAATCATCAAACACGATAATAAAGAGAAAAGACAACTAGTTGTACCCGAGCCCTACGCACACAAGTGCTCTATCTGGCTCACAATCAACCGGGAGGGGGACACTATGGTAGAGAGAAAATAGAAGAATATTTATTACGCCGGTTTTATTGGCCGGGAGTTTATGCACATATCCGACGGTATTGTACCCAATGTCCCAAATGCCAATTTGTAGACCCTGGACCCCAGAGAAAAGCACCCTTACAGCCCCTGCCAATAATAGACATTCCCTTTTCCAGTGTTGGAATGGACTTGATAGGCCCCCTCCTCCCATCCACAAAAGGACATACATACATTCTAGTTCTCGTCGATTACGCCACCAGATACCCAGAAGCCATACCCCTTACTAGCATGACGACCAAAAATGTGGCCCAAGCCATGATTGGTTTCTTTTCTAGGGTCGGGTTTCCCAATGAAATCTTAACTGACCAAGGTACACCATTCATGTCGGCATTGATGGCACATATCTGTAAGACTTTGGGAGTCAAACAACTTAAAACCTCGGTATATCATCCACAAACCGGTGGCCTACTCGAACGGTATAACCGTACAATAAAATCATTACTGAGAAAAACAGTCTCAGAAACAGGGCGCACTGGGATCGGAAGCTCCCACTGGTCCTCTATGCTATAAGGTCCCATGTTCAAGTTTCTACAGGACATAGCCCTTTCGAACTTGACTTTGGGCGACAACCCCGCAGTTTAATAGACATGGCAGCTGAGATATGGGAAGAAGAGGAAGAAGGTGAAAAACCCTTATTAGAGTATGTCTCTGAACTGAAGTCACAAATACAAACAGTATGGGAAGACGTGCGTAGTCATATGGAGAGAGCCCAAAACAAGCAAAAGCAGTATTATGATCAGGGTACGAAAACAAGAATACTCCAGCCCAACGAGAGAGTACTCATCTTACGTCCCAGTTCCGAGAATAAACTATTAGCCAAATGGCAGGGTCCATATACAGTGTTAAAGCCAGTTTCTCCAGTTACCTACCTCATCGAATTATCAAAGAATCCAAAACGAGTACAAATCTATCATATCAATTTGCTGAAGAGGTGGTAAGAGCCCACTATGTCTGTTAACCCTGTTGTCAAGGGATTCTTAATAACACCGGAGAAGCCCTTAGATATTGAGTTGTGTCCCATTAACCCAGATTTATCCCAAGAACTGCCCCAGATTAACCCCGAATTACCAGAACACCAACACAAACAGCTGGGTTGCCTCCTAACTCGGCATACCAGCTTCTTTTCAGGAAAACCAGGTAAAACAACCTTAATACAACACCATATCAGAACACCAGTCGGTCAAAAACAGTACGTCAATGACCCTACCGTAGCCTGTCTTCCAGTGCCCTGACTTTACTAAAGTCTTTCACCTTCAAACTGATGCCTCTGACGTTGGATTAGGTGCTCTGTTGTCGCAAACGGATGAAAGAGGCTATAACCATCCCTTAGTATTCATTAGTAGGAAGTTATTGTCTAGAGAACGTCATTATCCCATAATCGAGAGGGAGTGTCTTGCCATCAAGTGGGCCATCAATATTACCTTTTAGGGCATCCCTTTATTTTGTATACAGACCATGCACCCCTCACTTGGTTGGCCTCCCACAAGAATACCAACTCCTGTATCCTCAGGTGGTTTATGGAACTCCAACCCTTCTCATTCCAGGTCCGTCACGTCCCTGGGGATCTCCAATGTGTTGCAGACTGTCACGATATCCAGGACACTCAGAACTCCATCAGTCCCGTCATTGGAAGGGGTGATGTACCCGGGAGATGGACTCCTCGGCTCCATTTAGTGCCGATCTCGGATCGGATTGGCACCCGACGGCTCCCGCAGAGGGAAAAGCCATTGAAAACGGGAATCCGGACATCCGGATTCCCATCGACTTACCTGGGAACGAAGGGGGCGCACTAGTCCGGGAGGAAGAGGACGAAGTCGTCGGAGCTGGGAACCTGGATATCCAGGTTCCCGAGAGTGTAAAGAGGGAAGAAGGACTATGTGTGATGCGCATTAGAAGGGAGAAGAATGCCGAGGAGAAAGAAAATGAGGAGAGAAGAACGGAGATTGCGGGCAGCGGAGGAGACGAAAAAAACAGCGCTCCCCACCTTGGAAAAACAGAACCAGGAAGAGCACCAGAGACTTCCAAGGAGGGATTGGAAAGTCCTGAGAAGCTCGAACTCCGCCACGTCCCTGGAGGGACGTGGCTAAAGCAGGTACGGTCCTGCTTCAGGAATAAATTGCTGTCTGTGGTTGGAAGGGAGGAGGGTCGGGGGGAGGGGTAGAGGGAGGAGGAGGAAAAGGGAAGGGAGTTTAAAAGGGGAGAACCTAGAAACAAAAAGGAGCACCAATCACTAAGCACGGGGAAGAGTGGTTTTGGAGACTGTATCCACAGAGGTGTAGGGACGGGGTCCTATATCCCTCACCCTTAAGTCCTGCTCCCTTTTCCTTTTATTTTTTTTCTTCTCTTGGGAGAAGATATTTCTACCACGTTCATTCACACTCTCTCTCTCTCTCTCTCTCTCTCGCTCCCTCTCACTCTCTCTCTCTCTCTCTACACCCACACCCTCCCTGCACGTTACTAAAATACAAACACATCTACATAGACACTTCTTACATGCCTATCGTTTCTCTTTTTCCAGTCCTCCTGACAATACCACCGCCGGGAATCTATCTGCAACCACTGGGAAACCTGAGGGAGAAGAAACAGAGGAGATCACCCATCTTAAAACCCACAGATAAAGACTGTTATAAAGAGACTGCTGAAGTACAATAAAATCATGTATATTCACCCTCTCACCTGAGTGTCATTGTACTCCCTATCACTATACCCACGGCTACACCTACATTGTGGCCCAGCTCAAGGTATTTTGCAAGGGGGTTGAGCTGTAAAAAGCACTGAGAGGCTGAGCAGCAGCTTGCAATGAGGGGCCTGTGACCCCAGAGGAGGATTATCAGGAGATCCTGGATGAGGATGAGGAGCTAAGCCAATATTTACTGGAGAGTCTGACACTGCCTGTGGAGCAGGGGGGGCAACATCTTGCCAAGAGCAGTGATTCCCCTCAGAGCAAGAATCAATCACAGAAGAACCTGTTCCCAGGGGAGCTGAAAGGCAGGGGGAGGAAAGCAAGTTAAAATTGAGCAAGTTTGCAACATCTGAGAAGGAGCAGGCTCTAGAGGAAAGGATGCTACCTATTGAGGAGTGCAGAATTGCACATGGGCTTGGTCTCAGAGAGCTGGATCTCTGATCTAAGCAGCTGGATTCCAGCAGCAATGGTTGCAGCATACTTGCAGTGTCCACTGCAGAAGCGAAGGTCTGCATCCCAAAATATTAGGTACCCAGTTATGTTGTTGGTGATGACATAGATAAATGGTTCTCTGCCTATGAAGTTCCTCTATGGGTGCACAGGGTTCCTGAGAAGTTCGGGGAGTGTACTGTGGAGATACATGGTCAAGATGGGAAGGGATATTACTGTAACGTTAGAGATAGAAGAGCAGGCCCAGCATGCCCCCTTGATGGCCATTTCAGTCAACAATGTTGGGCTGACCCCTGAGAAGTATAGACAAAGGTTTAGGGGCAGCCACAAGATCTCCTCACAGACATGGGTGGACTTCCTGGATTATGCTAGCAAGGCACTGAAGAGCTGTGTGAGGGGCAGCAAGGTTGATAATTATACTGGGCTGTAGAAATTAATTTCAAAGGAGCACATGCTAAATACTTGCTTTCCAGACTGTGCCAACACATAGTTGAGAATAAGAAAGTGTATGGGGCTACCCAGTAACCTTAGGACCTGGGTAAGAAAAACAACAGCACTCAAATGATCATTAAGGGGGAAAGTATAAGCCTAGATGTCCACGGCAATGATTAAGAACACACCTCCGATTGAAAGGGTATTATATAAAATACATTTATTTACATCAAACAAGGTTCTTCTTTTGAACAAACACCACTTCCATCACAAATTGTTATTATTATATAAGCATAGGTGCTCCTAAAATTGGTAAGTCACAGTTCAAGTGATTAAGTGAGACAAAATTGCGCAGGTATTACAAAAATCCAAATATATGCACATGTCTTGTGTCAACATATAAGTAAAACCAGCAGCACGCCAAAAATTGAAGTGTTGAATCCTATTGGTTAGATTGTTCCAAGAACTAGTCCTTCATGCACAATTGTCGATGTTTTAACACCATGAAATCACCTAAATAAGGGATATCATCAGGACTACAATAATCTAGTGGAGAAACCTATAGAGAATAAATCTTCCATTCAAACGAGTTAATCAACTATACAAGCATTACATAGCATGTATTTTACAAAACAAACTTACTCAACAAGGTAAGTGGTACAAAACCCCAGGCTGCAATAGTGGGGGGTAAGGCTCAAGTGGCCCAAATGTGTTCTAGTCTCCTATATATGGTAATTTAAGTACTGGAGGTAATATTAATTTTATGTCTCCCATCCAGGATAAATTCAGGCTGAAAAAATGTAAAACAGTACCTGGTTTTAAACTTACAGAAACATGCATAAATTTAGAATTAGTAAAAAAATAAATTTAATGAACACAGAGTGATCCCACAAATGGTGATCCGCGAATAAGCCTTACAGGTCATCGTGGGAGCAAACACGTAATTTAGACAGATAAAACCGCTGTATTTAAATATTAGGGTCTTGCCAATCAAAGATTGTAGGGCTGCAGTATGCAAAATGATTTATTCAGCCTGCGTGTGAAATATGTTAATCGAACAGTCTAAGGGCCTGATTAGGAGTTGGGCAGTTGAACTGTCACAACTCTAATACGGCAGTGGTGAGGGAGCTGTCAAGCCGGCGGCTTCACCACCGCCATATTACAATATTTCCATTGGGCTGACCAGGGGGAAACATCGTATTATGATGTTTCTGCCATTCAGCCTGGTGGAAACAGTGCAGCGGCATTGGCCTCGGCTCCCTTAGAGAGACGAGTTCAATGCCATTGTCCAAAGCACCCTTAGAATGCACACTGTCTACGTTCTGAGGGTGGAAGCGGGGGCCTGCACTGCCCACAACCAGGGACCCCCTGTGACCCCCGGCACTGCCTTTCCACCAGCCCTTTCAAAAGTTTGGTGGAAAGGGAAGTCATGGTCAGCATGGCCGTGCCCAACTCAGCACCTCTGTGGATGACCACAACTTCAGCCACCGCCAACCTGTCGTAATCCGTGATCCCGGTGGTCTCCTGATGGTGGGACTGCCAGGAGTGCTGAGTCCCGATTACCACCGCGAGTTGGGTGGTCTCAAGACCACCAAACTCTTAATTAGGCCCTAAAGCTATGTTTAGAAAAAGGGGAGCACCATCAACCTACAAGGTCACAATACTCTGTCAAGCTTCAACAGAAATAGTGAGACTACAGTATTTGCGGAAAATCAATATACTGATAACCATCATGAAAGCAGCGAGGTTGCAAGGAAATAGCATTAAGAAAAAAGGTATTTAGAAAATAAACACAAGTAGGTAAATATTCATAGTAGCCTTTAAACACTGCCTCCAACGATACCTGCATGCTGCATGTCGGGTGCTTTTTTTATCCTCATGGGCATAATAGTTATGCAACCATCTTGACGAGCACTTGGGTCCTCACGACCAGCTTTCCATATGTGCCAGTAATTCAATAGTCACATTGGTGCAGTTTTATGATTACAGCTTTTAACACACCCCAATAGAAGTTATTAAAGGCACCTCTTGGTTTTAAAGGGTGGATGGATTATTTTTTTCTAAATGCCGTTTTTCTGCTTTTGCTTAGACTGGGGTGGGAATAGTAAGTGTATCCCCGTCAAGGTCCAACACTTTCACTATTGTTGCTTGGACTGGAGTGCGAATAGTAAATTTATCACCTCCGATATCTGACACTTCCACTCCTGTTTCTTAGGCTGGAGTAGGAATGGTAAATCTAACCCCTCCGAAGTCCAACACCTTCCTTACTGTTACTTTGACTGGAGTGGGAATAGTAAATTTAGCCCCTTCAAAGCCCAATACTTTTCCTACTGTTGTTTAGAATGGAGTGGACACAGCAAATCTAATTCTGTTGAATCCTTTCCATAATGTTGCTTAGATTGGAATGGGAATAGTAAATATGAACTCTCCAAAGTCTGACGCTTTCCCTACTCTTGCCTAGAACCGGAGTGGGAATATTAAGTTTAATCCCTCCAAAGTCCAACATTTTCCCTACTGTTACACAGACATGAGTGGAAATAGTAAATGTAACACCCTGAAGTCCAACACTTTCCCTACTCTTGCTTAGACCAGAATGGGGATAGTAAATCTAACTCAGTTGAACTACATCCCTTTTCCTAGTGTTGTTTAGACTGGAGTGGGAGCCGTGGTGGAAAGGACACTACAAACCCACCCTGCGGGACAAACTTTCTCCTTGCTTGGGGGGGAGCCTGAACCACAAGCCCCAGATTCCTTAGCAGCATTAGAGCTGCTGGCTGCCATTTTGTGTCCAGAGGCACAGTGAAAAGGATGCTGCAAACCCGCTCTGTGGGATGAACTTTCACCTTGACTGGTGGGGGGGAGCCTGAACCACAAGCCCCAGACTCCTTAGCGGCATTAGAGCCACCGGCTGCCATTTTGCGCCCGAAGGCACGGTGAAAAGGACGCTGCAAACCCGCTCCGCGGGATGAACTTTCTCCTTGCTTGGGGGGGAGTCTGAACCACAAGCCCCTGACTCCTTAGTGGCATTAGAGCCGCCGGCTGCCATTTTGTGCCCGGAGGTGCTGTGAAAAGGATGCTGCAAACCCGCTCTGTGGTACGCGGGTGGGACACACCCGGGCACGTAACCTGGTGAAGACTGGGCCAAGAGCAGGCCCATCTGTGCCTGTCAGAGCCAGAGGAGGCTGGGCTGGGCATACTCTGTTGGTTTTCTCTTTTGGCTTGAGGGCTTGTATTAATCCTGCCTAGCTTAGTAAAGATTAATTATTATTGCAAGTACACTGCATATTTATAATGGGGAAAAGGAAGGAAAATCAAGTAGGGAACAGTATAAGTACAAAAAACCCTAGTACCACTAACTATCATAGAAGTGAGTACTGAGGCTACGAATTTGATTATCGAACCAGAATCCCCAAACAAAAGTCTTTATGGGGCGGTCCCTACGTCTTCTCTAGGCCGATTAGTACCCATAGACACAATAGTAGAAATTGAATCTTTGAATAATACAGATGATCCAACCTCTCTGCCACCGAAGAAGAGAAGTAGACAGATAACTAAATCTAATTTCATGCCACCACCACAGCCTCTTAAGGGTGGTAAAATAACTAGGGAAATGCACGGAGGTCATCCATCAGTTGCATTATTAAGCCACGATGGCCCTCTATTAAAAAGTATGGAAACTTTGTTTAAGAAATTACACAGTAAATTAGACAATATAGAGTCCAAAGTACTGACAGAAATTAAGGAGATAAAAGAACATATAAGCAAAATAGAAGTAAGTGTCAATTTAGAGACTAATGCTAAAAATTTGGCTCTTGGTTGAGATATAAGCCCAAATGACAATCAAATGGATATAGTTACAAGGAATGACACAATGACAGGGAATGTGGACTCTAATAGAAGAGGTATAGATTGCTGTTATCCTGCACAGAGGGAACCATCTCAATTCAAGGCACCTATTATCAACCAAGCGAGGCAATTACATGTAAAACATAAATGGCAGAATGTGAAGAGAGATAGCTCTGTGCAAGAGGTTTTACATCTACCCCCAGATGCAACTCCATATACTATCATTCTAAACTATTTTCCCAAATTGGGACAAAATATTGTTGAAACCTGGCCGGAATTACATAATAAAGTAGTACATTCATGGCGATGAATATATGTGCCCCAGACATATTATTTTGTGAAATTTTATATGAGCCCAGTGGGTGGGACACCTGGATGAAGAAGAGGGAGATTGAATAGTGGTTCATTTTTGTGATCCTCGTTTTGTCGGTAATTTACTAATAGACTTAGAAACAAGACATCAAACTCACAAAAGTATGAGAAGGGAGATTATGGCTGTCCCTCTAGGATACTTTTATAGAACGCCACATATTCGAGGTACAAGACGCACAGGGTATACAAGGAAAGCATCTAGTAAACCAGATAGGCATGATAGTTTAGAGTGTTTCAATCGATTTACCTCCTTGTGTAATATGGAGGACCAGGATTGACAGCAGGAGGATATGAATTGAATAGGGATACTCACCCCTGATAAAATACCATCCACTACCTTAGAGCCGAAATCTAACATTCTGTGCTGTAATGGTAATTCTGAGTCTGATGGGAGGTCCTTAACAAGGAACTCAATTATTTTCATGTTGTGAAATATAGCTGAGGTGGGATCTAAATTGACTGATAAGGAATGGCAGACTGTAATAAATTTGTCATATATTATCTGCCTACAAGAGACATGGCATATCGCATCCTTCTGTATAGAAGGGTATTCTGCCAGCTATCGCCTTACCTAGTGTTAGGGGCATGGGAGGGATAGCAATACTGATTTCAACATTAGTACACACACGGTGAAATCCTTCCTCGACTCCCCTCATTATCAGTGTCTATATCTCCGGATAAATGGCATCCTAGGAATTCTATTAATCAATTATTACAGTAATAAATTTGATGATACCAAAAAAGTAGTGGCATTGCCATTCGGCATGATTTACAGCTATTTCTAAATGATATAACATCAGCATATACATTAGTATGGGCTGGAGATTTAAACATCAGGACGTTCCAGACTACCACTGAAAAAATGTTCAGATTTATTGATGATGGGGGGAAATGCCCAACCACATTTTTTACATAATAATTATGGAACTGTATTGAATGAAATGATATCTAGATATGCTCTAGAATTGGTGGAACAAGAGGGGGTCAAGGGAGTGAAGCACCCAACGTTTATAGGAAGAGGACATTTCTCAACTATTGATCATATACTAATCTCTAGGAATAATGTAGCTATGATTGAATCTTTAAAGATTAAGCCAACTATATATAGCGACCACCATCCCTTGCTTTTTACTATGAGATTAGATGAAGCCTATAACATAGGAGAACGATTAGCAAGAGACACAGGTATAGACAGGGAAAATGGAATTGCCATAAAATGGGCTGGGATAAATGAAACAGACTTGATGAAAAGAATTGTGGGGCTCATTCTGAGCCAGGCGGGCGGCGGGAGCCGCCCGCCTGGAGGGAGCCGCCAAATGACCGCACCGCGGTGAAAAGACCGCGGCGGCCATTCAGACATTTCCTCTGGGGCGGCGGGCGCTCTCCAAAAGAGCACCCGCCGGCCCAGAGGAAATGCCCCTGCAACGAGGACGCCGGCTCAGAATTGAGCCGGCGTAGTTGCAGGGGTGCGACGGGTGCAGTTTGCACCCGTCGCGTATTTCAGTGTCTGCATTGCAGACACTGAAATACACAGTGGGGCCCTCTTACGGGGGCCCCTGCAGTGCCCATGCTATTGGCATGGGCACTGCAAGGGCCCCCAGGGGCCCCGCGGCACCCCCTACCGCCATCCTGTTCCTGGCGGGCGAACCGCCAGGAACAGGATGGCGGTAGGGGGTATCAGAATCCCCCATGGCGGCGCAGCAAGCTGCGCCGCCATGGGGGATTCCAAGGGCAGCGGAAAACCGGCGGGAGACCGCCGGTTTTCCTTGTCTGACCGCGGCCGAACCGCCGCGGTCAGAATGCCCTGCGGGGCACCGCCGGTCTGTCGGCGGTGCTCCCGCCGACCCTGGCCCCGGCGGTCTGAGACCGCCGAGGTCAGAATGACCCCCTGTGACCCAATATAGACAAGAAATCTTAATATGTACAGAATTCAATCAAAGCCCACTTTAGATTTTAGCGTCTTTAAACCAACTCAGTGATGCCATATCAGAGAGCCCAAAAGTAACGTCTAGAAATGGAAAGAGAGTAAAATCGGGATCGTTTGATCATAATTGTTCATTAGCTGGCCAGGAACTTAAGTGAGCCTTACAGGCTCGACCGAGAAACAAGGAAGAAGTAACTAATAAACGTTCCAGCTATAAACACGCACTAGAGACTAGGAAGACCCTATTGAGAGCTAGGGCATGGGATAATCTTGAGATAGCATCTTATTTTTGAAAACTATTAACCATCTATTTCTAAAAAATGGAGATGCACTTGAGATTACGGTACATGTTTTATCAGCGGATTGGCTCTCCCACTTTGGCACAATATTTAATCCAGATCGCTTGATTATGCTTTCTTTGAATACTGGGATAATTGAGATCAAGCCACCCTTTTTTAAAGCAATCAGTCTAGAGGAAGTGAGATCTGCCATGGGAAGATGTTCGAAAGGGAAGGCACCGGCCCCTGATGGGGTGCCAGTAGATGCTTATTTGACATATCTGGATCTATGATGCCCTATTTTGACCCAAGTTGTCCTGAGTGTGGCAAGGGGATATATTTGAACATCATGGACTGAAAGTATAATTGTTCCCATTTTAAAAAAGGCAAATAGAGGTGACCCCAACTGCTACCGACCTATATCCCTTTTTGACTCTTCAGTTAAACTACTAGGAAGAGTACTCCTAGAAAGATTAGAGTCTTGGGCAACAGATAATCATATACTTACAGAAGCCAAATTGGGATTTAGACCTGAGGTTGGTACTTTGGAACAGTGTATAAACCTTAACCTAATAATAAGTAAATACACAATAGCAAAAAAGGGTCATGTGTTTATCTGCTTTGCAGATCATAGCTGTGCCTTTGATTTAGTGAACCAGGCAAAGTTGTGGAAAGTCTTAATAGATCTGGGGGCACCTTTTGATATAATTAGTTTTTTGGCACAATTGTACAACCATTTAACAGCACAAGTAAGATATGGAAGAAATGGTGAATGTACCCCTGGCTTCAGGTTTGGGAGAGGCATACGTCAAGGCTGTGTTTTAGCTCCCCTTTTATTTTACCTCTACATCAATGGGGTAGATGCCCATTTTAAAAACATGGCAATCAATACGCCCAAAATAGGGGAATGTCCTGTTCCGGTCCTCTTATATGCAGACGATGCGGTATTGTTGTCACAAACCGTAAATGGGCTGCAGCGGTTGATTGAGGCTTTTGTAGAATTTATAGAGGGTAGAAATATGTGTCTGAATTTGAATAAAACTGTCGTAATGACTTGCGGCCAGGGAAAGGCCAGTAAGAAAATGTATTATATTAAGGGCCATAAATGTGAAGATGTAAATACATTTACATATCTGGGTGTACAGTATTCTAATATGGGCACCTGGAACCAACACCTAGAAATAACTAAGATGAAGTATATCAGGGCAACAGAGGCTGTTTTTAGATTCTCAAAAAAAATTGGCAATAAACCCTTTAGGGAAATGCTACAAAGTTATAAAAGCATGACAATCAATTGCATTACGTATGGTTCTGCCCTTTGGGGCCTAACGCCTGAGATACAGTCATTACGAGTGCTAGAGAATAAATTCCTCTGTAGACTACTAGCAGTATCAAACACTACATCTACTTATATGGTACATAGGCAATTGGATTGCCCCTACGTGGAAGATTTAATATATACCAGTGCCCTACTGGCTTGGCATTTGGTCTAAAGAAGTGACTAAGGGCCAGATGAAGCAAGGGTTTTGCGCCTCGCAAACGGCAAAAAACGCCGTTTGCGAGGCGCAAAAGCATCTACGGAATGCAGAAACGCATTTTGCGAGTCGGAACCGACTCGCAAAATGCGTTTCCGACTCGCAAATAGGAAGGGGTTTTCCCTTCCTATTTGCGACTCGCAACGCGATGCGAGGTTTATTTGTGACCACTCGCAGTTACCATCCACTTGAAGTGGATGGTAACTCATTCACAAATGGGAAGGGGTCCCCGTGGGACCCCTTCCCCTTTGTGAATGTACACAAAAATATTTTTTCAGAGCAGGCAGTGGTCCTACGGACCACTGCCTGCTCTGAAAAAATCCGAAACAAAAGGTTTCGGTATTTTTTTCCAAGTGCAGCTCGTTTTCCTTTAAGGAAAACAGGCTGCAGATGGAAAAAAAAAATACTGCTTTATTAAAAAGCAGTCACGGACATGGTGGTCTGCTGTCTCCAGCAGGCCACCATCCCCGTGAGTGCCCAGACTCTTAATGGGGTCACAAACTGCGACCCACCTCATTAATATTAATGTGGTGGGTCTTTGCGACCCCATTGCGAGTCGCAGAAGGTGTCTGAGACACCTTTCTGCATAGCAAATTGCGAGTTGCAATTTGCGAGTCGCTCCGACTCGCAAATTGCAACTCGCAATTTGCAACGTACCTACATCTGGCCCTAGATGTACTAAAAAGATCATAAAAGATTGCCTCACACTAGAACATTGGGATAAAATCCCATGGTTTGTGCATTTAAAACATCTGTTGAAAAGCATAAACCTATATTCACACTTAGACAATCCGGGTATCATTCTTCAATTTAGCATAAAAGATTTGAAAAACCAATTAATGGAATGGAGAAATAGCGATAGAGTAAATAGAGAATGTAGGAAATTGACAGTAGCACTTTACATGACGGAAGCTAATGATACAATTCAAAACTATTTATTGACAGTTGTAAAAATTTAAGAAAGAGTTTACTTAACCTGGATTTGTTTTAGGACATTGCACTTTATAGTAGCTTTCCCAAAGTTGAGGATATGAAGTAAAAGTTTACCGAAGTGTCCCTGTGTGGGACGATTTGCACAATCTACGATGCACTTTATTATATCTTGTCGATTTTATCATGACATTAGGACAAAAAATGTAAAACCTTTATTTGTTACTTATAAATTATTTTATTGCAGAGAAGCTTTTAATTATTTATGTAAACTGGACACTAAAGAGAAATGTGATTCAGTGATAACATTTATTTTACATGCTATAAAACAGAGGAAAAAATGGATGCATCTAGAATCCCTCTGTTATGAGAATGAATAATGGCCCAATTAGTTGTAATAAAGGATTTTTAATTATTTATTATTCATGTTTTGAAACATTGTGTTGTATATTATCTTTCTAAAGGGATTGTATATCTTTTATGGAGTAATATCCGAATCAAGATTGATTTGATTTGATTTGTCTGAAACATTTGCTTAGCAACATTGCATTCCGGTACTATTTAAAGAGCAGCCGATTACTTTGAGGATAAACATGACTCAGAATTGACATCTGGGACCATCACTCATGAAAGTGCTGTCTTTTACATGGAGATATAAAATAAGTTTACTTTGAAGCATTTTCCCTTTAGCTCGTCATTTTCTCACTTATCATAGTAATATAACGGATTGGGCCACTTCAAGTCTGACTTGTCATTTTCTAGATGATTTTTTTTTTCTCGTGCTCCAGTGTCCAAGACTCTTTTTGAGACAATGCAGATTTTAAATTGCACTTAAAGCTGATTTTCAAGATATGCACTGTGCCAAGCTCTCACATATCAACTTACGCCTTGAGGTAAGCTCTACTGCCTTTCTCCATATTGATATGTTATACTTCAGTTGAAACCTATATGCAAGAAAATTTACAAAACGTATATGAACATTCACCCCATGTCAAGATTTTTTGTTAGCAAGAGGGGTGGACTATGATGAGTTGAACAATATAACAGTTACAGTTATTCTCTTCTTCTTAATACTTGACCCACTAGATCATGTATGAGATGTATTAGTCTTTACCAAGATGGACATAGAATTTGATAGAAATATGGATTGAAGATGAGTGATAAAGCATGATTATTTTTATTACAATGTGATATTATTGAGGTCTTTAGTTTTGCTGTAGTTGAGCGTCTGTGACTCCTGTATTGCAAGATTTCTTGGGAATTTGTGTTGTGGCATACTTAAACAATATCTCGATCTATTTTGCTTCATAACCCAGCACCTTCTTCATGTTAGAGAAGTACTGAATCCAATTCATCCCCATTGCCTAATGCAAAAAAGAAGAAGCTCATTGGCAAACACAGCAAGCCCATATCTTGGGGCTCATTTTAAGTCCAAAAGAGATATCCAAGTTTCCGAAAGACAATACATACTGTGACTGATGTATCAAGACCATTGTATATTAAAGAAACACAGTGGTTCACTGACTTTTCCAATTTTTATTGATACATCGTTTTGTGTTTGCAATTCTGACAGTTGTTATCAGAAAACATATTTGTTTCCTATGGGTTAATGAAACAGAAGTTGCTATTACTTGCTTAAAGAGATTGTTTTTCAATTTTAGTTTTGATTCAGCCAGACCTCTTGAATCCTATGAATTATAAATAAATCTTTCTAATACTTCTACTGTTGCAATTCTATCTCAGCATGATGATGAACATCTGTAGGAAATTACAATCTTTTAGATGGTGTACTCCCAGACTTTTGTCATATCTGTTTTTGTTAGCTGTAGGACTTGCTTACAAAATGTCTGTGCCCCCCCCCCCTTCTACCATGGGGGAATCGACATGCCCATAATTGGTATATTTAACTTACCTATAAGTCCCTAGTATATGGTACAAAGTGTACCCAGGACCTAGAAGATAAATGTCACTAGTGGATTGCAGCACACTGCTGTCCACTATAGTTGTAGTTCAAATCTTGGAACTTTTACCCTATTGGTTATTAAGGAGCCAAGAGTTCTTCCTACCTAAAGGCTAGTGCCAGACAGAAATGTGGTGTTCCCTGGCACCTGCTTCAGGACACTGTATTGGACCTGAGGAAGAACGGAACTAGCCTGGACCTTCTAACTGTGATGTAACAAGCTACCTGAAGCTGTTTCTGCTCAGCTGACCATGTCCAACAAGACCTGCCCTAGACCCTGCCGTTGGCCTCTGATGGAGAGAGTCCTGATCCTAAAGTTGGGTTCCTGAGTTCCTGGAACCCTGGGCTGTGTCTGGTTGAATCTCTTCTACCAGCCGTGAAAATCTGGAACTTCATGGAACTTTTTCAATTTGAAAACCCTTAGAAGGCCTTGCCAAACTTGCCAAGGTAATCTGACAAGGTACGTTGCCTTTGGGTTGAAGATTCTGGTTTCTCCCACTTGGAACTTCTCGGCAGCAGTACATCTGATTTGGCTGGATCTCACTCAGAAGGTGCCTGGCCTCAAGGAGACCACACTGACTAAAGCCTGCATCTTTCAGGAAAAAGTGTCATTGGGCCTGATTTAGAGTTTGGCGTTCAGGCCATCAGTGCTCTGTAATGCAGGTTTGAATCCATTCATCATGATGGCATAGGATGTCTTACCCGATTCATGATTTCAACTATCACCAGCCATGACGGGTTTATCCCTCTGACCAACTAATCTTCGCTGTAAATTATGTATATTATTCTTTGTAGGACACTACTCCATCAATGATATATTGGTGGTTAAGCTCCATCGAATTTAGAGTTTTCTGCATCATAGCAGGACTAGAGGGGTTTTCATAGGGGTAGTGTAGCCTTATGTTTTAATGGCAGACATGTGCGCCAATCTCACCTGAGCTCAACACATCAACATCAATCAACCACACCTGCAACTCACACTATAAGAGTCACCTCTTCACACACACCAAACGTTTGCCATTCTAAAGCTCAATCAGCAACTACTTGAGATTTTGTTCCTTAATTATTTACGCTATAGTTACCTTTTTTTAGTTTACCTTCTGCCTTTTCTTAAATCTTTTTGGAGATGGCTGCCAGAAGAATCACTAGATTTTCTGAGAATTAATTAACTGTAATGGTAGATTAGGTTATTAATGTAGACCCACAGTTGTTCACAGCCCTTGCACAGACTACTACAAGCACTCAGATAAGGCAAATGTGGGACAGAATTGTCATTGAGGTTAATGCTGTATCTGAAACCAGGCACTCACAGAAGGATATTTGCAAGTGCTAGAACTCCCTGGCCTCACAAGCGTACCAAGAGAACCTGCAGACTGGTGGTGGGTATCATAGGTCCCCCAACCCCTTGCCCAGGGAGGAAAAGATGATGAGAATGCTACTCCCTGAACGTTTTGCAAGAGTCCCAGGTGGAGTGGAGACTGATAACTCAATATTACCTACAACTCAAGGTTTAGTCACAAAACTTGTATCTGCTATAGTATTTTTGTCGTACAACCTTCCTTTAAATATTAATTCTTAATCATATTTTAAATTCTTTGTCACACATTCCATAACATAAATATTTTTTAAGTGGTCTGTATTACAAATATAGTTGGACATTTGTCAATTAATATCAACACAACTGTTTATTGCAATCAGCTTTTGTTTTACCAATGTAATGTCAAAGTAACATACAAAATAATAAAACTGTAATTAGGACAAGAATATTTGTTTTTACTGTGTGGAGTTGGCTTGAAAAAAATCAACATTACTTGTCCTTTCAAAATTATATCGAACTCTCATTTATATTTCTGAAATGAAAACAGATGTTTTTACGTTGGCATAAGTGCACTGTTATATTGGTTTGTTGTGACCACACCACAAATATTAATTAATATTGATGTGTAATTGCAGACAAAGATGTGCAGCATTAAATTCAAACTCAACCCAGGTTGTTTATGACATACACTAGTCAGGTTAAACATCTAACTCTATGTGGGTTGGTTGCTAAGACAGATCTTTGCAGCATGAACAAGTGACTAGGCAAGACTTTCCTATCCCTTGCAGAAGTTACTTTGCAGTGTACTGCTAATTTTAACAATATACCCGCTCTTGGGACTGTATGAAAGTCTATGAATTGAAATATAAATAAATAAAATACAGCCATTTTATTACTGTGTACATTACATTCTCCCGGTGTTTATTGTTGTCTTATTATTTGTACCTGTCTTAACATATTTGAAATCTGAATTTGTACATACTAAATGTGATGAACTGTGTTTTATGAATGATGATTAATTACTATATAAATCACTTTTACTTGATTGCAGTATTTTTTATTGTTCATATATGTATCTCCCTAATAGCAAGATGCAAGTTCATATTTAAATCATTTCCTATTTCAGCACTACATCTTTGGAGTAGAAGGTGATACTAATGTTCATTGGATGAGCACCTCAATTTCATGCCATCTTAAGTAAGCAGAACAGAGCATAAATGTTTACATGTTGTTTTATGTTTTTGCTAAAACTGCTGTGTTTTTTACATTTCTTGTAGGACCTTTAGCCAGAATGGATGATCCTCTAACTATTCAGAGAAACCCACCATAACACTGACTCTGAAGCCTTCAGCGTTCAAAGAGCTTTTGTTGGTGTTGAACATCATGAGGAGCAGGTGGGCCCATCAGAGTTACATACCCACGTCCCAAGGTCAAACCTCACTCAACCATTAGCTACAACTCCTACAGCAAACATAGAGCAAGCCCCATTATCTATATCTGTTGACTGTGTTGATCACTGTGTCCATACTACCACCACCATTCCTGTCAAGAATCCAGTATCAGCTGCAGCCATTGCAACAGCTGTATAGTCAGATCCCACTATTACAGTGCCGAAACAGTTAAGGACACAGGGTAGTGGTGGCAGGGTTGGGCCTGGTCACATTGGGTTGATTAAGGCCCTATATGTTCAATCTTCCAGGGCCACAAAGGACAGATGGATGGGTGCAGCTAGCCAGCAGGAAGATCAGAGATTGTTTTTGCTCCCAAGAAACAATGACCTCCCCAGAGAACAGAATGAGTTGCAGAGTGAACAGACTGATCAGCATAAGGTCATAAAAGACCTTACTGAGAGGCATATTTTGGGCTCTTTCCCTTCTCTCGAGTGGTGCAGGATGGCTTATGGGACATTTTTCAAGCTTTTCACAAGAAATCATCCTCTTTCTATGGAGAAACACCCTCAGCCACCTCTTTAACTGCCACCTCTGGTATAGGCACCTTCACAAAAATGGAAGCCCAGGACACCAGTAAGACACCTATCACAAGCTCACATCCTGCATCTCCCCCATCTGTTGCCATTAGGAGGGGATGTTCATCTGGCCTAGTAGTGGGCAACACCCAAAAACCCACCACCAAGAGGTGCAAACAGTGATGTTTTTCTGTGAGCCACCAGCATTCATCTGTTGACAATTCATTTTTCACATTTTCTTTTCTGTTACTGTAAACATTCTGGATATGAACTTCAAAGAACTGTGTTTTCATCTTAATAATCTCATCTGATTCTACAAGTTAATTCATTATGAGAAAGTCATGTGTTTTAAATATTGATATGTTCAGTAAATGTATTTTCTAAATTCATTTATGCCTAGGTCCTTATTTTTATGTTTGCAGTTGTTATGGAATTAGATTTGGACTACAAGTTAATTTCTTAAATAATTTCTTTGTGAATGTATGTGGTAACACAGCATTCAAAATACCACATACAGGAAGGGTCTAAAGAACAGAGAAGACATTCACTGAGTGTAACTCAATCCTTGCATTTCTAGATGTATTTATAAAGTTTAGCTTTTACCATAGCACACAATAAACCTATCTGAGGACCGCCACACA
This sequence comes from Pleurodeles waltl, assembly GCF_031143425.1. Taxonomy (NCBI): domain Eukaryota; kingdom Metazoa; phylum Chordata; class Amphibia; order Caudata; family Salamandridae; genus Pleurodeles; species Pleurodeles waltl. The sequence goes on along the minus strand of NC_090440.1, from coordinate 755,520,271 downwards.
CACTCCAGGTGGTCTGCATGCCCAATTACAATCCTGGTGGGCCTATTCACCAGGGGACCACCGTTCTCACCAGGAACATGGTTCCCAATGGCATGATGGCAGTCAGAGTTGTACGCAGCCAGGGTGGTGCTGAACTTAGTGCCGCCTGGGTGATTACAACTCCCCTCACCTCCAGCCTTTCCATGGCAGTCTGACCATCATGGAAAGGCTGGTGGTGAGGGTGTGCTGGGGGTCACGGGGAGGGGCCCTGCACTGCCAAGGACCCCCTGCCCAGCACCCTCGGAACGCACACTGTCTGCAGACAGTGTGCATTCTGAGGGTGCTCTTTGGCCCACTCTGGGCTATGAGATAGCACTCGGCTCCTTCAAGGGAGGAAAGAGCTTTCTTGTAGCACTGTTTCTGCCAGTCTGTCTGGCGGGAATGCTCAATTGCAATGGGCGGGGGATGCCACCGCCATGCCAGTGGCCCCCGCCAGCAAGTTTGGCTGCCCTACTGTGAGACTCCCAAACTCCTAATGAGGCCCTTAAGGTCTGCTTTAGACTTTGCAGCCGGGTAACACTGTAACAAAAGTGATGGGTATCCCATTAGCTGAATTACAAGTGTTATTTGATATAATGCACTTTTATTGCAGCAGACCAGGCATCCATCAGGCTAGTGACAGAATCACCCCTCCACCAACTCTATAAGCAGTCAACCCATAAATATGCATATGTCGGAGTCAGTAAAGTTTATTAATAAGCAAAGAAGAGGTTATGTCATATACAAATTGTTTAGGTATTGCTATTTATTTTTTAAATATGTGCCACTTTATTTGAGTTCATTTTGTGACACAGATATGAGGCTTAATGTTAGTTTGTATCACCATTTAAAGGCCTATTGAATACCTCTATCCCAATAATGTTGATATAATTAGTGATGTAAAAAGATCTCTTACTTTTACCATCAGTCATAAAAGTTTTCAATAATTTCCCACCTAAGCCCTGATTTATGAAAAGTTAGTGCCACCTTTGCGGCATTTTTTGACGCAAAAGCGGCGCAAACTTGCAAAATATAGTTATATTATGTAAGTTTGCACTACTTTTACAGAAATTAGGCCACTAACGTCCTCATCATCAGTGTCATCTTTGTACATCTCTGCCACATCACCCTGGGCATCACCTTTGAAGTCTTCACCTGGGATAAACTTTGTGAAGCATACAGCATCATACCACAATTTGGCACACTCAGGGGAGCAGAGGAGGGCTCCAGCAGACTTCCCAAGGCAAAAGAAATGTGCTTTTCGGATTTCAAAAGTCAAGTCTACAAGCTGCCTGGTCCTGATGTGCCTCACTAAAGCGGATGCCCCTGGTGTTATTGGGTTCTGCAATTGTGGTTAACCTTTGTTTTGTATATATATATATATATATATGCATATATATATATATATATATATATATATATATATATATATATATATATGAAAACAAAGGTTAATTTTTATTTTTCCTATACAAACCAAGTTTAAACTACTTCTAAAGTTATAGTTATAACAGTCATTTATCATTTTCTACCACCTTAAAAGTATTATAAGTAGGAGACCGTGTTAGACACACTTTTCAGCTCATTAACCAGGCAACATTAACTGTACATTTTCACTCATCTGTGCATTGTATTGTGACAAATGTCATTTGAGAAGTTATAGTAAGTAATTAGGAATGCAAGGGTATAAATAGTGCATGGAAAAGGCATGAGGTGTAGGTAATGTATTGTGGTGAGTGAGGTGAGAAGGCTGTGTTCAGAGGTGCATAAATTATGGTAATTTGAGGGTGTTGCATAATTTATAAATTGAAGTTATAATTATAACTTTACAGTTTTTAAAGTTTGTTTATTTTAAGTTGGTTGTGTAAAAAGGATACATAGGGGGTCATTACAACCCTGGCGGACGGTGTTAAAGGTGCGGTAATACTGCAAACAGGCCGGCGGACAAAAAAAGGGAATCATGACCCTGGCGGAACCCGCCAACAAAGACAGCCACTTTAACACACCGCCCGCCACAGCGGTACAGACAAGCAGTGTGGCGGTTACCGCCAACAGACAGGCGAGAGACAATGTACCGCCCACACTATTACAACCCGCCAATCCGCCACCTTTTCCGGGGCGGATGCAGAGCGGATAAAAACACGGCGGAAACAGCTTTTGCAATGGGAAAACGCTCACCTGAACACATCCCACGTGGAACGAGGACACCATGGAGCCCGAACTCCAAATACTCCCTGCGCTTGTTTTTCTGCTCCTTTACGACCAACAGCTACGTAGGCACAGAAGAAACCGGTGAGTACTGCACCTACGACACGGGGAGGGGGGAGGCAAAAGTTAGGGGGACACCCACCAAACAACCCCGCCCCCACCCTCGCATTATACAACATACACACCAATGCATTATCAAAAATCACAGTAACAACCCACAATCCCCCCCAGAAGAATGAAAACACAAAGCCAAATTCGGGCAAACATTGTAATGTGCCAATATACATGTCATAAAAAAATATACAGATATATATATCTCAAAATCACTCTTATTTACACATACAATCCGAGAAGTAGTGCAGATATGTACACAACAATGTCCGTGCACAAACAGTCCAAAAATGCATGGGCGAGGCCCACAATAGATACCTGACCATAATCGGAGAGAACACTGCCGGGGCATCAGATGGAAATAAAACAGGCACCTCAGGGGGAAGGGAAGGGGGGGCACCTCAGCCAGATGAATGCGAAGCCAGATCCACGACGGGGCTCCATGCCCATTGATGTATCCTAGGAAGTGCAAACCCACAGTCTCTCAAGTCTCTACAGTGGGTGGCTTGCCCACTGTACCATCCCGGGAAGTGCAAAGCCACAGTCTCTCAAGTGGGTGGCTTGCCCACTGTTACATCCTGGGGAGTGCAAAGCCACAGTCTCTCAAGTCTCTACAGTGGGTGGGTTGCCCACTGTGACATCCTGGGGAGTGCAAAGCCACAGTCTCTCAAGTCTCTACAGTGGGTGGCTTGCCCACTGTTCAGTCCTGGGGAGTGCAAAGCCACAGTCTCTCAAGTACATGCAGGTCTCCACTGGTTCTGGAGGGGGACTGGTGCCCAGACTGGATGAGTCTCCACGTGGAAGTACCTGTCCTGTCACTGTCCCAGCTGCACATGGGATAAGGATGCCTGATGTGTCAGCCTTTTCATTCCTACACGGTGCATGCCCTGTTCAGCGGTGCTTTGCCATGGCGGTCTTTGCCCTGTTCAGTGGTGCTTTGCCATGGCGGTCTTTGCCCTGTTCAGCGGTGCTTTGCCATGGCGGTCTTTGCCCTGTTCAGCGGTGCTTTGCCATGGCGGTCTTTGCCCTGTTCAGTGGTGTTTTGAGATGGCGGTCTTTGCCCTGTTCAGCGGTGCTTTGACATGGCGGTTCTGGACAGTTCAGCGGTGCTTTGACATGGCAGTTCAGGACTGTTTAGCGGTGCTTTGCCATGGCGGTTCTGATACGGACATTGGTGTGTGGCATGACGATCTCCACACTGGACATTGGTGTGTGGCATGACGATCTCCACACTGGACATTGGTGTGTGGCATGACGATCTCCACACTGGGCATTGGTGTGTGGCATGACGATCTCCACACTGGACATTGGTGTGTGGCATGACGATCTCCACACTGGGCATTGGTGTGTGGCATGACGATCTCCACACTGGACATTGGTGTGTGGCATGACAATCTCTACACTGGGCATTGGTGTGTGGCATGACGATCTCCACACTGGACATTGGTGTGTGGCATGACGATCTCTACACTGGGCATTGGTGTGTGGCATGACGTTCCATCATTGCCCAGCAGGGCTGTGGCATCCTGGCCCCTCCTGGGCTGTGACTCCGGCGGTGGTCTCTGGACCAGTGGCGATACTTGTGCCCTCCTGGGCTGTGACTCCGGCGGTGGTTTCTGGACCAGTGACGATACTTGGGCCCTCCTGGGCTGTGACTCCGGCGGTGGTCTCCTGACCAGTGACGATACTTGTGCCCTCCTGGGCTGTGACTCCGGCGGTGGTTTCTGGACCAGTGACGATACTTGGGCCCTCCTGGGCTGTGACTCCAGCGGTGGTCTCCTGACCAGTGGCGATACTTGTGCCCTCCTGGGCTGTGACTCCGGCGGTGGTCTCCTGACCAGTGACAATACTTGTGCCCTCCTGGGCTGTGACTCTGGCAGTGGTTTCTGGACCAGTGACGATACTTGTGCCCTCCTGGGCTGTGACTCCGGCTGTGGTTTCTGGACCAGTGATGATACTTGTGCCCTCCTGGGCTGTGACTCAGGCGGTGGTCTCCTGACCAGTGACAATACTTGTGCCCTCCTGGGCTGTGACACTGGCGGTGGTTTCTGGACCAGTGACGATACTTGTGCCCTCCTGGGCTGTGACTCCAGTGGTGGTTTCTGGACCAGTGACGATACTTGTGCCCTCCTGGGCTGTGACTCCGGCGGTGGTCTCCTGACCAGTGACGATACTTGTGCCCTCCTGGGCTGTGACTCTGGCGGTGGTTTCTGGACCAGTGACGATACTTGTGCCCGCCTGGGCTGTGACTCCAGCTGTGGTTTCTGGACCAGTGACGATACTTGTGCCCTCCTGGGCTGTGACTCCGGCAGTGACGACGGTGCTGGCGGTTGTGTCTGGACCGCCAGACATGATGGCGCACTTCTCCGCCGTGACGCTCACAACAGGCTGGGCAGACTTCCTCTGGACCTTCCCCACCTTTGTTGGAGTTACAGATAACTCACCAATCCCCTTCGATCCCATGTCACTTGTTGTCCCACCAGGGGTCTTAAGACGGTCCCGTCGTCCACTCTCCATTTTAAGAGCCTTTACAGGGGGTGGGCTGCCAGTGCCTTGGCTCCGGGTCCTACTCCCTGCCCTGGTGGACGGTGCACTCCAAAAACCTGGAACACGCACCACTGGTACTGGAGGCTTTTTGGCTGAGGTGCTACGACGGGACTGATGAATTGGAGGGGTTGGGGGTGGGGGCAAAAAGGGACAGTTTCTGACGAACACTGGGATGGGTAGCTGGAGGGGGTCTGGGAGTGGAGGAAGAGGAGGTGGTTGTAGGAGGTGTCACTTTAGCTGTTTTGGGTGCAGGTGCAGGTACTGGAGGCTGTTGTGAGGTGGATGGATGTTGGGTGAGTGATTGCCGACGTTTGTGTACTTTGGGAGGGGGTGTCACAGACACACTGGGAGAGGACACAGGGGACGTGTAAATGGCAGTGGAGGTGGTGAGTGCAGGTGAGCGGCTTGTGGTGCTGGGTGTCCTGGTGCGAGTCCTAGTGCCTGTAGATGTGGTGCATGCAGGTGTGTGTGTAGACGAGACTGGGAGGGAGGAGGGAGGAGGGAGAAGAGGAGGAGGGGGACACAGTGGAGGCAGTGGATGTTGCTGTGTCTGTATGTGGGTGAGGCTTGCGTGAGTGCCTGTGGTGTGTGTGGTGCCTATGTTTGCCTGAGCTACTTGTGTGTGTTGACTTGTGTGCATGCTGGTCTGTAGGTGTGCTTGGGATGGGCTGGGGTACAGGAGATTGGGTCTGGGTGGAGGAAGTTGGAGGGGGGAGGCTAGACACAGGGACAATGGCTGCCATCAGTGCTGAGGCCAGAGATTGCAGGGTTCGCTGAAGGACAGCATGACCAGAATGAATGCCCTCCAGGAATGCATTACAGTGTTGCAACTCCCTTTCTACACCCTGGATGGCATTCACAATGGTAGACTGCCCAACAGTGAGTGACCTGAGGAGGTCAATGGCCTCCTCACTGAGGGCAGCAGGGGTGACTGGGGCAGGGCCTGAGGTGCCTGGGGCGAAGGTGATGCCCACCCTCCTGGGTGAGCCGGCACGGGGCGAACGCTGAGGGGCTGCTGGGAGGGCGGTGCTGGTAGGGGGGGTGGCGGCTGTACCTGTAGAAGTGGGGCACACAGATGGTGCCGCCACCACAGGGGAGCTCCCATCGGCGGATGAGTCCGTGTCGCTGGTTGGTGATCCGGTGGCCGACGTGATGCTCCCCTCGCCCTCCGTCTCACTGGTGCATTCAGAGTCTGTGGTGTGGCCTCCATGGCCATGTGGGATGCAGCTCCCTCGTGCTCCGGTGCCACTGTACCTCCGCCTGATGATGCTGATGTACAAAAGGACAGGGAGAGCAGGAAAAGGGGGGAGACAGAAGAAAGAGAGTTTTAGTGCATGGCATTCCGCTACCATTGGCGGACAAGACAGACGCAGCAGCCCCCTGCATTACGCCTTGCTCCTGACCTCTCCACATGCAATTTCTGGGACATGGCCTACATGGCAATGGTGGAAATCTGCACACATGGATGCCACAGGGGCAACTATACCTCAACTTGGCACTCTGCTGAGGTGGGGTTGAGTGCCACATGGCCTACATTATGGAGGGGCCTTGCCTACCTAACTCGCCCTGGCCTAGGTACACCCACAGGCCTCCTCCCCCACCCAGACCCCTCTAATGCGCGCAAAGTCCGCAGAATGAGGTTGTACTCACCCCCTTGTGTCTGCTGTGATGTCCTCAAGCGCCCATCCAACTCCGGGCAGGCCACTGCCAGGATCCGGAACATCAGGGGGGTCATGGTGCGACGGGCACCCCTCCCACGTTGGGAGGCCATCCCCAGCTGAGCCTCTGCCGTCTTCTTGCTGCAGCAGCGAATGTCCTCCCATCTCTTACGGCAGTGGGTGCCCAGTCTCTGGTGGGCCCCCAGGGTCCGGACTTCCTTGGCGATGGCACGCCAAATGTTCCTCTTCTGGTGGGCGCTGACCTACATGACATGCACAAGGAAAGGGGAACAGTCATTACCAACTGCACCGTCAATGTTAGTGGCCCCCTCCCTACTCTGGCCATGTAGCCCATTCATTCCCATGCATTAATGTTCTATGAACTCTGCCCCGTCCCTCTTCCACCCAGCCCTCTCCACCCAGGCCTAGCCCATACAACGTGCTCCCTCTGTACTAACCTGTTGATCTGGAGGACCGTAGAGTAGCGTGTAGTGGGGGAGGACCCCATCCACAAGTTTCTCCAACTCCTGTGCAGTGAAGGCAGGGGCCCTTTCCCCAGACGCAGCAGCCATCGTCGCTTCCAGACCGAGGTCACAGCAGCACTAGCAGTGTAGGTCCTCTCCTGTCGAAGGTCAGTTATCTAGTGATTGAAGAGATAGAAAATGGCGGTGACGTCCGCAGCGGTGACGTCTGCGGCGGTGCGCATCATCACCGCCAGCGCACCTGTTCATTGGCTCCTCGGACCCATAGGGTCCAATGTTAACCAATGCAGCATTGCGCCGTGCTCTACGACCGTCTACCGCAACGGTGTGCAACGCCAGCGCAGTTACCCCACAATCCCATTGTCCCAGTTTAGAGGTCAGACAGCCGCCATTTCAGGGGCCCACATGGCTTCATTTACTACTGCGTCACACATAGCTAGGCCTATACTCAACACACATACAGGAAGGGGTTTTGTCTGGTGTAGTCTTGTGTGTAACTGTGGGTACATACCTGGAGGAATAGTGACTGGTTCTTCGATGTTGTCCTTCTTAGGCACCGTCAGCTAGGACATATGAGAAGATGGCGGAATCCTCAGGTGTACCGACTGCTGGTGGACCTGCTGACAATGGAAGAAAGACATATCATCGTCACCTACAGGTTTGACTGTGTCACAATCCAGGAACTATGTACCCAGCTGGAGCCAGACCTGATGTCACCGATCCGCCATCCGACTGGAATCCCACCTGACGTGCAGGTGCTGTCAGTGCTCCATTTCCTTGCAAGTGGGTCTTTTCAGACAACAGTGGCCATGGCATCAGGGATGTCCCAGCCTATGTTTTCCAACGTGTTGTTCAGAGTGTTGTCTGCCCTGCTGAAACACGTAAAGAGATCCATCATTTTCCCTGAAGTGGAGGAATTGCCTACAGTGAAAGGTGACTTCTATGCCCTTGGACATATCCCGAACGTCATAGGTGCTATTGATGGGACCCATGTAGCTCTGGTCCCCCCGCCACAGGAGTGAACAGGGGTACAGGAACAGGAAGAATTATCATTCGATGAATGTCCAGATGGTCTGTTTGGCAGACCAGTACATCTCGCAGGTAAATGCAATGTTCCCTGGCTCAGTGCATGACGCCTACATCCTGCGGAATAGCAGCTTCCCTGATATGATGGGTCAACTCCAGAGGCACCATGTATGGCTATTGGGGGACTCTGGTTACCCTAACCTTTCCTGGCTATTGACCCCAGTGAGGAATCCCAGGACCAGGGCAGAGGAATGGTACAATGATGCCCATGGGCGGACTAGGAGGGTTATTGAACGCACCTTCGGCCTTCTTAAGGCCAGGTTCAGGTGCCTCCATATGACAGGTGGATCCCTATTCTACTCACCGAAGAAGGTGTGCGACATCATCATCGCCTGCTCCATGCTCCATAATTTAGCATTGCGACGCCAGGTGCCTTTTCTGCAGGAGGATGATCCAGATGACGGTGTTGTGGCAGCTGTGGAGCCTGTGGAGCGAGTGGACAGTGATGAGGATGAAGCTGAGGATGAAGAAAACGACAACAGGGAGTCAGTCATACAGCAATATTTCCAGTGACACACAGGTGAGAACATTTTCAGGTTTAACATTACATTAACTTTCACACATCTACCTCTATCCTGTACCTACATTTCACTCACTATTTGTTAATTGAGTTGTACCCTTCCATTGCAGTTTCACAGGTGTGGTTACCTACGTGTCAACTGCTTGCATCCTTGAAGGGCTTGTGATGTGTGACATTGGTATGTGAGCCTTACAATGGGTAACCCATTATGACACTGTAATTGATAATACAAAGTTCCAAATCATAGACTGACTCCAGATTTCTTTGGCTTTCAAGGGTGTTTATTTAAGTGATAAAAAAATCAAGGAAGGTTGTAAAATGGGGATGGGTGATGGTGGAGGAAGGTCCATGGCAGAGTCCAGTCTATTAGTCTCACAGGTGCACTGCCCATCTGGGCATTGGAAGTGGAGCTGGGGCAGTTCCAATCTGGACAGGATGACAAAGTGGGACAGTGGGGGGACAATCAGGGTGGTCTTGCCATCTTGCTCTGTCCTGTTCCTGGATCTCAGGGCCCGCTTGCGTGGTGGTTGTCCGTCTGCAGGGGATGGGGTGCTGGTGTGTTGGTCCTGTGGCGGGGCGTCCTGTCCACTAGCGCCGGCGGAGGTGGTGGGCAGTTCGTCGTCCTAGCTAGTGTCAGGGGCCCCTTGGAGTGCCACGGTGTCCCTCAAGGTCTTTTGAATGTCCGTCAGGACCCCTACGATGGTGCCCAGGGGAGAGCTGATGGTCCTGAGCTCCTCCCTGAACCCCAAATACAGTTCGTCCTGCAGACGAAGGGCCTCCTGCAACTTGTCCAGGACCGTCGCCATCGTCTCCTGGGAGTGGTGGTATGCTCCCATGATGGAGGAGAGGGCCTCGTGGAGAGTTGGTTCCCTTGGCCTGTCCTCCCTCTGTCGCACAGCAGCCCTCCCAGTTCCCCTATGTTCCTGTGCCTCCGTCCCCTGGACCATGCGCCCACTACCACTGCCCCCAGGTCCCTGTTGTTGTAGGGGTGGTGGGTTAGCCTGGGTGCCCTGTAGTGGTGGACACACCGCTGATTGACCTGTCCTGGGTAGGGAGGTTTGGGCCCGCTGGGTGGGTGCTGTGCTGGTGTTACCAGAGGGTGGCAGCTCGGTGTTGGGCTGTGGCTGGGCAAGGGGAACTGACTGTCCTGAGGCCCACAATGGTCCGGGCTGGTCATCAGGATCCAGTAGGGCAGAGCTGCTGTCGTCACTGTGGGCCTCTTCTGGGGGTGGAGTGGTGTTGTCTGGAACCTCTGGTGTGGTGACGTTCCTTCGGGTTCCTGCAGGGGTATAAGAACATGATTATTGCATGTGTGTCATGGTGTGCAATGGGTGGGTGTTTGTGTACCCCAGTGCTAGCATTCCTGTGTGGGGGCTTGTGTGGTGATGGTTGGGGGGGTGTTCTGGGTATGTGCAGTGGGCATGCTTTAGTGAGGGGTGCCCATGCTTAGTTGTGTCATGCAGGGCTTGGTGTTGGGATGGGTGGTTGGTGTCATGGGTACATTACTGAGGATTTGGGGTGATAGGGGAGGGTGTGAGGGTGGGGGTGTGTGTGGCATGCAGGTAGGGTGAGGGATGTGATAGTTAAGATTTGACTTACCAGTGTCCGTTCACCCACCGACTCCTCCGAGGCCCTCAGGATGCAAGATGGTCAGGACTTGCTCCTCCCATGTTGTTAGTTGTGGGGGGGGAGGTAGGGGTCCGCCGCCAGTCCGCTGCACTGCGATGTTGTGCCTGGAGACCGTGGAACGCACCTTCCCCCGTAGGTCGTTCCACCTCTTCCTGATGTCCTCCCTATTTCTTGGGTGCTGTCCCACTGCATTGACCCTGTCGACTATTCTTCGCCATAGCTCCATCTTCCTGGCTATTGATGTGTGCTGTACCTGTGAGCCAAATAGCTGTGGCTCTACCCGTACGATTTCCTCCACCATGACCCTGAGCTCCTCCTCGGAGAAGCGGGGGTTTCTTTGGCGTGACATGGGGTGGTGTGTGTGAGGTGTGGGGTGGTGTATGTGGTGATGAGTGTGGTGAGTGTAGTGGTATGTGGTGTTTAGTGTGTGGATGTAGTGTGGGTGATGGTGTTGTGTGCCTCTGTGTGATGGGGTTGCCAATAGCTGTGCTGTCTCTCTGGCCTTCTCTCAGAATTTCTGGTTGTAGGGGTTTGTGGGTGATGTGGGTGTGTGTTTTATATTGTGTTGGGTGTGTGGGAGTGCTGTTTGTATGTGTATCAGGTGTGCGTATTTAGAATTGTCCAATGTGGCGGTGTTTTGTAGATGTGTGTGTATTTTGAGCGCAGCAGTGTGTACCGCCAATGGAATACCGCGGTTGAAAGACTGCCGCGTGGATTCGTGGGTCATAATAGCATGGGCGTGTGTCTGTTGGCGTGGAGGTGGAGGATGTGTTTCCGCCAGTTTATCGCTGACCTTTGGTGTGGTGGTATCGTGTGGGTGTCTGAATTTCGGCGGATTCCATGATGTGTGCCATAATAGCTGTGGCGGTCTACCGCAGCCGCGACGGTGTATTGGCGGTCTTCTGCACGGCGGTAAGCTCCTTATACCGCCAATGTTGTAATGAGGGCCATAGTGTATTTTTAACTATAAATTACCCTTGAACTTTTTTTTTCATTGTATGTTGATGGGTTTTATTTTTTGATAAAATTGTGTTCCAAGCTTCAGTGTGGAGAATCATAGATTGGAGTGTTGTAAAGTGGAGTGTAGTACAGTACAGTGAAGGAGAGTGTCGTAGAGTCTAGTGTCATAGAATAGAGCATTGTAGAGTGGAGTAGAGTGAAGTTGAGTGGAGTGATGCATTTTACAGTGGAGTAAAGTATTATTTAGTTGAGTGGCTTGGTGTGTTGTATCATGAAGTGGAGTATCCTAGAGTGGAGTGGCGTATTGTGCAGTGTAGTGGCATGTCGAACAGTATAGCTGAGTGTTTTAGAGCGTAGTGTAGTGACATAGAGTGGAGTTCAGTGGAGTAGAGTGTCATATAGATTAGTGTTGTTAATTGAAGTGGCGTGCAGTGGAGAGGCAGAGAGTCTCATACAGCACAGTGTTATACAGTAGAGTATCACTATTTGTGAGAACACAGTGCATGGTAGAGTAATGAGTAATAGTTAGTATTATCAGGTTAGCAAGCTGAAAAGAGAGTGTAACTAGGTCCCCTACTTTGAATAATATGATGGTGGTAGATCAATTGTAAATGAAAGTTATAAGTATAACTTTAGAATTTTCAAAGTTTGTGTAGTTTAAACTTGGTGTGTATAGGGAAAATACGTTTTCCTAATTATAGGGCCCAATGTCTTAAGTGGAGAGCTGTTATGAGGAGTGTTGTATAGTTAGTGAAGGAGGCAGTTGTAAAGTCTAATGTCATAAAGTAGAATATTGTAGATTTGAATAGAGTGGAGTAGAGTACAGCCTAGTAGCGCATTGTACAGTGGAGCAAAGTGTTATATACTGTAGTGACATGGTGTCTCATTTAGAGGAGTCAAGTATCATAGACTGGAACAGCGAGTTATACATTGGAATGGCATGTCAAATAGTAGAGTAGAGTGTTGTAGACTGTTTTAGAGTGGAGTATGGTGAAGTAGAGTGTTATAGAGTAGAGTACCCTCAAGTGCAAGGGAGTAGAGTGTCATAGAGTGGAGTGCTGTGTGATATAGTGGAGTGGCGTATCATAGAAAGACGTTGAGCAGTATGTCATAAAGTATCATACAGTGTAGTACAATGCTGTTGAGTGAATGGGCATAAAGTGGAGTAGAGTGTCATAACGTGGCATACAATGTAGTACAGGCTTGTAGAGTGGAGTTGCATACAGTAGTGTAGTGTGTTAGATAGTGGAGTGGGATAAAGTGTAATAGAGTGGAGTATAGAGGAGTGGAGTACACTGGAGTGGTGCAGTGTAGAGTGGAGTAAAGTGTCATAGAGTGGAGTGGCTTAGACTATAGTGGCATGTAGTTCAGTAGAGTGGAGTGGTGAAGCACAGTTGAGTAAAGTGGAAGAAACCGGAGTACTCTGTATGGTGTCGTACAGTATTGGCAAATTTATGTAGACTACAGTAGAGTGGTGTGTCCTACAGTCTAGTTGATTTTTGTAGAGCGGACCGGTGTACAGTACAGTGTTATAGAGTGTGGTACAGTGGATTGGCATACAGTGCTATAGAGTATAATGACATTGAGTGGCATAGAGTGGAGTGGCGTACATTGGAGTAGCAAAGTAGAGTGGCATACTGTGTCAGAGTAGAGTGGAGACAAGTGGGGAGCAGTGGCAAACAAAGAGTTGCATACAGAGTTGTTTAGTGGACCAAAGTATAGCATATCTTAGAGTAGAGAGGAGTACAGTGCTGAACAGTGACATACAGTATAGTGTTGTACAGTGGAGTAACAGCAGTAATGTGTCAGAGAGTGATATACAATATAGTACAGAGCACAGAAGTCTGTGAAACAGCAGAGCTGTGTAGAGTTTATTGTAAAGTAGTGTAGGGTGTAATAAAGTCTCAGACAGAAAAGTCAAGTTAAGAGGTGTAATATTGTGTGTAGGAAAGTACAATAGATTCTATTGGTGTTTTGTTTAGTAGAGAGTAATGGAGTGTAGTGTACAGGCGTAGCGTAGGTAGTCAACTGTTATAAATGTGAGTGGGATCTCACATTGTAGAATGGAGTTTTGTGTCAGTGTTGTATAGTGGAATAGAGTGTTATACATTGAAATGTATGGGCACAGAGTGGAATATAGAGTTGGACTGTGGATTGTTCTGGGATAGAGTGGAGTAGAATATGATAGGGTACCATGTAGTTTGATAGACTTTTATAGAGTTGAGTTATGTAGGCTGGAGGAGAGTGTCATACAGTGGAGAGGCAAAGTATGTAGTGGCCCACACTCTGGTGGCATAGAGCGGATTACTGTAAAGTGGAGTAGCATCAGTAGAGTACCCTACCGTGGAATACTGTACAGTGGAGGGTAGAAGAGTGGCATGGCATAGAGTGGAATGGCATAGAGTGCAGTGATATACAGTGGAGTGGTATAGAGTGGAGTAGGGTACAGTGGATTAGCTTAGAGTGGGGTGGTATATATTGAAGTGGTGTAGTGTAGAGTCAAGGAAACTGTTATAAATTGGAGTGGTGTCTCATACAGTAGAGAGGAGTGCTGTGTTGTACAGTGTTGAAAACGGTCAGAGTATACAATGGAGTGGCATTGAGTGCCATTTTCTAGAGAGATTTATAGGAGAGGGCTCTGCCTTTTTGTTTTTGTTCATTTTTTTTTTACTTTTCCCCGATACCAGTTTAATAATATTATGCTTGATGTTCAATGCAGTATATGTATATTATGAACAGTGGTTTATTTTATGCATTTTTCACCTGTACCTCCTTGTCTTTTCTTCTCCAAATTTACTCCAAATTTGTTTAAGTTACTTTTTCACATTTTTCCTCCATTCAGCCACGCCCTGTCTATCATAGGTGCACTGCCAAACAGCAACATTCACTTTTTAAGGATTTATTGTCTTTACCCTGGACCCCCTGCCTGCCATAGGCGCACTACAGCCATAATTGTTTGAGGATTATTACATTTTCCCATGCACCCCCCTTACTGCCACAGGTGTTTCCCTTGGACACATAAAGCAAAGAGTTATATCTGTACGCTGTTATCTTGATTGTAAATTACATTTTATGGTGGTGTGGCTTTGGAATGGAAACACTATTATTGTCAATTATTAAGGATAATAACTTAAGTAACCAACCACCCGCAGAAATGCCAAGTTTCACTAAATGTTTTTCTTACTTATTTGCTTTTAAGAGCAAAAGAGACATCACCCACAGTACTGCCAGAAGGAAGGCCTGTATTAAGTGACGTGACCACACATCACGTGAGGTGAGTCCTCCAATCTCTTCTGCTTGTGCAGCTCAGTGCCACTGCCAACTGAGAGCTTCAAGATGGCTCCAAAGAAAGGGGCTGCCAAGAAAGTGGCCAGTAAGAAGAAGCAACGTTCCACCACTGGCGTTCCGACTACAATATTTTTCAGAAAGTTGTGCCCGATGCACCGTCTCTGGGGAGCAAGCTGGGAGCAGAAATCCTACATCAACGACACCACTCCAAACTAAGATCAAGCCCATGTCTGTCATCGAGGCAGCCACTGAGTTCATGACGAGGCCAATGAGCAGTGACATTGAATTGGAATTGGAATTTTCACAAAGTAATACTCAATCATTGCAATCATTGCAGTAAACTGAGCAAAGTGGACAACACCCACAGCCAGCGATAGTAGATCTTCCTGAAGTAGGAGCAAAACATGAGGTTTAGCTTCCTGTTGAGCAAGAACCTGCTCTTTTAGAATGATTGGCTTCCAGATATCCAATAAGAAAAAGGAAGGGTACTCTACCATCTTCTCCTAGGCCCACTTGTGATGAACTAGCCATGGATTGGACCCCAGAAGAGTCTCAGACATGCCAGTAGAGGCAAGGAGAAAGCAAACTTCCTGAAAGTCCTAGAATTATGGAAGAGGGTGAGGAGGATGATGAGTCAGTCATTGTCATGGAAGCTGGTCCAAAGGAGACTGAATTTACCCTTCCTATTCAACCTGCTCCGAGGGATGTGGCACTAGTATCTTTGCCAGCTCCCATATTTTTAAGTATCCATGTTAGTGATGGAGATATCCTTTTCAGCTGCAGACATCTTGAAAGACTTTAACACGAAGGTGTTTGAATGGCTCTGGCCTAGAAGTCTCAGAGATGAATTTGTTGCCATGGACAATGGCAGTAATATAGTCAAGGCCATGGCAGATAGTGGCTATTTCAGGGTCCTGTGTTTGGTGCACTGCATCAACCTCGTTATGCAGGACTTTCTCAAAAATGAAGACATAGGCCCTCATTACATCCCTGGTGGTCGGTGTTAAAGCGGCGGTAATACCGCCAACACGCCGGCGGAAAAAAAATAGGAATCACAACCAGGTGGAAACCGCCAACATAGACAGACACTTTAACACTCCGACCGCCACGGCGGTACAAACAAACAGCGTGGCGGTAACCGCCAACAGACAGACGGAAGACAATGTACTGCCCACCGTATCACAACCCGGCAATCCACCACCATTTCCGGGGCAGAACGAACGCAAATAAAAACACGGTGGAAACAGTACACAGAAGGGAAAATCACTCACCTCTCCACACCCCACGAGGAACCAGGATGCCATGGAGCCAGAACTGCAGATCCTGCCGGCAATGGTCTTCCTGCTCCTCTATCAGGAGCTCCAACGATGGTTGCGACGAACACGGTGAGTACTGCACCTACAACACAGTGGAGGGGGAGGGAAAAGAGAGTGACACACACACGCAACATGCAACACCCCCACCCTCACCCACAACACCATACACACAAATACATGCTGCAACATTACATTTACACCCTCCACCCCCTCTTGAATAATGCAAGGACCAAAGGAAATGATTTGAACGAATGTAATCAAGAAAAATCCAGAAGTCAAAAATCCAAATCCAGTATATACAATTATGTACACCAACTACACAAGTCCAAATAGTGCACCAATCATTGTCCGTGGACCACTGGGCCCAAAATGCATTGGCGAGGCCCACACTAGGGGGCATATTTATACTCCGTTTGCGCCGAATTTGCGTCGTTTTTTTTTACGCAAATTCGACGCAAAACTAACTCCATATTTATACTTTGGCGTTAGACGCGTCTAGCGCCAAAGTTCATGGAGTTAGCGTAATTTTTTTGCGTGAACACCTTCCTTGCGTTAATGATATGCAAGGTAGGCGTTCCCGTCTTAAAAAATGACTCCGATGCATATGTGTCGTATTTATACTCCTGGGCAAAAATGACGTCCGGGAGTGGGCGGGTCTAAAAAACCCGCATTAGCGCCGGATTTTAGCGCCTGGGTCAGGGCAGGCGTTAAGGGACCTGTGGGCTCAGAATGAGCCCAGAGGTGCCCTCCCCTGCCCCCAGGGACACCCCCTGCCACCCTTGCCCACCCCAGGAGGACACCCAAGGATGGAGGGACCCACCCCAGGGACATTAAGGTAAGTCCAGGTAAGTATTTTTTTTTATTTTTTTTGTGGCATAGGGGGGCCTGATTTGTGCCCCCCTACATGCCACTATGCCCAATGACCATGCCCAGGGGACAGAAGTCCCCTGGGCATGGCCATTGGGCAAGGGGGCATGACTCCTGTCTTTGCTAAGACAGGAGTCATTTCAATGGGGGATGGGCGTCGTAAAAAAATGGCGCAAATCGGGTTGTGGCGATTTTTTTGCCTCAGCCTGACTTGCACCATTTGTGGACGCCCATACGCCATTTTCCCCCTACGCCGGCGCTGCCTGGTGTACGCCGTTTTTTTTAACGCACACCAGACAGCGCCGGCGGCTAACGCCGGCTAACGTCATTGAATAAATACGGCGCCCGCATGGCGCTTCAGAATGGCGTTAGCTGGCGCTAATTTTTTTGGGCGCAAAACTGCGTTAGCGCAGTTTTGCGTCAAAAAGTATAAATATGTCCCTAGATACCTGACTCCAAACGGAGAGAACACTGCTGGGGCATCAGACTGAAAATATATAGGCACCTCAGGGGGATGGGGAGGGGGTGCACCTCAGCCTGATGAACGCACAACGCCAGTGCTCCACGAGTGGGCTCCATGCCCATTGATGTATTCTGGGGAGTGCAAAGCTACAGTCTCTCAAGTGGGTGGGTTGCCCACTGCTTTATCCTGGGGAGTGCAAAGCCAAAGTCTCTCAGGTCTTTTCAGTGGGTGGGTTGCCCACTGCTTCATCCTAGGGAGTGCAAAGCCACAGTCTCTCAAGTCTTTTCAGTGGGTGGGTTGCCCACTGCTTCATCCTGGGGAGTGCAAAGCCAAAGTCTCACAAGTCTTTACAGTGGGTGGGTTGCCCACTGCTTCATCCTGGGGAGTGCAAAGCCTCAGTCTCTCAAGTGGAAAACAGTCTCCACTGGTTCTGAAGGGGGCTTTGTGCCCAGAGTACTTCATCCTGCCAAGGACTGAGGTAGTGGATGTATCTCTCCACTGGTTCTGGAGGGGGCTATGTGCCCAGAGTGCTTCATCCTGCCAAGGACTGAGGAAGTGGATGTGATACTCCACTGGTTCTGGAGGGGGCTTTGTGCCCAGAGTGCTTCATCCTGCCAAGGACAGAGGTAGTGGATGTGATACTCCACTGATTCTGGAGGGGGCTTTGTGCCCAGAGTGCTTCATCCTGCAAAGGACAGAGGTAGTGGATGCATCTCTCCACTCGTTCGGGAGGGGGCTTTGTGCCCAGAGTTCTTCATCCTGCCAAGGACTGAGGTAATAGATGTGATGCTCCAATGGTTCTGGAGGGGGCTTTGTGCCCAGAGTGATTCATCCTGCCAAGGACTGAGGTAGTGGATGTATCTCTCCACTGGTTCTGGAGGGGGCTTTGTGCCCAGAGTGCTTCATCCTGCAAGGACTGAGGTAGTGGATGTGATACTCCACTGGTTCTGGAGGGGGCTTTGTGCCCAGAGTGCTTCATCCTGCCAAGGACTGAGGTAGTGGATGTGATACTCCACTGGTTCTGGAGGAGGCCTTGTTCCCAGAGTGCTTCTTCCTGCCAAGGACAGAGGTTGTGGATGCATCTCTCCACTGGTTCTGGAGGGGGCTTTGTGCCCAGAGTGCTTCATCCTGCCAAGAACAGAGGTAGTGGATGTATCTCTCCACTGGTCCTGGAGGGGGCTTTGTGCTCAGAGTGCTTCATCCTGCCAAGGACTGAGGTAGTGGATGTGATACTCCACTGGTTCTGGAGGGGTCTTTGTGCCCAGAGTGCTTCATCCTGCCAAGGACAAAGGTAGTGGATGTGATAGTCCACTGGTTCTGGAGAGGGCTTTGTGCCCAGAGTGCTTCATCCTGGCAAGGACTGAGGTAGTGGATGCCTTTCTCCACTGAAAGTGATGCTTCATGGAAGCTGCACAGGCTCCTGGAGCTCACGACCAGCCTCGGACGACTGACCACTGGAGATGGCAGCCATGTCTGCAGTGGTGCCACTGGCTCAGGATGTCGCGGGGCCACTGGCGGTGCTTGCGGCGGTGTAAGTTGTGGCGGTGCTTGCGTGAGCTCTGTGGCAGCAGTGCTTGCGGCGGGCTCTGTGGCAGCGGTGCTGGCAGCGGGCTCTGTGGCAGCGATGCTGATTGCGGGTTCTGTGGCGGCGGTGCTGGTTCATGGCTCTGTGGCGGCGGTTCTGGTTGCGGGCTCTGTGGCGGCGGTGCTAGTTGCAGGCTCTGTGGCAGCGGTGCTTGCGGCGGGCTCTGTGGCAGCGGTGCTGGTTGCAGGCTCTGTGGCAGTGGTGCTGGTTGCGGGCTCTGTGGCGGCGGGCTCTGTGGCAGCGGTGCTGGCGGCAGGCTCTGTGGCAGCGGTGCTGGCGGTGGTGCAGGTGGCGGTCTTCTCCGCCGTACAGGTTGGCGTCGATGTGGAAAGAAGGTGTGACACTGGTCCATAAGTCGGTGCCACCATGCCCTCTCCCGACCTGCCCTTCAGTTTCTGACCCTTCCCCACCTTTGATAATAGCGCAGCTGTCTTGCCACTATCACCTTTCGTTTTCCCTGACCCCCTGGTGGAAGGTGTTTTCTGCTTCTCCGTCCGGGATGTGGGCAACCTTTTTAGCTTGGCAGGTGGCGGAATGTCCTTGCCCTCTCTCCATGGCACACTGGCAGCCCTGATGGTTGGCGCACTCCAATAGCCCGCAGTTGCTGGCACCACTGTGCCTGGGGATGTGGTTGCTGAGGTGCTGGGTTGGGACCTGTAAAGCCTGGCCCTAGGGGACGGATGGGGGGGAGGTGTAGGGAAGAGGTCAATATTAGCCAGGAAAAGTTTTTTAGACACACTGGGACGGGTAGATGGAGGGTGTTTGGGAGTGGAGGAAGAGGTAGTGGTTGTAGGAGGTGTACGTCTGCTGAATTTGGGTGAAGGTGCATGGGCTGTTGTGAGGTGGATGGCTGTTGGGTGGGTGTGTGCCTGCATTTGTGTACTTTGGGAGGAGGGCTCACTGACACACTGCGAGAGGACACAGGGGATGTGTGAATGGTAGTGGGGGTGGTGAGTGCACAAGAGCGGTGTGTGGTGATGGGCGTGCTGGTGATGGAGTTAGTGGCTGAAGATGTAGTGCATACAGGTGTGAGTGAAGACGATACTGGGAGGGAGGAGGGAGATGTGGAGGAGGGGGAAACAGTGGAGGCAGTGGATGTTGGTATGTGTGCATGGGGATGATGCTTGTGTGAGTGCCTGTGGGATGTGTGGTGCTTATGTTTACCTGAGCCGCTTTTGTGTGTTGAGGTGTGTGCATGCTGGTTTGATGGTGTGCTTGGGATAGGCTGAGGTACAGGGAATTGGGTCTGGGTGGAGGAAGTTGGAGGGGGGAGGCTGGACACAGGGACAATGGCTGCCATCAGTGCTGAGGCCAGAGCCTGAAATGCTCTCTGTTGGGCTGTCTGGCCAGAATGAATGCCCTCCAGGTATGGATTTGTTTGTTGCAAATGCCTCTTAACACCCTGGATGGCATTCAGAATGGTAGACTGCCCAACAGTGAGGGATCTCAGGAGGTCAATAGCCTCCTCACTGAGGGCAGCAGAGCTGACTGGGACAGGGCCTGAGGTGCCTGGGGCGAAGGAGATGCCCACCCTCCTGGGTGAGCGGGCATGGGACACATGCTAAGGGTACTGCTGGGAGGGCGGTGCTGGTAGGGGGAGGGATCTCCCATCAAAGGAGGAGTCGCTGTCACTGATGTCATCTCGTGTCCCCGCCGTGGAGCTCCCCTCGCCCTCCGTCCCACTGGTGGCTTCTGACTCCGTTGTTTCACCCTCCAGGGCCAAGAGGGATGCAGCTCCCTCCTGCTCCGGTGCCACTGCTCCTCTGCCTGATGATGCTATTGCACACAAGAACAGGGAGACCACAAAAGGGGAGGGAAAGACAGAAGAAGGACATGTTCAATGAAAAAAAAAAATTGTAAACTTTGCACTTGTATAGCACACTGCCCACCCGTTAGGGTCTCAAGGCACTGTATGCATACCGCTGTGGAACCCCTCCTGGCTTTTCCCTGTGAGGCACCCACTCCTGGACATCCCCAGGTTGAAGCCAGGAATCCAAGTGCTATGAGGGCCATTGTGGAGATGAAGCAAGCTATTGCCCAGAGTTACAGAGTGGGACCCATTAATTAGATGAGGCACAGAGTCAAGAATTATCTGGTCCAAGGGAATTGAGCCCAAGACCCGCCAAGGTGGGAATTGAACCCTGGTCCTGGGCCAGATCACTGCATCAGGGTCTGCCGCTGTAACCATTGGGCCACACTTCTCCACATGCATGCAACACCACTACAGTTGGCGGACACTACAGACACAGCAGCCCTCTGCACTACGCCATGCACTTATTGTTCCTAGATTATTCACATGCCCATGGGGTACAAGGCCTAATCCCGATTGATGCACACATGGAAGTCACAGGAGCCTGACTAGGTGTAGATGGCACTAACCACTAGTGGGGCTGGGGTTCCACTGAACCTGCCTCTCAAGGGACCTTGCCTACCAAGCTTGTCTTGGCCTAGGTGAACCCACTGCCCACCTCCCCCACCCAGACACCTTGTAATGCGCACAGAGTCAGATGAATGTGACTGTACTCACCCTCTTGTGGCTGCTGTGATGCCCTCAGGCACCCATCCAACTCCGGATAGGCCACCGCCAGGATCCGGAACATCAGGGGGGTCATGGTGCGACGGGCACCCCTCCCACGTTGGGAGGCCATCTCCAGCTGGGCCTCCGCCGGCTTCTTGCTCCAGCGGCGAATGTCCTCCCATCTTTTCTGGCAGTGGATACTCCGTCTGTGGTGGACCCCTAGGGTCCGGACGTCCTTGGCGATGGCACGCCAAATATCCTTCTTCTGGTGGGCGCTGACCTAGAGGAATAGTACATGGGAAAAGGAAGATCTTTACCAATCCGGACCGTCATACTCATTGGCCCACGTTCCCACCCTTGCCCTGATGCACCCTTGCCCTGATGCAAATACACTCACCGTCCGCTCATGAGGCCTCAGTCCCCCCCCATGTATCTTCCATCCACACCACTCCAAACAGGCATTGCCCATGCAGCATGCTCACAGTGTACTCACCTGTTTGTCTGGAGGACCGTACAGTTGTGTGTACTGGGGGAGGACCCCATCCACTAATTTTCCAACTCCTCCGAAGTGAAGGCAGGGGCCCTTTCCCCCAGACACATGAGCCATCTTGCTTCCAGACGGAGGTCACAGCAGCACTTTCAGGGTAGGTCCTCTCCTGTTGAAGGTCAGGTATCAAGTGAGTGAACAGACAGAAAATGGCAGTCACGTCCGCGGTGGTGCATACTATCACCGCCTGCGTACATCGTCATTGGCTCCTCAGACCCATAGGGTCCAATGTTAACCAATGCAGGATTGCGCCGCAGTCTTCGACCAACTACCGCGATGGTGTAGAACGCCAGCGCAGTTACCTCATATCCCCTTGTCTCACCTTACAGGTCAGGCAACCACCATTTCAGCGGGCCACATGGCATTAATAATAACTGCGTCACACCTATCTAGGCCTTGCATACACAGAGTAACAGGCGCATTGCGGATTAATAAATGTGTGCAAATGACATTTTGTGATACCTCAGTGTAGGCTGATTCTCTGCTCGCTGTTCTCCTCCATAGGGCACGTCCGCTGGGGCAGGTGATGAGATGGCGGCATCCTCCGGTGTACAGACCGCTGGTGGACCTGTCGACAATAGAAGAGAGACACATAATATTCACCTACAGACTTGATCGTGCAACAATCCATGAACTGTGTGCCCAGTTGAGGCCAGACCTGATGTCAGCTATCTGCCATCCCACAGGGGTACCCCCTCTAGTGCAGGTCCTGTCAGTACTCCATTTCCTGGAAAGTGGGTCTTTTCAAAGAACAGTAGCCATTGTATCAGGGTTGTCCCAGCCAATGTTCTCTAACGTGCTGTCCAGAGTGTTGTCTGCCCTGCTGAAACACATGCGCAGCTTCATTGTTTTCCCTCAGGTGGAGGATTTGCCTACAGTGAAAGGTGACTTCTATGCCCTGGGACATATCCCCAACATCATAGGTGCCATTTATGGGACACATGTGGCCTTGGTACCCCCACACAGGAGTGAACAGGTGTACAGAAACCGGAAAGGCTATCATTTGATGAATGTGCAGATGGTATGTTTGGCCGACCAGTATATCTCCCATGTGAATGCCAAATTTCCTGGCTCAGTGCATGACGCTTACATTCTGAGGAATAGCAGCATTCCTTATGTGATGGGGCAACTCCAGAGGCACCGTGTGTGGCTAATAGGTGAGGACAAGGACCCTATACAGTGTGAATAGGCATCTGGGTCTGGGGTTGTCCCTACGGGTTAGTGTGTGTCTAACAGTTGTCTCTCGAAATTTGCAGGTGACTCTGGGTACCCCAACCTGTCATGGCTACTGACTCCACTGAGAAATCCCAGGACGAGGGCAGAAGAACGCTACAATGAGGCACATGGGTGAACTAGGAGGGTGATCGAACGGACCTTCGGCCTCCTGAAGGCCAGGTTCCGGTGCCTCCACATGACAGGTGGTTCTCTCTACTACTCACCCAAAGAAGGCGTGCCAGATCATC
Source organism: Pleurodeles waltl (assembly GCF_031143425.1). Classification (NCBI taxonomy): domain Eukaryota; kingdom Metazoa; phylum Chordata; class Amphibia; order Caudata; family Salamandridae; genus Pleurodeles; species Pleurodeles waltl. The sequence continues at coordinate 755,497,005 of NC_090440.1, read as the reverse complement.
GTGGCCTGCTGTATGCTGCACAACCTGGCTTTGCGACAACGGGTGCCTTTTCTGCAGGAGGATGGTCCTGCTGGAGCTGTTGTGGCAGCTGTGGAGCCTGTGGATAGTGAAGAAGAGGAGGCAGAAGAAGAGGATATTGATAACAGAAACAACATTATCCAGCAATACTTCCAGTGAGACACAGGTAAGAAGATGTCACTGCCTCACACATCTCATACTATTGTTTGAGCTATCAGTAGTCTGTCATTTTCACCCAGTGTATGGACCCTGACTTGTCACTTTGACTTTCCATTTAACAGATGTGGGTCCCACTTTGTGCCCTCCGCTATATTTCCTCAAGACCTACAGCTGTGTTTCATCGGTATGTGGACAATTAAATTAACATTGCTATATTCCATAGTTATTGCAATTTCACATTTGTGAAAGCACAGACTGACTCCAGATTGTTTTGTGATTGATGTGTGTTTATTTCTGTGCAAATAAGTGGAGGGGGTTGTAAAATGGGCAAGGTTGATGGTGGAGGAATGTCCATGGCAGAGTCCAGTCTATTTGTTTCACAGGTGCATTGTCCAAAGGGGCATAGGAAGTGGAGCAAGGGCAGTTGAAGGATGGACAGGGTGACAAATTGGGACAGAAGGACCACTTTTTGCTGGTGTTTTCCTGACTCTGATGGTGCCCTGGGTACTGCTAACCAGTCCCAGGGCCTGTGCTCTGTGTAAAATCAATATGCAAATTAGGCTAATTATAATTGGCTAAGTTAACCTACCTATAAGTCCCTAGTATATGGTAGGGCATGTAGGTTTAGGGACCACAGCATAGGTAGTGCACCCATAGGTGCACTGCTGAGGTACCCAGTGTCATTTTAAAGGCAGGCCTGCCTTGCTGGCTGCTTTTAAATTAAAGTTATATGCAAATTCGACTTTGGAATTAAAAGTAGTTCCAAAGTCTTAAACTACCCTATTTTTACATATAAGTCACCCCTAAGGTGTGCCCTATGTGCCCCTAGGGCTGGGTGCCATGTAACTATAAGCAGGGACTTTATAAAAAGAGTTTTATAAGCCCTGGTGAGGTAAAAACAGCCAAATTCGTTTTTTCCTCATTGTAGTAAATGGCCTTCATAGGCTAGAATGGGGAGACTTTGTTTTAAATTTTAAAGTCTCCTTAAATGATGCATACCAAGAATTTGGTATCAAATTAATTGCTGTAATAAATCCCACAACTTCCAGTTGTGGGATTTAATATAACTTGTTCAGGTAAAGAGTTTTAGACTTTACCTAAAAAGTTACCAATTTCAGCCCTGCATTGTTTTTGCTGCTGTGCTCTGATTGGCCAGCCTGTAGCAGCTTAGCCAAGCTGCCTTGATGAGGTGTGAAGTGGCCTGGCTTCACACAAAGGAATGTGCCTGTGGGAGAGAATCTCCCCTCAGCAGATGGTGAGGCAGGAAGGGGGAGGGCTGCCAAACTGGTCTTCAAAGGCAGAGAAGGACATTTGGAGCAACCAGCAACACCCCCACATCCTGCAACCCCAGACAACTAGGTGCCCCCTTGATTAGATTAGGAGAGGGCAGGAGAAGGGTGTGTTTATGATTTTTAGCCACACCAGTGGGTGGGCTCAGCCAGATGTAACCTCCAAAAATCAGATTCAGCCATGTTGGATTTTTAGAGAATGTTGCCCTCTGGGATGGATTTTTGCCACACTTCCCAGGAAGTGGTCATCGCAGGGGGAAGGACCTTGCACCTGATTGGAGAACCAGGACCCCCCTGCTTTTCACCCAGGAGCAAGGATAAAACTGGTAGACCTGCACCCACAGATCAGTTCCCTACCACATCCAACAAGGAAGAACAACAGAAGAAGAAGGACTGCCCTGCTGGACCCCTGGCCTGCACCTGGAACCTGCACTCAGAAGGACTGCACCAGCTGCACAATTGGGCTTCACCACAAGAAGGACTTTACCTGGCTTCAACTGGTTCAAGGATGGACTCCCTGTTTGCTACAGGTGAAAAATTGCTAACCAGAGTCCCCTGCACCAACTCCTGAAGAAAGCGACCAGCTGACCACTGCCCAGTGGACAAAAAGGAGTTTGCGCCAGGTGCATTCTAGGAGTTGTAGTCCGCACCCCCCAAGGACCATCTCAGAACTTCTGGACCCTTGGGGTGAGCTGTGGACCCCAAAAGAACCTTAAAAGGACATCTGGGTGAAGCCCCAGAAGTTTGGAGAAGTTTGGAGAATTTCTGTAAAAAAAGCTCTATAGAGGGACCGACCCGCCGCGGCAACTCTAGCCGGCTTGCCTCAACCGCGACCCGGCCTGATTTGCTGGTTCGTCCCGGTAAAGAAAAATCTCCGAAAAAGAGACTAAGGCGGTCATTCCGACCCTGGCGGTCATGGACCGCCAGGGCCGGGGACCGCGGGAGCACCGCCAACAGGCTGGCGGTGCTCCCAAGGGCATTCTGACCGCGGCGGTACAGCCGCGGTCAGAAATGGAAAACCGGCGGTGTACCGCCGGTTTTCCGCTGCCCTGGGGAATCTTCCATGGCGGAGCAGCTTGCTGCGCCGCCATGGGGATTCCGACCCCCATACCGCCATCCTGTTCCTGGCGGTTTTGTCCGCCAGGAACAGGATGGCGGTATGGGGTGTCGTGGGCCCCTGTAACAGGGCCCCACCATGATTTTCAGTGTCTGCCATGCAGACACTGAAAATCGCACGGGTGCAACTGCACCCGTCGCACCCCTTCCACTCCGCCGTCTCCATTCGGAGCCGGCATCCTTGTGGAAGGGTGTTTCATGCTGGGCTGGCGGGCGGCCATCTGGCGGTCGCCCGCCAGCCCAGCGGGAAACCCAGAATACCTGCGGCGGTCTTGTGACCGCGCAGCGGTATTCTGGCGGCTCCCGCCGGCCCTGCGGATGCCACGGCCGGCGGGAGTCAGAATGACCCCCTAAGTCCGAAGGTAAAAAGTTGACCGGGACCTCCCAGCCATCGTATCTGAGAAGGGCTCCATGGACGTCGGATCAAGATCCAGGTTTACCCCGGTCGAAGGATTTTCACCTCGAAAAAACGACTAAGTCCGAAGGTAAAAATCTCCACTGAGGATTCCAGCATCGCGTATCCGGAGAAGGGCTCCAGGAGGTCGGATAGGACTGGCAAGTTCGTCCCGCTGAAGAAAATCTTCAAAATAAAGACTAAGGGGGTCATTCTGACCCCGGCCGGCGGCGGAAGCCGCCGGCCTGGCTGGGACCGCCAGAATACCGCTGCGCGGTCAAAAGACCGCCGCGGGTATTCTGGGTTTCCCGCTGGGCTGGCGGGCGACCGCCAGAAGGCCGCCCGCCAGCCCAGCGGGAAACACCCTTCCATGAGGATGCCGGCTCCGAATGGAGCCGGCGGAGTGGAAGGGGTGCGACGGGTGCAGTTGCACCCGTCGCGATTTTCAGTGTCTGCATGGCAGACACTGAGAATCTTGGTGGGGCCCTGTTACGGGGGCCCCTGCAGTGCCCATGCCATTAGCATGGGCACTGCAGGGGCCCCCAGGGGCCCCACGACACCCCATACCGCCATCCTTTGTCTGGTGGCCAAAACCGCCAGGAACAGGATGGCGGTATGGGGGTCGGAATCCCCATGGCGGTGCAGGATTCCCCAGGGCAGCGGAAAACCGGCGGTACACCCAAGAATGCCCTGTTGGCGGTGCTCCCGCGGTCGTTGGCCCTGGCGGATTTTACCGCCAGGGTCAGAATGACCCCCTAAGTGTGAAGGTAAACTTTTAACCGAGGCCTACCGCGACCTGTAGCCGAGCAGGGCTCCATCGCCGTCGGCCTGAAACTTTGACTTTGCCCCGGTCGAGGTGCAACCAGATGACCCGATTGGCACTTTTTGTTTCTAAGCGCTAGAAAAATAATAATTCTTTAAAAATTCATATCTCCGGTTCCCTTTATCCGATTTTATTCGTTTTTGTGTCATTTTAAAGATAAAAATAAAAACTATATTTATAAATTGGTTTTGGATTTTTAAACTGTTTCCTGTGTTTTATTTAATTACTGTTTTGTGATATTTGAATGCTTTACACACTGTCTCCTAAGTTAAGCCTTGACGCTCGTTGCTTAGCTACCAAGGGTTGAGCTGGGGTTAATGTACTGAGACCTAACTGGACCTAAGTGGAGGTTAGTGGCTTGTTGCTAGGTGTAGGTACCTACCTGCCCTTACCAATAACCCATTTTCCAACAGGTGACATTCAGCGGGGTCTCATTTCCTGGCGGGGGTTCTTGTCGATGTTCTCTGTCTTGTTCCTGGATCTCAGGGACCATTTGCAGGGTGGCTCTCCATCTGTAGGGGGTGGGGTGCTGGTGTCGTGGTCCTGTGGCGGTGCCTCCAGGCCACTAGCGCCGGCGGAGGTGGAGGGCTGTTCATCATCCAGGCTAGTGTCAGGGGCCCCTTGTATGCCACAGTGTCCCTCCTGGTGTTGACAAGGTCCTTCAGCACCCCTACAATGGTGACCAGGGTGGTGTTAATGGACTTCAGTTCCTCCCTGATCCCCAGATAGTGTTCCTCCTGCAGCCGCTGGGTCTCCTGAAAGTTGGCCAGTACTGTTGCCATCGTCACCTGGGAATGATGGTGCGCTCCCATGATGTTAGAGAGGGCCTTATGGAAAGTGGGTTCCCTGGCCCTGTCCTCCCCCTGTCGCACAGCTGTCCTCCCAGTTCCCCTGTTTTCCTGTTCCTTTGTCCCCTGAACCGTGTGCCCACTGCCCCCAGGTCCCTGATTTTCTTGGGGTGGTGGATTTGCCTGGGTTCCCTGTAGTGGTGGGCACACTGCTGCTTGGTGTGTCCTGGGGACAGAAGGATGGGCCCGCTGGGTGGGTGCTGTGCCGGTATTTCCTGAGGGGGTTGGCTCTGTGGTGGCTTGTGCCATTGTCAGGGGAACCGACTGTCACGAGGTCCCAGATGGGCTGGGCTGGTCATCTGGATCCAGTTGTGCAGAGATGCTGTCATCACTGTGGGCCTCTTCTGTGGGGGGACTGGATATGTCTGGAACCTCCTGTCCCATGTTGTTGGGTAGGGGACCTGCAGGGGTGTAAAGGCATGATTATTGCATCTGTGTGTGCCATCGAGTGCAATGGGTGAGTGACCCTGTACTCCAGTGCTTGCATTCTTGTCTAGGCCCTTGTGTGATATTTGGTTTGGGGGTCTGTGTGGGTATCTGTAGTGGACATGCTTTGGTGATGGGTGTCCCTGCTTTTGTGTTGCATGCAGGGCTTGGTGTTGGGATGGGTGGGTTGTGATAGTGGGACATATGTGAGGTGTTGGAGTGATGGGGGTGGGGGTGGGTGTATGTGATGCCATGCAGGTAGGGTGAGGGATATAATAGTCAAGAGTTGACTTACCAGAGTCCATTCTTCCTGCTACTCCTGCGAGGCCCTCAGGATGCAGTATTGCCAAGACTTGCTCCTCCCATGTTGTTAATTGTGAGGGAGGAGGTGGGGGTCCACCGCCAGTCCTCTGTACTGCAATCTGGTGTCTTGAGACCACGGAACGCATCTTCCCCCATAGGTCGTTCCACCTCTTCCTGATGTCATCCCGTGTTCTTGGATGCTGTCCCACTGCGTTGACCCTCTTGACGATTCTGCACCATAGCTCCATCTTCCTAGCATTGGAGGTGTGCTGCACCTGTGTTCTAAATAGCTGTAGCTTTACCCGGACGATTTCCTCCACCATGACCGTGAGCTCCTCCTCAGAGAACGTGGGGTGTCGTTGTGGTGCCATGATGTGGTGTGGGTGATGTGTGAGGTGGTGTGTGTTGTGATGTGTGAGGGGATAAGTTGTGTGTTGTTTGGGGTGCGTGGATGCTGTGTGAGTGATGATGTTGGGTGTCTGTGGATGCTAGTGTTGTTTCTGGTGGTGTCTCTCTGGCCTTCTTTTGGAATTTTTGGTAGTAAGGGTTTGCGGGTGATGTGGGTGTGTGTTTTATATTGGATTGGGTGTGTGGGAGTGGTGTGTGTATGTGTATCATGTGTGTGTATTTCGACTTGTCCAATGTGGTTGTCTTTTTGTAAATGTGTGTGTATTTTGTGCGCAGCGGTGTGTACCGCCAATGGAATACTGTGGTTGAAAGACCGCCACGTAGATTCGTGGGTCGTGATAGTGTGGGCGTATTCCTGTTGGTGTGACGGTGTCGGTTTTGTTTTCACCAGTTAATCACTGACCTTTGGTGTGGCGGACTTGTGTGGGTGTCTGTATTATGGCGGATTCCTAGCTCTGGGTCGTAATAGCTGTAGCGGAATTCCACCGCTGCAGCGGTGTGTTGGCGGTCTTCTGCACGGCGGTAAGCGGCATTTACCGCCAATGTTGTAATGAGGGCCATAGTCAGCAACATACTGATCATCTGCAGAAGAATCTGCACTCATTTCAGCCATTCCTTTAAAGCCCAGAAGCAGTTCAGGATCATTCAGCATGCTAATAGAGTACTAGCTAAAGCCTCATACGGGAGGTGGGGACAGGTCAATGACTATGTCATTCAAAGAGGAGGGGATGCAGTTGGGAAAAGCTTAGCCATGGATGGCCACAAATGGGGCCTGGTCAAATACCTGACACAGATGCTATGTCCTTTTTAGGTTTTCACATGGGAAGTCAGTATGGTTAACCAAGCTATCCCATTGATGCTTTTGCTACAGGATCAGTTAAAAAAGGTGTCTGAAAGGTTCGCAGGTGTGAACAAAAATACAGAAGTGCATGCCTTGATTGAGCACTTAATCCTTGGCTTAGCTGTTAAGACAAGGCTGCAAAGACACATCATGTTGTCAACATAGTATGTTTGATCCACGGTACAAACTAATTCTGGCCACCTTCATTCCTTTTCACAAAGGAGATGCTTCACAATGCAAGACATGGATTGTTGAATAAGCCAGAGACCTGGAAGAAGAACGACTGGAAATCCCACATCCGGGCAGAAGTTCTGGGGTGCTGCCTTCAACTTCCCGGGAGGGCAGTCTTGTTGTCTCAGAGCAACCAACACTAGTAGCAAGAACACTGGCAACAACAACAGGAACAGACAAACTGGCCCAACCACTGCATTGGTTTGGTTTCAAGTGCCAGGTTTTAAGTCCAGTGTAGAAGTGAAGATAAAATAAGTCGAACAATTGGCAGCACCAATGACCATTGAGAGGATGTTTCAGGAGTATCTGGATGACCCCAAAGAGGTTTAGGTGGATTGAAGCCCATTGTGGTATTGGTATGGAAAGATATTCGCTGTCAATAAAGTATCTGGCCTGTGTGGTAGCTAGTGTGTCTGCTGAGCATGTGTTCAGTGCAGCTGACACAGTGGTCCCAGTGAGAAGGATCAGTATCTCATCTCAAAACTTGGAGAGATTGACCATGATCAAAATGAACCAACGATACATGCAACACAATTACACTGTTCCTGAAATATGACAAGAGGAGGAGGAGAAGGAGGGGGATTGGTCAGGTGTGTTAGCTGGCCAACTTCTGGACGAACCACCTGAGTTTGAGGACAAACTGTACTTCCCTGACTGAGTAGGCCCCCATAGAACTTTCTCATTTATCATTGAACTTCTTTGCCCAAAAAATATATAAATACATAGATAAATAAATAAATAATAAAATGATATAGCTAGTTGAACATTATGCTTGTGTCTGACTTATACAGCCCCACAATTTTAGGCACATATATGGCCGTATTGGAGTTGTACCAGTGTGCAGTGAGGATATTTCCACAATCACTTCAGGACATTGGGGACAATGCCTTCCTCCCTCCCATGCATAGCCTTCTTTTTTTCATCACCTAGCGAGGTTACCCAGATGATCATTTAATTTAAAAGACTGCCAAATTCCAATGTGTTGCTTGTATCAAAGAGGAGATGCAATTGTGCACCTAACCCTGTGCTTGGATTGAAAGAGGTAACTATTGCACCAATGAGTGATGACATATTATTGAGTGATGATTGATGATTTATGTGGAGGCACACAATGAGGGAGGGTGTTTAACTAATTTGTAACCTTGATTTTGATGATTTGCAATGTTTGAGGAGTGATGGGTGATTGTTTTTCCTGAAGATAATTGGCCCTTTCACACTTAGCAAAATTTGCCTGCAGAGTCCACTCCTTTTTTGGGTTCTTAAGAGACCAGACCAGTCACATTAGTTAACAAACAATTCTGTTTCTGTTTCTCTTCTTGTTCGTCAGCAGCAGTGCACTGAAGGTTGATCTTGCTCAAGTTGGGGTGGATTAGGACTGACTTGTTAATTGTTACTTAGAGTTAGGAGGAGGATGGAAGGACTCAGGTTGGGACTACCTCAACAGCCAGAAGAAGCAAGTTTTCGACTTCAGAGGGAAACCATGATGATGATGACTCTGAGGCCTACTCAACCCTATGAACTGGAGAGAAGTGCTTTGCTGTTGGAAATGCTACTGAGTGTGTGTGCTGCACTGCTGGCTCAAACCTGAAACTCTCCTTATGTGGCTGTGGTCAAGGGGCTGCTGCTTGTAACTGGAGGCAGACTTGCCACACCATCACATTATGCACACAACATTACTCTCACTTCTCAGTTAATCGATCATACATGAATGATTGCAGCAGCCTATGCTTTTGTTCTGCCTCTTTGGTGCACTCTTCATGAAGCTTACCTTCTGTCCCCCTTGACTCTACAACATTGTTTCTGTTTTAAAACCTGCAGACCTTCTCTTCTCCTGCAGGAAAAACAAAAACTCAACACTCCTTCCTACCTTACCAGACCAGTTCAGATAGGCACCCAAGAATGACAGACCTTCAGAGAAGAATACAAATGACCTGCCCAATTGAGCAATTCAGTATCATTTTTCTACAATAATCATAATCTATAGAACTGGGTGGGTTTACTTCAGTCCTCCTTAAAGTGTATGTGTCCAACCTAGATGACAGAAGATTTAGATAACTAATAATAGCTTGGGCCACTGGGGCGTAAGGACTGTTTCCAATGTATTTAATTGAACTGTGTCATACGCATTCCTTCATTTCCTTCCACAACAGATAGATGATGTGCTGCTCATTGCCCTGATGAATACTGTTGTAGTATTGTATAGTGCTTGTCTTTGTTACACCTTTTTTCCCCAAACCCACTTTGCTATCCATTCATGAAAACACAAACTCTCTTCCCCAAGGTTGTGTGATTTATTGAGTTCTCACTTAATTTACACCATAAATGGATCATACTTTTGGTGGGGCAGATGAGGCTAACTTTGACACCAACTCACTGCAGGAACTTCAGTTACCTGAGCAATAGCCCTCACCAGCCTCACTGACCCACCCACACATAAAAGGGATCCATATTATAGTATTTGTAAAGCTATGATATAAATATGTAACCCACTAACTCTATGTTTGTCTTTCGATTTAGTTGCTTGTGATGGATAGTCCTTGTAATGAATCCTACATTTGGAGCTCACCTATGTGGTAGAGGGACCTCATTTGTGATTCCTTCCCTGTTAACAGAGTACAACCACCATTGAAAAGGCACCTTGGGAAAGCCTACAGAAACGTGTTGGAAGATTCAGAGAGGTAGCAGCCATCGCTTCATCTATCAAAGTCAGAGAACTAAGAGTGAAGTGAACTTCTGTGGTTAGTGAGTAACTACCTTCTACTGAAGACAAGTAATTGTTTAATTAGGTTGTTGTAGGAAACATAGGGAGTGTCAGTACACCCCCTAGTGTTCAATATTGTTACAGAGGGTGGGAGTACAATGGAATAAGAAACTGTAACTAACTGGTGATATACACTTTGAGAAGCAGATTAAAGAAACAGGCTGCATGTAAAGGCAGCAGTGCAAAAAAAAAGTAAAACACAAAAAACGTTTTCATGCATTAGGTATGATAGAACGTTTTCCCTTTACTCAACAACATCCAAAGTAAATTCACCCCCTCCAGCCACAATAGGCCCATCCCTCTTCGCAAACAATATCCTCCCAGCCAATGTCCAACAGTAAATGTCCAAAAAAGTCCAAAACAAAGTCCAAAAGTAATTACCCTGCCCAATTCCCACCCTCTCCACCCAAAACAAAAGTCCTTCCCCACAAAGCAAAAAAACAAGGAAAGGGTCAGAAGAGGGTGTTTTTGAGGAGAGTCTGCTATTCTTGTTGCTGGTCCTCAGGCCTTGCCATCTGACTGCGCCAGCTCTTGCAGCATGCACCATTGGAACAGGAGGTCTGAGTGGGTGATGGTGCAGTAACGGTAGTAGGGGTGGATGCATGCTGCTGGTGGCACTGACAATGTTGTTACCTGGGGGATGGAGGTGCAGGTGACTGGGTGGAGGAACTGGGGCCGAGGGCAGAGGTACTTCATCCTCCTCCAGCCCTTAGTACTCTGCCCGGGTGGCCTCCAACCTCTGTCACTAGAGCTGGGCTGGTATCTCCAGCATGAGTAGCTATATTAAAAAAGCAAAAAATAAAAAAGACAAATTGTAAACAATGCTCTCTGGAAACACTTTGTTACAAATATATAATGGCACAGTAGCAGTACATTGGTGAACCCCTAGGACCACATAAATGTGAGGTGATTAGGAGAAACACAGGACCATTTTACAGACACATGCCTCACATAAAAGCACTGACTGGCTGAAAGAGATTAAGGCAGAACAACACCAGATTGAAAAAAACTGTGGTTTTTTTCTTTTAAAGGATTTACTAAAAAACTTAACAGGCACTTTGTGTGGGAAAAAAAAAATAACTCTCACTGATGAGTAAAGCCTCATTCATTATGGAGTACAAGTATTCTTGTTGTGCTGAATTAATAGAAGCATTCTAGCTAGTACATCACTACTACTTTGCTACCCTCTGCAGCTGTAATGAACAATTATGTTAATTCCAATGGCCCTGCTCTTCTCCAAATGCATTTCAATTCTACCCAGTCTCCAAAGCGGCAGAATAATAATATTATATCACACATGTCATGTATAACATGCAGATATCCTGTTTGCCATGTGTAGATGAAAGGAAAAAATGATGCACTGCAGTACAGGGAAAGGAACAGGATATATAGATTTTATTGGACATGTCCATCACAGAGAACTCCATCCACAAAACTCAGAATCAGGCACTTAGGTCCATATTTTTTAGCGCCGCATTTGTGTTATTTTTTACGCAAAAGCGGTGCAAACTTACAAAATAATTGTAATTTGTAAGTTTGCGCCGCTTTTGCGTCAAAAAACAACGCAAATGCGGTGCTAAAAAAGTATAAATATGGGCCTTAATTCCACTTAACTCCCTGGCCTCGCCCTCCAACACAAATTATTTTCAACAAACACATTTGCTTGACAGTAGGAAAGGAACCTTAATTTACTCTACTGCAGGGTACGTTAGACGCATTAGGGCCCAGATTTATACTTTTTCACACAAAACTGTGTTAGCGCAGTTTTGCATGAAAATGTATAGCACCGGCTAACGGCATTCCAAGGCGCCGGGCGGGTGCCATATTTCTGAAATGACGCTAGCCGGCGTTAAGGCCCTGTTAGTGTCAAATACATGACGCTAACTGGGTAGGATAGGCATAGGGAAAACTGGAGGTTGTGAGTGAAAGAATGGCTCCAGCCAGGCTAGAGTAAAAAAAATGACTTTAACCTGACTAGCGTAATTGTTTTGATGCACAACCCTCATGAACATGACTCCTGTCTTAGTAAAGACAGGAGTCATGCCCCCCAGCCCAATGGCCATGCCCAGGAGACTTATGTCCCCTGGTCATGGCCATTGGGCACATTGCCATGTAGCGGGCCCAAGTTAGGCCCCCCTATTACACTATTACAAAAATGTAAAAATACCTACCTGGACTTACCTGGGATGGGTCCCCTCATCCTTAGGTGTCCTCCAGGTGTGGGTGCGGGTGGGTGGGGGTATCCCTGGGGGCAGGGAAGGGCACCTATGGGCTGTTTCCATGGTCTCTGACCATGTAAAAAGGCCCACAGGTCCGCTAACGCCTGCCCATACCCAGGCATTAAATGATGGCGCTAAGCATGCTTAGCGCCATTATTCAAGGCCCTCCTCCTGTGCATGATTTTTGCACAGGATGATGAATAGGGCGCTAGGGCCTTTGAGTAATTTTTTGCCCGGGAACGCCTACTTTGCATCTCATTGATGCAAGGTAGTTTTCTGCAGGCATAAAATGACTTTAACTCCAATATTTTGGCGCCAAAATATAAATATGGAGTTAAGTTTACACCGGATTTGTGTAAAAAAAAAATGATGCAAATCTGGCACAAACAGAGTATAAATATGGGCCTAAGTTGGTTAGGTCGGTTTGCAACAGAATAGTGAGGTGTCGCTGATCATCATCATGTGCCTAAGCTTTGGCTTAATCAGTCAGTGTTGTTGATGAATCTCAAACGGAAAAACATTTCAACAGCCGTAAATCCATTATGGAAGCCAATAAATATATGAATTTACTGGCCAGAAAAATGTGGCACATCCCAATAATAGATTTTTCAATTGTTTGGTAGGCTGGAAAAGAACTTAGGAAAGAACCAAGAAGTGATGTGCCAGGAGGTGACTGAATGGGCACTGGGAGGGAAGGGAAACACATCTTGTTTTTGGTTTGCAGTGATTTGAAAACTTTGTAAATACTGAATTAACTGAAGCAGATGCACATTGCACAGCCAAAACTGCAGCACTGATTTGAACCATGCTACATTTAGGTCATGGGTCATGAAATGCCATGGGCAGGGAGGTGATGAATGATAATGGTTGGGATCTGCCTTGCTTAACAAATGAGTGAATTTGCTAGTAATGCAAAAACTGTGCAAACTTACAAAATACAATTGTATTTTGCAAGTTTGCACCGTTTTTGCGTCAAAAAATGACACAAATGCGGCGCGAAAAAAGTATAAATATGGGCCTAAGTGTACCACTAATGTATTTTTGTTAATATTTTTATTTCTTATATCAGCATATCTCCCAGAAAGTATTTTGACAAGCAAAGGCAAACGCAGTAACATTGTGCTTTTCTAAATCAGATCACCTTATTACTAGTATCAAGGTGACCTTTTCCTAATTTCCTAAACCTAAGCCCTATTCCAAATTTCCTAAACTACATCTTGAACTACTAATGCATTGCAACAAATTATCTTTGCTTTTCAGCCCCCTTTGATGGGCCAACTCACTCTCCCTTTTTGATGCATATTAAAAATCACTGGAAGATTGCTTGGGATACTACAACCACTATCTTAGTGCCAAGGTAAAGGAGACTGCATGGCTTTTTAAATAATAAGCCCAAGGGAGCTCTGATGAGTACAATTAGGTAGCACTGAGCACCTGGCTTGCTCAAATTGGATCATATAATATTCGTCATGTTACACAAACTTAACTTACCTCTGAGTGTGAACAGCATGATATTTGAAAAAAATATTAGCATTGTAGAATACAACAAATAAATAATTACTTGCCGAGCCCGGCAACTTTGATGCCCAGCAGATAGAGCAGGTTCTGAACCCGGTTGAGAACGTTGGCCCAGCGGTGCGTCAACTGCTGCCAGATGCACTTCACCCCAGTCCGCTGGCACATGCACTGGTGCACCCTCCCTCACTGCAGCGGATGCTCCCACAGGGCGTACACAGTCCCATGCCTGCCAACTTGGAGGGTAGGTGTCACTGCATGTAAAAAACTAGTGAGACCACCTCTGCCTCTGAAAAATGGCACGGGCTACAACCCTTGGTGGTGCCAGCGAGCACACTGGGTGCCACCGCTCCCCATCTCAACCAGATCTGCCATGGTGCAGGGTGGGGAAGAAAAGAAGAAATAGGAAAAAGAAGGAATTAATAGAAGAAGAAAGGCGAAAGTGAAGGGAAAACAAAAAAAAGTTTAAAACAGACAGGAACATTTTTTAAAAAGAGAAAAACGTAAAATACACGAACACAAAGACACACACATAAAAAAGGTAAAAGAGAAATGAAAGAGTGGGATTGGAGTAGAAGTGCAAAGACTAGATGGAAATCAGACCCAGCACCATGCATAGAACAGAGAAAAGCAGGTAAAACAAAATGGCCATGCATATGAGACCGTGTGGTGCTGTTTATGCTCATTCTGAAGCACAAACATGTTACTGAGACACAAAAGCAGTGCAAATGGGTGGCTGTGCAAAAATTCCACCTGTTTGCAGAGCTATGCAGAATCTCTGTTTTTTTTTGCGAACTCTGCTGATTTCTGTGAAGCAAAACTCCTCGAGTTACTTGTTCCTCAGGGTTGCATCCTCAGTCTTGAGAGTTGTAAGGAAGTCTTGTGCTTACTTCACCTAGGTGCTCATTTTGCGCAGATCCACCCAAACTAGTGTGATTTTTAAGGTCCTCTTGTCAATTTTGGCCTCCAGGGATCCCAGGACTACCTGCATTGCCGCCATAATGTCTTTTAACATTAGCGTCTCAATTTAGGACAAGGGATGTTCCACAGTGCTTGGTTCACTCTTCATCCATGCCCACCTGCCACACTCTGGGGAGTGCAAATTCGTTGAGTTTAGTTGGATGGGCAGCTCAGACACCAAGGCCCCTAGTCATTGCAGTTGTGGAGCAGAGTTGTTGTCCTCAAAAGGGGTTACAGAGGCAGTTCCTGCTGCTTGTCAAGGAGCATTTTCCAATGAAATTCTTCCTTGTGGCCTGTCAGCTTTTCCATCATTTGCCCCCGGAATGTCTGGGGCCATCTGTGAGGCCTGTTGAGGTACCCTGTGAATTAGAGTGGAAGACCCAATGGCAAAATGCCTGTGGAGCACAGCAGCCCTCCACTCCCCTGCTGAGGTTCAATGATCTTCAATGATTGTACAGAGAGGGGGTGAGAAAGACCAGACTCTTCAGGGTTCGTGTAACCACAGATCACAGTGTTGCTCGATAAGGCCAATAGGATGATCACAGTTCTGGCCAGTCATTAATGTCAAGTCCTCATCAATCACTGGATCATCAATGTAGCTGGTAAATACTGGCCTGTGAGTGAGAGGGGCCTAATCCTGGCCCCTATATGGTACTAGTCAGTCTGCTTTTCTCTCAGGCCCCCAATATACCACCAGGGGCCCTACTCCTCTAAGGTGCACTTCGGCCTCAAGCCGTTGACCAAGCCGGCTGAATATGGAGGACTGGGTGTTGAGGAGGGTGTGGATGGATGTGCTCACTTGCTGTTCTCTCGGGCCCCCTATGACTCACTAGGGGCCCTGTTGGGTCAAGTAGTCTGATAGCCTTGCTCCCGGTGTCTTGGGGCTGCTCCATAATGCTGTCAAATGGCAGTGAAGGCATCAGAGGCGATTCAAGCATGATCAGGAGCCTGTAGGAGATGAAGGCTGCTGCCTCCTTCACTCCAGTCGGGTATGCCACTGTGCTGGGATCCATGCGGGCACAAAAACATGAAGCAATATTGTTGCTTTCAATCTAGGCTTCCCAGAGCCTGCCTGCATATGATGCCTGTCAGTGGAGGCCTCCAGAACACTCATGCCGTGCTCCCAGCTACCTCCAGCACTGTCTCGTCATGCAAGTCCTCAGCTGCACACATCGTACTAGGAGTTGTTACCCTGTGAATTAGAGTGGAAGACCCAATGGCAAAATGCCTGTGGAGCACAGCAGCCCTCCACTCCCCTGCTGAGGTTCAATGATCTTCAGTGATTGTACAGAGAGGGGGTGAGAAAGGCCAGACTCTCCAGGGGGCGTGTAACCACAGATCACGGTGTCGCTCGATAAGGCCAATAGGATGATCACAGTTCTAGCCAGCCATTAATGTCAAGTCCTCATCAATCACTGGATCATCAATGTAGACGATAAATACTGGCCTGTGAGTGAGAGGGGCATAATCCTGGCCCCTATATGGTACTAGTCAGTCTGCTTTTCTCTCAGGCCACCAATATACCACCAGGGGCCCTACTCTTCTACGGTGCACTTCGGCCTCAAACCGTTGACCAAGCAGGCCGAATATGGAGGGCTGGGTGTTGAGGAGGGTGTGGACAGATACCCCCACTTGCTGTTCTCCCGGGGACCCCTATGATTCACTAGGGGCCCTGTTGGGTCAAGTAGTCTGCTAGCCTTGCTCCCAATGTCTTGGGGCTGCTCATAATGCCGTCAAATGGCAGTGAAGGCATCAGAGGCGATTCACGCATGATCAGGAGCCTGTAGGAGATGAAGGCTGCTGCCTCCTTCGCTCCAGTCGGAGTGCCACTGTGCTGGGATCCATGCGGGCACAAAAACATGAAGCAATATTGTTGCTTTCAATCTAGGCTTCCCAGAGCCTGCCTGCATATGATGCCTGTCAGTGGAGGCCTCCAGAACACTCATGCCCTGCTCCCAGCTACCTCCAGCACTGTCTCGTCATGCAAGTCCTCAGCTGCACACATCGTACTAGGAGTTGTTACCCTGTGAATTAGAGTGGAAGACCCAATGGCAAAATGCCTGTGGAGCACAGCAGCCCTCCACTCCCCTGCTGAGGTTCAATGATCTTCAGTGATTGTACAGAGAGGGGGTGAGAAAGGCCAGAATCTCCAGGGGGCGTGTAACCACAGATCACGGTGTCGCTCGATAAGGCCAATAGGATGATCACAGTTCTAGCCAGCCATTAACGTCAAGTCCTCATCAATCACTGGATCATCAATGTAGCTGGTAAATACTGGCCTGTGAGTGAGAGGGGCCTAATCCTGGCCCCTATATGGTACTAGTCAATCTGCTTTTCTCTCAGGCCCCCAATATACCACCAGGGGCCCTACTCCTCTAAGGTGCACTTCGGCCTCAAACCATTGACCAAGCAGGCCGAATATGGAGGGCTGGGTGTTGAGGAGGGTGTGGACGGATGCGCCCACTTGCTGTTCTCCCGGGGAACCCTATGATTCACTAGGGGCCCTGTTGGGTCAAGTAGTCTGCTAGCCTTGCTCCCAATGTCTTGGGGCTGCTCATAATGCCGTCAAATGGCAGTGAAGGCATCAGAGGCGAATCACGCATAATCAGGAGCCTGTCTTTTGAATCCTGTAGGAGATGATGGCTGCTGCCTCCTTCGCTCCAGTCGGGTGTGCCACTGTGCTAGGATCCATGCGGGCACCAAAACATGAAGCATCATTGCAGCTTTCAATCTAGGCTTCCCGGAGCCTGCCTGCATATGATGCCTGTCAGTGGAGGCCTCCAGAACACTCATGCCCTGCTCTCAGCTACCTCCAGCACTGTCTCGTCATGCATCTGAAGTACAGACAACTTACATACAATAGGTGTGATGGTGCCATATATATCGGCCATGACCCTGAATGGGAGCTATAGAAAATTACCATCTTTGGCATGATTTTCCACCAATTTCTGGCTTATCTGTTTTGCTGGCATTATAACTTTGAGGATATTACCCCTGCTGAACAGGAGTACAGGGCCTGGGCTAAACCTTTAATCATGGTTGAATTGGCTCATCCATGACTGACATATTAAATATACCTTTAAGTGCTCTTTATATGGTGTAGAGAAAGCACCCAGGGCTGAGAAGTGAAATACCATCTGTGAACTGTAGCACATATTGTGTCATCCATGAGTTTGACCTGTAAAGTGTAGCTTCAGTCCTATTGAGTATTCTCTGACTGCTCTATCCTTAAAACCTGCTGTAAAATATGATGGAAAAAATCTTCATTGGACAGGCTGGAAATCATTCAAAAATATTTATGTCTTCCCTAGAATTGGCATGCTTCACCAGTGCTTGTCCCCGAAAAACTGTTTTCAGTGGCAGGGTTGTAGTTGGATCCTGTAAAATGTCATATATATTAAAAAACCCTATTCCCTGATAAAGTTAGATTTTTAATACATATTTAGGAAAAGTAAAGCAGCTGTCCAGGGAGTGTTTGACCTTAATGGGGTGTAAACATTTCTTCAAGCACAGCAATAGCTTATGGCTGGTGACAGGATGGACTGGGGGTGGAGCATGTCATCCCTATCAGGAATGACAGGTAGGGTGGTCACAGGAACGTCATTAACTTAAAATGGACACAGGTGAAGCTGTCTATTCATAGTTTAGTGTAAGCAGAGACCTGAAGCAGGAAAAGCCTTTGTTCTACCGGCCCACAAGACAGTCTAAGAACTCATTGGTAGGGAATTTACCCCTAGAACCAGTTTGTATTGAAGATGCAGGAGAGGACTAAACATTTCCCTGACCACACCTCTAGGTGGACACAAGGGCTCTGGTCAACAGATGAAGGGTTCCTCTTGAATTTTAGGAGTAAAGTGCAGTGCAGGAATGTTTGCATTAAGGCAAACAGGAATTGCCGAAAAAGTGGGTATGGTTACCCTCAATAACTTTTACTGCACACCCACTGGGTAATGCAAATAATAAACGCTGCACCCTAAAGAACCCTCCCAGGACACTTTGTAGACCTATGGAAGATCACAAGAGGACAGGACCCTGTTTGCTGTAACCTGACAGGAGTGCTGAAGGACTAGACCTGCTTCTTCTTGTACCCAGAACAAAGATATGGACTGCAACTACTGTGTGGTTAAAGTGACATAAGCTGTAAGAGGCATTTTTCCTGAAGTGACCAGTTGACTTGTACAAACTGTACCTGGATTGCACACTCTTAGTGAGTTCTGTTGGAGTGAGTCCTGGCTCCTAAGGGGTGTCCTTGAGGTCCCGAGAGTCTTAGACGTGACCCAGAGGAGCTGCTCCAGAAACCCTGAAAAGTGGAGACTTAAATATTCAGAGTTTAAAATACTCTTGAGCATCAGCAGGACCTTGTGGCAAAGGTGCTTGGTTTCAGTGCAACATATTAGAATAGAGCTTCAAGCTTGTCTCACTGGATGATTTTGAGCTATAGAATGAGAATGCAGTCTTTGACTTTGATGAACGCTCTTGGGGTATATGATCTGTGATCTATTGCGGTTGACCTGAAATCATACCTAGATCTTTGTTTACCTTATTCATAAACTATGATTGACACTTGGAGATTTTTGTTTCTATTTTTTACTTAAAACTTTAGGAATTCCTATCATTCAAGGGGCAATGTGGCATTCAGACTAGCTAACACTCAAGGTAGATGTGCAAGACATATATATAACAGCATTAACAGTAAGGGAATGGCAGGTAAAGCACTCAGGAGCTGCACGTGGAAGGACTGAAGCTCAGTAAGTTCCTCACCCACAATTGCTGTTTCAGATACTGACTGCTATTACCCATATATTGGATATACATGCAAAGGAAGGGTCTCAGGAGCTGATACCTATGGTGATGTGATAAAAGTTTCTTAAAGACAATACTCACTGTGGACAAGAAACACCACCTTTGTAGTCAGTTGAGCCCACGGATCCTGGTGATCAAACAGGAACACGCAAGGCGGGAACCGCAAGGGTGTAGAACTAAATAAACAACCAAAATAGACAAGGCGCTAGCAAAGAGGAGTGCTTTAACAGGAAAGAAAGGGATATCAGGACACACTTGTCAGATAGCAAGTAGGAAACATAAATGGAAACTAGATGCAAGACAGCAGGACATAGGAAGACAGCAAACTAGAAATTGGAACAAAAGTAATGGGATGAAAAGCAGGGACTAGGAAAGGTAACTACAGGAGAAGAGGCTTCAAGGAAGCTCTACAGTAGTGCTGGTTCAGGAATAAAGGAAATAAGGAATACCTAAGGCACAGGAACAAGGAAAAACTATAGCTCAGGAAAAATGGGAACAGCAAGGTTGAACTCACTAGAACACAGCTACAATGACCAACACTGGACTGAAGGGGGTTGAGGCTTAAAAGAGCTCACAGAAATCTTGCACATCATCATGTGTGAGCAGACTAGCAACTGCCAGCCACAGGTTTGCTGAATTCCTTAACCCATCCTTGGCCTTCAGGGGTGGAGATGAAGCAGTGAGCAGGGGCTTATAGGTATTGGAGTCCCAAGCATGAGCAGACTGGCTTCCACAAAACCCATCATGGATTGAGAATGGAAACCAATTTCCAAATAGAGTCCAAATTGCTGGAAGTCAGGATATGCATGCACGGGAAAGTCCAGAAGCTTATTAGAGCATCGGAAAGCCCCACCATCTGTCCCCCTGGTGGGGATATGCAAGCGTGACAGTCCTTATTTGGTCTTTATATGATATTAGACAAGGGAGACATGTTATAGGTTGATTGGCCTTTTGACTACGCTTAGCGTGATTCCACCATAAGTCCCAAATTCATTGCAACTACATCACCATAATCAGTAAACATCATCAAATATTCTTTGGAGTCAGTAATCTACACACCATGACCCATTTTGGTGAGGAATAATTACGCCTTTATATAAAAGTTAGAAAGGTTATTTCCGTATATTAACAATGCTAGGTTAATGTAAATTAGTGTCAAAACCAACTGATAAACATATAAGAACAACACTGGTTGATTAAATCTTCTAAAGAATCTTAATTTAGCTAACACATGGATCACTACACATTTGAGAGTTACAGTACAGATGAGTAGCAAGAATAACTGTGCAATAGAATAGCATACATCTAGGCTCAGCAACTGAGCAACATCAATTATCTGTTAATAGCAACCTGTTAACACTTCAGGGTTTCCCTTACTAACCTTCTGATTGGAATAGCATGGTTGGAATTCATGCAAAACAATTTAGTCAACGTAGTTTTGGAAAACATCTAACTATGGCTCTATCAAAATAGCGGTTGGTACCTAGAAACAAAAGACAAACTTACAACGAGAACAATGGCATTTTCTTAGACCTCTTCTCATATGGATTAGCAAGCTGCGATTATCTTCGCCTGTTGGACATTGGTTCGGCCAGCGTCAGCAATGGGCAGTGAAAGAGAATGGGTTCAGGAACAGGAGTTTCTAATTGATCTCTGAACCATTAAGAAGCAATGTCTATTGGATCAGCATTCAGAAATATAAGCAACAAAGTTAAAGATGAGAACAAAGTTATCACGAACTGTTCAGCTACTCAGGCAGAAAAGAATGAGTGCATCTCTCCTCTGTGCAGCTGGGCTAAGTTAAAATCACCTAAAGTCTACAGACCACCAGGCCTGCCCCCAATTCTGCGACGCCAACACGATCAGCTCCCACGCCCTCGCCTCCACAGACTACCTGCTCCTCGGCAACCTACATTTCCACCTGGAGAACACCAGCGACTGCAACTCCGCTGGCCTACTGGACAGCCTCGCCAACCTCGGCCTCAAGCAACTGGTCACCTCGCCCACCCACTCAGCCGGGCACACGCTCAATGCCATCTTCTCCTCCAGCAGCCACATCACCTTCACTCACACCACCGAACTCCATTGGACCGACCACCATTGCGTTAATTTTTCCTTCCTGAAGCCCACCACCCACCACCAACAGCATCCAATCCCGCAAGTTGAACAAGATCTCCAAGGAACAATTGATCTCCAACCTCGCCCAATCCCTACCACCCAAAACCAATGACACCAACACTGCCTTCAACCTCAAACAATGGCTCAACGACTGTGCCAACACCCTCGCTCCACTCAAGAAAACCAGCAACACCCGCACCAAAAAGAAAGCTCCCCGGATAACCGCAGACCTTCAGGCCTCCAAACGAGAATGCCGGAAAGCTGAGAAAACCTGGCGCCAAGAACAATCCGAGAGCAACTTCACCACCCTCAAATCAGCCACGAGCAAACACCACCAGCTCATCTGGCCCACCAAAAGATCTTTCTACAAAGAATGGATTGACAACAACGCACACAACAGCAAGGAGCTATTCAACATCATCAAGGAATTCACCAACCGCAAGTCTTGCTCCTCCGACCCTCCCCACTCACAAGACCTCTGTGACTCCCTCGCCCTCTTCTTCCACCGCAAGATCACAGACATACATGGAAGCTTCGCAACGCGTCCCCCACCACCACCACCACTGACATGATCGACCCCATCGCACCCTGCTGCACCAACGTACTGAGCGCCTGGACCCCCACCAACGATGAAGAAACCACCAAAACCGTGAGCACCATCCACTCTGGCTCTCCTGCAAACCCCTGCTCTCACCACGTCTTCAATAAGGCCAGTCAAATCATCACTCCCCAGCTCCGGACCATCATCAAAAACTCCTTCGAGGCGGCCATTTTTCCGGAAAGCTGGATACACGCCGAAGTCAATGCCTTGCTCAAAAAGCCCAAAGCCGACCACGAAGACCTCAAAAACTACCGGCCTATCTCCCTACTCCCCTTCCCCGGGAAGGTCATAGAGAAGATAGTCAACAACCAACCTTACCGCTTTCTGGAGGACAACAGCCTACTCGACGTCTCTGCAGCCTTCGACACCGTATGTCACCAAACCCTTCGCACACGCCTCTTCGACGCCGGAAATTGCCACAGAGCCCTGGACTGGCTCACCTCCTTCCTCTCTGAAAGAACACAAAGAGTTTGCCTCCCCCTCTTCCGGTCAAAGGCCACCACAACCATCTGCGGAGTCCTCCAAGGATCCTCACTCAGCCCCACCCTCTTCAATATCTACATGGCTGTGCTTGCCAACATCGTTCGATCCCACGGCCTCAACATCATCTCCTACACAGACAACACTCATCCTCCCCCTCACCAGGAACCCCGTAACCACCAAGAACAACCTCCACACCGGACTCCTCGTTATTGCCAACTGGGTGACAGCAAGCACTTCAAGCTGAATTCAGAAAAGACCGAGATCATCATCTTCGGCCCCAACAAGTCAGCATGGGAAGACTCCTGGTGGCCGGCCACCCTGGGGTCGCCCCCAATGCCCACCACCCACGCATGCAACCTCAGCTTCATACTAGACTCTTCACTCTCCATGACCCAGCAAGTCAACGCGATCTCGTCCTCATGCTTCAACACCCTTCGAATGCTCCGCAAGACCTTCAGGTGGATTCCCGTGGAAACCAGAAAAACAGTCACCCGCGCCCTCCTTAGCAGCAGGCTGGACTACGGCAACGCCCTCTATGCGAGAACAATGGCCAAACTCCAGAAAAAACTCCAGCGCATCCAGAATGCCTCAGCACATCTCATCCTCAACCTCCCTCACCACGAACACATTTCTGCCCACATCAGGGACCTCCACTGGCTACTCGTCAACAAAAGGATCGTCTTCAAAATCCTAATCCACGCTCACAAAGCTCTCCATGACACCGGACCGGCCTACCTCAACAATAGACTCAACTTCCACAACCTGACACACCAGCTCCGCTCTGCCAACCTTACCCTCGCAACAGTCCCCCGCATTCACCGTACCACAACCGGCGGCAGATCCTTCTCCCACCTCGCTGCCAAAACCTGGAACTCCCTCCCTGCCAACTACATAAGACCCAGGGCCTCCTGACCTTCAGGAAGGGGCACAAGACCTGGCTCATCGAGCAGTAGCACCCCCCCCCAGCGCCTTGAGACCCTTCCAGGTGAGTAGCACGCTCAACAAATTGATTGATTGATTGATTAAAGTACTTCCCACATTGTCATTGATCAAAGAAATTGTACGTTTAAGATTAGTCCAATAAGTATTGAATCTCAAATCTAAGATATAACTAAACTGTCTTTCACATGTCAGTGAATGGCTCCTCTTCTTCTGTTTCCATCGTCAGGTGACATTTTTGTATCCATATAGTCAGTGCATCCATTGTTAGCTCCTGGGAACATCTCTGTCTGACGTATCAAACTATATAGTGTAACAATTACTAATACAAGATATTCTAGCAAGCAGTTGTCTTGAGAAAGTTGAAGACATCTGCTAACGTTTGGTCAACACAGTGTGTACAATACAAGAATTAATTTAGCTGGACATACATTCCCATGATTTTAATAAACAGTGCAGCTTAGTATGAGGCTGTGCAAAACTAGGCCTAAACCTCGCTAACTTAAGACTCATAATTAATAAAGCAAATACATGACATGTAATCAATAATATAACATACTGCTACATTTCTCCTAATGCAGGTAAATAAATTAATATTAATAAGCATTTAATAAGGACCTTTCGTAGTTTAATAGCGGCCGCTCAAGTGGGCACATTTTCAAAGATGCAGATTATTCTCTATATTAGTCAAATTCTATACAAATTCTTAACTCACAATACATAAAATTCATTTGTAGTCAATTCAGCATTCAGAGGCATGATAGCATAGGGAGCGAATCATGACACCCCCCAAATAATTACCGAATTTCTTGTAGAAAACACTTGTGAAGGAAAATATAGAAAGCACTTTTGATTACCTGATTTACCTGTAGCCTTAGGAACAGGTAAGAATCAATGTTCTCTCTGAGGTTCCCTATTTCTGATGATATCAAACAAGATTGTCCAAGATCCTGAGGCTAGATGGTAGTCAGTATATTGTTTTCTGATTTCCACCAGCGAGGATTCTGCTTTTTGAACTGTTATGCTTAGGTTGTTGAATAGCATGCACTGGTCTGCACATGTTTCATAGAACAAAGAGGTATTTTGGGATTCAAAAGTTGAGGACCATCTTTGTGATGTGTGCATAGCTGTAATAGGATAGACTGAAAAACTGTATAAGGTCCAATGGAATAGTGGGCTAAATTTGGCTTCAAGAAGACTAGAGAGATGATAAGACCATAGATGATGCTGGTTTTGGTATGGAATCTTGTTGAATAGGGGGGTGTCTAATTCATCATAGAGATAGAAGGATATATCAACCTATATGAAGCCTTAAATGACACAATCATTCAGCCTCTGAAGCACAGGTGTTGATTTGTATTAAAGACATGTGAAAGATAAATATGTAGAATGGGGAATAACACCACTTGGGCTTCTCATGGTCTTCAGGTCATCCAAGATGGCAATCAGTGCAAAGTCCATCTTTCGGCCAAAGTGCAATCCATTTGTTGACCTAAAAGTAGAAAGCTTTCTCAGAGATCTATGTAAAAGCAGCTCTTTTAATGGGTTATTTAGAGCAGGGCATAATATAGGTCTCTACAGTTGCAGTTAGTCCCAATCCTTCAGGGGCTGCCCAATACTTCAGAGAAGCCCTGTTCCACTCAAAGGGCATGCATATCTGTGAAGATAGGACACCTAGGGACCCCTCTTCACATTCTGCAGGGGGGCCTCATCATTTTTCATTACACCACTGACTTAGAGATTGATTCAAAGTATGTATTGAATATAGGTATGACTTCTTCATGATCGACTTGATTTACCAAGTATTCAGATAATTGAGATCAGAAGTTAAGGAGTCATTGGTGATTGTTTTAAACACAGTGGTGTTGCTGGTGTAGATGAGGACACCTGTGAATTCCTGTTGTGGGAAGAAATGAGCTGGGAATGAGTTAGCTTGATGATTTTGAGATTTAATTTAAAATCTCTATGAAACAGTTGCTTGAAGAAGAATAGAATACGTTGTTGGGCAAAAGTAATGTGATTCCTGATTGACTTGGTTGTGAGGTGTTTTTTCAAGTTTAAGAGCTAAAGTAATCTGCTATCAAGCTGCAGAGTGGTTGTGAGGGAGTCGGATTCTCAATTAGATGCAGACTGTGGTACAGAATTTTGCAATGATTTTGTGGAGCTCTTTGGATGAGGGAGTAGGATTAGATAATAAAGGTTAAAAGTTGAAAGCCACTGTGAGAAATAAGTGGGGAGTTGAGAACAAAGTGCAAGACAGGAATAGGTGATAAGGAGAGAAAGTAAAACACACCATAGGGATGTAAAAGATAGAGTGGAATAATGCAATGAGACTGAGAAATGAGCAATGGAGCAGCTTTTAACTTAATTTAGACCCTAGTGAGTGGCCTTTGCCGCCTCCTCAGCTCATGACTGCCCTCAGTATATGGGGATCCCTGTCTGCTTAGTGGATATCTCTGTGCTTAGAGTGCATCTCCCAGTAAGACAGATGCAGTGTGAGTACAGATGTATGGTAAGCAAGTCACAATGCTCTTTCATTCAGATGAGCATTAATTTCTGCTTTCCACAAACAAACACCCAAAACTGGAGTCTATTTGGGAAAACAACAAAAAAGCTATAAGTCTGATGCACTGGACATTTATTCCCTGTGTATGAGAGAGGGTTGTTTGCTGTTGCTACAGATTAATCAGTGACGGTAGCTCTCTCAAAATAGGGAAGGACTACCCGCTGGCTTTATGGTGGACGTCACTAGGTCAGGGGTTTCCAAAGTCACCCATTTTATTATGAATCTTTGGGGTCCTGCCTGAAGGTAGGTGGGTCTTCCAAAAATAATCAGGCATATTTATAGGCTATGGTATCATCCATGAGTGGTGGGAATCCATCCCAAAGGAAGACATAGCTTTCCACACCACCTGTATCTGGTTCACCAGGGATGATAGTGTGAAATACACTGGGAAATCTTAAAGTGACCAAAAATAGAATTTACATTAGGAGGCCATAGGATCCACCAGGAGCATCGGTTGTGAAATTCACTTCAGAAATGTTAAGAGTCTGAGGAGAGATGATGGCAAAACCCACAGCAATGCAACATCTAAAAATACACTAGTTATATTAAAAGGCCATGGGACCACCCAAAATTGGTGAACTGCAACACACAAAATCAAGCAGCTTTTAAAAACCAACAATTTTGTTTAAAATCTAAGAGGCCCACCCAGGAGAGGAGCTGCACCTCAAAGGATGGTGTAGCTTTCAAAACTGCCACATAACAGCAGGGAAAATACTTTCTGGAGTTTAGTGCAGGAAGGGTGGGATGTGTCAGGGAAAGAGTGGCACCAGTCGTAAGTGGACGAATGTCAGAAAAAGAAAGGAAGGATAGAAGAAAAAAGAGGTAACCAGTGGGAGAATCACAGGTACACACAGCAATGAATGCAGTCTATATGCTAAATTAAGTAAAAGTGCCTTCTGTGTTGAATGTCTGACCCGCTCTATTTAATCCCTCAGGTGTGCGGGATGAGGTGGTTACGCACTCAGGCACCAGGGACGTAACCATATCATGTTGCACCCGGCCACGCTCCCCGAGGGCCTCTCACCCCACTCCCATAGGCAGGGATGGAAGGGGAATCGCTCACCCTTCCCACCCCGAACCCCTATTGACGTCTGATGATGCCACCGCACGATCTCGTGCTGACCTCATCAGAGGTCACCCCCATTGAGCTTGAAGCACGATCGGAAGAGAAATGCTTTGTAATTCTCTTCCAATTGGGGGGTGGAGGCAGGCAGAGACATGAAAGGAAAAGAAAGGCCTTTCCTTTCCTTTCACGTCTGTCTGAGTATTTCTGCAGCCCAATCGTGAAGCGATCGGGCTGCAGAAATGCCCACTAGACACCAGGGATTTTGTGTTTTCATAAAGTAAATAATAAAGGGGGCGACCGCTTTGGCAAGGGTCGCTCCTGTGAAGGCATTTTATTATTAGGCCTTTTCTGCTCCCCAGTATTTTTTTACATAATCAATAAAGGGGAAGGACCCCTTGAGCAAGGGTCGCTCCCCTCAGGGGCAATTTTTTATTAGACCGATCTGCCCCCAGGGGGGCAGAAGCCACTAGACATCAGGGATACTTTTTTTTACATGAACAATGAAGGGGAGCTACCCTTTAGGCAAGGGTCACTCTCATGGAGGACAAATTCTTTTTAGGCCATTTCTTCCCCCCTTGGAGGCAGATCGGCCTATTTTTATTAGGCCAATCTGCCGCAAGGGGGGGGCAGAAACCACTAGACATTAGGGATTTATTTTACATCAGATTCATGCAAGAGGAGTGACTTCTTAGGCAAGGGTCGCTATCCTGGGTGGCAAATTTATTTTAGACCACATCTGCCACCCTTGGGGGCAGATCAGCCCATTTTAATTAGGCCAATCTAAACCACTAGGCGCCAGGGTTTTTTTATTTTTTTTAAATATTTTTTACAGATGGGGAGCTACCCCTTAAGCAAGGTCACTCCCTTGGGGGGGAAATTTATGTTAGGCCATTTCTGCCCCCCTTGGTGGCAGATTGGCCTATTTCTATTAGACCGATCTACCCCCGGGAGGGTAGAAACAACTTAAGCACCAGGGATTGGTGTGTGTGTGTGTGCTTTGTTTTGTGGGGCAGCAATTATGGCAAGGGTCGCTCCCCATGGAGGCATTGCTGTTGGCAGAAAGCCTAACAGAGACCAGGGAAGATTTTTGGCTATACCCCTACCCCAACTAAATGGGGACAAAGCTGCTCTGCCCATCCGTGGGCAGATGGGGTAATTACCCCTGATCCACTCCCCGGGAAGGCAGAAAGCCTACTAGATGCCAGGGAATTAAAAAAAAAAAGTGGGGTGGGAGCTACCAACGAGTATGGGCATGGTTATGCTCCCACCACAACCGAAGGGGGTAATAGTCGTAAGTTAATTGTGCACTGTAAACAAATCTTTATCAAAATCTGATTGATGATATGGCCATGGTGTTGATGTCAAGTGTGTATTAATCATTGTTCTTATGTACAATGATGTTTGATCAATGCTCTTGTTCATGTCTGTTGCCTTAACCTTTCAAACTCTATTCTTCTCTTACAACGTCCTGTAGCATGTCATCTTTTAGCTCTCCTCCCGCTCTCTAAGAGATCGTATCCTATGGCATGCAAGAAGACATTTGATTATTTTGGGTTTGGGGTTTATATTTGGGTCATGAGAGCTTGCCTAACTCTCAAAATCGTCCCACTTGGAATGTTGAGGGCTGCACTTTTCGGACTTTGGAATGCTGCCATCTAGAAAAATCTACAAGACCTAGAAACATCTGAAAACTAAACATCTGAATGAGTCCAAGATGGTGTCCTTTACATGCACCCGCACCATTTTCTTACCCACAATGCCCTGCAAACCTTCAACTTTGATTGAAATCACAGATTTTTCCCACATTTTTGTGAAGAAACCTTCTGGAATCTGCAGGAATCCACAAAATTCCTACCACCCAGTATTGTCACATCTATACAGATCAACATTCTGACTCACTTGACAGCCTAAAAATGCTTCTTTTCAAATTGCCCTTTTGGGCGCTCCTTGGTTCCCTATCAATTTCAAAAACAATTGCCTCTTCCCTGTCACAGGCACTTGTATCAATTTTATCGGGAGACTGAGGGGAACGTTGGGTGGTAGGAAATTTGTGCTGGTGATCCCAGAGAGAGATGTGGGAAAAATTTGATTTTTTTTGCTAAATTTGAGGTTTGCTGAGGATTCACACCTCCATGAACTCCCTCGGGTGTCTAGTTTTCAGAAATGTCTGGGATTGGTAGGTTTCCCTAGATGGCTGCTGAGCCCAGGACCAAAAACACAGGTGCCCCCTCCTGCAAAAACAGGCAGTTTTGAATTTGATCACTTTGATGTGTCCACGTATTGCTCTGAGGCATTTCCTGTCGCTGGCACTAGGTCTACCCACCCATGTGAGGTACCAGTTTTATCAGGAGACCTGGGGAAATGCTGGGTACAAGGAAGTTTATGGCTCCCCTCAGATTCCCGAACTTTGCAGCACTGAAATGTGAGGATAAAGTGTTTTTACCAAATTTTGAGGTTTGCAAAGGATTCTGGGTAAGAGAACCTGGTGAGAGCCCCACAAGTTACCCCATCCCAGATTTCCCTAAATGTCTAGTTTTGAAAAATGCCCAGGTTTGGTAGGTTTCCTTGGTGCCTGCTGAGCTAGAGGCCAAATCCACAACTAGGCACTTTGCAAAAAACAGGTAGGTTTTCTTTGGGTAAATGTCATGTGTCCATGTTGTGTTTTGGGGCATTTCCTGTCACTGGCACGAGGCCTAACCACACAAGTGAGGTACCATTTTTATTGGGAGACTTGGGAGAATGCTGGGTGGAAGGAATTTGTGGCTCCTCTCAGATTCCAGAACTTTCTGTCACTGAAAAGTGAGGAAAAAGGGTTTTTTGGTCAAATTTTTAGGTTTGCACAGGATTCTGGGTAACAGAACTTGGCAAGAGCCCCACAGGTTACCCCATTCTGAATTTCCCTAGGTGTTTAGTTTTCAAAAATGTATAGGTGTACTAAGTTTCCCTAGGTGCTAGCTGAGCTAGAGGCCAAAATCCACAGCTGCGCACTTTCCAAAAAACACATTAGATTTCAATGTCAAAATGTGATATGTCTATGTTGCGTTTCCTGTCGCGAGTGCATTACGCCTACCCATGCAAGTGAGGTACATGTTTTATCAGGAGACTTCGGGAACACAGATTAGAAGTGTTATTGCCCCTTGTCTTTCTTTACAATTTTTCCTTTCAAATGGAAGACAGTGTGTTCAGAAGACGATGATTTGAGAAATGCCCTGAAATTCACATGCTAGTATGGGGACCCTGGAATTCAGAGATGTGCAAATAACCACTGCTTCTCTACACCTTAAACTGTGCCCATTTTGGAAAAACAAAGGTTTCCTTA
The DNA here is from genome assembly GCF_031143425.1 of Pleurodeles waltl. NCBI lineage: Eukaryota > Metazoa > Chordata > Amphibia > Caudata > Salamandridae > Pleurodeles > Pleurodeles waltl. The sequence continues at coordinate 755,466,799 of NC_090440.1, read as the reverse complement.
ATACCTATTCTTCACTCTTTATATTTAACCAAATGAATTGCTGTATACCCGGTATACAATAAAAACCCATTGCAAGGTGCAGCTCTGGGTACCTAGGGTTCTTGATGAACCTACAAAACCTATATATCTCCACACAACCAGAAGAGACCAGCAGATGTAACAGTATATTTCTTTAAAAAATCTGCTGTAGCTGGAAAAAGTTATAGAAGAAAACGTGGACAGAAATGGCTCTTTTTTCACCTCTATTTCAATATTTGTTTTAATTTAGCTGCTACTTTCTGTAGGAAAACATTGAAGGATCTACACAGTTGACAACTTGCTGAATTCTGAATTTTGTCTACTTTTCAGAAATGTTTAGCTGTCCAGGATCCACCATTGGTTTCACATCTATTTCTGGCACTAACTGGAAGGAGGCTGAAAGCACAAAAATAGTAAAAATGGGGTATATCACAGTAAAATGCCAAAATTGTGTTTAAAAATGTGTTTTTCTGATTCAAGTCTGCCTGTTCCTGAAAGCTGGGAAGAGGGTGATTTTAGCACCACACACCATTTGTTGATGCCATTTTCAGAGATAAGACCACGAGCTTTCTTCTACAGCCCTTTTTCCCCATTTTTAAAAAAAAAAATACATTTTCACTGTATTTTGGCTAATTTCGTGGTCTCCTCCAGGGGAACCCACAAACTCTGGGTACCTCTAGAATCCCTAGGATGTTGGAAAAAAGGAGGCAAATTTGGCATGGGTAGCTTATGTGGACAAAAAGTTATGAGGGCCTAAGCGCAAATTGCCCTAAAGAGCCAAAAAAAAGGCCTGGCACCTGAAGTGGAAAAAGCCGAGCAGTAAAGGGGTCAAATTGCATATAGATCTTAAACACTCAAAATGACATGGACCACTTTTTGGTGAATGTTTTACATCCACGGAACTCTAAATAAGACCCAACACTCAGACAAGAATGATAATAAAATTATATGTTGAACAATCATAGGTAGTATGCATACATGCTTAAAAGATATTCTATCTGTATATGTCGAAGTAATTGAGGTTGCACCCACAGTATTATCATTGCATATCCCTTCAAAACACTTAGCTAAAATTAACAATTGAGTAAGGTACTTAGATATAGGTTTGAAGGAAGCACAAGTGAGCAGTTAGTATTATTAGAACCTTCCAAATGTGTTCCAGGGGCTTGTTGAAATATTAGAAAGTGGAGTAGAAATATCACTAGTGGAAGCCTTGTGGAGTGGTGAAATGTTGAGTTTGGATAGTGTTTTGGCAGATCATTGTGAACATGAAGACTTGAGCTAACATCATGGTTGATGCATTGATGAAAAAACAGGCCTGATTTTCTTATTTTATCAATTTGCTAGTTTATTCAAAACATCATGAAATAAAGATATTGGGCCTCATTAAGATATTGGTGAACGGGGTATTCCGTCACAACAGTGACGGATATCACGTCCACAAATATCTAAATAAGTCCAATTGTCTAGTAATGCCTCTACTTTTGAAGGCCTGACACATTTTATCATGAATATCAATACAAGGAACATGGTCAGTATTGTGATTACCTGGGAATAGATTCTCGCCCAAGTTATCCGAGGGTAATTGTGTCCAGAAGAAATTTATTTTCCAGGCGAGACCGGATGGGATTTCAGCTAATGCAGCTTCCAACCTGTAAAGTAGGATATTCACACTGCAGAAATGGACCACTGACTTTGTTGCACAGAACCTATTACCTCGAAGTGTGTGTCTTTGTGATTCCAGTTCTTCTAACCTTATGACATTGTGCCTCCTTAGAAAGACATTGCACTCCTATTGTTACAAACATAAAAAATAAAATAACCCTTCTCTGATCCCTAATTTAGGATCTACCCCTTCCTTTAAGCCCAAAAGCAGGCTTCACCTCTTCGAACTTCTTCATTATTTTCACCAATTTCAAAAAATGTCTCAAAAGTTAACATGTCTTTGGCTATATGGTAAGGCAGTTCTTACTGTTTTTATTAAGGTTCTTTATGGTGTGGTTTGATTAGAGTCCGGCTTTAGTGGTCCCATGTTACCTGTCTATCTTTAGACTGTGTAGGAGGCATTCTGTCTTTCCAGTCTGTAGGACTTGGGTCCAGTATAAGCAGTGCAGGTTTTAAGGCTCTCTGATTCAGATGCAATGACTTAAGTAGGAATGTTTGTTTTGCAGAAGTCAATGCCTCAATATTAAGTGACACAGGTTGTATTTGCTCTTTCTGTTTCTCATCCTCAAAGATATTTTCTGCTGCCATTGCATGATCAAAGGATTATAGAGGTCTTGTGAGACCTCTGTGGGGGCTGTGAAGTTCTGGGGCCTATTTACAAGCCTCTTTCTCCACATTCTTTGACACCCATTTGAAGGAAGTAGTAAAACATTTAGCACAAGGCTAAAACAGATGGATCCAGTACATCCTTAAGGCAGACTGCATGCCTTTGACTGAGTCTAGATTTCTGTCCTTTCTTTAGCTTTCAGGGTTTTGGGTCAGCCACGGTGCTTAATTTGGAAATAAACATGCGCCGGTGCCCAAAGCTCCTCTGAAATACGTGGCTGTTGCAATTAAATGTGCAAGCACAGAATACTGAGGCAGCACAATCCGTAAGCCATCTTGGGCTCCTTTAATCCATTTACAGCCACTCCCTGGCCTTTCAGATCACTCTTGTATCTTTCTGTTTTCTCCCTGTTGGACCTGGCCCTTTTTGAGGGTTCATCCCCAGACTTTTTGCCTCCTTCCTCCTATTTTTCTGATCTCTTGCTGTTAGCTCTAGGACCCTGAGCACTTTATCACTGCTGACCAGTGCTAACGTGCAGGTGCTCTCTTTTCTAAAGTTGGTATGATTGGCTTACAGTTAATTGGCATATTTAATTTACCTGTAAGTCCCTTGTACAGTGGTATCTCTATACCCAGGGCCTGTAAATTAAATGCTACTAGTGGGCCTACAGCGCTGCTGGGCCACCCACAGAAGTAGCGTTTCAAACCTGTCTCAGGCCTGCTAGCGCAGGGCCTGTGTGCACAGTTGACTGCGACAGGGACCTGGCATCTAAATTTACTTGCCACGCCCAGGACTCCCTTTTACTACATGTAAGTCACACCTAATGTAGGCCCTAGCTAGCCCTATGGGCAGGGTGCTATGTATGTGGAAGACAGGACATGTTCCTGGTTGTGTGGCCTGTCATGCTAGTGACAAACAGCCTATTTGGTTTCTCACTGCTGTGAGTGGTGCCTTCTCATAGGATTGCATTGGAAATGCCCTGCTTTATGTCTAGGGTGTATTATCTGATTTATGAGGGGTAGTGGAGGCATGTTTGGTATGGTTGTAATGGTAGTATGAAATGCTACTTACTGGAGTAGGTGGATTTTTTATTACCATTATAGAAATGCCACTTCTAGAAAGTATGCATTTCTCTGTGCTTATGACTCTGGTGTTTTGCAGCTTGACTCCAATCCACATCTGAGCAGAGTGACAGTTGGGCTTTGTGTATACTTTTCAGACAGCCTGTACACAGGGAGGGTGGAGGTGTCCAGAGATGCGTCTGCATTTTGAATGGTCTTCCTGGGCTGAGAGAAGGGGAGGCGGGGCACACCTGTATCTGTAAAGGCTGCACCCTGACCTCACACAAAGGGCTTGTTTACTCCCAACTGATGTTTGGAGCCTGTGCTGGTGGACAGTGGGGGTACTCCCAGAAACAGTTGTAACTGGTTGGAACCTCCCCTCCCCCTCTTTGTTAAACCTTTGCAAAACTGAGTATAAGTACAGGGGATTTTTCCCTACAATTTGGAGACACTCTGGACTTTAACATGCTTGTAACTGGACACAGAGGGTTGCTGGAGGGACTCACCGGGAACCACCTTGGACTGCTGCTGCTGTGCTGACCTGTGACCTGCTGGGTCACTAGGAGGAACTGCCACTGCCTGCATCCCGCTTTGTTCTGGCTGGTTGCTGGGCCCTGTCGACTGTGTGCCCCTTGTGTCCCCAGAGGCTGGGTGCTGTGGGCCCTGCTCTCTGCCACTGTCTTGAGTTGCACCACAAAAGCTCATGAGGAGCACTTCATGTATATTGTAGAACACTTTGAAAAGCGATCTCCACTGCCTTGAGAGCGCCATGCTCTGTTTTGTCCTCTCTATAGCGCATGGAAAGTGCTTTTTCATCATTGTGTGGCTGCTGAGTACACCTCCGTGACCCGGGTGTTTTGAAAAAGACGAGCATGTCGAAAGTGTGCTGTGGCACATGCCCCCGGGGCCTGAGAAAAACAGGAGCAGGAGCACTTCAGGAGGTGCCACCGGGGTGCAGGAGGCAGTCAAGAGGCACCCCTGGGGCACGAGCAGGCATCGACTTATGGAGCCTGAGTCGAGTACGGCGGGCCGTAGTGAAAGAGGAGCAGGCTCGCTCTGTAGGTGCTGAAGAGGCTTCTTTGGGGCTCGGTCACCTGAGAGGAGGGAGGGAGCGGCCCCGGGCATGCTTCCCAGAAGGATTGCGGTGTGCCTGGAGACCGATGGCAAGTGCTGCCACCGGAGAAGCAGGACGCAGGGAGGCGAGGGTGAATCCCACCCTCCCTGGTCGCTGCATGAGGGGTAAACACTCCAGTGTTGCTTGGGGGCCATTGGGCTCTCTTGCCCCCGTGAGGGTCCGAGGAGGCACGCAGATATTTACAAAGGAGAGAGAGACTTGTCCAGCCAGTGGATTGGAGAGGGTACGTGTCGCCCCGCTCCCTCATCCTCACTTTAACGGCTTGCTGGGCAGACATAGAGACTGCAACGGAGGCCCTGTCCCTGTAAAGCCCTTTTTGGGCTCCTTCTATGTAGGAGGAGCACCTGAGCCCCCCTTTATCTGGCCCCTATGATTCAGGCCTGTAAACAGACAGGGAGGGCTTTGTACTCCATGATATGGACAATCATGAAGGTGCAGTATAATCTATGTTTCTGTTATGGACATGTATGAGTATGTTTTTACTAGGATCCATACCTTTCTGGTGACCTGTGTTTCCATATGTTTCTTGTTATGGGCATTTATGTTATTCTGTTTCCTAAGACTTGCCATATATTTCCTAACGTTCCTTTTATGTGCATTCTATGCTAATACGTTTTCATGACTTGCCATATATTTTCTAATGGTCATTTATGATATTTTTAGCAACAATTATTGTGATTTAATCCAATTTGACACATTGGGGGTTATTACAACTTTGGAGGAGGTGTTAATCCGTCCCAAAAGTGACGGTAAAGTGACGGATATACCACCAGCCGTATTACGAGTTCCATAGGATATAATGGACTCGTAATACGGCTGGTGGTATATCCGTCACTTTACCGTCACTTTTGGGATGGATTAACACCTCCTCCAAAGTTGTAATAACCCCCATTGTCCTGAGGATGGTCTCATGGACGGTTTGAGCCTTGGGAGAACAAAACATCGACCTTATACTCTCCATGACGCAATTCTTCACATGAGCTGCTAGAGTCCCTTTGGAGTGATTTTCTGATTGTTTGAAAGACTGCATATAGGACTCAAATCTTTTGTGGTTGGAGAGTCAGGAGGGTTGGTGCTCTCCTTCTGTCCCTTGAATGTAAAGGGATTGTGGACAAGAGGGACCACCAGTGCATTTGTTTACAAACAAAAAAATCTCTTTGTTGCTTTGCTATGTTGATGTATATATTATTAGTGAATATATAAAAATTCTTCATTTTCCCAGAAACAAACTACATGCTGTTTGAAGATTTATTCATTTATGGAATAGTATTTAATATCGCTGAAATATTTGTAAGCAAATGATTCCTCCATGACCATTGTGTGCTTTACAGCAAGGCTACTAATAGCATCTAATTCATAGGCCATGGGAAGAGGTAGTGCACTCTACTAGGGACTCATAAGTAATTTAAATATGCCAATGGTGGATAAGCCAATGTTACCATGTTTTAGGGAAAGAACACACACACTTTAGCACTGTTCAGCAGTGGTAAAGTGGCCAGAGTCCTAAAGCGAGCAAAAACGAGGTCAGAAAACCTGGTCAGAGGGCAAAGGGGCATATTTATACTTTGTTTGCACCAAATTAGTGTCATTCTTTTTTACTCTAATTTGGTGCAAAACGAACTCCATATTTATACTTTGGTGCTAGACCTGTCTAGCGCCAAATTTATGGAGTTAAAGTCATTTTTTGGAAGTGGAGACCTACCTTCCCTTAATGAGATGCAAGGTAGGAGTTCCCGTGCAAAAAATGACTCTATGGCTTTAACACCATATTTATAGTCCCATGCAAAAATGGTGCAAGGGAGGGAGGAGTGGTAAAAAATGGGGAGAAATTAGATCATTCATCAATAACTGACTACATTTTTCAGCTCCGTAATGAAATGTGATTAATGGGTTGAAAATTGCTAACAATATGGCATCCTTCTCACATATACCTCTCAAACACGGGTCTCTGCAGACACCTGTTCATATATCTGCTTGTGTCTTTAAATTGTACATATTCAGCTAACGAAAAAGAAAAATATACTAATTATTGTCAATTTGTTACATGTCTTAATTAGGTCAATTGCCGTGCAGTGCAGCCAGAACAGAAGGCATTTGTTATCTTGATTCATTGTACAAACCATAAGAAAACCAGTCGATCATGTGTTATTGGATTAACCTTTCACTTAATAAAAGTCACATATGTCTTACATTGTAGACGCTCAAGAATATGTGACTGATCTTTGACCCCCTTCTTCGTCTGTCCCAAACAGGAAAAGGCTCCATTGTCAAAATGTGAGCAATGCATTGAAAGAATCGACAGGACCTTGACGCAATCCAATTGTCTCAGGAACAAATTTGGTGCTAATTCGATCAGTTCATGGAGAATGATGCCCCGAGATCTTTATCAGACAAACACAACAATTTTAATTGTATGTGCAGAGGCCGATGCATTGAGGGGCAATGGTCAGAAGTAAATTCATGCTTCAATCATGATGATCATATAGGCTAAAATATAATAACATATTTCGTAAATGTTTCGCAAAAATATAAATGGGTGGACAATGTGATGGCGGAAGGAAAGAAAACAATAAAGTATTTAGAATTTTCTCTTTCCTTTGTTTTCGCTCATCACGGTCCGTTTGAGTGAATTATTTCAAAAAGACCCTTCCACTTTGACAATAAACCCTAAATGAAGGAACCTCTGATGAGAAACTGCATAAGCAAGGCTTCAGATGCTTCCCTGCTTCTGGGTGAAGACTCCTGATAACAGAAGGATAGAGAGGAGCCTCTGGTCAAGGGGTAGAAGGAGAAGGAAACTCCTGAAAATTAGCAACAGCCCTCAAAAGTCAGCTCAACATGTTGCCTGTAGTGTGAGAAAGGGGCGGACACCGAGGCCGAGGCTGTGGAGTCGAGGTGCTACATAAGGGAGCTGCAAGGGATTGGGGGAACAGAATAAACCGAAGTTGTAACAGCCAACACAACATTATTACTGTGGTGCGCCGGAAGGGGCAGGAACTATTTAGGCATTAGACAAATCATCTTCTCAGATCCTACCAGTAGTTTATGCTTCCCTCCTGAAAGTTCTTGGTTGAGGTTGATAAGTGTATGTTTTTCTCATTGTTTTCTGGTTTCAAATAAAACATCTATGTCCGCTCTGAAAAATGGGCAGCAGTTCCCCGAAATGGATTGGCGTACATGGGAGAAAGAGCAAAGAGTGTCTCAAATACCCAGAGTTTGGGAAGCGTGTGTTGGATATAGACAATAATGTCCCTATTTGGCATAGTCCTGACTACTGATTAAGATGGGTCCTGTGCTCATTGTGCCATTGGTTCAAAGCTGCATCCCACTAAAGAGGCCCAGAAAGGATGAAACTGGCCTGTGATTGCTTATTTTTGAGTTCAGAGTAAAAATATGCTGGCAGTTTGTGCTGAACGGTGTCTATGGGATTAGGGTTAATACTTATGTTTATATTGTTATTCCACTTTTGGAGTATTGCATTGAGCTAAAAAATATGATTTCTAATCCATCAAAAGACATTGCCAATGGACTAGACTGTAGCACGCATTTCACCCATCACAGGGTGCCCTAAGAGTGAAGGGTGTGCTCAAATATGGCTACTCTCATTGCTGAGCCATAGAATCCAAGCTGCACATCGGATAAGGTCAAACAAGCCCGAACCCGGCCCGAGAATCCTTGTATTCTTTTTGGATGGAACATGACTTTGCAGTTCGGAAACGACTGTTCTTGTTGTAGCAGAACCATGCCAGATTTACTCTTTGTCCAGACTGGCACAGTGGAAACAATGACTAGAATGCACGGATTGCTAGTTGCAGTGATTTCCATCAGCATTCCACCGGTCAGATTTTGTTGTTTTAACGTTTCACTCTCACTTTAATAGCTATGACCTGCATCTAAAGCGTTTGCATGCTTTCCACCCATTATTATTTGTAGATTTCAAGTCATACCATATGGCATTGAGGCCATACTCTATGTGCTATGAAATTCAAGCTGCACTGATCTGGCCCAACAAGGCTCAAAAAGGTCTAGGTCACTGATCAGGTCCAACAAGATGCAAAAAGGTGTGGGGATGCTTGCGTTTTTCCCATTTAGAAGAGACACAGCTTTGCACTTTGCACTAGACTGTTCCTAGTGGAGTATAACCAGTTGTGGCTGGTGGTCTTTGAAAGTGGTAGGGTATGACTACCACATATTGTTTTTAATTTGCCTCACTCATGCTCACCTGCTCTCACATTTACTCTCTTCCCCCACTCACTCTAATTCACATTCTCGTACTTATTCTCACTTTTAGTCACTCCCACTCACTGTTACTCACACATAAACATGCATACTCACTGGTTCTCATTCTCACTTACAAACACACGTACACACACTTATGCTTTCACACTCACTGACTATGGGCCTTGGTGCAACTGCACCTTCTGCCTCATTGATAACTACACCGATGTCTCACTTCCACTCCCTCTCACAATGTCCAATAACTCACTCTTTCTAATACATGTACACTCCTTCACTCATTCCTCTCTACTCACTTTCACTTATTTATACACAAACAGATTCACATCTGCAAAAAACTTTACTCAATTCCATTCACTTTCAATTACTCACAAACACGTACATACTTGAAGGGAGAAACAGCTTTTATTGTTCAGTTCATAAAATATGTTTTTTAGATCATGGTCCATTATCAAGGTCTATACAATAAGTTTTAGATACATTAAAATGTCCTCTAAAATAAAACCAGTAATTTAACCAGCACATACATAAAATATTTAAAATCCCTTGCTTTTAATCATAGTAAAAAATGCAATCCTATTTCACAAGCAACATCAACAATTTGCTTATTGTATAAAAACTTCAAGTGTTCCTATCTCTTAAAAATACTAAACCCGGGCGGAATTATAATTCCATTTGTGGAACTGGTGGAAACTGTACAACTCCACGTTAGGTTTGTAGAGCAGTGTCTCTACCAAGTTCTGTCAATTGACGTGTGGTGGAATTATACTGCCGCTCGCACCTTACAAGAACAATGCGAGGCACCACAACGTGAGCTTGCGAGAGAGATTTGCTGGACCCTGGCGCTATTTGCACTCACCACGGAGCCTCACAACATCATTTAACAATGCCTGCAGACCCCAGCGGTCGCAGTCCGAGAAAGCTGCCATCCGAGTAGATTTCCTGCCACTCAAATAGATTTTCTACTCGAGAGGCAGAAAAGTCAACTAGAGTGGCCGTGCGCTCTTCCGCAATGCATGGTGCCATGCGAGCTGATTTTCAGCACTGCTGTGCTACCAGCGCTAAATTACAGCATAACCAGAGCAAGCAGCATATTTTCTGTCTCTTGATGAAATTCCACAGAATCTTGCACAGTTTTTCTGCTACTCTGCAGAATTCCAAGAAGTGAAACTCCCACCCACCCCGCAAAAATACCACATTTCAATAATACTGGCATTCAAACTCCACAACAATCTATCCTAGAATACAGACAGTCCAATGAAATATTTGTTCAAACATTTCATTCCAAGCCCACAGTTACATAAACTGTTGAATTATTTCAGCCCCTCGGTCACCTCACTACAAGAATACAAGAGGTTGATCCCAAAATGAAATTTAAATATTTCCTGCCTCCTTGAGGTATTAACCAGTGATAAAAAATAGGTGTGCAAGGCTACCATCCTTTCAAACTGCCCAACATAGGGATGTAGACTTCTTCTTGATTATATATATGTACAATATCTGTCTCTGGACCTGGCTTTCATTTTTGCACATAATTAATGTTTGGAAAGATTAACTGGCAGGTCACACCTGGAGTGAGCTGGAGATTATAACTCATTTTAACCTTGATTCAGTGCAATTTAAACTCACCGCCTATTTCCACTCGCTCTTCAGTACCTCATCTCTACACAGTAATTATATCTTCTCTTCAACGATTGCAATAATCTATCCCAAAATCTCAATGTTGCCCTTTCAGAAGGACAAGACCATGACTTCAGTCCAGTTTCCTGCCCTACCACCTGGACTATAGCTTATTTAGGGAGATTCAATATTCTTTTTATGGACTGCCTTTCAATTCCATCCAAACCAGTTATTCCACTCAAGTACATGATTTGTGCTTCACTGAGACTATTGGACTAATCCATTGCTTTAAATGCTTTTAAAACTGGAGCAAACTTTGGTTCTCCTAACCCCTTCCTAAATTTACAAAGCCCCATACTTGTTGGTAGGGCATAGGCTCCAATTGCTTCCCAATGCATATTTCAACTTAAATTCGATGTACAGTGCATGTCCAGGTAACAATGTATTGGCACCTCTTAATTATTGACTTTAATAAAAAAACATTTGAAATCTTTCTTTCTGTCCCCAAATATCAAATGTTTTGTTTGTTCCATATTAACAGTAAGTTTCTTATCTGTAATGTATCTGCCAAAGGCATCTAATTAACACTGAAACTCTATTTTTCTCATATAAATTATCACCAGATCATCCATGTAAAGCAGACATGACACATAGGCCCATATTTATTCTTTTTGATGTTGAACTGCGCTAACGCAGTTCCGCGTCAAAAGGTTCACCGCCGGCTAGCGGCATACCAAGATGCCAGCCAGGTGTCATAATTATAGTATGACGCTAGCCCGCGGTAAGGCCCGGCTAGCGTCATTGTAATGGATGCTAGCCGAGTGGGGGAGGTGTAGGGGAAACAGGGGGTTTAGCATCAGAGGATGACGCTAGTATGGGCAGAGGCAAAAAAAAGGCCTCTGCCCAGACTAGCGTCATTTTCTGATGTTAGAACCCCATGGAAATGACTCCTGTCTCAGTTAAGACAGGCGTCATGCCCCCCTGCCCAATGACCATGCCCAGGGGACTTTTGTCCCCATTGGCATGACCATTGGGCCCAGGGCCATGTAAGGGGGCCCAAGTTAGGCACCCCCATGGCACTTTGAAAAAAATAATATGTACCCATACCTACCTCTACCTACCCGAGATGGGGTTCCCCCATCCTTAGGTGCCTTCCTGGTGTGGGTGGGGGTGAGTGAGGGTGTTCCTGAGGCCAGGGAAGGGCACTTGTGGGCTCTTTTCATGGTCTCTGACCATGGAAAATGGCCCACAGGTCCCATAACCCCTGCCCTGACCCAGGTGTTAAATAATTTCACTAAGCAAGCTAAGCAAGCTTAGCGCCATTATTTAAGGCCCCCATCCCCCCGTGCTAGATTTTAGCACAGGGGGATAAATATGGCACTAAGGCTAAATCGTCGTTTTCTGCATGGGAATGCATATCCTGCATCTCGTTGACGCAAGGTAGGTTTCCAAGTTAGGAAAATGAGGTAAACTACATAAATTTGGCACTAGACATGTCTAGCACCATAGTATAAGTAAGGAGTTAGGTTTGCGCTGAATTAGCATAAAAAGAAATACGCTAATTTGGCGCAAACAGGGTATAAATATGGCCATAATGCCTACACATCTTAGGGCAAGAAGGAATGCCATCTGTTAGAAATGGGGTCTCTGGTTGGCAGTCAGTTTGCACTCTGTCCAAGCAGGGACCTCACTCTAGTCAGGATAAAGTTAAAACACACCTGGGTAACCCTGCTCACCCCCGTGAAAACACTACAAAATGGACACCACACCAGTTTAGAAAAATAGGTAATATTTATCTAAATGAAACAAGATCAAAATGAAAAAAATCCAACATACAGAAGTCAGGATATTAATTTTAAAATGAATAAGAGTCTCAGGCCCATATTTATACTTTTTAGCGCAGCATTTGCGCCACTTTTTTATGCAAAAGCGGCACAAACGTACAAAATACCATTGTATTTTGTAAGTTTGCGCTGTTTTTGCGTTAAAAAGCGGCGCAAATGCAGCACTAAAAAGGTATAAATAATGCCCTTAATCCTTAGAAAACATTGAGACTGCTGTTGTTACACAAAGTACCTGGTTTGTGTGAAAAATAAAGCTGCACGGGCAAGTGTGCGTCGGAAAAGCCAGCAATGCATCGATTCCTTACTCGTGAGTGAGGGAGTGCGTCGTTTCCTTCTCCGGTCGGGTCGGCAATGCATTGTTTTTCTCCCTCGCAAGACAGCGAAGCGTCGATTTCCGGACGGGCACTTCAGATCCGGGCAGGCTTTGCATCGATTTTTCATGCCCAGCGATGTTGGGTTGAAATCCGGTTGCACAGTGTCAGGAAACTGCGCTGTGTTGGGTTTGCGTTATCAGCAGCTGCTAGTGGGTGTTCAGCGTCGTTTCTCTAGCAGTGATGCATTGATCTTCCAGCCACGATTCAGACAAAGCGTCGATTTCAGCCACGAGGCCGGCGGCGAGCCATTTATCAACTGCGTTGTGAATGGTGTGTCTTTAAGTGGATTTCAGTCCTTGTCCACCAGCTTCACCTTCCAAGGCCCAGGGACTGGTTGGGGCAACACTTGGGAGGGCAGGAGACTCACCAGAGAATCTCGGTGCTGGGAGAGGAAGTCTTTGATGGCCCTCAGACTTCAACAACATGAAGCAAGCTCAACTCAAGCCCTTGGAGATTCTTCTCAAGCAGAAATGCACAACAAAGTCCAGTCTTTGTCCACTTTCACAGGCAGAAGCAGCAACTGTAGGATAGCCCAATAAAGCACAGTAACAGGCAGGGGCAGCACTTCTCAGCTCTTCAGCTCTTCTCCTTAGCAGAGGTTCCTCTTGAATCCTCAAGAAATCTGAAAATGTGGGGTTTTGGGTCCAATACTTATAACTTCAAAGGAAAGTCTCTATTGTTCACAAAATCCTTCCTTGCCCAGGCCCCAGACTCACACCTAGGGGTTGGAGATTGTTTTGTGAGAGGGCCGGTACAGCCCATTCAGGTGTAAGTGACCACTCCTCCCTCCACGCTAGCACAGATGGCTCATCAGGATATACAGGCTACTCCCCAGCTCCCTTTATCTCACTCTCCAGAGGGAATTCACACTAGCCTGACTGTCAGTCTGACCCAGACAGGGAATCCACAAACAGCCAGAGTCACAGAATGGTTTAAGCAAGAAAATGCCCACTTTCTAAAAGGGGCATTTTCAAACTCTCAATCTGAAAACCACCTGTATTAAGAGATGTATTTTTAAATTTTGAGTTCAGAGACCCCAATCTCGACATTTCTATCTGTTCTCAAAGGGAATCTGCACCTTAATGATATTTAAAAGCAGATCCCATGTTAACCTATGAGAGAGACGGGCCTTGCAACAGTGAAAGCTGAGTTTAGAGATATTTCACTGTTAGGGCATGTAAAACACACCACTACATGTCCTATCTTTAACATACACTGCACCCTGCCTATGGGGCTAGCTAGGAGCTGCCTAGAAAAAGGGAAGGTTTAGGCCTGGTTAGTGGGTATACTTGCCAGGTCAAATTGGCAGTTTAAAACTGCACACACAGAAACTGCTGTGGCAGGTCTGTAACGATATTTGTGACTCCACATTGCCCTTAGTGTAGCAGCACACTGTCACATAAGTGACCACCAGCTTCATTTTGCCTACTGACTTTATTTTAGCCTTAGCCACTGCCTTGTTAGAGGTGCAGATTTTAGAAAAATTGACGCTGCAAGCATTTTTCCGGCCCATGTTATGCAATGTGCTTTTTGCTCATGTTTTTATCCTGCATGTCTGTGTATTCTTTCTCACCAAGTGCTTATTCTAATAAGAGTGTGCTTGGATGATGTTTATGATACTGCGGGAAACGGTTTGGTTTTGAATAAGGGCGCCTTGGGATCACCAATTCTGATGTGTTCCTTTCAAAACTGACCTGAAGTAGCCAGAATTTTTTAATAACAAATTGCAGAGTGAGGAGGGAGTTTCAAGAAATCTCCTCTCTAGCTTGTGTAAGGTATATCAGAGACCCAGGATTGACGGTGGGGAGATTCAGAGGCTGGTGTCAGGACTGAGACGGCAATCCCTGACATCTCCTGTGAGGGTAGATCTCTCTTTCTCCTGAAAGGCAATCTTGGGGGTCTACGACTTGATGCTACTGAGAGAAAGATGAAGGAGCAACTGTGCCCCATGGTGATTAATTTTTACTAATTATTTGCTTTGCATTGTGTATGACTATATATCTATATCTATATATATATATATATATATATATATATATATAGATATATATATACATTTGCTGTTTCTAGATTGAAGATTCTCTGTGCATGTTTTCATTTCATTGATGCGCACATATTAAACGTGCACTTTTAGTTGTACTGACCTTCCTTTACGAACCTCGCAAAGTGATTTATTAAATGTATTTCCTAGACTAAGAGTTTAATTCCAGAGATTCTTTTCAGTGTGTGTGTATTTCGATTATATGACGGAACACCGAATTAAAAACAACTACTAACCTTAACAACGAGGTCGGAACACCGACCTCGTCCTTACTACTAATGATTTTACCACGAATGCCTTAACAACGATATTTCGTTGTAAAGGCATTCCTGATAAAATCATTAGCAATAGGCACCATTCACCCTACATCCCTCAACCCACCCCCCAACCCCACCCCAAAACCTAAAACCCGCTGACACCCCACCCACTCCCCAAAACCAAAAACGCCCCACCCCCCAACCCCACCCTAAAACCTAAAACCCCCTGACCACCCACCCACTCCCCAAAACCAAAAACGCCCCACCCCCCCAACCCCACCCTAAAACCTAAAACCCCCTGACCCCCCACCCACTCCCCAAAACCAAAAACGCCCCACCCCCCCAACCCCACCCCAAAACCTAAAGCCCCCTGACCCCCCACCCACTCCCCAAAACCAAAAACGCCCCACCCCCCCAACCCCACCCCAAAACCTAAAAACCCCTGACCCCCCACCCACTCCCCAAAACCAAAAACGCCCCACCCCCCCAACCCCACCCCAAAACCTAAAAACCCCTGACCCCCCACCCACTCCCCAAAACCAAAAACGCCCCATCCCCCCAACCCCACCCCAAAACCTAAAAACCCCTGACCCCCCACCCCCTCCCCAAAACCAAAAACGCCCCAACCCAAAACTTAAACCCACCACTTACCTTCGCCAACTCCCTTCTTTGTACCTTAACCTCGCATGTTCGTTGTTCAGAACATACGTAGTTAAGGCACAAAAATACGAAGTCGTGGTTAAAAAAAGCGTTGTTACGCTTTCGTTAACCACGACTTTCGTAATAAAAAAGTCGTAAAAAAGGATGTTTACCATGTATTTCAGCTCGGGCAGCAGTGAAGCAAAACAAGGTCTGAGCCATGTTTACAGGGCTACTCATGTGGGTGGCACAACCAGTGCTGCAGACCCACTAGCAGCATTGGATTTACAGGCCCTGGGCACCTCTAGTGCACTTTACTAGTGGCTTACTAGTAAATCAAATATGCCAATCAGGGATTGGCCAATTACACATATAATTTACACAGGAGCACTTGCACTTTAGCACTGGTCAGCAGTGATAATGTTCCTAGAGTACCACAAACAGCAAAAACAGAGTTCAGCACACAGTCAAAACATGGGAAGCAGGGGCAAAAAGACATGGGAGACCACGCCAAGGATGCCAGGTCTGACACCATCTCTTTTATTATTTCTACCAGGTCCCTTTAGTAGAGTGCAAATACCGTAGGGACCTAGACACAGCCTTCCCTAAAGCCATTTCTTATCTTGATTTTCTCTGTTAATGTTCCTATCCTATCTAATTCAACTTGGGCCCAGTGTCCACTGTGTAGTTCTTTTAAAATACTAAGCAAACCTCTCTGGATGTCTATCTTTTCCAAATTATTCCATAGTTTCTCTTGATTTACCAAGTTGAATGTGGCTTGGAAATCCACAAAACAGCAAAACAAGTTCTCTTTCAGGTCAATTGCCTTTCTTGGGATTAACCACAAGCTAAAGCAATGGTCCAACATCTAGTGGACTTCTTTAAAGCCACATTGCTCTACAAGGATCAGGCTTTTTCATCTGCCCAGTCTTTCAGCCTCCTCAGAATTAACATTCCAAAAATCTTCTCAGCCACATCCATAAGGCTTATTAGTCTGTAATTCTTTGGGTCTGTGACAGACCCCTTTTATGTATGCTCTAAATGAAATATGGAGGATTTTGCTCCACTGTTGAATTTTCACATTCACGAGTATTGCTGGAAGAATATTGAGCCACACTGCTCCAGAATGCAAAAGCCTTTTTGTAACTTCTTCTATAATTTTGATCATGAGGCTTTGTGTGGGGTCCTCATCAGCCTCATGAGCCCCCATAGGTGGTACTTTCCCATACGTTTCTTCCAAAAACTTTATCCAGGCCACCTGAGAAACTGAACAATTTGTAACAGGTTGTTTATTGCCCATCCCCAGCTGAACCAATTTCCAAAAGTTCCTAGTATCTTCATTAGAGATTACTTGAAACATGTCTTGCCAATTGCAAATAAAAGAGTATTTTCTGTTTCTTTAATTGTTCTTCTGTAGGGCTGACATAGCCTATGGTACTTTCCTTCATTGCTTTCTTTGCAGCAGGGCAAGAATCTGATGTTGGACACTGGAACCAGCTATCCCGGAATCCTAATGAGGAGTCAGACAGCAACAAAGGGCAGGTTTGAAAAGGTTAAGACCCACCTCAATACCTCTTCCAGCTTTTTGATAGGACTGGAACCACAGCATTGTAAGAAGCTGGAACAGAGCTGGGAATCTTGCCCCTGCTGCTCTGTGTGGCTTCTCATTGGCCTCAAGGATGCACTGCTGTGCTCCCACATAGCCGATTTGTAGAATATATTCTGCACTGCCTGAGGCTTGCTCAATAAATTGAATTGTGACTGTGTGAGGGAACCATAGTTGAACTATGCCGCTCAGATATGCACAATCCAGACATCTATCTAAAGTGCGTTGTGTTTTAACAGTACTGTGTGGCTGGATTGGGCCTCATCTCTCTCACCCCCTCCTCCTCCTCCAGTTTTGGAAGCTTGGAGCACAGGCTGGGAGGACTGGTCTGCAGCAGTGCTCATGAAAACACGAAAGCAATTAAATAATGTCTGTGGGACCTGGAGAGGTAAGGGGCAGAATGTGGAGCCTCACAGAGGCAGGGTGACTGTGCCCTGGAGCCCCTGACAAAGAGTCGCCACTTTTTTGTCCTAAGTGGTACACTAAGCAAAAAAACTGCTGGAATGACTGCCCATGACTGGGACTTATCAAAGCAATCCACTGATTGATTCACTTTTGGTGTTTTAAGGTGTCTGACAATGCTTGTTATTCTGTCCTTAAACAAACCTTTTTTCCATATGAGAAAACATTTGGGAACAGATAAAGGCTGCTTTTGCCTTTGATTATAAACATGTCTGTGTTGGATCGCATCCTCATGCCCTAAAATACGCTCGGAACGTGGAATGGCGTTTTAAGGAAGCAAGCCTTTTGAGCAGAGGTATTGGCAGATCACCAATTACTATGATGATAAAATCTGCATAAATTGTCACTCAAGGAAATGCAAAGAACAGCACCCGGTTTTTCGAAGTGGGTTCACTTGAATGCCATCCTGTTATATAATGTTTATGTCCTCTGAAACACAAACCGATTACCATCATTAAACTGAATGAAGCTAGATAGACACTGGCCCATAGACAGTGGCCCATTGTATTTCGAGGTTTACTTTTTTCATTGTAGTGTGTCCATTTTTAACAATTTGCGTTTGCTTCCATCTAGTGGACTTCGAAGGTATTTCTTACAAATATTCGTTAAAAATGATTTTGCTAGATCATTGGAGATAAATATAAAAAGTAACCTGAGATACATGTGCAGTAAAACAGTTACTTTTTCTATGGAATCATGAGTGGCACTCATGCAAACCCAAAGAGATATAGAGCACCGATAAATGCATCGGTGTAGATTTGTTTGTGGAAAGAACATTTACTTTAAGTCATTGAGTACAATACGCAGGTTAAGTAATAATTCACAAATATTCACTTACAAATTCAATTTAGAAGAAAAACAATTTTACTAACACAATTCTCAGACAAGGGTACATGTTCCATTTGTAAAGAAATGAAGAAGCAAGCTCATTATGCAACACAGTATAAGAATGCCTGTAAATCGCCATTTAAAAAAGTCAGAACACATTTTAACATGAGCAGAACAAAGTAATAATAGTGAAAAGGTCACAAATGTATTGTAATGTCTAGCAATCGCTTCACAAATCAATTAATAACCAGTTTCGGAAAGGAACATGAAACTGTATACATTTTTATTTGAAAACTTCTCACCAAATGGCTTAGCAAAATGAAGCTGGAGGGATACGCACCCCGAGTTCCACACAATGCCAGATCACTTGGATTCATCCCCGGCATAAATCACAACTTCAGGGAACACATTACCAGGAAAACCACGACCGCATTTCACCAGTTTTCTCTACCAAAAGAAAGTAAAACCTTTCCACCCAGAAAACAACGTTAGAACTACTATTCAAAACATCATACTCTTGAACCTGGATGACGCTCGTGCCTTGAATTACCGCCTCCTAGATGTCACACTCACAACCTTTAAGGGCACCCTACACGTTGCAGCCCACCTCATGAAGGGGTTGACGGAATACATACCACATCTCCCCCATGCTAATAGAACTCCACTGATACCATCTTTAGAATTAAGGGCCGTATTTATACTCCGTTTGCGCCGAATTTGCGTCGTTTTTTTCGACGCAAATTCGACGCTAAACTAACGCCAACTAACGCCATATTTATACTATGGCGTTAGAGGCGAATAGCGCCAAAGTTCCCGGAATGTGCGTCATTTTTTAGCGTGAACCCCTTCCTTGCGTTAATGATATGCAAGGGAGGCGTTCCCGTCTAAAAAATGACTCCCAGGCCTTTACGTGGTATTTATACTCCCGGGCAAAAGTGACGCCCGGGAGTGGGCGTGGCTAAAAACGGCGCATTTGCGCCGCTTTTTAACGCCTGGGTCAGGCATGGCGTTAAGGGACAAGTGGGCTCAAAATGAGCCCAGAGTGCCCTCCCCTGCCCCCAGGGACCCCTCCTGCCACCCTTGCCCACCCCAGGAGGACACCCAAGGCTGGAGGGACCCACCCCAGGGACATTCAGGTAAGTATTATTTTTTTTTTTTTAAATATTTTTTTTTGGCATAGGGGGGCCTGATTTGTGCCCCCCTACATGCCACTATGCCCAATGACCATGCCCAGGGGACAGAAGTCCCCTGGGCATGGCCATTGGGCAAGGGGGCATGACTCCTATCTTTACAATGATAGGAGTCATGTTGATGGGGGATGGGCGTCGAAAATAAATGGCGCAAGTCGGGTTACGACGATTTTTTCGACGTAACCTGACTTGCCCCATTTTAAGACGCCCATGCGCCATTTTCCCCCTACGCCGGCGCTGCCTGGTGTACGTGGTTTTTCTCGCGCACACCAGGCAGCGCCGGTCTGCTTGCGCCGGCTAACGCCATTCAATAAATACGGCGCCCGCATGGCGCTGCAGAATGGCGTTAGCCGGCGCAAAACTTTTTGACGCTAAACTGCGTTAGCGCAGTTTAGCGTCAAAAAGTATAAATATGGGCCTAAATCTACATAGCCATGGCTCCCAGCAATGCTTCTTATTCGCTTGACAAGCTCAGCGCTTTTAGGGCCGTATTTATACCCCGTTTGCGCCGAATTTGCGTCGTTTTTTTCGACGCAAATTCGACGCTAAACTAACGCCAACTAACGCCATATTTATACTATGGCGTTAGAGGCGAATAGCGCCAAAGTTCCCGGAATGTGCGTCATTTTTTAGCGTGAACCCCTTCCTTGCGTTAATGATATGCAAGGGAGGCGTTCCCGTCTAAAAAATGACTCCCAGGCCTTTACGTGGTATTTATACTCCCGGGCAAAAGAGACGCCCGGGAGTGGGCGTGGCTAAAAACGGCGCATTTGCGCCGCTTTTTAACGCCTGGGTCAGGCATGGCGTTAAGGGACAAGTGGGCTCAAAATGAGCCCAGAGTGCCCTCCCCTGCCCCCAGGGACCCCCCCTGCCACCCTTGCCCACCCCAGGAGGACACCCAAGGCTGGAGGGACCCACCCCAGGGACATTCAGGTAAGTATTTTTTTATTTTTTTTGTAATAATTTTTTTTGGCATAGGGGGGCCTGATTTGTGCCCCCCTACATGCCACTATGCCCAATGACCATGCCCAGGGGACAGAAGTCCCCTGGGCATGGCCATTGGGCAAGGGGGCATGACTCCTATCTTTACAATGATAGGAGTCATGTTGATGGGGGATGGGCGTCGAAAATAAATGGCGCAAGTCGGGTTACGACGATTTTTTCGACGTAACCTGACTTGCCCCATTTTAAGACGCCCATGCGCCATTTTCCCCCTACGCCGGCGCTGCCTGGTGTACGTGGTTTTTCTCGCGCACACCAGGCAGCGCCGGTCTGCTTGCGCCGGCTAACGCCATTCAATAAATACGGCGCCCGCATGGCGCTTCAGAATGGCGTTAGCCGGCGCAAAACTTTTTGACGCTAAACTGCGTTAGCGCAGTTTAGCGTCAAAAAGTATAAATATGGGCCTTAATGACTTTTGGCACATCCATAGCAGGCACATCGTCAGACTGGAGACAAATAAAGGCAAAAAATCAAGCCAGCAGATCTTCTCCATCTGCATACCCATGATCCATCAAGATCACCCTAACCCTGCTGATAATTATAAAAGCTGTTGAAACACACCTCTTTCACGAATACTGGATATATATAGTTTCACTTCAATCAGTGGTTGACTATATCTTTGCCTTTGGCCCTGTGCCACCTCATTGATGTCCCTCATCAAAGCTGTTTGCTCTTGAGGTGAAACCTCACCAGAAGACAGACAAGGCTGTCACCCTATTTTATTTATATTTTGTATTAGAAAATATCTTTCCTAATGGTACAACACATGTTTCACAACCTTATTTAATTGCGCTCCTTGTTGCAACTCTCTGTCAATGTCTGTGTCCCTGCTCACTTTGCCCCTATATTGTTGGTGATTGGATGCGTACTATAGTTCTCAGACATTTGTTCAAGAAGTGCTTCAACCTCTTTGACTGCCCCAAAGTTCTTTCTATTCCAGGGTGTCTTGGGTTCCTTTTTAGCACCTAGATTGGGCACTTAGGGGCATATTTATACTCTGTTTGCGCCGGAATTGCGTGGTTTTTTTTGACGC
The DNA here is from genome assembly GCF_031143425.1 of Pleurodeles waltl. NCBI lineage: Eukaryota > Metazoa > Chordata > Amphibia > Caudata > Salamandridae > Pleurodeles > Pleurodeles waltl. The sequence continues at coordinate 755,445,181 of NC_090440.1, read as the reverse complement.
AATTCCGACGCAAAACTAACTCCATATTTATACTTTGGCGTTAGACGCGTCTAGCACCAAAGTCCATGGAGTTTGCGTCATTTTTTAGCGTGGACACCTACTTTGCGTTAATGATATGCATGGTAGGCGTTCCCGTCTAAAAAATTTAATCTGAGGCATGTGCGCCATATTTACACTCCTGGGCAAAATTCACGCCCGGGAGTGGGCGGGTAAAAAAAAATGACGTCCAGCCGCTTTTGCGCCGTTTTTTAGCGCCTGGACAAGGCAGGCGTTAAGGGACCTGTGGGCTCGGAAGGAGCCCAGAGGTGCCCTCCCATGCCCCCAGGGACACCCCCTGCCACCCTTGCCCACCCCAGGAGGACACCCAAGGATGGAGGGTCCCATCCCAGGGACATTAAGGTAAGTTCAGGTAAGTATATTTTTTTAAAAATTTTGTGGCATAGGGGGGCCTGATTTGTGCCCCCCTACATGCCACTATGCCCAATGACCATGCCCAGGGGACAGAAGTCCCCTGGGCATGGCCATTGGGCAAGGGGGCATGACTTCTGTCTTTGCTAAGACAGGAGTCATTTCAATGAGGGTTGGGAGTCGAAAAAAATGGCGCAAATCGGGTTGAGGCGAAAAATTTGCCTCAGCCTGACTTGCCCCATTTTTTGGCGCCCAAGCTCCATATTCCCCTACGCCGGCGCTGCCTGGTGTACGTCATTTTTTTTCACGCACACCAGGCAGCGCCGGCGGCTAACGCCGGCTAACGTAATTGAATAAATACGGCGCCCGCATGGCGCTTCAGAATGGCGTTATCCGGCGCTAATTTTTTTGACGCAAAACTGCGTTAGCGCAGTTTTGCGTCAAAAAGTATAAATATGACCCTTATATTTTAGCTGTTACGCCCACAGTCAATGCCATTAAGAATCAAACACATTTTATGCACTTTTATTACTTCATTATAATTTGGCACAACTCTGTTTTAGCTTGTTGTTTTATATTTTATCAGCTGCTTTCTTAGAAAACCTGCTTGTTTGTGTCCTACATTTATCAGTCCCTTGCACTCATTTCACTTCAATGTCCTGCTCAAGGCTGTAAAATGTTTACACAATAATTTACTTGGTATTACCGATCAAAGGCCCATATTTATACTTTTTTAGTGCTGCATTTGTGTCATTTTTTGGCGCAAAAGCAGCGCAAACTTACAAAATACAATTGTACTTAGTAAGTTTACGCCGCTTTTGCGTCAAAAAATGATGTAAATGCAGCACTATAAAAGTATAAATATGGGCCTAAGAGTTACAGAGGCAACTTCCTCACCATAGTCATATTATTATGTCAGGCATGTTCTCAGAACAGAATGGGTTTTGTTATATAAACACCACACAGACCGAAAAATGGTCATTCCAGCCTGCCGCTGGCTGTGTGCCACTTCATCGACAGGTTAGTTGATCTTGGCCTTGTCTTTCCAGCCAACTAGAATGACTGCCAGGAGAACAACTGGTAGATCCTTGCCTTTTTCCAGGTATGGGGTCAGGGGTTCTTTCCATAGACTAGTATGGACAGAAGGGCTAATACTGCTATACCCTCATGTTAGATGCTAGAGTGTAAGTAGGAATTCTTAGATTCATGATTTAATTAGGATGCTGGAATGTTTTGGTCTAATAGTCACAATCATCACTATATTATGTTTCATCTTACTACTAATCGCAGCTGATGCCTTTTATCATATAATGTAGTCACTTCAATAAATACATTGAAAGTTGAAACTCGTCCTGCATTTCTTTGTCTGCTTTTGAATGTGTGAGACTTGTGCAAGTGAGAAAAAGAGGCAAGATCTGTTCCACCATGACTTCCCTGAGGAGTCAGAGTGTCTTGTTCTTAGGCTGCCACAAATCACCTTTACTTTCTAGGTGTGGGTGAGGTGCTGCTAGCTAGCTGAGAAGGTCAGGCTGACAGATTCCAGTCAGTGTGGGGCTGACTCAGTCACCCACATGTGGTGGTGCAGCCGTCCGAAACCAAGCAGTTTTACCTCCCTGGTAAGAGTCGTACAACATGGTGTCCACCGTGGGGCAGGCCCTAAATTAACAGATCTCCAGAGTATCTCTGTCTCTCACATCCTAAAGGCACCCTAATTACCTTATATGGAGACCCCATGGTATTAGAGAAATATTCTTCTCAGCTAAAAAGGTAGTACCGATCTTAGGCTGTAGGTTGTTCAAGCAGGAACCTTAAAAAGCTTACCCCAAATTGGTGTTTATGTCTCTGAACTTACCTGTTAGAAATGGGGTCTTTTGTTGCCAGTGAGGTTACCCCCGGTCCAAGCAGGGACCCTCACACTAGTCACAGTAAGTCACACACAATGCAAATTACCCTGTGCCCACCCTCTGGTACCTTTGCACTGAGCAGTCAGGCTTAACTTAGAAGGCAATGTGTAAAGTATTTATGCAATAAATCATGCAATAACACAGTGCAAACACCACAAAAATACACCACATAGGTTTAGAAAAATATAGAATATTTATCTGAGTAGATTAAGGTCAAAATGATCAAGATTTGATAAATACAAGTTGAAATATCACTTTTATAATATTAAATGGAGTCTTTAGTTCTTAAAAACAACCATGGTCTCTTGCAAGCACAAAGTACCTGGTTTGCGTCTGAATTATCTGCTCGGGACCGCACAGGAGGAGATGCGTGGAACATGGGGAGGTGTGCACACAGACAATGAGTCTATGCTTTTCCGCGCAGCAAGGGTTTGGCGTTGATTTCCAGCTCCTCTTCTGGCTGCGGGGTATTTGGGCTCCTCGGGGGTGATGCAGAGAAATCCTGGGCATCACAGGAGCTGCGTTTGAGCCGGTGGGCGATGTGGGGAAATTTCTGGGGCATGGCAGGCACTGTGTCGATTCCTCTCGCAGGAAGTCGAGTTACATCGTTCCAGCTCGGTGATGCGTCGATCCGGTGGCTGTGCATCGAAGTTCCGGTCGCAACGCTGGTGCTGCATCGATCTCCACTCGGGGAGCCAGGCTGCTTCATTCCGGTTCGGCGATGCAGTGATTTTCTTACCGCAGGGCAGGCGTGCATCAATTCCGGCAGGCAGTGCGTCGATTTTTGCCTCACAAGAAATTCTTTGCAGAGATAAAGTCTTTTTGGCCATTAGACTTCAGGAAACAGGAGGCAAGCTGAATCAAAGCCCTTGGAGAGCAATTCTCAGCAGAGCCAGAGGGCAGCAAGACAGCAGGGCAACAGCAAGGCAGCAGTCCTTTACAGCAAAGCAGTCAGGAGAGACCTTTGTGCAGCCAGGCAGCTTCTCTTAGCAGGTTGCAGGTTCTGGTTCAGAGTTTCTTTCTCAGAAGGTATCTTGTCAAGAAGTGTCTGAGTTGGTAGGGTCAGAGACCCAGTTTATTTGCCCAAATGTACCTTTGAACTGAGGGAGATTTCAAAGAGTGGCTTAGAAGTGCACAAGGTCCCCTTTCAGTACAATCCTGTCTGTCAGGGTCCCAGTAGGGGGTATGGCAGCCCATTGTGTGAGGGCAGGTCACTGTCCTTTGAAATGTAAGTGTCAGGCCCTCCACCCTTCCGGCCCAGGAAGACCCATTCGGTATGCAGATGTGTGCAGGTGTGACTGAGTATCCTGTGTTTTTGAATTTCTGGGTGAAATGCACAAGCAAGCTGTCAACCAGCCCAGACATTGATTGGAGACAGGCTGTTGGGCTCAGATGGATTTTAAGTGCAGAGAAATGCTCACTTTTTAAAAGTGTAATTTCTAAAATAGTAAGATAAAATCGAACTTCAACAATAAGCAGGACTTTCTATTACCATTCTGGCAATACTAAATATGACCTGGTTACTCCTTTCTGATCAGAATCTACCACTCAAACAATATATGAGGGTAGTCCTAATGCTATCCTTTGAAAGGAGCAGGCCTTACAATAGTGGAAAAATAATTTAGGAGTCTCCCACTACCAGGACATATCTAACACACATGTACATGTTATTCCTTTTACCTACATAGCACCCTGCCCTATGGGTTACCTAGGGCCTACCTTAGGGGTGACTTATATGTAGAAAAAGGGGAGTTTTAAGGCTTGGCAGGCCCACTAGTAGCATTTAATTTACAGGCCCTGGGCACTTGTAGTGCACTTTACTAGGGACTTACAAGTAAATTCAATATGCCTATTAGGTATGAGCCAATATTACCATGGTTTCAGGGAGAGAGCACATGCACTTTAACACTGGTTAGAAGTGGTAAAGTGTCCAGCGCCCTAAAGCCAGCAAAAATGAGGTCAGAAAAAGAAGAGGAGGAAGGCAAAAAGTTTGGGGGTGATCCTGCAGAGGGGCCATTTCCAACATGTGGACAGGCGCGTTTCCTCACCGACAGGCTTTACAAACTAGGGGCCAGATTTACAAGGCTCTAGTACCTCCTTGTGCCACATTAGTGTAATATTTGTAAACTAATGTGGCTCAAGGAGGCAAGTTTTGGCGTGCCACATTTACAAAGTGGCACAATGCGTGCATAGCAGCACTTTGCGACCCCTTTATGAGCCAGGCATAATGTATGCAAGGTAGATGTTCCAGCTTTAGGAGGCCCACAGAAATGGCGCAGTGAAATCTACAAGAGTTCACTCTGGCATTTTTGGCGTCATGTAACACCTGCTCAGAGCAGGCGTTAAAATTACGCACCCTTTTAATCAATGGGCCTTGAATGAACTGTGCTACTCTAGCATCAACATTTTTTACACCAGTGTAGCAAAGCGCCACAATAGCATCAAATATTTTGACGATATTGTTCTAACGACTGCCATGGTGGGCCGTATTATAAATACGGTGCACACATGGTGTTGTTAGGTGGGGCAAGGTCGACACAAGAAAAGTAGCACATCAGTACTGATACACCACTTTCTTGTGAATCTGGCCCTAAGAGTTTAATTTGAGGGGGACATTGAGGGCACCAAAAAAGTGATCTTCTGGGGAAGATTAACACTAAGTTATGACATACTATTGGCAGAAAAAGATGGGCCATCTGAATTTGGCTGTACACTCCCGAAGATGTCATTGTGCCTTTATTCTTAGTCCTTGTTCCAGATCCAGTAAAAGAGGCTTACGCTGCAAATTGTGCTTTGGCGCAAGCCCCAGCTCTGTACTGCAATTATATGGGGTGGGATAGGGATTTCCCTTACCACGCCATAAAAATTAGACTCATTCCACAAATGCAACCACAATATCCCATTAAACATGAGGTAAAGCAGCAGTGAGGGAAATTCCCTCACAACTTGAGTAGAAGTGAATAATTAAACCCTGTGCATCTCCTATGAATAATGCTTTGTTTCTCATAGCTAAGCCGGACCATTCATATAGAATTGTCTTAGATTATAGACAGTTAAACAGTCATACACACTCATTTGCCATACTGAATATACATAGTAAAGCACTTATCAACAACATGGTTCACAAAAAATACAAAAAACCTAGGATGTTTCCCAGTAGTTTTTTCTGCCAAAATCTAGAACCTGAAAGCCAGGATGTAAGTTGCTTCACAGCGTTCGGCTCTCAAAGAAGATCTTGTGGGCTCTCTCAGGGGTATAAGAACAGTGCTAGACTATTCTCAGTCTGTGTAACATCAATTTTGCATGATATTGATGCTGAGGCGTTGTCTTATGTCTTATGACATCTAGCTGACACATGACTATCTCTTCACACACTTGGCTAGGGTGGATTGCATTGTTTTGGGATTCACTGCACAGGGCTACAGATTCAATTTCAAGAAAACCAAAATTGCTTTTCTAGGTGTCCTATTTTTAGGATATGAGCTATTAAGCGAGGGAAAGAGCCTAGCACAACAATACCATCAAGAAACTACAGTCATTGCTTGGTTTCTTCAATTTCGGCAGAACCTACATTTCAGAAAATGCACAAAGCATAAAACCACTGTATGATTTGATATATCCAGATTTCTCATGCAAACATTGGACGCCCGTACACCCACAAGTTCTCAGAGCACTACAGATAAATATTCATGAAGCAAAACACTTACACACACACACATACAGATAAAGCAAATGTGGTCATCCGTGTAATTCCTGGTGCCATCGGGTTTACATATATTACATTCAATGAAGGTGACACTGTACCCATAGCATATGAATCTTATTTGTACTCTAATGTTGAACTGCGCTTTGCACCCACAGAAAAAATACTGACTGTTGTCCAAATGGCTGTCACAAAGGAGAGGGAATTACCCAAGGGAAAGACATTGTTGTCCTTACCCAAATACCAGCCCTTGAGGTTGTTACCAAAGCAAGCGTTCGGAATGTAAAAGCATTACATCCATGTTGGACTCAATGGGCTACCTTCCTGATTGTCACTGATGTTGATTACATTTTTGATCCAAAACTCCAGAATCAAGAATTCCTTCAATATGAACTTAAATACCACATGTCCACCAACCTTTTGCCTCTTGAACAATATTGAATCATCATTTACACTGATGTTTCAGCTCTTCCCCCTATAGATATCAAACACAAATATTCCGGTGATTGCTCATCTGCTTGTGGAGTAACGCGTGATGGTCAATGCCAGCCTCAACAAACCTACATGCAGACTATATGGGACTGCACAGCACAACTTGTGGAGAGGTTAAGGCTATAATATTGGCACTGGAACACACAAATCCTTAACCTTCAACCTTGATTGTGTGTGATTCATACTACTGTGTCCAGTCCTTCAGTGAATATCTACACTACTGGCACCTGAATGGATTCAGAGACTCTAAAGGAAACATTGTAAAACACACATTCCTTTGGGGGAAGGTGGGAGACCTTAAAGACAGGCTGCCACGGGCTCATGTAGTACAAAAATTGGGTCACCAGCATGTTGGAACATATGTTGTAGAAAGCACTTTGGCTGATGAAGTAGCCAAATCTGCAGTATAATTCTGGACCCTATCTGCCTCTGTAAAAAAAATTGTCCATACATTTTCATTTTTGATTTGTGTTTTTAGATCATTAGAGATGTAATTTAGCTTGGGTGGACATTGCTGATCTGGGACAAATTTTTCTGGATGACATTCTTAAAAATGGCAGATGTGTTCCAGTGCTGATGTAATATTTTGGGAACCATGAGACCTATAAACTTTGTTTTGGTGTCAAAAGATAGGTTTTAGGGGTGCAGTAGTCTTATAGAGACAGAAAATAACTCCTCAGAGAAACCCTTCTGCCATTTTTTAGAATGGCTGCTATAATAGAAGAAGATGAGACATATATAGAAATGAAACAAATAATAATAATTTTTATTCCTTTCATGTATACACCAAACAATGTTAATGATCTGAATACGAAAAAAAATATTGTTTATCACTCCTGTTTTACAAACATTTTCATAGTTCACTTTATTTATTTGTTTCGGCAATCGCTTGAGCATATCAACAAGGACACCCTTTTGTAGCTCAGGTTTTGCAAGTATATGTACATGTAAGTTCTCTGGGTTGAGCTTTTAGAAATTTTGAAGGTTTTAGCACCCTTTCAATATCAACACATCCAAATTCACATGGATCTTTCTTTACATATGCATGATCCAAAACATTTACACATCTTCTGATCAAGTAGAACGCTTTGTGTCCATGCACAGAATATGTCTTTGGTGGAAAGTCACTTAGCGGGACTGTTCTCTTGAACTCACTGCACCGTATTACTAGATATACAGCCAAGACCGACAAAAGACAGCCAATATCATGACACCGCCAGGACTCTGGAGGGCAGAAAAGAGGAGGTCCAACCACCAGAACCGTCAGCCCATCAACCAAACACCGAACCTATTATGATTCACAAATCAGACTAGTGGTTCTTACATGGTGATTTTCCAATGGCGGCACAAACTGCAGCGGTCAGCAGTCACCACGGTAATACACAGCACCTCATTGGAGGGATTCAAATTCCACACAACTGACACACATCCACACACCCAAACAACAAACAACACACACCCTACAAACAGCACTTTGAAACACACCCCTTAACACACCATAATCCTTTGCATAGACACCACCACACAAAGAAGCCATAGCCCAAAATCAGAGTCACAGTACTATAGATTAGGCCCCCCTCCAACTTCCACATAGCACATATCCCACACCTGCAGAACACACCCACCCACACAAAATAACACCTCTACACATCTTCTGCTAACCATCATCTACTCACCACACAGCACCTACACCCCAGTATTATTTTTTTGTATTGTCACTCTTCACCCTGGGCTGTTTGGTATATAAAATCTAAATGCTCCCAGGGGCCACCTTAGAGTTGCCCCCGGCAAAAGCTAACCTAACTGGAATGGTTGCTGACTGGTTCCACCCACCATGCCACCTCCAGACAGTCAATATACAAACTTTAGGGGAGAGCCCTGTCTCTCTGGTTTGTAAGACAATGCCCTTCCTGGGTGGAGGAGCTAACACCCCTCCCTCAGGAATGTGCATTCCCCTGGCGGTGAGTTTCAAAGGCCTACCACCCTTGAAACTTGAGCCCCCAGGCCTGTTGCTAGCAGCAGATGGCTTCCCTCTTTGCCAAACCCCACTTTTGCTGGGAGCAAAGGTGGGAAACCACACAAAGGGTAGGAGAAGGGGTCTCACTGAGCATACACCACCCCTAGGGGCTTGCAAGGGAAGTGGACCCTCCATTTCATTTTCCTCCATGTTGGATGGCAGGAAAATAACCAATGAAGTTTAGGGCAGTGACCCTTCCCACAGGAAGTTGTCATTGTAGTGGGTGTAACCGCCCAAGAGTAAGTGCCCCATTGGACACTACCAGGTTCCCCCCTAAACCGCCCACTAAATTCAGTATTTAGTGGGCTCCCCAAACTAAGAAATGAGATTCATCAAGACAAAAAGAAGACAGCACCAAAGAACCCGACAGCACGAGAACAGAAGACCTGCTGCACCAGAAGAGGCTCCAAGACCCTTGCTTGCTGCACCAGAGGCCCGACAACCGCCGCTGGGGAGAAGTTGACCATTGGACCGACCTCAAAAGACCTTCTCAAATAGCCTGAGATCTCCCTCCTGAGTGGAGGTACCACTCAAGAACAAAAAGAAACCAGGAACAACCAGCAAACCGGTGAAGATCACTTTGCCGAACGGCCAATATCTCAGCAACTGGAAGTTGCAGTCAGACCTGACAACACACCAACAACAGCCCAAATGAGACATCCAAGTGTGCCAACTTTGGTAGCACTCTGCCCTCCCATGGCCGAGTTGTCCTAATATCCCAGGTACTGATCAGTGCACATCAGACTACACCAAAAACAGCTCTGCCAGAGCTGCAACTGGACCAGTAGGAACTCCCAGTTGAGGGACTTCAGGAACACCCTGGACCTTCCACCAGAGCATCCTTGTTGTCCTGCAAGACCCCGGGAAAAAGACTTACCTCCAGCTCCAAAGGGCTCCAGTGCGCAGAGCCTCCAAGTCCTCCATCTCACCCTGCATCTGGCTGCCCTGAACCCTGCATCATGGAACAAGCTGTGTGCCACAGGTCCCTAACCCCCTTGCAACCTCGACAGCCCAAGGGGACCCCTGAGGCACCACCTCTAAACCTGCAAACCACCTCCTTTTCCAGGTGGCCCCTCCAAGAGGCCCTGTGCCTTTGCCAAGAGACTTTCCAGCTCTGCTCCCTCCAGACCTGGGAGCCACCCGAGGCTCTCCGATGGCACCACCCTCATCGACCATCCTGCAAAAGAATAGACTGGTGACTCAACTGCGTGGTTTTATATGCATTTTTACAGGTGGCCTTCCATTGATTCATATGGTGCGTACTTAAGCACAGAAATTCTAACTCCAAAAGTACTTAATCATCTTGGTCTTAAAAATTATATAAAAATCTGAAGTATTTTTATAAATTTGGTCTAAAGTTATTCATTGAGTGTGTGTGGGTGCATGATTGATACTGCAAGTACAACAAATGCTTAGCACATTTCCTGGATTAGCCTAACTGCTTGACCAGCTACCTAAAAAATTGGAGCATTAGGTGATCTGATTTTACCTCTGGAAACCAACGTGTGGTTGCCTAGATCCCCTGCACAGTATGCCTGGTTTTGCACACTACATAGACGACCAGCCTCCTACAAGGACACCTATTGACAGGAATGCCAATAACAGCTGCCACTGACATGCCCTTCACACACAGCTACAACAGTATCCTCCACTACACTGTCCCTTCTTCCTTTCATCACCTATTGGACTCTACTCACCTGAGGGGATCTCACATATATGCATTGTGCTGTACTTGGTGTAACCTGTCACATATGGCCAGGTAGAATGGCTCCTCCAAATCTGATGGGCAGGTCAGTGTGTATCTAATATTGTGCAGATGTCTGTTAACACAACAATGAAATATTGCCAATTGGGAGGTACCATGAAACATATTATGCTATACTGCTGCCAAGATGTGAGTCAATGAACATACATCCAAGTGCCAAGATACTCTGACATCCTGCTGCATGGTGACATAAGAAGAAAATGTTTGTACCCCAAATTTCAGCTCTTCATAATTGAAAGCAGGTTTTACTGTCAAAGAAGGGGATCAAGCCAAGTCAACTGGTATATGGCCCAAAGCATTTTACTGGTTACAATTGGTGCCACATGTCACATTACAACCTGTAGCTGTCTGTTTCACATCTTCAACAAGCCTACCTGCCACTGGGACCATGGAAAACACTCCAGAGGCAGCCACTTCCCTCCTGAATGAAGCCCTAAGTGAGGAGAGCACTCCTGGATGTGTAGATGTTGGGGATGGCTCTGGCCCATCTGGGTAACCTGGTCAGACAAAAACTGCCATCCTCACCCTGCCCACATCGACTCCTCCCAGCCATGTTGCTTCTACATCTCAGGCAACCAGTTGCCTCAAATCTGTGTCCCAAAGACAGTAACAACCATCATGTGCCCCCCCCCCAGTTCATGTACCGGGGTCACAACCTGAAAACCTGGACAATGATGGACCTGGCACCAGTGGCCAAAGGCGCAGTCACACGGAGGTAGGGTGCATGGAAGGAATGGTGTCGGCCAACGGCATGAGGTTGCTAAGGATACTTCTCACCAGAACACCATCTCCCAAGTCCTGGGAGCCAACCAACAATCCCAAGGCATGATGGGCCAGGTACTTGCCATGCTGGGGGAGATCAAGCAGCTGCAGAGTAACAACCACCAGGAAGTCATGCAATAGTGGTAGGTGCACAATGCCCACATGGCCTCCCTAACAGGGGTGCTGTAAGACATCAACACCACCCGGAGCAGGGATTGCCCACAACACAAGACCCCTTCCATTGCTCAGGTTTCACCAGACCCTTCAACATCTGTGGCTGTCAGTGCAATTAGTGGAATAGGGCCCCTGGTAGGGAAAGGACATGCCTGAGACACCTCTGCCTCTGTAGCTGAAGAACTCCCAAGCAAGCATGGATGTTCACCCAAACATCCAGGAGATGCAGATGGGAACCCCAAACTGATTGAATCCCTTTTTTGTGCCTCAGATGCACCCTGCTGACTTTTCTACAACAACTTTCCCATTTTCCAGGATAGTAGGACACTCAGCTTGAGACTTCTAATATTTTGGTTGCTATTCAAATGATAACATCCACCATGACTGATCCCTTCACTGTATGAACATTATTTTGCTAACATTTATCCTATTCTCCTGTGCACATGAAAATGAAGACAAATAATACACTATCAATGTATAATAGTCACTTTTCAACTGGTATATATTTCATGCTCATGACTAACTCATAAGAAGGAAATGTGAGGAGGGACATGTCACAGGTAGTGTCATGCAGGGGATCACTACCAACACAATGACACACGTGAACAATCACCAATCTATATTTATCACAATGTGCTGCACATAGGCTGGCCAAATGTCAGGACTATCATGGTCAAGTATGTTTAAACAATTTTTGCTTCTGCCTAGCTGTCAGTAAGTAACATCCCACTGAAGTTAGGGACATGTCAGACTGTGTCACTCCGAATAGCCTAACATATTGGTGGAAGTTGTCATCAGCTAAACCCTTATCACATACCTAGCCCATGTCTACCAAATCAACATACCCCTTAATACAGACAGAGGACAGTAAAACAGTACCTAGTCAGAAAACCTTCCTCTTACAATGGTCAGGCATCTCTAGGCATGTCACTTACCTATGTCAGTGTTGACACACATGAACAGTGGCCTGCAATGAGGAAACGCAATGACAGCTACATACAAGTCAAACAGGATCATTGTCAATATGATGTGATGGTTGAGTGACTGGATTGCACAGGATGTTGTGTCAAAGACACATGATCACACAAATGACACCATTAAACCCACCTACCAACGGCAAACAGGTCTATTGTATAGCACAGAAATCTGCCATCCCACTGCCGTGAAAGCCTGGGCATTGGACTTATATAGGTTAAAAATATATAACACAGTACCGAGAACAATCCATGTCCACTTAAAATGTCAGACTAGCTGCAGGCAACTGCCATTGACACAACCCAGAAATGTCCACATAAGGATGGCATTTTGAAGGGACCTGGAAGGAAAAAGTGGTAGGCAAGTAAAGGCTTACATGAAATAGACAAATCTTTTGCAAATAGTGTTCTTTCCTAGATTGTGCATTTTGCCTGCCCCAAACGATGGAGACCCTAATGAGAGTCACAATTCCAAGTATAAACATGCCAGACAACCTAAGCTGTATACTGCAAAGCATCAATTCACCTGTCTGATGGTCACACAGAGACCCTTGTCAACCAGTCCTGACCCCCATAGTACCCCACGTAGTCAGTGAAATCACGGAACATCACATACTTACACTCAGGTGAAGTAGTGATTGACGAGATCTGCCCGGATGCCCCCACCTTCATCCTCATCAATGTCATCCTCACTTGGCATTTCTGCATTCTCACCCGGTGGAACTGCCAGCCTCAACCTCAGGGCCTCAGGGCAAGGTTGTGAAGCATGCAGAAGGCCACAGTGATCTGACACGCTTTAGCGGGTGAGTAGAAAAGGGATCCACCAAACTGATCGATGCTGCAGAATCTTGCCTTCAGGAGCCCAGAAGCCCATCCCACGACACGCTGTGTCCTTCCATGGGCCTCGTTGAAGCAGAATTCCCCTGGCGTGTTTGGGTTCCTCATTGGTGTCAACAACCAGGGACGGTATGGGTAGGCAGAGTCCCTTGTAAGGAACTGTGGCATGTGTGCAAACATGAGTCCAGGGCATCATCACATTTGGCAGCTGACATATCAAACAAACACACATGACATATGTAACATTCCAACCAGCCAGACCCTCTCTGGGTACTATGGTGTCATCAGCTGTGGGATAGTGCTGTTCCACACAATGAAGGCATCATGGACTAAACCTGCATACCATTCACAAACTTGGGAAATGTAGAGGTCCGCCAAAAAAAACCTACTTGGACATTTATGGAGTGGTAGTTCTTCCTGTTCTAATAGACCTGTTCATTGGCATGTGGGGGAACCAAGGCTACATGGGTACCATCAATGCCTCCCACTACATGTGGGATGTGTGCCAAACCATGGGGGTCATTCTGACCCTGGCGGCCGGTGACCGCCAGGGTCACCGACCACGGGAGCACCGCCAACAGGCTGGCGGTGCTCCCGAGGGCATTCTGACCGCGGCGGTTCAGCCGCGGCCAGAAAGGGTAAACCGGCGGTCTCCCGCCGGTTTACCACTGCCCTTGTAAATCCTCCATCCATGGGGATTCTGACACCCCCTACCGCCATCCTGTTCCTGGCGGGTCTCCCGCCAGGAACAGGATGGCGGTAGGGGGTGCCGCGGGGCCCCTGGGGGCCCCTGCAGTGCCCATGCCCTAGGCATGGGCACTGCAGGGGCCCCCGTAAGAGGGCCCCGCAAAGTATTTCAGTGTCTGCTAAGCAGACACTGAAATACGCGACGGGTGCAACTGCACCCGTCGCACCCCTGCAACTACGCCGGCTCAATTCTGAGCCGGCGTCCTCGTTGCAGGGGCATTTCCTCTGGGCCGGCGGGCGCTCTTTTGGAGAGCGCCCGCCGGCCCAGAGCAAATGTCTGAATGGCCGCCGCGGTCTTTTGACCGCGGTGCAGTCATTCAGCGGCGGTACCTTGGCGGACGGCCTCCGCCGTCCGCCAAGGTCAAAATGACCCCCCATGTGCCAAACCATAGAACTCGGATACCCTTATGGGGAGTGTTAGCAGTAATGTCCCCCTATCCAATGTCTTGTATGTGCCATAGGTGGACAGGATGGTCAAGACAGGTTATTATTGGCTTGTTGGACTGACTCGTAGTTATCTATGCCTGTTCTTGTGTGGGATGTGTGAACATGATTTTCTTTCTTTCCTTTGGCATCCATACAGGTCACCGCCCATCAGAAGAAGGGAATTTGGCATGCCATTGCCAAGAAGGTGCGGACCCTGGCTCCACAGCCGGCGGAGCACCCACTGTTGATAGAGGTGGGAGGACCTGAGACGCTGGGCCCGGAAGTTCGCAGAGGCCCATCGGGTGCTGTCCTCCCAATGATGACGGGGTGCCTGTCAGACCATGACCCCCCAATGGCCCGCATTTAGGCGGTGGCCTACCCTGATTTGGCTGGGTGTTAGAAAGCAGCACAGCAGCCACAAGGGTGTAAGTACAGATCTAACTCATACTTTCCCTTTTACCTGGTGATTGAGTGAGGGACGAATGCTGGCTCTGACAATGTGGGATGTGTCATGTGTCACAGATCTTCTGAGCTCACATTGGTGTACACAGTTTGTGTATTGGCAACAGGTGTGCACATTCATTTTGATTTGGGACATGGTACTCAACTATGGGGAACCCTCAGTCCTATAGCATAGAATGAAGCACATATGCCTGTGTTTTAAGCTCAAGTAGTTTGCATTTCCCACCAAGAGATCACTGCTACCTAATGTCATAGTTGAAAGGTGGGTAGGTTCTTGTCCCCTGTCCTCTGCTATATATAAGGGGGTATGTCTATGTGTGATTTAAAATCAGGCAGGGGCATGTCATCTCCAGTATTTGCTGGTTTCTGATGTGTCACAGCATTATGTGATGCAGTGGTGTCCATCAGCCATGTCACATGACATAGATAGCTAACATCCTCAAACCTGTTGCAAGCTAATTCCCCTTGGTAATTGAGGAATGTACATTGACATGTGTGATGTCTCATCAGAGTTGACAATATGCATGCTGATTACCAGTGGACATATTCTACATTTCTACTGGGAGACGTTGGTATCAGATGTAAGAATGTGATTGCCATTCAGATGTTCTGATTGCAGGAAACTGTCCCATATTTTGTCCATGGTATACTTAGGTAGGTATGATACATAGGCAATGGTTGTCCTCACAGCTGTGGCCCATACAGTACTGCATCAACATCATGTGTATTCAGAAAACAAAAATCATGGCTCACTGTTGAAATTTATCATGTGTACATGTTACAGCTATGAGGGATATGAAACATGAGGCCAGGGTGTTTGGGAACTTCATGTTTGACGATACACTTATTTGGTGCAGTTCTGGTAGTTCATTAACACCTGTGTATAGGTTGGAAAGTGTGACCTGACTTGGCTTGCATTATGGTTGGTGTACCAGTTATGTTAGCATCACTCATGCTTTCCCTTTGAGAATCCTACACAGACAGATGCAATGCTTGCCATATCTGATGGGTGTGTAGTGATGTTTATTTTCATTCTGCCAAAAATTAGTTTCTCATGTTAGTGTTTGGAAGGTCTGTTTTCCTCCTTCCTGCACAGAACAGTAGTCTTTTTTATACATACACAAATTGCCGATTTGAGCGGTGACTGTTTGCGTCTTTCTTGAGTTAGACAGGAGACTGTGCACCGACTCGAAATATATCATTGTCATTGCAGAGGCAGGACGCAGGACGCAGGACGCAGGTCGTAGTGAGCGGACGCCGTGAGTGAGTGAGCTCAGAGGGGCGGAGTCGTGAAATACAGCTGCTGCAGAATTTGAGCTGTCCCGCACTTCTGCATGCCGTGGTGTTCAGGTGAGTGAGCAGGCAAGGGGCTTTGAATTTGGTCCCCTGGCCCCCTAGCCCCCTGATCCCCCAGCCCCCTTGCCAGGCTTTGGGCTATTTTTGCTTGTTTTTCTGGTTCTGGGCGGTTCCTGGTTCCTGGCTGTTCTTGGCAGTCTCTGGCAGTTTTGGCCATTCCAGCGATGGAGGGCCCCTGGAGGGGCTATGTGAGCATTACTCCTGGCTGTACCCGGGTTTGGCGCAGTCGAGCGCTTGGACTAACGCCCTGGACTACAGATTACTTATACTGAGAGTTTTGGCTTGGCGCTAGATGATCCTCTCAGGACTGGATTAGCATGACGATTGGAAGCCCTAATTTGGACTTAAGGCAAGTGATCAGCGGCACTGCAAGCAGTGCCAAGTGGGGTTGGTGGTGGACGGAAGCTTAGGCTGTAGGTAACCAGTCTCTAGCGGAGGCAGCTGGCATTTGGCTACTGCAGCTTGTCAGGGCTGTGCTGCCTGCATCATACTGCCCCTCACTTTAAATTTGGCTTCTACTGATTTCCTCTCTCCTTCAAGTTTTCACACAATGTTCTGACATTTGCCTTAATGAGATGCAAGGTAGGCATTCCCGTGCAAAAAAATGACTCTATGGCCTTAACGCCATATTTATACTCCCGTGCAAAAATAGTGCACGGAGGAAGGAGGGGTCAAAAAATGGTTCAAAGCTTGCTTTGCCCCATTTTATTAATGCCTGAGTCAGGGGAGGCGTTAGGGGACCTGTTGGCCTATTGCCATGGTGGAACACCATGGAATAAGCCCACAGGTGCCCTCCCCATGCCCCAGGGACACCCCCACCCTCACCAGAGGGACAGCGGAGGATGGGAAACCCATCCCAGGTAAATACAGGTAAGTATTTTATTTTATTTTTTAAAGTGCCATGGGGTCCCTGAAATGGGCCCACATACATGGCACAGGGTGCAATGGCCATGCCCAGGGAACCCTGGTCCCCTGTGCTGGCCATTGGGGTGCTGGGCATGACTCCTGTCTTTTCTAAGACAGTAGTCATGTGGTATGGATGGTTTTGGTTCAGAAAATGACTCTAGGCAGGTTAGTGTCATTTTTTTCTTTACTCTAACCTGCCTAACGTCCTTTTTTGGTGCAAACCTCCCTTCTGAGGAAATTCGATTTTTAATACGATCGTATCGACCCGCCATTTTGTGGCCCGCCGCCATTTTATGTTGCCTTCACTCAGGCAGCACAGCGAACGAAGTCCATTCTGCCTTTTCTGCTTATTCTGCAACATGGTGTTCAAAACAGCCTTCTGCCTCTATCTTTACAAGGCTGGTATTAAGGTCTGACCGAGTACACTAATCCCTGTCTGGTTTTCTAATCCTTGTTTCAACTATCTGTAGGCTCACTATTCTCCGCCGATCTTATCTTATCGTCTGGCCTTCGCTGTCCTTTGCTAGTATTCTCTCATTTCACAACTGTCCTCCAAACGCACACAAACTTATCACACCACATGCAACTTCGTTGTGGATCGGTTAATGAATTAGTTCAAGGGAGGGGTGACAAACACAGCTGGAGGGGAGGCAACCTTAAGTCACTTGATACTTTGTTTTCCAATTCCTTCTATTGGTGCTGTCTTGTTTTCCGACATTACTATTGGCTCTGTTCTATCTTTACATTATTCTTACTGGCTCCTTCCTATGTGTTCTGGGAGTGTATGTAGTTAATAAATGGTTTTTAGACGGTATATAAGATTGTGCGCCACAAAGTAAAGTGGCAGTCTCCTGAGAACATACCTTGTGTACTTCTTGGACAACTGTACTAGCTGCAGCTAATAAATCTGATCTTTTACGCCTGACAGAGTGTCCCGTGTCTCTGTTAGTTGAGGCAGGTGAATCCAAGGAGATTTCAGGCGTACCCTGCGCCGCCAGGCCCATAAGGTTCTGGTTCTTCAACTGGCGCCCAACGTGGGGCGGCTTCAGCGGTACCGGTTCTGCCTGAAGGTCGTGAGGAACCCCGCAAGAAAATTCTGGAGGAATCGCGAGCCACGTCAAGCGACCCCTGTATGTCGAAGTGGTCCGAAGGTCTTTTTCAGCGCGGTTACTCCTTCCTGACGGCTACTGACGACTGCTGCCCTGACTGCCGCCCTGCCTTGGCCCTTTCTTTGATGATGTATGGTAAAGCGAGACGATAGACGGGCCTCTGTTGGTGTAAGAAGACATCCTTAGTTAAGTATTTGGTGGGTCGCGCCCACAAATTTTGGTCTTTGTTTTGTCCTTAGGTCCTTAGATTGGGCCATTGCAGTGGCCAAAGCCGAGGGGTAAGTGCATTTGTGCTGTGTAAACTGAAAGTTTTACCCCCTTGATGTTTGTGAACAGCCAGTAAAAATCGTGAGATGTCTGGTCTGACTAAGTTTGGAAAACTTTGTTGCTTTGGTTGTAATAGGGACTCCCAGCTTGAGGACTCCTGTCCGATTCCTTCGGTTGGAACTCCCACATATGAGCTCTATTCTAAACATGGTGTTGGTCCTATTGCCTTTAATAAGACATGGACCCGATATACAAAGAAAGATGGTGTTTTAAAATGGCCAGAAAATGGTAGTTTCGAAACTGATGTGCTAGATAATTTAGAAGCAACGTTATTTAAAAGAAAAGCCCGGCCGGCAATGTTTGACTCTTTTCGCCTTTGGCGTAAGGAAGCCAAACAGAGAGAAATTAAACAAGCGAAACGAGATAGGAAAACACAGGGAATGACGATTATACAGGCTGCTCAGCAATTCAAAGATGATGAAATAGATAATGCAATGGAAATTTCAGACAGACAGCATCGAATGGCAATAGATAAATGCTATCCGACGTTGCCTATCTCTTCCCTTGATAAGAGAAAAGATTTTGAGGAAGATTCCTTAATGTCCCACTTATTGAAATTGCCTCCGCCCTATGTACAAGGTGCTAATGCACCCCCGATGTTACAGCCTGTTCAGCCGCCAGTTGTGCTTCCGCCTGCTCCAGCTTTTCCACATTTGCCTCCTCAAGTATTGCCTATGCCAGCTTTGCCTTTAACTCCTTTGCCTTCTGCTCCTTTGGCAATTCCTAATGCTCCTTTAGTTAATTCACCTAATACCTTGTCCCCTATCCTTATGTCAAATTCTCCATCTATGCGTAAGCGATTTGCAGATACTGTCTCTGGTCTCTTATCACCTTTCTTTGAAGCTTTAAATGTGTCTCCAGCTTTTTCTCGAAGACAGTCTCGTAGTCAATTCCCAGACTCCGAAGAGCGAGAAAAATTGGACTCACTTGCTTGTAGATGGATCAAGAAGGGTCCCCAATATAGTACGTCTGATATTATGTCCACCTTTCTGCAATGGAATGCACCTACGCAGAGATATGTTTTTAAAGTTATGTGCGATACTCTCGCTAAAGAATGGGAGGATATGAATTTGGGTTCGGTCCCACAGGATCTGTTAGATGTTCAGGCTGACTTTGACAAAGGACTTACTGTGGGTCCTAAGGTTTCAGATCCCTATTGTTCTCACAGACTTTTCCTGATTCTGATCCTTCAGTTAGGACAGCACTGAAAAACTATCCCATGAGAGAGGTTTCTCCAATATGGAAGGAAGAAGTTGCAGCAGCAGGTGCTAATCCAGCTATTCCTGCGCATTTTCAGCGCATATGGATACATGTCCCCTGGAAAAGGTCTGAAGTTTTAGCACTTAAACAGTCACTACCAGATCCACGCAAAAATCCTGCTGGTTACTATAAAGAGTTGTCGCAAACAGTTGATGCATGTACTATGAATCTAGCAGATATTGACATGTTGATGGGAAATGTAGTTCCACAGACAATATGGGCTAAAATTCGTAGAGAGGATCACGCTCAAGAATTAGGCGGCGATTGGAACGCTATTATTGCCGCAGATAGAGGTCAAGTAGGTGGTGCAAAGCCCGACGCTTTGATCTCAGAACTCCCTGGTAGGATTATTACATTAATGAAAACAATGATGCCTGCCTTGAGAGTTAATTGGGATAAGCTAGCAGCATGTAAACAAAAGAAAGATGAAAGTGTTTCCGATTTCTTTACCCGATTCGAGGAGACATTCATTGA
Source organism: Pleurodeles waltl (assembly GCF_031143425.1). Classification (NCBI taxonomy): domain Eukaryota; kingdom Metazoa; phylum Chordata; class Amphibia; order Caudata; family Salamandridae; genus Pleurodeles; species Pleurodeles waltl. The sequence goes on along the minus strand of NC_090440.1, from coordinate 755,425,078 downwards.
TCACAGTGGTCAAGATATGGCTACAGAAGGGGGACAGCGATTATTTGTGGATACGTTCGTATATAACTTGCTTCCTGAACTATCACACAAGCTAAAAGACTCCGAGAGTTCATGGGCAGTTTCTTCTTCCGCCCAGATATTGGCTACTGCACAATATTATGAAAATAGAGACAAAGAAGAAAGGGAAAAACAAGAGAAAAAGACGAAAGAATTAAAAACTAAAGTTCTCTTGCAACAGGCTTATCCTCCTCGTTATGTTCAGCCTCAGTTTCAACAGCCTCCGCAGTTTCAGAGGTTGTATCAAAAGCCTGAACCATTCATTCCAAGACCTTTGCTAGGTCCCAATCAATGTGCTTATTGTAGGGAGGAAGGTCATTTTAAGAACAGTTGTCCGGCATTGTTGCAGCGTAATGGAGCAACATCTGCTTCACGAGGTCGTGGTGGTCTTCAGTCAGCAAATAGAGGTAGAGGTCGAGGTGTGTTAACCCAAGAGCAGCGTTCTTTTGTTCCTCCAAATTCCGGAAATTACTTTGACCAGCAAAATGTTAGGTCTACACAGTATTATAGTGAGGATCAGTATATTGAAGGAGGGAATGAAAGTCTTCATTTTGAATAGGACAGCCATGGACAAAGTAAGGGGGTTACGTCAATTCCAGTGGATCAGAATGGACCTTATGTTAATGTCACTACAATGGGTGTTTCAGAGCCATTTCTTTTAGATACTGGTGCCATGAGAAGCTCTATCATTCATTCTAAACTCCCTGGCGCACCTTTGTCTGGCTTAACGAATGTATCTGTAGGATTTTCTGGCGCCCCTGTTCGCAATCCAGTTTCTTGCCCTTTGCCTGTTTCAATAGGCCCTTATGATTTAGAAGCTCCGCTTCTTCTGACGAATGGTTGTGGTGAAAATCTGTTGGGTTTAGATCTATTAAAAAGAATGCATGCTACGATATATTGTTCACCTTCTGGTGTATACCTCACTCTAGGACAGAAAATGACTAGTCCAATGTACTTATCAAAAGATCAATTCCCACCTGAATTGCTTTCTCTTCCCGAAACGCTTTGGGCTACGGGTCCGAATGACGTTGGATGTCTTGAGATCCCACCTTATGTTGTTACTCTTAAGCCCAATGCTGAAATGCCACGTATTCCGCAATACAGAATCTCTACTGAAGGTGAGAAAGCACTTCTGGAAATTGTCCATGATTTGATTCAGAAGGGTGTGGTTGAGGAGACGAGAGGAAATACATGTAACAGTCCTGTTCTTCCGGTTCTTAAACGCACTGATCCTTCTCAGCCTCCTGTTTATCGTTTTGTAATTGATCTTCGGGAGGTAAACAAGATTGTCGTACCGCAGTTTCCTGTAGTCCCAGATATCACTGCTCTGTTGACGATGATACCTTCTACAGCAACTTGGTTTTCAGTTATTGATCTAAAGAATGCTTTCTTTAGTATTCCCATCGCCGAAGAGAGTAGAGATATTTTTGGTTTTTCCCTCGGAGGCCGAAGCTTCCGGTTTAAACGCGCACCTCAAGGTTATTGTGAAAGTCCCTCTATTTACAGTCAAGCTCTAAAATGTCATCTTGATGCCTTTTCCTTACCGTCCGGTGCCGCTCTCATTCAGTACATGGATGACTTATTAGTTGCCGCTGATTCAGAGGAGATTTGCAAAAACGTGACCGTTGCACTGTTGCGTCATTTGTTTGATCTGAATCACAAGGTTTCTCCTTCTAAATTACAATATGTCTGTCGCGAGGTGACTTATTTGGGTCATCTCTTGTCAAAGGAGGGACGACGATTGACCCCCGAACGAATTCAGGCAATTGCACAAATGTCGGTGCCATCCACACAAAGAGAGGTACGTGCCTTTTTGGGCATTACTTCTTATTGTAGACAGTGGATTCCGAGTTTCTCTTTATTGGCTAAACCGCTGTTGGCGCTAACTTTAAAAGATACGCCTCAGCCTCTTCCGTGGACTGACGAGTGTCAGAAGAGTTTTACTGATTTGCGTATTGCTTTGTGTTCTGCTCCTGTATTGGGTACTCCTGATTACAGTAAGCCCTTTACGCTCTATGTCCACGAAAGAGAGGGTTGTGCATTGTCAGTCTTAACGCAGCGTTTTGGAGATCAACAGCGACCATGCGCATATTTCTCAGCTACGTTAGATCCAGTAGCTAAAGCATTGCCTAGTTGTCTTAAGGCAACAGCGGCAGCAGCAATTTCTATTCGACAGTCTGCTGGAGTAGTGCTAGATAATACTCTCATTGTTATGGTGCCACATGCAGTGGATACTTTACTAAATAGGACAAAAACGCAGCATCTTACGAGTGCTCGGTTGTCCGGATATGAGCTGACGCTTTTGGCTAGTCACATACACATCAAACGATGTAATACCCTGAATCCAGCTACTTTGTTGCCTCTTCCAGAAGAGAGAGATGTCTCTGAACAGCATGATTGTTTTCTCCGTACTGAAGAAGAGACTAAGGGTAGAATTGACCTAAAAGACACGCCATTAGTGAATCCAGATGGAACACTATGGGTAGATGGTTCTTGTTTCAAGCTCCCGAATGGAGATACAGTTTCAGCCTACGCTATTACTACTTTGCATACGATTGTGGAGACAGCACGCATTAGACATAATTCAGCTCAGGCAGCTGAATTGATAGCCTTAACTAGAGCGTGTGTGTTATCCAAAGGAAAAAGAGTAAACGTGTACACTGATAGCCAATACGCTTTTGGTGTAGCGTTTAACTTTGGGCGTTTATGGAAGGAAAGAGGATTCTTTACTTCCCATGGTACTAAGATACAACATGGTCAATTAGTGACTGAACTTCTTGAGTCACTTACAATGCCTACTCAGATAGCGATCGTGAAGTGTAGTGCACACAAAAAGATTGTGGACGATGTTGGTCGAGGAAATGCATTTGCAGATGAGGTAGCGAAAAAGACAGCCAGAGACAACACAAGTCGAATGTATGTCGCAGGTCCCGCAAACTGCGTAAGAGAAAAGGGAATGTGTGAAGATACAGTAGAGAGTGTGAAATCAATTCAAGGAGAGGCTACGGAGAATGAGTTGAGAAAGTGGAAGGAAAGTACAGGAATGTTAGATGAGATGGGATGTTGGGTTGAATTATCAGAACATCAACGTTGGCTGTTACCAGATGCTTATGTACTACCTGTAGTTACTATGGCACATGGTCCAGCTCACCTAAGTGCAAAAGGAATATGTAAACTTCTGGCTCCAGTGTGGCAAAATGAGGGGATCCCAAAGTGTGCAAATAATGTAGTAAAACATTGTATTGTTTGCTTGATGTACAATCCGGGAAAGGGAACCCCAACTCCAGCAGGTCATTTTGCTCCTCCAACATATCCATTTGAGGTGTTGCAGATCGATTATATTCACATGGAACGATGCAACAACCTCAAATATGTTCTGGTGGTAGTATGTGCTTTTTCTAGATGGGTAGAAGCCTACCCTCTGAAGGACAATACTGCTTTATCAACTGCCAAAATACTTTTGAAAGAATTCTTCCCTAGGTTTGGTTTGCCGCGCATTGTCTGGAGTGACAATGGGAGCGAATTTGTGGGTCAAGTCATGCAAAAAGTTTGTGCAGGTCTTGGCATAAAACAGAAGTTCCACGCGGCGAATCACCCACAGTCGGCTGGTTTAGTAGAATGCTACAATGGAACCTTGAAGCTTAAAATTGCTAAGGTGCAAGCTAGCACAGGACTTAATTGGCCTGATGCTTTACCATTGGCTCTTCTGTCCACCAGAACAGCAGTACACTCTCGTTTGGGGCTTAGCCCTTACGAAGTGATATTTGGTCGCCCAGCTAATGTATGGGGAGTTCCTCGCCCTAAGAAATACTCAGACTTGCCATACCCGATGTTGATTGACTACTTGCATGACCTTACAACTAAATTGCGTGTTCTTCATCAACAGGTTCAGAGTGCTCTACCAGAGGCTTCCACAGACCCAGGTCATTCCATCCGACCAGGTGACTGGGTCTGCACGAAAAATTTCCAACGACAGAGAAATTTGGAGCCCAGATGGAGAGAGCCACGCCTGGTTCTTTTGACCACAAGAACAGCAGTTAAAGTCGAAGGAAAGAAAAACTGGGTGCATGCCGTGCACTGCAAGAAAGTGCCTTTGCCCTTGCCTTTCGATCAGTGGGTCCGTAGAGGCATCAGTGACTCTGAAAGTGAGAAAGTTCCGCAATTTGTACCATTCAGTGATGCGCGTCTAATTGGAACACTTTCTGAGAAAGAGGACGACGACATCCTTCAAGAAGCAATACCATCGCATCGTCGCTTGAACACGACAAATCCAGGAACATTGTTTCAAAACCAGACTGCCTCTGGACAGGAACGCTATAATTTGAGACCAAGACCAAAGAACTTGTAAATTTCTCTCCTATGTAGTACTCTATCCCGGTTGCAGGGTCACGGTAGGAGTCTTAGTTACGACCTGAGTAAGTGGCAATAGGCCTGCAGGACCTCACAGTGTCATAGGACGGTAGATAATCGTGACTACAGTGATTGAGGAAGATTGCCGTGAGCATCCACTTAGAAAGATGGAGGCTACATTAGATAAAAGAGAAAGTAAAAATATAAAGAATAATTGTAAAGAAATATATAGTCGTTGTAGTATTGCTCTATGCGTCATTATATTGTCGTGTATTCTTTTGGCATCTGTAAACTGGATCATTATTACTCTGCAGCAAAAAGTTGTCTCTTCTCCTACCTCTACATCTTCTTCTACTATCTCTCCGCACCTATTTCACACTCTTCCCCAGCATGAACTCATCAGAAGAACTGAATACTTTAACAATTCCTTCGTCCAGTTGTTACATCAACATCAGTTAGTGATCAATACAACTGACTGTTGGGTGTGTGGACTCATACCACATACAGTAGAAAAAGGAATGCCATATTTAGTTCTTCCATTCTCCTATGAAGGTTCCGCTTGGGCTTATTTTGTCATTTTCAATAATGCATATCAAAGTAAAATTAAACAACCTGTCAGTTCACATAGTGTTGGTTCAGATTTCAGTCATAGTTTATTGATAAAGGGAATGGTAGCTATGGCTAAAATCATGGAAAAAAAGTGAAGCTTCCATAGATGAAAGAAAAGCATATACCAATTGGAACATAACTAATTACATTTCCAGCCTCAATGATAAGGTTGAGCAAGGAAAATCTCCTCCGATACGGGTCATACCCCAACAAGGAAATTTCTGTCTGCAAATAAATGGTAGAACTCCAAACACCGGACAAAGAGAAAGTTTATGTTCCCATACATATGTTTATTCAGCCCTGAATTCACTGCCGTTAGTACCATCTCAAGGTACATACTTCGTTTGCCACGATAGGGCTTATAGATGGTTGCCAGCTGATTTCTCTGGTACTTGTTATATAGCCTTTCTTCTTCCCCCTACATACACCGCTCCTGCGAACCATCATAAAAATAGATATGGCAGAGGGATTGTGGATTCGAAAGACACAGCAGGACAAGAGGGAGGAGATTTCCTCAAAGGATTTCTTCCCTTCTGGGGTCCAAAGGCCAACAGCAGAAATATAAGGCAATTGGTTCGTGTCGTAGAAACCACCATAGACATCACTGTAGGAGCTTTAAGTAACATTACAGCTGAACTACAGGCTGATCGTCTTATGACCTTGCAGAACCGTGTTGCCTTAGACTTTGTTCTTGCGGACCGTGGTGGAGTATGCAAATTGATCGGATCAAGTTGCTGTATTTTCATACCTAATGACGCCCCAACAGTATACCAAGCTATCTCTAAGTTACACATAATCTCCGAGTCGATTCATCAGGACGAAGGAGATTGGTCCTTTTCAGAGTGGTTTTGGGAATTACTGTCCAAATGGGGTTGGAAGGTATTGACATTCTTTGGAGTAATTTTAGCTTTTATATTCTCTTGTTGTCTTTGTATGCACTGCGGTCCTGCCATCTGCAACCTATGTGCTACTGCATGTATTCCCAAACCCAAGTCACAAAGAGCAGAGAATATCAAAATGATGGTACAGCAACAGCTTGATGACCTCATGGCCATAGACATCGACTCAGATTAACATGAGTTTGTGTATCTTGCCTGAGTTCTGGCAAAAGGAGGGTCTGAGGAAATTCGATTTTTAATACGATTGTATCGACCCGCCATTTTGTGGCCCGCCGCCATTTTATGTTGCCTTCACTCAGGCAGCACAGCGAACGAAGTCCATTCTGCCTTTTCTGCTTATTCTGCAACATGGTGTTCAAAACAGCCTTCTGCCTCTATCTTTACAAGGCTGGTATTAAGGTCTGACCGAGTACACTAATCCCTGTCTGGTTTTCTAATCCTTGTTTCAACTATCTGTAGGCTCACACTATTCTCCGCCGATCTTATCTTATCGTCTGGCCTTCGCTGTCCTTTGCTAGTATTCTCTCATTTCACAACTGTCCTCCAAACGCACACAAACTTATCACACCACATGCAACTTCGTTGTGGATCGGTTAATAAATTAGTTCAAGGGAGGGGTGACAAACACAGCTGGAGGGGAGGCAACCTTAAGTCACTTGATACTTTGTTTTCCAATTCCTTCTATTGGTGCTGTCTTGTTTTCCGACATTTCTATTGGCTCTGTTCTATCTTTACATTATTCTTACTGGCTCCTTTCTATGTGTTCTGGGAGTGTATGTAGTTAATAAATGGTTTTTATACGGTATATAAGATTGTGCGCCACAAAGTAAAGTGGCAGTCTCCTGAGAACATACCTTGTGTACTTCTTGGACAACTGTACTAGCTGCAGCTAATAAATCTGATCTTTTACGCCTGACAGAGTGTCCCGTGTCTCTGTTAGTTGAGGCAGGTGAATCCAAGGAGATTTCAGGCGTACCCTGCGCCGCCAGGCCCATAAGGTTCTGGTTCTTCACTTCTTCCATACCACCAGCCACACCCGACTAAAGTAATTTTTTTTTACGCTAGCCTACCCTTTGCACCGGCTTGCACCACTCCATAAATACGGTGCGCGGCTGGTGCACAGAAATGTTGCTAGCCGGTGCTAAAAGTTTTGGTGCAAAACTATGTTAATGCAGTTTTACACCAAATAGTATAAATCAGGGCCTGAGTGTCTATGAATTAGATATAAGGAACTGAGGAAAGACTATAGGAAGGCTAGTTATGATGACCATCAGAATCATCTCATTCAGTTTTGGGCTAAACTTTAAATTGCAAGTATGGATCCAAATAAAAAAAAAATGTGGTCCCTTATTAATAACCTACAAAGTAATCAAAGGGGTATAGGCACTTTTAATAGTTCTGAAGGAGTTTGGACATCCTACTTGATCAGTAATTTCTCTGCAAGTGAACAGGATGGGAAATTGTTGAATAAGGGGGCTTATTGCACCACCTCTGCTCTGGTCAAGTCTTGTTCCCAGGGTTTGCATTTCCCCCTCATGGAGAGAAGATTAATTTTCAATCATGTCTCCCTCGTATCATCTTAAGGGCAAAGCGAGATGGAGCCCCATGTCCCAATGGCCTTCCACAGATGCTGTCCAAACAGGATTCTTCCTTTTGGGCAGTTCATCTCAGGCATCTGTTTGAGTATTGTCTTCTGACCTCAATAACTCCTGAGTCCTGGCGCGGTGCCATTCTTCATCTGCTATATGAAAGCAATTCAAGGTCAGATCCTGCAAATTGTAGGATGATAGCCCTGCTTGACAATGAGACCAAGTTTTATGCCAGTCTTCTGCTGCAAGATCTTAGAGCCTGGGATTAATCCCTATTGTTCAAACAGGGTTCTCTGCTGGTTCCGGCACATCAATGAACCAGTTGTCCCTTTCTAAGATGATCGATAGGGTGATTCTATCAGGCTTTACGCTGCATTGCTGTTTTGTTGATTTCTAGGCAGCATTTGACTGTATCCCTAGGAGTGCCTGGTGGGCCATACTACAAAACTGGGGCATTCCTTCAGTGCTCCTGGGTGCTGCTATGGAACTACATACGGATACCTGGGTCCATATTAAATTAGGTGATGGCTGCTCTCTTTCCAGAAACATTTTCATTGGTTGTGGTGTGAAACAGGGTTACGTGCTTGCGCCTCTACTTTTTAATCTGTTCATTGCAGATTTGCCATCATCTCTTGACGCTGTTAATTCTTATCCCACCCAAGATTGGTGGTTTTAGGCTTAGCCACTTGCTTTATGCTGATGATCTTGCATTGTTCAGTTATACAAAGATGGGCTTTCGATGACTGCTTAACCAACTTGCATCTTGTACTCCTGTGAATCAATTAGAAGTCAACTTGCTCAAAACTAAAGTGGTCTCCTTCGGAAGAAAAACGCAATTGGGACCCAGTTGGCATTACAAGAGTAGTAAACTTGTTTCAGACCAGTCTTATAAATATTTAGGGGTGCATTTTGACTCTAGGGGTAATTTATCAAGCATAAGAAGGAGACTGAACTTAAAGCTGTGGCATTGCAGGTGGCCTTTTCAAAATTATTCAAAGTTCTAAAGGGGCCAAATCTTCTCCCTCTAATTGAAGTTATGAGAGCAAATATTATCCCCTCATTGTCTTATGGTCAGGAAATGTTGTTCGGTAAAGGCTCTTGTTTATTAAATAGGCTGGTTAATAAGATCTATAGGAGAGTTTTCCATGTATTGCATCTCGCTTTCCCCGCACAGGTGCGGTTGGAATTTAGGCTTCTGGATCAGCTGGCAGTCGGTGCTGCCACCTTCCTGAAGCTTTGTCATAAGCTGCATCCGGCCAAGGAAGGTAGCTTGAGGGCAGTTCTGTGGCAAGAAATCAGTGCGTTGAAAACAAAGGGGTCCCATTTTCATTTTTTGGTTGAATGTAAACAGTGATTGGAAGCCAATGACCTCTGGGTAAGAAACCCCCACATTCCTCATTCTAATTGGGTGTTAAAAATATCATACAGTTACACTCATACCACTCGGATCGTTCTCTCCTTGCCAAACGTAAGCATGCCTAGTCGGCAATCAATTCCTTTAAGCCAGGCTCCCCAGATAGCTATTGCCTTTGCTCTTACAGGTTTCATTTGAAAGCGGCCTTCATGGCCTTAAGGATGGGTGACTGTGTTTTTAAAAAAACATTTATCCTTATGGCGGTTAACTCCGGGAGAGGGGGTGATGTGCAGGGGTTGTGATAACGTGGAACAAGTAATCAAATATGTGGTTTGTTTGTGTTCAGCTCAACTTAAGGAATGTCTGTCTTTGCTTTGGAGTAAGTGGAAGGAACTGGGGATTCGCTCTTGTTGACAGACTATTATTAAGTCCCTGGATCCTGCGAATTTATTGCTGAACTTGTTACTGGCCAAATTTATTAAAATCACCCAAACCAAATTTAGGTGAACTGCGGGCAGTGGATTATTATGTTTGGAATTTTCTCCCACTCTTGCCTCGTTAGTTTGTAGTAATTCATCAGGTTTCTGAGCTGGAAAGTTGCACCTTGGGCTGCGATCCTTATTGGTATCTAACTTAATGATCATTTAACACACCAAAGCACTTCAAGGGCTTTGAGCACTAACAACATGTGGGGCTCTTGGCTGTGATGGTCCGGCATTATTTTTATTGATGGTGTGACATATTGATGTGTCATATGATGGTATGTGCCCATAGTGATATGCTAGGATCTATGTCAATTTGTGAAGGTATGGCTAGTTTGTACCAGGGTTGCATGCCTTTTCTTGGTAACATGTTTTATTGCCTGGTACATAACATCAGGGTAGGGTACTAGTGTGGTAATGATTGGGTCTGTGTAATTGGCTAACTATCTTACAATGGGAATCTATTGCTTGTCGACTGCTTGACTATGTTGATCTCATTATGGCACCTGTATGCTGTGGAATTGCCAACTAGTCATGGTATGGTCAGTGTGATAAGTCAACTTCATTCCTGATATTGTAGTTTTCTGTTAGCTTGGTTTGCTGGTGTGTTACACTTGTAAAATTGAGGGACATGCATTGTTTAGTGCTGTTACATGATGTTGGCATTTTGCTGGCACTTTCTGTGGGGGGTCAGTTTACATGATGGTATGTAATTTCTTACTGAATTGTGATGGAAATCTCATCATTTGTATGTTTTGACGCTACTTCTCTATTAATTATTAATAATTATCTATTTTCAGCATCAGCTCTGGCAGGCGATGGTGATGGAGCACAGCTGAGTGGGGAAGCTTCTGGCCACGGGACCTCCAGTCATGATGCCACAGACACAGAGGGACCCAGTGGCCCAGAGGGCGAGGGGAGTGACACGATGGGGACCACATCTGAGTCCTCCTCCAGTGGACACTCCCTAGTGGCGTGGGACCCATCTGGAACCGCTCCTGTACCATCTCTGTCTACCATCCTCAGTTCTATCACCACCCTCCCTGTAGCTCCCCACCCATTTGGCCATGCCTGTTCATCCAAGAGGGTAAGCATCTCCTTTGCTGCAGGCACCTCTGCCCCTGACCGTGTTCCCCCTGCTGCCCTCAGTGAGGAGGCTATTGACCTCCTGAGGTCTATCTCTGTGGGTCAGTCCGCCATTGTGAATGCTATCCAGGCACTAACAAGCCAGATACAACAGAGAAATGCTTTCCTGGAGGGCATTCATGGTGCAATCTCTGGCCTACAGAGATTATTTCAGGCTCTGGCCTCCACACTGACAGCAGCCAGTCACCCCTTGTCTACCGTCCTTGTCCACCTTCCTCTTCCCAGTCCAAATCCCCCCTTCCCCGACCCAGCCAGAGCACACACACCTACTGGCATGCACCCACCTCATTATCCAAGGGAAATACAGAAAACATAAGCACCACAAGACACACCACCGGCACACACAAACAACATCCCCCTGCAGACAAAGCAACAGTCACAACTTGACCTAACACCCCTAGCATCACAGATACAACACCTGGCACACCTGCAGATACCACACTAACTTTCACTGATCCAGCCAGCACACCTGTCCTACCTGCAGACACCACCTCAGCTGACCCTCAGACATCCATCCCAGTAACCACACCTGCAGACACATCAACATGCAGCACATCCACCATAGCTACAGTCACCACCCCAACAGACAGCCACACACCCACCATGGCATTCGCCAGCACCTCCACCCCCCTCAGTCCAAGACACACAAACACCCTCACTCACCCACCCAACAGACACCCACCCCACACAAGCACACCACCCACAAACACGCACCCACGACATCCAAACCTAAACATCAGACGACCACTCCCTCACCCACCACCCCTTCTGATGAATGTCCTCATGTGCCTAAAAACCTTTCCTTAGGAACCTTGACCTTTTCCCTACTCAGCCCTGTGACACCCCCAAAAGATCTGTTTTCCTCCACAAGGCCATGCCTTCCACCTCCAAGGCCTCCCCTACCCCCTTGCCAACATCCATGTCCCTACCTCACCAGGAAGAGGTCCATCCCTCCCAAGAAGGCCCCCCTCTCCCAAATCCAAGGCCAAAACCCACCCCCTCCCCCACTGTAAGAAATGGGGTTTTTGGTTGGCAGTCAGGTTACCCTCTGTCCAAGCAAAAGCCCTCACTCTAGTCAGGGTAAGTCACACACTATCCAAGATTATCCTGTGCCCACCCTCTGGTAGCTTGGCACGAGCAGTCAGGCTTAACTTAGAAGGCAATGTGTAAAGTATTTGTGCAATAAGTCATACAATACCACCATATATCACCACAAAAATACACCACACAGTGTTTAGAAAAATATATAATATTTATCAGGATAATTTGTAGGTCAAAAAGAATAAAGATGCAATGGAAAATTGTAGAACTATCACAGGAAAGTGATATAAAGTGTCTTAAGTCTTTAGAATGCAATACAGTGTCTTTCAAGCACAAAGTACCTGGTTTCTGGTGGAAAATCTCCTCAGAGGGCCACAGGAAAAGGGATGCGTGGAAAAAGGGTGTGTGCGTCGATTTCTCCTCAGCACACAAAGACTTGCGTCGTTCTTTTCCACGCGGGGAAGTCTGGCGTTGTTTTCCGGCGCGCAGACAGTCTCTTTTTGTGGATCGCGGGGATTACCAGATGTCCCGGGTCTGTGCGTGGATTCTCCTGCTTGTTTTCCGGCTGCGCGTCGTTCTGCGGGGCTGCGCGTCGAAGTTTCGATCTCACGGCAGGCGTCGCGTCGATTTCTCCTTGGAAGTCGGGCGGCGTTGTCCTTGCGAGGCCGTGCGTCGAAAGTTTGGTCCCACGGCAGGCGTCGCGTCGATTTCTCCTTGGAAGTCGGGCGGCGTTGTCCTTGCGAGGCCGTGCGTCAAAGTTTCGCACTCACGGTAGGCGTCGCGTCGATTTCTCCTGGAAAGTCGGGCGGCTTTGTCCTTGCGAGGTTGTGCGTCGAAGTCTCGATCGTCCCGAGGGCGTTGCGTCGATCAGCGTCGGTGTGCGGCGTTTTTCTCGCCGCGAAACAAGCTGTGCGTCGAAATATTCGGCGCACGGAGCGTCCAAGTGAAAGGAAGAAGTCTTTTTGGTCCTGAGACTTCAAGGAACAGGAGGCAACCTCTATCCAAGCCCTTGGAGAGCACTTTCACAGCCAGACAAGAGTTCAGCAAGGCAGCAGGGCAACAGCAAGACAGCAGTCCTTTGTAGAAAGCAGACAGGTGAGTCCTTTGAGCAGCCAGGCAGTTCTTCTTGGCAGGATGTAGTTTCTGGTTCCGGTTTCTTCTCCAGCAAGTGTCTGATGAGGTAGGGCAGAGGCCCTGTTTTATACCCAAATGTGCCTTTGAAGTGGGGGAGACTTCAAAGAGTGGCTAAGAAGTGCACCAGGTCCCCTTTCAGTTCAATCCTGTCTGCCAGGGTCCCAGTAGGGGGTGTGGCAGTCCTTTGTGTGAGGGTAGGCCCTCCACCCTCCCAGCCCAGGAAGACCCATTCAAAATGCAGATGTATGCAAGTGAGGCTGAGTACCCTGTGTTTGGGGTGTGTCTGAGTGAATGCACAAGGAGCTGTCAACTAAACCTAGCCAGACGTGGATTGTAAGGCACAGAAGGATTTAAGTGCAAAGAAATGCTCACTTTCTAAAAGTGGCATTTCTAGAATAGTAATATTAAATCCGACTTCACCAGTCAGTAGGATTTTGTATTACCATTCTGGCCATACTAAATATGACCTCCCTGCTCCTTTCATATCAGTAGCTGCCACTTCAACAGTGTATGAGGGCAGCCCCAATGTTAGCCTATGAAGGGAGCAGGTCTCACAGTAGTGCAAAAACGAATTGAGGGTTTTTTACACTACCAGGACATATAACTACACAGGTACATGTCCTGCCTTTTACCTACACAGCACCCTGCTCTAGGGGATACCCAGGGCACACATTAAGGGTGACTTATGTGTAGAAAAAGGGGAGCTCTATGCTTGGCAGGTACTTTTAAATGCCAAGTCGAGGTGGCAGTGAAACTGCCCACACAGGCCTAGCAATGGTAGGCCTGAGACAAGGAAAAGGGGCTACTTAAGTGGGTGGCACAATCCGTGCTGCAGGTCCACTAGTAGCATTTAATCTATAGGCCCTAGGCACCTGGAGTGCACATTACTGGGAACTTATAAGTAGATTAAATAGTTCAATCAGGTATGATCCAAAGTTACCATGTTTACAGAGAGAGAGCATATGCACTTTAGCACTGGTTAGCAGGGGTAAAGTGCGCAGAGTCTAAAAACCAGCAAAAACAGTATCCAAAAAGTGGAGGGAGGCAGGCAAAAAGTTAGGGGTGACTACCCTAAGGCTGTCAGGTCTAACACCCACCAACTCCAATATTCCCTGAAGTGCCTGCCTACCCCTTTGACCCACCTGTGGAGATAACAGGAGTCAAGTTGGGGCTCCATTTAGTTCCTTTGTTACTGCAACTTTGATAATTTTGGACTGCCCAATGGCCTTGGACTTTCATTTAGTTTGTTCAAGCTATGTATTAAAGCCAACTGGTTGTTGTTTTTTTGGTTACATCTTTGTCCTGCATTTCCTTTCCTGAGGTGTTCCTGGCTGGCATTGGCTGTGTGCCAGTATTTTGTTGTGTGTGCTGCTTTGTACTTCATGTCTTTTTTTAGCAGTATGTGAGGTTGTGTGCAGTGCTGTTGTTCCCCGGGTGTAGGGTGTGTGTTGTTGGATAGGCATGTGCATGTAGCTGACAAGTTGGTGTCATGGTAGTGTGTTGTGTTTGTAGTGATATGTGTTTGTTGTAGTGATGTGCATTTTGCTCCTGTATGGTGTATGGCTTGTCCCCTGATGTGGCTATTGTGTACATGTAGTGTGTGTTGTGTAGTTTTTTCTGTGCAGACATTGAGGGGGTCATTCTGACCCCGGCCGGCGGCGGAAGCCGCCGGCCTGGCTGGAACCACCAGAATACCGCTGCGCAGTCATAAGACCGCCGCGGCTATTCTGGGTTTTCCGCTGGGCTGGCGGGCGACCACCAGAAGGCCGCCCGCCAGCCCAGCGGGAAACACCCTTCCATGAGGATGCCGGCTCCGAATGGAGCCGGCGGAGTGGAAGGGTGCGACGGGTGCAGTTGCACCCGTCGCGATTTTCAGTGTCTGCATGGCAGACACTGAAAATCTTGGTGGGGCCCTGTTACGGGGGCCCCTGCAGTGCCCATGCCATTGGCATGGGCACTGCAGGGGCCCCCAGGGGCCCCACGACATCCCATACCGCCATCCTGTGCCTGACGGCCAAAACCACCAGGAACAGGATGGCGGTATGGGGGTCGGAATCCCCATGGCGGCGCAGGAGGATTCCCCAGGGCAGCTGAAAAACGGCGGTGCACCGCCGGTTTTCCGTTTCTGACCGCGGCTGTACCGCCGCGGTCAGAATGCCCAAGGGAGCACCGCCAGCCTGTTGGCGGTGCTTCCGCGGTCGTTGGCCCTGGCGGATTTTACCGCCAGGGTCAGAATGACCCCCTGAGTGTGTTGAGCTGTGCAAGTGTGCTTTGCTTTTGTGTGCATGTCACTATTTCGGTGTTTGTCCCTCAGAGCTAGGTGGTGTCTTGTATGGTGTTTGGAGTACTGTTTGCTTTGTAGTCTTGTCCTTCACCCATATGCGTGCATGTGCATTACATTTGTTATTGGTTTTGGTTGTCCACTAGATATGAATGGTGCCTGTTTGTGTGGGCATGTTTTTGTTGGCCTTGTTCAACGTGAGATGTGTCCCAATACGGCGTTCTTTCAAGTAAGGTTTTGATGCTCCTATCGCTGCTGTGCCTGTGTTTTTTTGACTTGTCACTTTGTGTGTCTTGACTGTTTATGTCTGTGTGTATTGTGCACGGCACAATAAGTTCAATGTGCTGTGTGTGCGTATGATGTGAGTGTCATTTGTTGAGTTGTAAAATGGTGTTGTTATGTGTGTTCCATTGCACATGGAATTACATGTGTGTTGTATGTGTATCCGGCCCCTTGCCAGTGGTGGGTGTGAGTGTGTGACATGTTATTGTATTTGTGCTGTTATTGTGTTGTTACAAGTTTGCATGTTGTATTAAAATCTGAGCACCCTGCCCTGTGCTGTGTTTCCATGCGTAAATGTGTGGTATTGACGTGTGATGTGTGTGTGTGCTAGTTGAAGTGCGCATGATGTTTATGTTTGGGTGACCTTGATACATTATGTGAGTGTGTATGTCAATATGGTGTTATGTGTGAGTGCAGCCCTTCCCAACCCTCTCCCTGTAGAATGTTATGTAACTGTGCAAATGTATACATTTTACAAATATAACAGGTGAGTGTGTGTGTACTTATGGTTGTTGTTTTCCTCGTCGGAGATGATTCTGTTGTCTTTCGGTGAGCAGGAGCAGCGGGATAATGTCTAGATCTGGTTTCATGGCGGCTTCGGACGTGTATGGCTTCCTGGAGATGGGTGTCTTCTTTAATACTGTTCATTTCCACCTTGTGCTCCATGGTGGTTGGACCGTGCGGTCACATTGCCGGTGTGCTACCTTCTAATAGGCCCGATGGAAAGATGGTCTCCACCAGACTGCTTATGCCTCCAGATGACTGCTGCGGTCTGTGCTGGCTGGCGGTGCCGGCAAACCGTTGGCGGTCTTCTGTGTGCTATTAGAAATATATTACGCCTTGGAAAGGGAATTCACACTATTAGAAGAACCACATCACAAAAAACACCATTCTTTCACCATTTACTCATACATTACAATGATCAGTAGTAATAAAGGAATATCAACAAAATTTTTTTTAATAAGTAAGCCCATACAGAATAAAAATAGGTGTAAACACATAAAAGCACAATAATGTAGAAGAGACCCAATGAGCCCCAAAGAGGACCTTATACAACCTATGAACAATACGTAAACATAAGTGGGAGACAATACAAATGACACCCTCCCTAGTCTATCATCGGTCACTGTCCCGTCTATGGTATCCACAGGCTAGTTGACTGATACAACAGATTACCCATCTATTATTTGCCAGTTTAATCGGATCCAGTCTTCTACTTGTGTCGACACGTTCCAGTGGCCTTTCACAATATTTTCACCACCTTTCTCAGGAAGATAATATAATCTCCCAAGACATTACAACATATCTGTGTCCATAATGAACTATAAAACACCTTAATCCAATTGTTGAGGAAAGCTGAGATGAGAACTATGCTCCTTTTTTTACGATATTTGTGCGCTATCAGGGTTTACTAAATAAGATCTTACTTTAAGAAGAGAAGCATGAAACTCTCTATGAATATGAATTTATCACAATTGGATTAAGGTGTTTTATGATAGACTAGGGAGGGTGTCTTTTATATTGTCTCCCACTTATGTTTACGTATTGTTTATAGGTTGTATAAAGGTACTTTTTGGGACCCATCAGTTCTCGTCTACATTATTGTGGTTTTATGTGTTTTCATCTATTTTTATTCTGTATGGGATTAGTTATTAAAAGCATTTTTTTTATATTCCTTTATTTCTACTGATCATTGGGAGTGAATAGTGAATGAATGGTGTTTTTTTGTGTGATGTGGTTCTGATAGTGTGAATTCCCCTTTCAAAGGGTAATATATTTCGAATATCACTGTGCTACGGTGCCCTGTCTCCATGGGCAGCTAGGTTGTGGGGGGTCCTCTCTCTCTCTCTTTTTCAGGATACAGGATAGAGTATACTGTGTGCATCACCTCCAGAATCATAATTTGGCAGGCCGCTCCACCAGCCTGTTGGAGGTCGGATCTCCATTGCCAACATCTCAGTCATGTGATCGACAAAATCGTAATGGGACCCTAGGTGTCTTTTCTGACCTGTTCTATAACGTAACCTTTTATTCTGATAATCCTTGACTTATGAACATCCCAATTTATCTAAGTAGCACAATAATAACATCTGTGCCATTTGACAGTAGAATGACTCAACTGGAATCATTTTGAACAGCCCACTCAACATGTGGCAGAACATGAAGGTCAGCTTCCTCTAATTTGCTGTTAAGTTCTTGAACAATATTGCCTGTATCTTTTGAATATATCTCTGCAGGCACCAACTCCTCATTGACAATCATTCCACTTGCAATAATTGGAAATTCAGGCCGAGATTTATGTTGAAGTGGCGCAGCGCAGTACTGTACCAAAAGTAGCTGTGCCACACCGTTTTAGAAATGCAGAGGTGCGCCATAGTCAGAGGTCTACGCAGACCCCTGTGTTTCCCCCTGCGCTGGCACTGAATTAAGCTGCCTAGCGCCAATGCAAGCATCCCTGCACCATAGTGCAAGGGTGTCTGCGTTGGAGTGATAGATTGTTTATATGCAGGAGCGTGTCCCTTCACGCACATAAACAATCTATAATGGCGATTTGTCACTTCCCTGTGTGCTGCAAAATGCAGCACAAATAGAAGTACCAAGACATCATTTTGAATGATGATTTATGTGGAGGAAGTTGTCCCTTCCTGCAAATAACCAATCATCCATGTCATTTTGCTTCTTCTAAGAAAAAGCAAAAAAGCAAAAAACGAGGAGTAATAAAAGCATTCCTCTTCATTTTGCCATGCTAACCCCACCCCTAGGGTGGTGTTAGTTTTTGGTGCTGCCTCAGGTTTACGAAAATTCGTAAATCTGAGGCAGCATCAAAAGCAATGGGTGTTGCGGTGGAACACCCACTGCAACACTCATTGCATGCCCCTCTGACGCAGAAAACTGTGTTGGAGGGGCCCATAGTTAGAATGAGGTGTACCGCCAAAAAAAAGTGGAGCTACATCGCATTGTAAATATAGAGCAGGGCATAGCACCGGCAGAGTTTCACAAAAAGTCATGCTCCAGTGGAGCTAGGGGCTTTTAAGAATGCCCCTCAGTGTTCACTGAAGCATCAGGAATGTTTTGGCAAGTTAACATCTCCAAGCTCATCTTGTTCAATGTTGATGACCAGAATTTATAAAGTTGTATAGTAGTCAAATTTTTGATGCAGGTAAGGTCAATTGTTCTTCTTGTAGACCCTCGTCTAATTCTCTCTTTTTCTTTGACAGGTAGTTCAAGACAATGGGCAGTACTTGCAAGGTGCACACTGATACCTATAGAACATTGCAAAAAGGCCCACCCCAAGGGAACTTCCACAGGGTGGAAAGAAGGGAAAAACCCAGCAGACAAAGGGGCACCCTCGTCATCCAGACCACAGAAAACTATCGGAAAGAGTGTCTGAGACTATTGGGCAGTACACGAAACTATGAGCAGCTACAGGGAGACCCCACTGAATTCCTGAAGACTAGTATCACCAGTATGGTGGAGCAAGTGCTAGCGCACAACTGGATTTCCCAGAAAGAAGGTGATTTTCTAATCAACAAAAATCCAGTGACTCCTTATTTCTATACCATTCCTAAAATTCATAAACAACTGGAAACACCTCCTGG
Organism: Pleurodeles waltl; assembly: GCF_031143425.1. Lineage (NCBI taxonomy): Eukaryota > Metazoa > Chordata > Amphibia > Caudata > Salamandridae > Pleurodeles > Pleurodeles waltl. The sequence goes on along the minus strand of NC_090440.1, from coordinate 755,406,255 downwards.
TAGACCTATTGTATCTGGAATAACCTTTATCCCTTTTTTCGGATGCCTTCCTTAGACCCATAGTCCAAAACAGGGACACATACCTTAAAGACACGAAAGATGCACAGTCTCTTTTAAAAGATAGAGCTTTCGATCCTACAAATGAAACCCTGTTAAGTTTGGATGTGTAAAGCCTGTACACCAGTCTCCCTCACGCTGACACTTTGCGCATAATTGAGGAGGTAATTTTTAATATAGTTTGAGAGTACTATACACCACGTAATGTGGTTATGGAATGCTGTTTCTGGGGGTTAACAAAAAACCTTTTTGAGTTTGAAGGCAGTCTGTAACTGCAAAAACATGGGACAAGCATGGGAAGCACCTTTGCTCCAAGTCTAGCCAGTCTCTACTTCTGCCATCTTGAGAAAAAGACAATTCTAAAAAACACTAACCCATATAGGGATAACAGTGCACTATGGAAAAGACGCATTGATGACATATTGGTCATCTGGAAAGGAGAAGAGACACAAGTGGTGCAGTTTTTAGAGTAGCTCAATAGACAGGACCAGTTCCTGAGATTCAATCTTACGAAAAGCAAGGAACAATTGTTTTTTCTGGACCTTAACATCATAGCAACCAGTGGGGCCCTAAAAACAACCACCCATGAAAAACTGACAGCTAGGAACTGTCTGTTACTTTTTGATAGTGCCCACCCCTGCCATTTGAGGGATACCATCCTGTTTGGTCAGTTCCTCAGACTAAGGAGCAATTGTTCCGAGGTGTCTGACTACAAACAACAAGCCCAAAATCTTGCATCCAAATTGAAGGCGTGGAAATACCTCCCCAAAATCATTAATCGAGCAATGAAACGAGCATGCAACAATAACAGAGAGGCTCTCCTGGACACTCCTCCTCAAAAGGGGAAAGAAGAAAGACCTATTTGTATCACAACATTCAATGTAGCCTCTAATCAAGTGAGCAAGATTATAAACAAACGTTGGCACATTTTTAATAGCGGACATTTGAGGTTTTCCAAACCAATGTTTTCCCACAAACATAGCAAAACTATAAGAGACATGCTAGTACATACCCACCCACGCCTGTCCAAGAAAAAACTGGATGGCACCAACCTCCTACCACCACCAACAGGACATTACCCATGTGGGAACTGCAGCATGTGACATTTAACAAACGCGACCAAAAGGGCCTTCTTTAATGACAGTACTACATGGAAATCAAGGATTTCACCAACTGCAACACCCAGCGAGTAGCCTATATGATTACATGCACATGCAATTTACATTACATAGGACTGACCACCCGCACAGTAAAAACTTGCATCTGTGAACATTGGAGTAATTTGAGATGTGGCTGTGCCACCACAAAAATGTCCACTCATTACATTGACAATGCACACACAGTGGAGGATTACCGATGGGTTATCCTTGAACATCACAAAGAGATTAAGAGCGAATCCTTCCTGTTCGAAAGAGAACAACTTTGGGTTTTTAAGTTATGCACACACCAATGTGGTCTCAATGAGAATATTCCCTGGGGCCAGGTAATACAACACTAACACCTTGTTACCCCGATTAGCGTGATGCTATAATAACCAGCAGGCCACCACTCCCTTTGACAAGACTATCAATATATGCGACCATCCTTTTTTATACCAATGACTAGTCTTAAACCAGCAGTCATATTAACCCAACTCCCCTGAGAAAGTAGAGCCCCTTTTTCACCATTTCTTTCCCCTATTTTTGGATTTTTGCACTAAAACAGGCACTTTTGAAGGACACCTAAACAAGGGGCCCTAGCTGCCATACCTCAGCACTTTAGAGCCCCCATTATGGAAGATTAGCTTTCTAGTGCCACACGCGTCCACAAGTTGAGATGCGTCAGCTGCAGTCAGCTTAAAAACCGGACTCCCAAGGGAACCACGGTGTTTCAGACCCCGGGGAGGTGAGCATTAGGCAGAAAGAGGGAGTGTTGCTTTGATGAAGTAGGTGCGCTTACCTCTTTTTACAACGCGCAGCTGAAGTGGCCATTTGGTGAGTCTAATACCCTGCATATATTTTCATTGTGTGACTACAAGCACACCCCCCTCCCGGATGATCTAGGATACGAAAGCGTAGACACTAAAAAGTAGGTCACACATGCACCACATGTGCTTCTTAGAGGTGCCTCACGTGTTGAATTGTGTTTACATGTTTTTCTAAGTGTAGTATGTCCTGTATTTGTCTATTTTATGTGATTCACAAGTGCCTTTTCCCACAGGTGGGGTGGGGGTTGTAGTGGCTCCACACCCATAAGTAATACAAGTAACAACCTTTATTCTTTTGTTTTCCACAGGTATTCCAGAAGGTTATCGTTGCAATTTGGTATTACTTTACTTTAGTTAGATGTACCACACCATGCCACAGAGCATTTAATGTTAGTGCTTTCACCAGTTTTAGTTAATCAAGGAGTGACACTAGGGAGTCCACCTTGGTCTTGAAGAGGAGTCTAGAGATAGACTCCAAAACATATAGACCGATTAGGAGATAGGGTACATAATATACCCCATCTCCAACACCCCTTTTTCAACCATACCTCCCCTGTGAGATATATTAAATTAGTAATACCATCAAGAGGCAGGTATTTTTAACTCACCTAAGACCCCACCACGCCTATCACTCTCAGTATTCACACTGATGAAACTACAACAGTGCTCCCACAAATTCAGTCGATCGTAGCACGCCCCGTTCCACAGCAGAACAGGAGAAAACCCAATGATGGAGCATACCACCAAGGGTAACCCTGGTGGGTGAGGGTTTTTCACACAAAAAAAAACTTTTTCCCACCCTGTGGAAGTTCCTTTGGGCTGGGCCTTTTTGTAATGGTAGACAGGCTATAAGGAGGACAGACTCAGCCCTAAAAAACCTCCTTCTCCCTCTTTGTTAGTATAGTTTAGATAATTGTAGAACAGTTTGAATGACCTCTGCAAAGTTTTACATGAATGAAATCTTGACCATTCGCAATTGTGACACATAGTCCACAACAACAGCAGTTTTCAATAAGGACACCTTTTCGAATTGAAATTCTACAGGCGAAAGGTTTTTTTTCGAGCTCTTGCAGGAGTCTGTCCTTCACTGGTTTAGTTGCAGCATCGCCATCAAATAATGTGTTTGTTGGAAGAAGATCATGCAACAGAATGTCTCTGAAAAATTCACCCTTTTCTTTTGCTACATCCTTCTTTCTATATGCTTGTGAAAGTTGTTTTTTGTAACCTGTTTTGTAGTGGCTGGTTGGACGAAACTCTTACTATGGAAATTAAAGCATGGAAGCTGTTTATGCCCAACAGCTTTTTCTCTTTCAATACAAATCTCTCCTGCTTCAGTTCTGCATATAGTTTCGATCTATGTTCCAGACATATAGTATACCTGTCTCTATCTCATTATCCTCATATTGTTTGGTCACAAAGTTGTGCAGTTGCACAGGCTCAGTAATTTCAAAGGGGCTTCCTTGCTGCTGCATGAAATGTCAGCATGTCTATTAAAATATTCCCCTCTCTTTCCTGCAAGTTTATGGTGAGGAACAGTTTCACTATGGCCCATTCATTTTGAATTTGGCATCTCTCTGAAAACATTGCAAATTGAAAGGACTTCATAGTTAAGTAGCTGCCATTTTGCAACATATTCACTTTTACATGTCTGATCAACAATACCCTTGAAGCTTTTCTGTGATCTCTGGATTGTCTGTTCTGGTTTCATATCTGGAGCCACAGCATTGAAACTTCCCACTCTGTCATTCACCCCAAATTGTCTTTGGATTAATTTTCTGTAGATTAATGGTTTTTCCACCTCCAGCTTCTTCACTCTTTCCAAATACCAGGACCCATATCTCAAATAGTTTATGCAACTGAGTTCACAAAACACAGTAATTAGTGACGCCACAGTGTTCATGTGCAGCTTCCAATCACCTTCCTGAACAACATGTACCAAGTTTTTCACTAGAGCTAGCATGTGTAAAACATTTCCCCAGTACTTGCAAAGTTCTGTTTTTTCCTTTACATTCTATTTCAAACTTGGTTTTCAGGTATTCTGATTTTGAAATGAGAGTATTGAACATTGCCTGGATTTGCATTATATCTTTTGAATACAGTGCACCTTGTGCCTTGTTCAATTCTGAGATAAGATATGTAAAACCTGATTGGTCATTTGTGTTCCAGAAAGCATTCCAACGCAATGTTTCTATGGCTTCGGATATGATGAGCATAACTCGTAACCAATAAACATAATGAGTTCGACTCAATACTGACTGGACAGTTTTTCTTCCAAAGATAAGAGCATCATCTATGCCACATCCACTGAGATAACTTCCTGCACACTGCAACACAACATTTGTCATGTGGAAAATGCCCATCATTGGATATAGATAATCAAATTCCACTGAATTGCTCATAAAAATGTCAGCTACAATATGGAAAACACCTTCATCACATAAAATTGGCAGGATAGGTTGGTCTTCAAGCTGTGCAGGCACATTTTGGAATTTGTTTAGAGCTGTGTAAACTGTTGCATTTGTGACTGGAGATGGTATTAATGGTAAAAACCCAACTTTCTTCAGTGGGACAGTATTCTGAGAGATCAGAGCATGAATTCCAGCCCACGGAGGAACAGGCTTTTCTTCATCCTTCATTCCTTACTGAATAAGCAATATGACACGTTCAGTTAAGTCAGTTTTCCCGACGTCAGCATTAGGTAGAAGAAGATCCATGTCCTCAGCCACTTTGAAACTTTTTGGAAGACTGGGACATGTTAATGGTTTGCAGTGATTGTGGACATGTTGGCAAGGCAGTTGGGATATAAGTTTGCAGCTTCACTTGTTTATGCCTACAGCTGACACAGCTTGTTTTCCAGCATCTAGTTCATTGGTATAGTCTTGAAAAAGCACCAGAGCAGTATCATGTGTGCTGGATGTTCCAGACAAAGAAGAACAGTCTTGAAAATCAAAATTATCAAGACCAGCAATTGTAAATCCTTTCCTGGTAAAATGACTTGGAAGTGGTGTGCTGTCAGATTCACAAGAATTTACAACATGAGCTGATAACAAGTTCCTGCTCCATACTATGTCATAATAACTTGTTGACACACCAATGCTATTCATTGAAGTGATTAGCTCTCTACTTTTGCACTTGTCATAGATAGCATGGGCAGTCGTCATGTGTAGAAGACTTTTCTGTTTGCCGGGATGTAATTCATAAAACATTATTTGGAAAAGACAAACATTTGCACAGCATAAGCCTGTTGGTTAATGGGATTGTCTTCCTCTTCTTTTCTTATACCTTCAAAGCCATCATCATTGTTGTCGGCTTCTGTTCCAAACTCAAGAGCTTTAGGCCCATATTTATACTTTTTTAGTGCTGCATTTGTGCCACTTTTTGATGAAAAAGCGGTGCAAAATTACAAAATACAATGGTATTTTGTAATTTTGCACCGCTTTTGCGTCACAAAATGGCACAAATGCGGCGCTAAAAACAGGATAAACATGGGCCTTAGTTTGCAACAGTTTTGCTTTTCTGATATTAAACCATGATACAAAAATTTTTAAGACAATATCAGGCATTCTTGTTGACTCCCAGGTTTTGCAGAGCTCTTGGGCATCACAAAATTTGTCATTAAGTCCAAAATTGAAATCTTTCAGGATGTTTCTTAAAATGGTTCCAGCTAATTTTACTGCATCCTGTGATCTTATTTCTGCTTCAAGAAATCCAGGAGTCAACTCAGCTGAGAACACCATAAGTGGCTCATTCTTTTTGTTAGACTGACAAAAAAACTAATTCTGTCTTTGTACATTCTCACCAGAAAAATCTTCATTTCATTATAACAGATCAATACAGTTTCATCAATATTGACCATTATTCCTCTGATCTTACTGAGTCTGAACCCATAGTCAGCACTCAAGAGTGACTTTAAAACTTCATCTGCTTTTTCAAAGAGTACAAACTTAACTGAAGGATGGCAGTTACCTTGCTTCTGAGAGCTCATTGTACATTTATTTCGAATGTATACACGCTTGCAGTTCAGGTGGGCATACAAATCTGCTGGAAATGCATTCACCTCACTGGTTAGATCAGCTACTCAGCTGAAACCTTCATCTTGGAAGAAACTAGCTGCAGATAAAAACACGTTCACCCTTTGAGGCTCACATACTCTGTGCTTTCTTCTTTCCTTAGTCCCTTTGGCCCTTGTTCTGGTTAAACCACAGATAACACATTGAAGATCCTATGCTTTCTGATAAGTTGTTTTAGGTGAACAAGGGGTAGCCATCGATCTTCTAAGTGGATATGCATTGGGTTTTGTTGTCATTGCTTTCTCAGAAGACTGGGATTCTTGCTGGGATTCACTGGTTTCTGCTATTTTTTGACACATTTTTTCCAAGCTTTTTTCCATTGTGTACGACCCGAAACACTTGTTGTTACCATGATAAAATATTTGTTCCTGTTCACCCATCAGTTACAATCTTTTGTGAACTTTGTCTTGCCATATTTCTGCAGCATCCTGAACTCTCTTCTGTCCAGCCACAGTTGATGTTAGCTTTTCGTTCAGATTAGTTTGGCATAGGACACATTTTCTTTGCTGAAGGAGTCCACAGATTTTGAAGTTAGCAACACTCTGTCAGGTGGTAAAGAACCTCAGCTACCACCTGCTTCACTCAGGTTTACGAATTTGAATCAACAGAAAGCCTGAAACAAAAACAATATTAAAATAAATTAGCACTATGATGGCTAAAACACATCATTATAGAGACGCCATTTGGGAAAATGGCAGAAGGGCTGCTCTGAGGAAATATTTTCTGTCTCTATAAGACAACTTGACCCCCCAAACCTATGTTTTGACACCAAAATGAAGTATATAGGCCTCATGGTTCCTGAAATAGTACATCATCACTGCAAAACATCCACCATTTTGAAAAATGTGGTCCTGAAAAATCAGCCCAAATAAGCAATGCATACCCAAGCTAAATTACTTCTCTAGTAACTAACAAAAACATAAATAAAAAACTAAAGTCTCTGGAGAACAATATGTTACGGAAGTATATCAAGGGGCCAGGACTAGTAGATATGGCTTCTGTTGCTGTGGTTACTTGTTCTCATACGAGGCTGGATGATGAAACATTGGCTGCAGTGAAAACTTCGGCTGATGGTAAACCCTTAAAAAAAGCACATCCTGCAAAATATTCCTACCTTTTAAGTGCCCAAAACATTGCCTTTATAACAATTCCAGGGGTGGATGACTGCATGATCCCCAACCAAGACCACAGATTAGATCTTATCAAAGCAGCACATGAAGGGGTTGCTTCTGCCAATGCTGGTGTGGCTGCTACCATCTCCCTATTGCAAAAATGCTAATGGTGGCGAGGTTTAAACAAGCATACCAAGCAGTATGTATGTCCTTAGTTCTGACATTTGCCAAAAAGTAAGGGATACGGCATGAAAAGCCCACTGCAGGCACCCCTCTTGGTTCTCGACAAACCATTATAATGTGTGTACCTCGGCAATTGCAGTCCATTACAAAAAGATGGCGCATACAAACATATTCTTGTTGCTGTTGATTCATGCTCCATATTTCTATGGGTGGGGTCACAACGATTGACTGACGTTCATACTGTTATTAAAGATTAGCCAGTCTTCTACTTGACATATGCAGTTGCAGCATTCTACTCAGACCATGACCTACCTTTGCCTGCATGGCATTCAGGGACACTCCGGCAACGATGGGTGTTGAGTTGCATTTCTCGTTTCCCTATCATTCTGAGGAAAACACAATTGTGGAACAGAAAAAGTGAGACGTAAAGCAATCCCCAGTAGCAAGAGTTAGATGGCTTCATCACCTGTATAGAGTCCAGAAAGCACTAAGTAACCGCTCAGAAGGTCTTTGGGAGGACACACCCCTATGAAGTCCTGTTCGGGATACCTATGTATGTCCCAGCTCTTGATGGTCCTGGGTTGGTGGAGACATAAACACCATTTGACATAAATGTGCATGTCACTGTCTTGTAGGAATGACAACAGTTCTGTGATGAAAGTTCATCTGCACATGCCACCACCCTGGGAGTGAGGGATTTGCCATTGTCCACAGGCTGGATTCCTAAAGTTGGGGATCCAGTTTGTGAAATGATACATGTGAAGAAGGACTCTGACCCATCCTACAGAGCACCAGTTCCAGTTGCCTTGTTTTAAAGAATTATTTCAATTGACAATGTCAGATTGCATCACTTGGCCAATCCTGCACAGTAGACCACAAGAACTCCTGGGTATTTCTCATACCCCTCTCCCTACCATTCAGGACGTACCTCTACAAACACTCAACAATGCTGAAATTATTTCCAGGAGTTTGAAGACGGTGGAGAATGAACTTTTGTCGATTCCTGTCACCACATCATTGACAAGAAATGTCCAGAATTTAAAATTGCACTCTTAAAATGGAACACAAATATATGGAATCATTCATTACAAACCACCAATTGATACATCTATCAGTTCCCTTTCACCTGCAGCGGCTCCAGTTTTAGCACAGACTGCTTCTGGTGACTCTGCCGGCATTGACGACTTTTCCTCAAATTCATCAGGATGATCTACGTTACCTGTATCAAAAGCATTTTGTTTTTCCATGATATTATCTGTAGATACTTTTGACATTGCTTGCCTTTCTTTTTTTGATTGATTTTGTCATAATTTGAGGTCTTAAAACCTTACCTATCCTCACGTAAGGTCTGAAGAGACTTGCCCCTTGTGAACTTTTGAGCTGTTCCTGTTCTTGATGGGATTGTTTGGGATAAAGGACCATTTGATATTTTTGGCCCTACAGAAATGATTCAAATTCCTTATGTCTTTAAATTATCAATGAATACTATCATTACACCCTCACCAACCAAATTTGATAATTGGCAAAAGAGTTTAAATGTCACTGAAGAACAAATCAAAGGTTGGGTTCAGAACAGTACCTTTAATTCATCACTGTCAGGTCCCAAAGGGTGGTTATTGTGGCCAATGGACACAAATGGTTGTCATGCATGTTTTGTTAACTCCACATAGGGTTTTAGAGCAAGCACACTGGACCCTTCTTACGTCATCACTCAATACTCTGGTAATGTGACAACATACAGCGTGCACAAAATTTGTCAACAATTGTTAAAATTCTCCACATTACCAGCTGTAAGGGAGCACCTTAGCCTCTTTTCTGAAGATGGAGACTGACAAGATTTTATATGAGGTCCCAAAAAACTACGGTCAAAACGTTTCTTAAATGCATTGTATAATGAAATAGGGAAGCTTTCACAAATGGAAGCTGCTTAATGGTGAAGGCAAATGAATAAGGAAAATTTGGAGAAAGCTTTAACCGTTGTTAAATCCTGCTATTGCTGTTTTTGATTTGCAATGGCTGCAATGGCTGCCCCATCTCAACAATGAGACATGATGGATCTCCCACCAGCCAACCTGTGACGTGAACGCATGATGCAGTACTTTGATACATCACTCTTAGAAGAGCTAGACAGGAACTTCAACCTGTTCTCAATTGTGTGCATCCCGTCTTTTGCTGCTTTGTGGTGCCCTTTGGATATCGCACTAGAGGTGAGTCTTGCCTTACAACATGTACCATTTATGGATGTAAATCTGATGACGTTCTCGATGAGGGTTCATTGCTGGAACTGTCCAACGAGAGTTCAGTTGTTGCAGGATGTCTTCTGTGAGCAGCCCTTTGTGGATTTTTTGGCTTTTGGTGCTTCAACATCTGGCACTGTGTGGAAAGCTGCTTCCTAAACCAGACCGGTGGCTGAGGCAGTGCTCCTTGCACCTTTTATCTGATGAGATAGTGGAGTTATCACCTGCTGAAGTGGGATCCATCTTGGATTCCCTTTCCATCAATAAGCTTGGAGACCTCCTGCAAGATCATGATTACTGTTACTTTGGCATTTGGATATTTTTTCTAAAATTCTTAAATTGTCCTGTTTGAATTTGGCCACACATCGAAGCCTGGTCTGCTTGTCAACTTGGACATTTTTATCTCTCTTATGTACATTTTTAGCCTGTTTTTAAGTAGCTACTCTTAGTGTAGTTTATTTTAGGTTCCGGACCTTGCAATCTTGTACCGTCAATGGTAGGGTGTTGTGTGTTCCTTTTTAGCACCTGGCTTGGGTACCCATATTTTAGCTCTTAGGCCCATAGTCTGTGCCTTTAGGAAGCAAACACATTTTATTCAGTTTTATTAATTTTATTATATTTTAGCACAGTTTGCTTTTAGCTTGTTGTTTTATATTTTAGCAGCTGCTTTCTTTGAAAACAGACTTGTTCTTGTTCTACATTTCTCTGTCCTATGCACACATTTCACTCTGTGTCCTATTCAGGGCTGTCACATTTATGCCCAGTAGTTTACTTGGTATTGCTGATCCAAAAGTTAGAAACTCAACCTTCTCAAAATAGACATATCATCACATCAGGCCTCTTATCAGTATACAATACATTTTGTTATATAAATACCACACATGCAGAAGAAGGGTAGAGGGGACATTCCAGCCAGCCATCTTGCGCTGTGTGCTACTTCATCAACAGGTTTGCTGACCTTGGTCTTTTCTTTCCAGCCAACTGGGAGGACTGTCAGCAGATCAACATGCAGACCCTGTCCTTTTTCCAGGTATGGGGTCTGGGGCTCCTTCCATAGACTAGTACGCGCAGAAGGGCTAACAATGCTATGCTCTCATGTTAGATGCTAGAGTATAAGTAGGAATTCTTAGATTCATAATTATGTCAGGACTGTTTATATGTTTTACTGTAATGGTCACAATCATCACTGTATTGTTTCATCTTCCTAACAATCTTAGTTCATCCCCTCTATCGTTTTATCATAGAATGCAGTTGCTTCAATAAATTCAGTGAAACTTATGCTGCCTTTCTGTGTCTCCCTTCACATGTGTGATACTTGTGTAAATGAGAGAAAGGGGTAAGATCTGTTCCACAAAGACTTCCTTGAGGAGTCAGAATGTGATGTTTCTAGGTTGCCACAAATCACCTTTACTTTCTAGGTTTGAGTGAGGCTAGCTGAGAAGGTCAGGCTGACAGCTTCCAGTTGGTGCGGGACTGACTGTGTTAGTGGCAGGTAACTCTGTGTGTCCCAGCACGGCCAGGGATTTGTAGTGGCAAAACTATACTAACTATATCTGTCCTATTACTTCCACAAAGAGTGCCACAGTAGGAGATTATGTTGTGATGTATGTAAAATCACCAAATGACACCCACTTACAGTGCCTAAAGAATGGTAAAGAGTGGTAAAGAGTAAGGTAGACTAACACTTGCCACAGGCCTCTGACAAAGCAACATATACCTTTAAAGACTGCAGGTCAATAGCTACATCATGTAGTCAACTCAACATACTCAATCTTACTAATCTTACTAACTATTAATTAGGAAATGATGACAAAGCTGAGGAAGTAGAAACACATTTAATACTGTAAAATCCATCTAAACAACCTACCCCTACCTACCCTACACTAACTAACCTTAATGATACCTTACACTATCTTAACTTATCTTAAACTAACTACACCTACCTAGCCTACACTAACTAACCTTAACACTAGCCTAAATTATCTTAACTTATCCTAATCTATCTTGAGCACTATATATAAATGACAAGTTAAACCTTAACACCCCACCCACTTAATACACTTATATTGATACAAACAATGACTATACCTAAACATGCACTAACTAAACATGTAAAGCTCAACAAATATATATTTCTTGGTATTTTTGTTTTTTATTTCTTCTTTTTTCAATAAAATAGTAATCATCAACCCTTTACCCACTAAAAAAACTAAAAAAAAAACCTAAAAACAACTACGAAATAAACTAGCTAAAAAAACACTATACTTATATTAAACCCTAACTACTACTATGCCTAAGAACTATAAAATGGAAACAACATAATAAAAAAATGGAAGGGTAATGTCTTGAGGGAAAGTCTATAGAAGTGCAGAAACCTGCACCATGGCTTCCTGAATGTGCAGCCTATGTACACACAGGCTGGCCTACTTCTGCTGGAGTCCACCCATCATCTTGTGTATTTCCCTTGATTCCCTGGGGATAAAGTATTAAAATATAGATCCCTGTGTCTTCTCCTGGCCTGTGCGGATGGTGGCTGGGAGGCTGCAGGTGTTCCTGGTATGGCCTGTGGTTGGGGTGGCTGCTGTTGTTGTTGGACACTGGTTATAGGTTTGGAAACCCCGGATGCTGCTTTTCCTGATTGGCTGTGGTACTTACTGGGACCCCAAAGCCTTGGCCCTCTCATAAAGTTCCTCAAAGCCTTTGAGATGGGCCTGATGTGGCAGTAGCAATCCTTTCACAACTCAAAAGCTTTCGCTTCGTCAGCTGTCATGTTATCTATGGAGGTAGTGTTAAAAAAACTTAGCTCAAGCTGTACATGCTCATGGTGTGTGCCAAATTAGGCTGACATTGTTATATAACCATATGTGGCTGTCGAGACCAACTCCAAAATTTGGGATAGAAATATGGACACTCCATCTTCAATACAAAGACATCTCCTGCAAAGCAAACTGAGTCACAGTATGATAACACCCAGATCATTCAGAACAATGAGTCACACTCTTGATCATGTGTTTATTTGAAATTGAACACATGGTCCACAAATTAAAACTTTGGGTGTTGGTATTGTATCATGCAAGTGGGTTGAAAATTGCTCATCAACATAGTGGAAGTTGATAAGGTAATACAGTCCAGGTAGAGTGCCTCTGAAATGCATAACTCATCTGGAGTCACACAAGGAAACACACATTGCTGACTTCACTTACTTAGTGTTAGGTAGCTAAAACATGGATGGGGGTTGTTATTTATTTATCTCATGCAAAACATTACTGGGGTACATTTCACCAAGTTAGCTTCAAGAAAACACTCTGGAATCTGACATATAGCCTCTGGTATACACGTGTAGCAAAACCATGTTGATCTTTACTTAAACATATTTCTGTATACTGACTGTCCCAGGGCTGCATTGGTCTGTGCACTTTGCAAATAAGACGATGCACCTCAGTAGTGTGTGTATGCATGCTGGAGTACTGACATGTACAATAACCTTGTTGTATGTAATGCAGGAACACTTGCACCATGATGCAGGTTTACTTCAACCTAGCCCACCAGTATGTGTATTCCTGCATAAGAACTTTTACATAGTGCAGCTACATTACTAAATTGTATGAATGCCTCCCACATATGGAACATAAGGGATATACAGAGCAAGTGTTTCAATTTCATTTTAATGCCAATCAATCTGCAGACTAGTGCATTTGTCCAGCTAGCCACACCATGCCAATTAGACTGAATCCATGCATTGAGACCTACTGGCACATCATAGATTTTATAGCAATTGCAATAGCAAAATGTGCTTTAAAAAAAGACACATTGCGCAAAGATCTGAAGGCTAGCATCCAGTTAAGACATGCAAAGGAAAATGCCCAGAACCGTGTTGTGTACATCCTCACTCACAATGTGTGTCAGTCATTCCGGTACTAATTTAGACAACAACATGGTTGCCTAGAGTAGCATGCCTACAATCCGACAGCCTCCAGGGCATCAGTGTAAATGTTCCCCTGTCACAACATTTCACATATTAATGACATGTCCTACTTTGTGGGAGGCTCTAGTACTCCTCAGCTGGATTACAACAGCCGTACCTGGGGTTAGGTTAAGTAATTGAAGTTTTTCAAGTTTGTAGGATAATATACCCATACCCTTACAGAAGCACATGTTGCCATGTTTTTCTTTTCTGTCATGGGTCAAATCTATGATTTAGGAAAATAGTGCCTTCTCACTAGAACATTCACAGCATCTATCATAATCAAAATGTTTAGATTCTGATGGCTACCCTGCTGACACTATCTTACATGATTTTACAATTTAGTGTTTGATTTGACACACAGCTATTAGGACAGGTATGTGTCTACAAAAATTTTCAGTGTTCCACACCAGGTACCTTTAGCCACACCTATGGTCACTCACACAGGAATTATGTTGCACAAGAGGTCAAACGAATGCAGCATGTACGAGCATAGTATGCTGCATGATGAAAGAATATATGCAGCATTTAAATACACATTTTGTTTTACTCTGATTTTGTGATACCTTTCTGTTCACATTTGGTACCAGTATCTGTGTTACAATTGCACAACATCAACATCCGTGTCATAGACAAATTTGGACATATGCAACATAACCTGCCCAGACAAGCTTATCAATGGTCATTTAACTTTGCTGCTACACCACATAGGTTTAGAAAAATATACAATATTTATCTAGTTCAATTAAGGTAAAAACTATCACGATTCAATAAGCACAAGTTGAAATATCACTTTTGCAATGTTAAGATGAGTCTTAAGTCTTAAAAATCAACAGTAGTCTCTTCTGTGCACAGAGTACCAGGCACGATTGAGGGAAAAATCCTGGGCGTGCAGGAAGAAGTCACAGGTGTTGCGTTGATCCAGAAGGCGCTGAATCAAATTTTCTGTTACACGCCAGGCGCTACTTCAATTCTTCACTCAGAATGTCGGACTGCATCATTCTGGCTCGGCTGTGACTCGATCTGGTATGGATGTATGTTGAATTTCTGGTCCCAACGCAGGTGCTGCCTCGATCTTCGCTTGGGAAGTCGGGCTGCGTCATTCAAGTGTGGCTGTGCAGCGATTTTCTCGTCGCTAGGGCAGGCTGTGTGTCGGTTCCGGCAGGCTGTGCGTTGATTTTCAGCACACAAGGAGTTTCCTTGAAGAGATTAAGGCACTCATTACAAACCTGATGGTAAAAACCGCCAACCGATGTGCTGACAGCCACCAACATACCGTGACTGCGGCGGTATTCTGCTGCGGGTATTATGACCCACACATAGAATTCCGCCACAATACAGAAATCCACACAAGTCCGCCAGACCAAAGGTCAGTGATAAACTGGCAATAGCAAAACTCACACCGTTACGCCAACAGGAATAGGCCCACAGTATCACGACCCACGAATCACCGCGGCAGTCTCTCAACCGCGGTAAACCATTGGCGGTACATACCGCTGCGCTCAAAATACACACACACTTACAAAACTACACCACATTGGACAATTCAAAATACGCACACCTGACACAAATACACACACCACACCCACACACCCAATCCAATATAAAGCACACACCAACAATACCCACAACCCCTTACAGCAAAAAAAAGGATAGGAAGCAGAGAGAGACAAGCAAGGAGCACCCATACACCATTCACGCACATCACAGTATGCACCACAACACATCACCCCACACATCACCCCACACATCCTCACAAATCCTCACACATATCACTCAAAACACATCCATGGCACCCCAAAGACACCCCAGGTTTTCAGAGGAGGAGCTAAGGGTCATGGTGGAGGAAATCATCCGGGTAGAGCCACAGCTATTCGGATCACAGGTGCAGCAGACCTCCATTGCAAGGAAGACGGAGCTATGGCAGAGAATCGTGGACAGGGTCAAGGCCATGGGACAGCACCCCAGAACTAGGGATGACATCAGGAAGAGGTGGAACGACCTATGGGGGAAGGCGCGTTCAGTGGTTGCAAGACACCAGATTGCTGTATAGAGGACTGGCGGTGGACCCTGCCTCCTCCCCCACAACTAAAAACATGGGATGAGGAAGTCTTAGCAATAATGCATCCTGAGGGCCTCGCAGGAGTAGCAGGAGGACTGGACTCTGGTAAGTCTAATCTTTACTACTACATCCCCCACCCTAGGTGCATGCCATTACATACCCCAACCCTTACCCTCACTCCCATCACTCCATCAACTCACATATACCCCACCATCACAACCCACCCATCCTAATACCAAGCCCTGCATGCAACACCAATGCATGGACACCACTCAAAGACCTGCATGGACACCCATCACCAAAGCATGCTCAGTAGAGAGACTCAGCCAGCCCACAAATTCACCATGCACATAAGGCCAAGCTAACAGGGAAAGCACAATCATACAGGGAAACACACCCATGTACAAGACATCACCGGAGAAGAGGTGGCAGCTACATCCAGTCGCCCCCCTGAAGAGGCCCACAGTGGCGACAGCAGCTCTGCACGCCTGGATCAGGATGACCAACCTGGCCCATCAAGGGCTTCTGGACAGTCGGTTCCACTGCCACAGTCCCAACCCTCCAAAGAGCCGCCCCCTCAGCAAACACCAGCACAGTACCCACCCTGCAGGCCCATGCCACTGTCCCCAGGACACGTCAATCAGCAGTGGGTCCACCACTACAGGGACCCCAGGCAACCCCACAAACACAGGACGATCAGGGACCTGGGTCAGTGGCAGTGGGCACATGGTTCAGGGGACAGAAGCACAGGACAACAGGGAAGCTGGGAGGAATGCTGTGTGACAGGGGGAGGACAGGCCCAGGGAACCCACTCTCCATGAGGCACTCTCCAACATCCTGGGAGCATACCACCATTCCCAGCAGACCATGGGCCAGGTACTGGCCAAGTTGCAGGAGACCCAGCGGCTGCAGGAGGGACAGTACCTGGGGATCAGGGAGGACCTAACAAAAATCTACACCATCCTGGTCACCATTGCAGGGGTGCTGGCTGACATGGGCAAGACCATGAGGGAGGCAGTGGCACAACAAAGGGCGCCTGACACTAGCCAAACTGAGGAACAGCCTTCCACCTCCGCCGGCACTAGTGTACAGGAGGCACCGCCACAACAACAGGCCACCAGCACCCCACCCCCTGCAGAAGGAGAACCACCCCACAAACAGTCCCTGCGATCCAGGCAGAAGACAGAGAACATTGCCAAGACCCCCGCCACATAATAAGACTCGCCTGATAGTCACCCTTCTGTCCCACTCTGTTACCCAGTCCACCTTGAACTGCCATTGCTCCCCTTCCGATGCCCCCTTGGACAATGCACCTGTGATACCAAGAGATTGGACTCTACCCTGGACATACCTCCACCATCACCCCAGCACCTTGCACATACCCCTATACTTATTGGCACATAAATAAACACCCTTGAAACAAATACCATACTGGAGTCAGTGTAATGAATCTCAAATGTATTAGTACAACATTCTAAGAGCATTGCAACGTATTTGTACCGTGAAAAATACTGCAGGATGACCTTTGGTAGGCAGCAGTAAATATAGCAGGAGTCAGAATGGGGTACACAGATCTGAAAATAGAGAATCCAAAGGTCAGTGGCCATCGACATAGGGTAAGAGGCTGCCATGTACAATGTCCAACAGATTACTGAAATGTTAAGTGAAGTTACAGTGTCTTACCTGTGTGTCACTGGAAGTACTGCCTCCTCTTCATCACTGCCCACAGGCTCCACCGCTGCCACAAGACCATCTCCAGGCACATCCTCCTGCAGAAAAGGCAAATGGCGTCTCAAGGCCAGGTTGTGCAACATGCAACATGCAACATGCAACGATGATCTGGCACACCTTCTTGGGTGAGTAGTACAGGGAGCCACCTGTCAGATGGAGGCACTGGAACCTGGCTTTCAGGAGGCCAAAGGTTCTCTCAATTATCCTCCTTGTACGCCCATGTGCCTCATTGTAACGTTCCTCTGCCCTTGTCCTGGCATTCCTCACTGGGGTCAGTAGCCATGAGAGGGGTAACCAGAGTCACCTGCAAATATAGGGTAACAACTGTTAGATACACACTAACCGTTAGGGGCAATCCCATGCCCAGACACCAACTTATACTCGGTGGGGACCTTTGGTTCACCTATTAGCCACACCCAGTGCCTCTGGAGTTGGCCCATCACATGTGGAATGCTGCTATTCCTCAATATAAATGTGTCATGCACAGAACCAGGATATTTGGCATTCACATGGGAGATGTACTGGTCCGCCAAACACACCATCTGCACATTCATCAAATGATAGCTTTTTCTATTCTTGTAAACCTGTTCATTTCTCCGGGGGGGACAAATGCTACATGTGTACCATCAATGGAACCAATGATGTTGGGGATATGCCCAGGGCATAAACGTCAGCTGCGCATGTGTTTCAGCAGGGCAGACAACACTCTGGTCAACACGTTGGAGAACATGGGCTGAGACATCCCTGATGCCATGGCCACTGTAGTTTGAAAGGAACCACTTGACAAGGAAATGGAGCACTGACAGGACCTGCACTAGAGGGGGGATACCTGTGGGCTGGCGGATAGCTGACATCAGGTCTGGCTCCAATTGGGCACACAGTTCTTAGATTGTGGCACAATCAAGTCTGTATGTGATGATAATGTGTCTGCCCTCCATTGTCGACAGGTCCACCAGGGGTCTGTACACCAGAGAATGCCGCCATCTCATAATCTGCCTCAGCGGTTGTAGCCTATGGAAGAGAATGGTGAGCAGAGGGTCAGATTTCCACATATATTGCACTAACGTTGCAGATTTTACTTTACAGAAGCACTATGTGAAGTCGAGAGTCAGTTGCTGTGCCAATGTTTCCTGTGACGCAGTTAGGTGCCATGCCTTGTGCCCCCCTAAAATGGCTGCCTGACCTGTGAAGATGGACAAATGGAAATGAGTAAGTGTGCTGGCATTGTGCGTCGTCGCGGTAGGAGGTCGATGACCGCCGCGCAGATTTGCATTGGTTATTATGGGGCCCTATGGGTTCCAGGAGTCAAAGTACCGCCGCGGACGTGACCGCCATTTTCTAACTATTCACTCACTTGCTACCTGACCTTTAACAGGAGAGGACCTACCCTGCAAGTGCTGCTATGACCAGTATTTGTGTGGGAAAGGGCCCCTGCCTTCACTGCAGAGGAGTTGGAGAAACTGGAGTGTGAGAAAACAGGGCTGATTGCAGAGGCCCCCTAACTTTTTGCCCCCATTTTCCACTTTTTGCTGGTGTTTTCCTGACTCTGATGGTGCCCTGGGTACTGCTAACCAGTCCCAGGGCCTGTGCTCTGTGTAAAATGGATATGCAAATTAGGCTAATTATAATTTGCTAAGTTAACCTACCTATAAGTCCCTAGTATATGGTAGGGCATGTAGGTTTAGGGACCACAGCATAGGTGGTGCACTGCTGTGGTGCCCAGTGTCATTTTAAAGGCAGGCCTGCCTTGCTGGCTGCTTTTAAATTAAAGTTATATGCAAATTCGACTTTGGAATTAAAAGTAGTTCCAAAGTCTTAAACTACCTTATTTGTACATATAAGTCACCCCTAAGGTGTGCCCTATGTGCCCCTAGGGCTGGGTGCCATGTAACTATAAGCAGGGACTTTATAAAAATAGTTGTATAAGCCCTGGTGAGGTAAAAACAGCCAAATTTGTTTTTCCCTCATTGTAGTAAATGGCCTTCATAGGCTAGAATGGGTAGACTTTATTTTTATTTTTAAAGTCTCCTTAAATGATGCATACCAAGAGTTTGGTATCAAATTAATTGTTGTAATGAATCCCACAACTTCCAGTTGTTGGATTTAATATAACTTGTTCAGGTAAAGAGTTTTAAACTTTACCTGAAAAGTTGCCAATTTCAGCCCTGATTTGTTTTGCTGCTGTGCTCTGATTGGCCAGCCTTGAGCAGCTTGACCAAGCTGCCTTGATGAGGTGTGAAGTGGCCTGGCTTCACACAAAGGAATGTGCCTGTGGGAGGGAATCTCCCCTCAGCAGATGGTGAGACAGGAAGGGGGAGGGCTGCCAAACTGGTCTTCAAAGGCAGAGAAGGACATTTGGAGCAACCAGCAACACCCGCACATCCTGCAACCCCAGACAACTAGGTGCCCCCTTGATTAGATTAGGAGAGGGCAGGAGAGGGGTGTGTTTATGATTTTTAGCCACACCAGTGGGTGGGCTCAGCCAAATGTAACCTCCAAAAATCAGATTCAGCCATGATGGATTTTTAGAGAATGTTGCCTCCTGGGATTGATTTTTGCCACACTTCCCAGGAAGTGGTCATCACAGGGGGAAGGACCCTGCACCTGATTGGAGAACCAGGACGCCCCTGCTTTTCACCCAGGAGCAAGGATAAAACTGGCAGACCTGCACCCACATCTCAGATCCCCATCAGATTCCAACAAGGAAGAACCAAAGGAGAAGAAGGACTGCCCTGCTGGACCCCTGGCCTGCACCTGGAACCTGCACTTAGAAGGACTGCACCAGCTGCACACTTGGGCTTCACCACAAGAAGGACTTTGCCTGGCTTCAACCGG
This sequence comes from Pleurodeles waltl, assembly GCF_031143425.1. NCBI lineage: Eukaryota > Metazoa > Chordata > Amphibia > Caudata > Salamandridae > Pleurodeles > Pleurodeles waltl. Next base: position 755,386,038 of record NC_090440.1, on the reverse strand, counting down.
TTCAAGGAGGGACTCCCTGTTTGCTACAGATGAAAAATTGCTATCCAGAGTCCCCTGCACCAACTCCTGAAGAAAGCGACCAGCTGACCACTGTCCAGTGGCCAAAAAGGAGTTTGAGCCAGGTGCATTCTGGGAGTTGTAGTCCGCACCCCCCAAGGACCATCTCAGAACTTCTGGACCCTTGGGGTGAGCTGTGGACCCCAAAAGAACCTTAAAAGGACATCTGGGAGAAGCCCCAGAAGTTTGGAGAAGTTTGGAGAATTTTTGTAAAAAAGCTCCATAGAGGGACCGACCCGCCGCGGCAACTCTAGCCGGCTTGCCTCAACCGCGACCCGGCCTGATTTGCTGGTTCGTCCCGGTAAAGAAAAATCTCTGAAAAAGAGACTAAGGGCCTGATTCTAACTTTGGAGGACGGTGTTAAACCGTCCCAAAAGTGGCGGATATACCACCTACCGTATTACGAGTTCCATAGGATATAATGGACTCGTAATACGGTAGGTGGTATATCCGCCACTTTTGGGACGGTTTAACACCGTCCTCCAAAGTTAGAATCAGGCCCTAAGTCCGAAGGTAAAAAGTTGACCGGGACCTCCCAGCCAGCATATCCAAGGAGGGCTCCATGGACGTCGGATCAAGATCCAGGTTTACCCCGGTCGAAGGATTTTCACCTCGAAAAAACGACTAAGTCCGAAGGTAAAAATCTCCACCGAGGATTCCAGCATCGCGTATCCGGAGAAGGGCTCCAGGATGTCGGATTGGACTGGCAGGTTCGTCCCGCTGAAGAAATCTTTGAAAAAAAGACTAAGGGGGTCATTCTAAGTCTGACGGGCGGCGGAGGCTGCCCGCCAGACTTCCCCCTCCAAAATACCGCTCCGCGGTCTAAAGACCGCTGAGGGTATTTTGGGATTTGCCCTGGGCTGGCGGGCGACCGCCAAAAGGCCGCCCGCCAGCCCAGGGCAAATCATCCTTCCCACGAGGACGCCGGCTAAGAATTGAGCCGGCGGAGTGGGAAGGTGCGACGGGTGCAGTGGCACCCGTCGCGTATTTCAGTGTCTGCAAAGCAGACACTGAATTACAAAGTGGGGCCCTCTTACGGGGGCCCCTGCAGTGCCCATGCCATTGTCATGGGCACTGCAGGGGCCCCCAGGGGCCCCGTGGCACCCCATACCGCCATCCTGTTCCTGGCGGGAGACCCGCCAGGAACAGGATGGCGGTATGGGGTGTCAGAATCCCCATGGCGGCGGAGCGCGCTCCGCCGCAATGGAGGATTCACATGGGCAGCGGAAAACCGGCGGGAGACCGCCGGTTTTCCGCATCTGACCGCGGCCGAACCGCCGCGGTCAGAATGCCCTGCGGGGCACTGCCGGCCTGTCGGCGGTGTTGCCGCCGCGTCAGAATGACCCCCTAAGTGTGAAGGTAAACTTTCAAGCGAGGCCTCCCGCAGCCTGTAGCCGAGCAGGGCTCCATCGCGGTCGGCCTTAAACTTTGACTTTGCCCCGGTCGAGGTGCAACCAGATGACCCGATTGGCGCTTTTTGTTTCTAGGCGCTAAGAAAATAATAATTCTTTCAAAATTCATATCTCCGGTTCCCCTTATCCGATTCTATTCATTTTGGTGTAATTTTAAAGATAACAATATAATCTATTGTTATACATTGGTTTTGGATTTTTAAACGGTTTCCTGTGTTTTATTTAATTACTGTTTTGTGATATTTGAATGCTTTACAATCTGTCTCCTAAGTTAAGCCTTGACGCTCGTTGCCAAGCTACCAAGGGTTGAGCTGGGTTTAATTTACTGAGACCTTACTGGACCTTAGTGGAGGTTAGTGGCCTAATGCTAAGTGTAGGTACCTACCTGCCCTTACCAATAACCCATTTTCCAACATTTTTGGTGAGCAGTGGTGGGATCCTGTACTTGTGTTCAGTATCACGTTACAGTTTTAAGTCAAACAAATTAAAAATCCTTTAAATTGTCCTAGTGCAAAAATTGTTTTTAATTTTTAATTTGGATTAATTTCAATTATTGAATTTTTGTGATTTTTCTAAATTCTTGTTTCCAATTTTTGCAAAAAGTTTTTGTTGACACAAAACCAGGGAACCATGGAGCTTGATCTGGCTAGCCTACCCACACTGACAGTAGTCCAGCTTAGGGGGTTGTGTACTGAAAGAGGGTTGCCTGCAACCACTGACCTCAGGAACCATGTCCTGATCAAGTCCCTGACAGCATGGGCTGAGGCCCAAGAGGTAGACCCAGAAGAAGTTCCAGAGGAGGGAGAAGTAGGGGAGGATGCTAGCTCCAACCACTCAGGGGAGGGAGGGCATCTGAGCCTAAGTGAGGATGAGGAAGACCGGTCCTCATTACATACAGTCACTAGGGGCAGACCCAAAGCTAGTTGGGGGAAGGGGGTCCCTTCAGGAGGAGAGAACCTGTCCCTCAGAGAAAGAGAGCTGGAGGCCCAGCTAGCATTCATAGCTTTGGAGGCAAAGAAGCTGGCCCTAGAAAAGAAAAAGTGGGCAAAGAGAGAGAAAAGAGATGGTGGCAGCGACAGAGAAGTTGAGGTGTCCATGGGTGGGGGGGTTTGCCCCAGATTACCCAAGGGGGTGGTTCCTGCTTATGTAGAGGGGGATGATATAGACAAGTGGTTGGAGGCCTTTGAGAGGGCACTCCAAATGAGAAGGGTTATGCCTCAATACTGGGGTTCCCTTTTGTGGGAGTTGGTCCCCAACTCAGGGAGGGATAGGCTTCTGACCTTAAGGGGGGAGGAGGCAGATTCGTACCCTAGTATGAAGAGGTGCTTAACCAAGAAGTTTGGTCTGACCCCAGAGCAGTATAGAATGAAGTTCAGGGACACCCAGAAGGTCAGTACCCAGTCTTGGGTTGACTTTGTAGACACCTCACTTAAGGCACTAGAGGGCTGGATTATTGGTAACAAAGTAAATACTTATGATGGGTTATACAATCTGATCATGAGAGAGCACATCTTGACTAATTGTACTTAAGAAAGGTTACGCCAGCATCTAGTGGACTCTAAGTTGACCAATCCTAGAGAGCTAGGGGAGGCAGCTGATGAGTGGTTGAGAACCAGAGTGGTTGTCAAATCCCAGGGGGGAGACTCCAAGAAGGGGGGGTCAGGTCCCCAAAAACCTAAGGAGGGAGGTGGTAAGCCCACCACAGAGACTCCCTCTGTACCCCAGAACCCTAAGAAGGAGGAGAGTAAATCCCACTCCCACTCTGACAAGCAGAGACAGGGAGACCCAGGGTTAAAAAAGCTCTTGGACAGTAAGGCTTGCTTTGACTGTCAGCAGACAGGTCACTTCAGAGGAGATGCAGCCTGTCCAAAGAAGGTGGTTAGCACTGGGCTGTCCAGTGTAGCCATGGAGGAGGACTCCTCAGATGATGAAGTCCTCCTAGCATTGAGCTGGGAGACAGGACCAGATGGTAAGCTGGTGATCCCTGAGGGTGGGAGTAGGCACTTCCACCCCATTCAGGTGAATGGGATCCCTACCACTGGCCTGAGAGACACCTGTGCCAGTCACACTATGATGAGTGACCAGTTAGTGACCCCAGACATGTATGTCCCAGGAGAGACCAGGAAAGTCAGGATAGCCACAGGGGAGGTCACCTCCAAACCTGTAGCCATAGTGCACCTAGAGAGGGAGGGTAACCTTGACTGGTTTAGGGTGGTAGTCAGTGCTGACCTCCCCCTAGATTGTATCCTGGGCAATGACCTCCCAGAGGTGAGTCTGGTCCCAGATGGGGCGGTCGCCCAGGGCGCCCCCCCAAACCAAAGTACTGGGGAGTCAGTCCCTACAGTTAGGAGACAGGGGTCCCCAAGAAAAGGAAGGAAGAAAAGGAAGGGTAGGTCACTCTTAAAGAGAGTTCCAGGGAGCCAAAGGCCTTCTGCCCCAGTAGGGGGGGAGCCCAGAGTTGGCACTGGTGAGGCCTCACCAGACCCCAAGGAAGTCCTGAGTCGTCAGGCAGCTGTCCAGATGCAGGGTGTTGCCCCTACACTAACAGAAGGGAGAGTGGAAGGAGGGTGTCTGCCACTGGAGGTGGTAGCCCCCAACTCTAGACAGCAAGAGGGGTGCCAGGACCCCACAGTTGCCCCTAAAGCAGCTCAGCCACCTGTCAGTTGAGAGCTTAGGGTGTGGTTCTGGGTACTGACAGCTGTCAGTAGCCTCTGCTGGGTGCTAGCCTTCCTGGCAGCACTGTACTTGGCCTGAGAGGCAGACCCCAGGGCCAATAGCAAAGTAGGCCCCCTGACCCTGTTGGTCATGGTGGGGTTGCTCAAGTGTTGGGGGACCTCTTTGGGTAAGCTAGGTGTTGCCCTAGCAAAGTTAGGAGTAGGGGAGGTGGGCACCTCACTACCCAAGTTGGCAGAGAGAGAGGAGGAAGACCCCCCTAGAGGGAAGGTTCAGTTTGAGATGGGTCCTTTCACTGTTGGGGTGGGTTCAATACCCAGAGGGAGTGACCCTGACATGAGGATGTAAGGCAGAGTAGGCCCTGCAAAGGGACAGCCAGTTTTCTTCACTGTCTTCCTCGCCTAACAAGCCAGGAAGACTTTCCCAGGGTTGGGCTGAGTCTCCTGGGAGTGTGGGCTGGGGGGGGGGGGCTTGTGTGAGAAAACAGGACTGATTGCAGAGGCCCCCTAACTTTTTGCCCCCATTTTCACGTTTTGCTGGTGTTTTCCTGACTCTAATGGTGCCCTGGGTACTGCTAACCAGTCCCAGGGTCTGTGCTCTGTGTAAAATGGACATGCAAATTAGGCTAATTATAATTTGCTAAGTTAACCTACCTATAAGTCCCTAGTTTATGGTAGGGCATGTAGGTTTAGGGACCACAGCATAGGTGGTGCACTGCTGTGGTGCCCAGTGTCATTTTAAAGGCAGGCCTGCCTTGCTGGCTGCTTTTAAATTAAAGTTATATGCAAATTCGACTTTGGAATTAAAAGTAGTTCCAAAGTCTTAAACTACCTTATTTTTACATATAAGTCACCCCTAAGGTGTGCCCTATGTGTCCCTAGGGCTGGGTGCCATGTAACTATAAGCAGGGACTTTATAAAAATAGTTTTATAAGCCCTGGTGAGGTAAAAACAGCCACATTTGTTTTTCCCTCATTGTAGTAAATGGCCTTCATAGGCTAGAATGGGTAGACTTTATTTTTATTTTTAAAGTCTCCTTAAATGATGCATACCAAGAGTTTGGTATCAAATTAATTGTTGTAATAAATCCCACAACTTCCAGTTGTTGGATTTAATATAACTTGTTCAGGTACAGAGTTTTAAACTTTATCTGAAAAGTTGCCAATTTCAGCCCTGCATTGTTTTTGCTGCTGTGCTCTGATTGGCAAGCCTTGAGCAGCTTGACCAAGCTGCCTTGATGAGGTGTGAAGTGGCCTGGCTTCACACAAAGGAGTGTGCCTGTGGGAGGGAATCTCCCCTCAGCAGATGGTGAGGCAGGAAGGGGGAGGGCTGCCAAACTGGTCTTCAAAGGCAGAGAAGGACATTTGGAGCAACCAGCAACACCCCCACATCCTGCAACCCCAGACATCTAGGTGCCCCCTTGATTAGATTAGGAGAGGGCAGGAGAGGGGTGTGTTTATGATTTTTAGCCACACCAATGGGTGGGCTCAGCCAGATGTAACCTCCAAAAATCTGATTCAGCCATGATGGATTTTTAGAGAATGTTGCCTCCTGGGATTGATTTTTGCCACACTTCCCAGGAAGTGGTCATCACAGGGGGTAGGACCCTGCACCTGATTGGAGAACCAGGACGCCCCTGCTTTTCACCCAGGAGCAAGGATAAAATTGGCAGACCTGCACCCACACCTCAGATCCCCATCAGATTCCAACAAGGAAGAACCAAAGGAGAAGAAGGACTGCCCTGCTGGACCCCTGGCCTGCACCTGGAACCTGCACTCAGAAGGACTGCACCAGCTGCACACTTGGGCTGCACCACAAGAAGGACTTTGCCTGGCTTCAACCGGTTCAAGGAGGGACTCCCTGTTTGCTACAGGTGAAAAATTGCTATCCAGAGTCCCCTGCACCAACTCCTGAAGAAAGCGACCAGCTGACCACTGTGTAGTGGCCAAAAGGAGTTTGCGCCAGGTGCATTCTGGGAGTTGTAGTCCGCACCCCCCAAGGACCATCTCAGAACTTCTGGACCCTTGGGGTGAGCTGTGGACCCCAAAAGAACCTTAAAAGGACATCTGGGAGAAGCCCCAGAAGTTTGGAGAAGTTTGGAGAAGTTTGGAGAATTTTTGTAAAAACGCTCCATAGAGGGACTGACCCGCCGCGGCAACTCTAGCCGGCTTGCCTCAACCGCGACCCGGCCTGATTTGCTGGTTCGTCCTGGTAAAGAAAAATCTCCAAAAAAGAGACTAAGGGGGTCATTCTAACCCTGGCGGTCGACGACCGCCAGGGCTAAAATGACGGGAGCACCGCCAACAGGCTGGCGGTGCTCCAATGGGCATTCTGACCGCTGCTGTACAGCCGCGGTCAGAAACGGGAAACCGGCGGTGTCCCGCCTGTTTCCCGCTGCCCTGGGGAATCCTCCATGGCGGCGCTGCAGGCAGCGCCGCCATGGGCATTCCGACCCCCTTACCGCCAGCCTGGTTGGCGGTAACGGGTGTCGTGGGGCCCCTGGGGGCCCCTGCAGTGCCCATGCCAATGGCATGGGCACTGCAGGGGCCCCCTAACAGGGCCCCACTAAGATTTTCAGTGTCTGCATAGCAGACACTGAAAATCGCGACGGGTGCAACTGCACTCGTCGCACCCTTCCCATTCCGCCGGCTCCATTCGGAGCCGGCATCCTCGTGGGAAGGGGTTTCCCGCTGGGCGGGCGGGCGGCCTTCTGGCGGTCGCCCGCCCGCCCAGCGGGAAACTCAGAATAACCGCGGCGGTCTTATGAATCACCCCCTAAGTCCGAAGGTAAAAAGTTGACCGGGACCTCCCAGCCAGCGTATCCAAGGAGGGCTCCATGGACGTCGGATCAAGATCCAGGTTTACCCCGGTCGAAGGATTTTCACCTCGAAAAAACGACTAAGTCCGAAGGTAAAAATCTCCACCGAGGATTCCAGCATCGCGTATCCGGAGAAGGGCTCCAGGAGGTCGGATTGGACTGGCAGGTTCGTCCCGCTGAAGAAAATCTTCGAAAAAAGGACTAAGGGGGTTATTACAACTTTGGAGGAAGTGTTAATCCGTCCCAAAAGTGACGGTAAAGTGACGGATATACCACCAGCCGTATTACGAGTCCATTATATCCTATGGAACTTTTGGGACGGATTAACACCTCCTCCAAAGTTGTAATAACCCCCTAAGTGTGAAGGTAAACTTTCAACCGAGGCCTCCCGCAGCCTGTAGCCGAGCAGGGCTCCATCGCGGTCGGCCTTAAACTTTGACTTTGCCCCGGTCGAGGTGCAACCAGATGACCTGATTGGCGCTTTTTGTTTCTAGGTGCTAAGAAAATAATAATTCTTTAAAAATTCATATCTCCGGTTCCCCTTATCCGAATATATTCGTTTTGGTGTCATTTTAAAGATACAAATATAATCTATTTTTATAAATTGGTTTTTCGATTTTTAAACTGTTTGCTGTGTTTTATTTAATTACTGTTTTGTGATATTTGAATGCTTTACACTCTGGCCCTCATTCTGACCTTGGCGGGCGGCGGAGGCCGCCCGCCAAAGTCCCGCCGTCAGGTTACCGTTCCGCGGTCGAAAGACCGCGGCGGTAATTCTGACTTTCCCGCTGGGCTGGCGGGCGGTCTCCTTCAGACCGCCAGCCAGCCCAGCGGGAAAGAGGCTTCCACGATGAAGCCGGCTCGGAATCGAGCCGGCGGAGTGGAAGCTGTGCGACGGGTGCAGTTGCACCCGTCGCGTATTTCACTGTCTGCGCAGCAGACAGTGAAATACATGTAGGGGCCCTCTTACGGGGGCCCCTGCAATGCCCATGCCAGTGGCATGGGCACTGCAGGGGCCCCCAGGGGCCCCGCGACCCCCCCTACCGCCATCCGGATCTCGGCGGTCCGACCGCCGGGATCTGGATGGCGGTAGGGGGGGTCAGAATCCCCGCGGCGGTGCAGCAAGCTGCGCCGCCGCGGAGGATTCAATGGGGCCGCGGTACACTGGCGGGACCCCGCCAGTGGTGCCGGTCCGACCGCGGCTTTACCGCCGCGGTCGGAATCCCCATTGAAGCACCGCCGGCTTGTCGGCGGTGCTCCCGCGGTCCTCCGCCCTGGCGGTCAAAGACCGCCAGGGTCAGAATGAGGGCCTCTGTCTCCTAAGTTAAGCCTTGACGCTCGTTGCCAAGCTACCAAGGGTTGAGCTGTGTTTAATTTACTGAGACCTAACTGGACCCTAGTGGATGTTAGTGGCCTGTTGCTAAGTGTAGGTACCTACCTGCCCTTACCAATAACCCATTTTCCAACATGGTGTATGGGGTCCTACCCTAGTACACATTACTCTACGGTCCTCCAGACAAACAGGTGGTTACACTGTGAGCATGATGTGTGGGCAATGCATGTTTTGAGTGGTGTGGATGTAAGCCACATGTTGGGGGGTGCTGAAGCGTCCTGACCAGAGTGCTGCATGAGAGGTGGTCAGTGTATGTGCATCAGGGCATAGGTGGGAACTGGTGGGCAATGAGTATGACGGTCCGGACGGGTGAGTAATTTCCTTTTCCCTTCAAGTCAGAGCCCACCAGAAAAAGGGTATTTGACGTACCATCGCCAAGGAGGTGCGGACCCTGGGGGTCTATCAAAGGTGGAGCACCCACTGTCACAAGAGATGGGAGGACCTGCGCCGCTGGACCAAGAAAACGGTGGAGGCCCAGCTGGGGCTGGCCTCCCAACGTGGAAGGGGTGCCCGTTGCACCATAACCCCCCTGATGTTCTGTATCCCGGCAGTGGGCGCTTGAGAGCAGCACAGCAGCCACAAGGGGGTGAGTACAGATCCTGAAAGCTGACCTTGCACGATTTAGGAGATAGCTGGGTGGGGGATGTGGGCTATGGGTGCCCGATGGCCAGGGCGATCATGGCAGGGGGTCCCTTGTTGTACATTCTCTGGCGCACTCTTACCCCAATGTTTTAAGTGGCCACCTACTACTGTGCAGGGTCCTGTGGGTTTCAGGTGTGCAGATGCTGGCGTTAGGCATTGTGCCCCATGGGGTTGTGACTGTCTCAGTAAATGGTTGGGCATGGTCTAGTGCATAGGGCGGCTCCCTGTGTGTTGTGTATGCCAATGGTAGTGATGATGCTGGCATTGACCAAGTGTATCCTCTGTCTCTTCCCCCCCTTTTTGTTTTGTCACACTGTCCTTGTGTGCATTAACATCATCTGGCGGAGGAGCAGAGGCACCGGCGATGGAGGGAGCTGCATCCCACATGGGCCTGGAGGCAGAATCCACCGACGGTGAAGACACCAGTGGGACGGAGGGCGAGGGGTGCTCCACGACGGGGACAGGAGGGGAGACCACTGACATCAACTCCTCCTCCGATGGAAGCTCCCTGGTGGTGGCAGACACCTCTGTGCCCACCCCAAAACAGGTGCAGCCGCCACCCCGCTACTAGCACCGTCCTCCCACCAGCCCCTCAGCGTGTTTCCCGTGCCCGCTCACCCAGGAGGGAGGGCATCTCCTACACCCCAGGCACCTCATGCCCTGTCCCAGTCAGCCCTGCTGCCCTCAGTGAGGAGGCTATTGACCTCCTGAGATCCCTCACTGTTGGGCAGTCAACCATTCTGAATGCCATCCAGGGTGTCGAGAGGCATTTCAGGCTCTGGCCTCAGCACTGATGGCAGCCATTGTCCATCTGTCTTGCCTCCCCCCCTCCAACTTCCTCTACCCAGACCCAATCCCCTCTTCCTCAACCTATCCCAAGCACACCGTCAGACCAGCATGCACTCAAATCATCACACAAAAGTGGCTCAGGCAAACATAAGCACCACACTTCATCTTACAGCCACTCACACAAGCACCATCCCCATGCAAACACACCAACATCAACTGCCTCCACTGTGTCCCTCTTCTCCTCCTCATTCACCTCCCTCCCTGTAGTGTCTACACTCACACCTGCATGCACTACATCTTCATCCACTACCTCCATCACCAGCATGCCTGTCACAATACAGCCCTCACAAGCAGTCACCAGCCCCACAGCCATGCACACATCCCCTGTGTCCTCTCCCAGTGTGTCTGTGACCCCTCCTCCCAAAGTACACAAATGCAAGCACCAACCCACCCAACAGCCATCCACCTCACAACAGCATCCAGCCCATGCACCTTCACCCAAACTCAGCAGACGTACACCTCCTACAACCACTCCTTCTTCCTCCACTCCCAAACCCTCTCAATCTTCCCGTCCCAGTGTGTCTAAAAAACCTTTCCTGGCAAACATTGACCTCTTCCATATGCCTCCCCCACCCCCGTCCTTCCCCTCGGCCCAGGATGTCCAGATCCCAGGCCAGCACCTCAGCCACATCGGCGGACGCTGTGGCACCTGCAAATCCTAGAGGATCAAAGGGGGCACCCATCAGGGCAGCCAGGGTGCCACTGACACCTACAAAGGACCAACCCATTCCGCCACCTGCAAAGGTGAAGAAGGGGCTAGCATGCAGCACGGCCAAGGAGCACGACCCACACAGCAAGGCCTCCTCCAAAACTCAAGCTACTAGTGCCAAGGTCCCAGCAGCATCTGCCAAGGTGGGGAAGGGGAAGAAACCCTGAGGCAAGGCACTTCAGGCCTCGGAGGCTCCAGGCGAGGGACTGGTGCCCATCATCAGTACCGACAAACCTGAAACCTGTACTTCGGCAAGCACCTCCGCAGGCACCGCCACCTGCACCACCATCTGCACTGCCACATGCCCAGCTGGTGCCACAACAACTGTCAGCAGCAGCATCCCCAGTAGGCAGCCGTCCGAAGCTGCAGGAGACGGCCTGGTGTCTCCCTCCACCACTACCAGCACCTGCACCACAGCCAGCACCGGCAGCATCCCCGCAGCAAGCACCGCCACCTGCACCGCCATCTGCACCGCACATGCCCAGCTGGTGCCAGAACAACTGTCAGCAGCAGCATCCCCAGTGGGCAGCCGTCCGAGGCTACAGGAGACGGCCTGGTGTCTCCCTCCACCACTACCAGCACCTGCGCCACGGCCAGCACCAGCAGCATCCCCGCCGCAGGCACCGCTGCAAGCACTGCCACCTGCACCGCCATCTGCACTGCCACATGCCCAACCGGTGCTGCAGCAACTGTCAGCAGCAGCATCCCCAGTGTGCAGCCGTCCGAGGCTGCAGGAGATGGCCTGGAGCCTCCCACCACCACTTGAAGCACCCCCACCAGCACCGACACTACCACCAGTTTTCAGCCTTAGTCCCTGCAGGATGGAGTCTGGCCCTGCCTCCATGGAGTATCATGCTACCTGTTCCCTGCAAATCTTGTGCCTCAGACACCCAGGTGAGGAAATGTGAGCTGCCGCACCCCAAGTGCAGGGGTTTGCTTTGCTTACACCCCTAGTGCAGCATCACTGGTCACAAGAACCTCTCCAGAACCAGTGGAGAAATGCATCAACTCACCCTATCCTTGGCAGGATGAAGCAGACTGGGCACAATTCACCCTCTAGAACCAGTGGAGAAATGCATCCACTCAGCCCCTCCTTGCCAGGGTGAAGTACACTGGGCACAATGCCCCCTCCAGAACCATCGGATAAGCCATCCACTTGTGAGACTGTGGCTTTGCACTCCCCAGGACCAAGCAGTGGGCAAACCACCCACTAGAGAGACTGTGGCCTTGCACTCCCCAGGACCAAGCAGTGGGCAAACCACCCACTAGAGAGACTGTGGCCTTGAACTCCCCAGGACCAATCAGTGGGCAAACCACCCACTTAACAGACTTGAGAGACTGTGGCTTTGCACTCCCCAGGGCATTGCGGTGGGCATGTGGCCCCCTCCAGGAGCAGTGGTGTTGTACCATCTTCCGGCTGAGGTGCCCCCCCCTTTCCCTTCCCCCTGAGGTGCCTGTGTGTTTACGACCTGATGCCCCTGCAGTATTTTCTCCGTTTTGAGGCAGGAGTCAAGTGTGGGCTTCGCCCATGAGTTTTTGGCCCAGTGGGCCATGGACATTTGCAAAGGACAGTGTACGGCCTTCTGTATATTTTGTAAATATTTGTATATACTGTTTTTCTAATCGTGAACTATATCTGCATATTTCAAAATATCACTGTTTGAACTCAATTGCTTTTGTCCTTGCATTCTTCCAGGGGGTAACAGGGTGTAAATGTGCTGTTGAAGCATGTTTTTGTGTGTATGGTGTTGTGGGTGAGGGTGGGGGTGGGGGTGTTGCGTGTGTGTGTCACTCTCTTTTTCCTTCCTTGATCACCAATGTTAGAAATGGGGTCTCTAGTTGGCAGAGGTATACACCATTGTCCAAGTAGGGACCACAATCCTAGTCAGGGTAAGTCACACACGATCCAAATGATCCTGTTCCTACCCTCTGGTAGCTTGGCACTGAGCAGTCAGGCTTAACTTAGAAGGCAATGTGTAATGTATTTGTGCAATAATCATGCAATAGCACAGTGAAAATACCACAAAAATACATCACACAGGTTTAAAAAAATATATGATATTTATCTAGTTAAATTAAGATCCACACAATCAAGATTCAATAAGCACAAGTTGAAATATCACTTTTGCAATGTTAAGAAGAGTCTTAAGTCTTAAAAATCACCAGTTGTCTCTTGTGTGCACAAAGTACCTGGTTAGTGTCAAAATTACACACATGGAGACTGCAGAGGAGGAGACGCATGGAAAAATAAGGTGTGCGTAGGATTTTCTGGTGCAGCACAAACGATGCGTTGTTTCTTTCCACGCTGGAAGGGGCTTTGCATCAATTTCTGGTGCTCAGTCTTGGGTCCACATGCAATGCGGGGTTCTTTTGATGCCCAGCCACGATGCAGGGAAAAATCTTGGGCGTGCGGGAAGAAGTGACAGGCGCTGGATTGATTCTTCACTCAGGAAGTCGGGCTGCGTCATTCCGGCTCAGCTGTGCGTCCATCCAGTTACGCTATCCCACAGCGTTTGTGTTTTGCTTTGCTTTTGCCACCCTAAGTGCGCCGGGTATGCCCAGACGTGGGTCCTGGGCTCACTGTGCCACTGGATTCAAGCTAGCCTGGCTGATGAGGGGTGAAACCCCGAAACCGGTCCCAGGATGCTTGTTTCCGGTCCAGGGAGAACCTGGCCTGGCAGTTCGGGCTGGACTGTTCCCATGAGGAACAGGGTCAAGACTGATTTGCATATGGCTGGGTTCAAACTGGGGTGGCATGGTGAGCAAAATAATGGATGGATTAAACCCAGATCTGTGACTGGGGGTGAATGTTTGATTGGTTCCGCATTCCGTCCATCCAGTTACACTATCCCACAGCGTTTGTGTTTTGCTTTGCTTTTGCCGCCCTAAGTGCGCCGGGTATGCCCAGACGTGGGTCCCGGACTCACTGTGCCACTGGATTCAAGCTAGCCTGGCTGATGAGGGGTGAAACCCCGAAACCGGTCCCAGGATGCTTGTTTCCGGTCCAGGGAGAACCTGGCCTGGCAGTTCGGGCTGGACTGTTCCCATGAGGAACAGGGTCAAGACTGATTTGCATGTGGCTGGGTTCAAACTGGGGTGGCATGGTGAGCAAAATAATGGATGGATTAAACCCAGATCTGTGACTAGGGGTGAATGTTTGATTGGTTCCGCATTCCGTCCATCCAGTTACGCTATCCCACAGCGTTTGTGTTTTGCTTTGCTTTTGCCGCCCTAAGTGCGCCGGGTATGCCCAGACGTGGGTCCCGGGCTCACTGTGCCACTGGATTCAAGCTAGCCTGGCTGATGAGGGGTGAAACCCCGAAACCGGTCCCAGGATGCTTGTTTCCGGTCCAGGGAGAACCTGGCCTGGCAGTTCGGGCTGGACTGTTCCCATGAGGAACAGGGTCAAGACTGATTTGCATGTGGCTGGGTTCAAACTGGGGTGGCATGGTGAGCAAAATAATGGATGGATTAAACCCAGATCTGTGACTAGGGGTGAATGTTTGATTGGTTCCGCATTCCGTCCATCCAGTTACGCTATCCCACAGCGTTTGTGTTTTGCTTTGCTTTTGCCGCCCTAAGTGCGCTGGGTATGCCCAGACGTGGGTCCCGGGCTCACTGTGCCACTGGATTCAAGCTAGCCTGGCTGATGAGGGGTGAAACCCCGAAACCGGTCCCAGGATGCTTGTTTCCAGTCCAGGGAGAACCTGGCCTGGCAGTTCGGGCTGGACTGTTCCCATGAGGAACAGGGTCAAGAATGATTTGCATATGGCTGGGTTCAAACTGGGGTGGCATGGTGAGCAAAATAATGGATGGATTAAACCCAGATCTGTGACTGGGGGTGAATGTTTGATTGGTTCTGCATTCCGTCCATCCAGTTACGCTATCCCACAGCGTTTGTGTTTTGCTTTGCTTTTGCCGCCCTAAGTGCGCCGGGTATGCCCAGACGTGGGTCCCAGGCTCACTGTGCCACTGGATTCAAGCTAGCCTGGCTGATGAGGGGTGAAACCCCGAAACCGGTCCCAGGATGCTTGTTTCCGGTCCAGGGAGAACCTGGCCTGGCAGTTCGGGCTGGACTGTTCCCATGAGGAACAGGGTCAAGACTGATTTGCATATGGCTGGGTTCAAACTGGGGTGGCATGGTGAGCAAAATAATGGATGGATTAAACCCAGATCTGTGACTGGGGGTGAATGTTTGATTGGTTCCGCATTCCGTCCATCCAGTTACGCTATCCCACAGTGTTTGTGTTTTGCTTTGCTTTTGCCGCCCTAAGTGCGCCGGGTATGCCCAGACGTGGGTCCCGGGCTCACTGTGCCACTGGATTCAAGCTAGCCTGGCTGATGAGGGGTGAAACCCCGAAACCGGTCCCAGGATGCTTGTTTCGGTCCAGGGAGAACCTGGCCTGGCAGTTCGGGCTGGACTGTTCCCATGAGGAACAGGGTCAAGACTGATTTGCATATGGCTGGCTTCAAACTGGGTGGCATGGTGAGCAAAATAATGGATGGATTAAACCCAGATCTGTGACTGGGGGTGAATGTTTGATTGGTTCCGCATTCCGTCCATCCAGTTACACTATCCCACAGCGTTTGTGTTTTGCTTTGCTTTTGCCGCCCTAAGTGCGCCGGGTATGCCCAGACGTGGGTCATGGGCTCACTGTGCCACTGGATTCAAGCTAGCCTGGCTGATGAGGGGTGAAACCCCGAAACCGGTCCCAGGATGCTTGTTTCCGGTCCAGGGAGAACCTGGCCTGGCAGTTCGGGCTGGACTGTTCCCATGAGGAACAGGGTCAAGACTGATTTGCATATGGCTGGGTTCAAACTGGGGTGGCATGGTGAGCAAAATAATGGATGGATTAAACCCAGATCTGTGACTGGGGGTGAATGTTTGATTGGTTCCGCATTCCGTCCATCCAGTTACGCTATCCCACAGCGTTTGTGTTTTGCTTTGCTTTTGCCGCTCTAAGTGCGCCGGGTATGCCCAGACGTGGGTCCCGGGCTCACTGTGCCACTGGATTCAAGCTAGCCTGGCTGATGAGAGGTGAAACCCCGAAACCGGTCCCAGGATGCTTGTTTCGGTCCAGGGAGAACCTGGCCTGGCAGTTCGGGCTGGACTGTTCCCATGAGGAACAGGGTCAAGACTGATTTGCATATGGCTGGGTTCAAACTGGGTGGCATGGTGAGCAAAATAATGGATGGATAAACCCAGATCTGTGACTGGGGGTGAATGTTTGATTGGTTCCGCATTCCGTCCATCCAGTTACGCTATCCCACAGTGTTTGTGTTTTGCTTTGCTTTTGCCGCCCTAAGTGCGCCGGGTATGCCCAGACGTGGGTCCCGGGCTCACTGTGCCACTGGATTCAAGCTAGCCTGGCTGATGAGGGGTGAAACCCCGAAACCGGTCCCAGGATGCTTGTTTCCGGTCCAGGGAGAACCTGGCCTGGCAGTTTGGGCTGGACTGTTCCCATGAGGAACAGGGTCAAGACTGATTTGCATATGGCTGGGTTCAAACTGGGGTGGCATGGTGAGCAAAATAATGGATGGATTAAACCCAGATCTGTGACTGGGGTGAATGTTTGATTGGTTCCGCATTCCGTCCATCCAGTTACGCTATCCCACAGCGTTTGTGTTTTGCTTTGCATCAATCTGGTAGGGCCATGCTTCGAATTTCAAGTCACAATGAAGGTGCTGCATCGATCTTCGGTCGGGAAGTCAGGCTGCATCGTTCTGGTTCGGCTATGCAGAGATTTTCTCATCGCAGGACAGGTTGTGCATCGTTTCCACAAAGAGATGAAGGCCCATATTTATACTTTTTGACGCAAAACTGCGCCAACGCAGTTTTGTGTCAAAAATATTACTGCCTGCTAACGACATTTCTGTGTGCTGTGCGGGCGTCAAATTTATACTTTGACGAACAGCAGGGCCAACCATAGGAGTGAGTCATTTTCTTTGACGCACACCACAGCATCACGTCGTAAAGAAAAATGACATTAACGCAGCGGAAATGACTGTGAGCCGATTTACTACACTGCAAACCAGATATGCAGCATTTTTGACGCAATAGCGTCAAAATTCGCCACAAACACAGCAATTTATGCAGAGGAGAGCTAAAATGGATCCCAGATGTTTGCACCGATCCCAGGAGGATGACAACAGACCAGGAACCAGCCAGGAGGACCCACACAAGACCCAGGACAGGGAGAAGAAAAAAAGAAAGTGTTGCTTCAGTGCAGAGGAACAGGAAATTCTGGTTAAAGAGGTGACGGAACACCAGCACCAACTGTTTGTCACCTCAAAGTTGCCAATCAGTAGGAGAGAGGCAATATGGCAACACATTGTTGACAAGATTAACAGTGTGGCAGAAGTACGCCGAACAGTCATCGAGTGCAAGAAACGCTGACATGACTGCAAGCGCAGGACCAAGGAAAAGATGGCCAGGAACAGGAAGGCAGTCCTGCAGACTGGAGGTGGGAGTCCAGCACCGCAGGAGCCCCTGAACCACATGGAGGAGATGGTCGCGGCCTTCATCCCTGAGGAGATCATCACAGGGATTCAAGGACAGGACAGTGCAGACTACCAGGAGACAATGCACATGCAGGGTAAGTCGCATGGGGAATTAAAATGCACAAATGTTAACTGCAAGCGGGGGAGTACCTACTACACAATGCATGTAAGTCATTATATTCAGGGAGTGGCATGGGTAAAGGGGCACGGCACCGGGCCATGGCCTGTTCAGAGGAAACATGGGGCACACCACTACACAACACCAACAACATTTCCATGGGTGTATGCTGCCATGACAACTATGTTGCAAAGGTAAAGCCAGGCCAGGACGGAAGGGCACAACATCACACTGGCATCCCGTCACATGTCAGCCACTATACTCCCTACATTAACTAGGGCCCAATTAACAACCTCTAGCCATACCGACAACTGGAACGTAACATTGACAACAGTTGCCACTACCACGTCCGCTGTGTGTGCTGGACAAGTAGCTAATGGCAGTAACATCCCCATGGATCAAACACACCCAAATTAGAGGGTTTAGGATGACAACGTTAACAATCCCCTGAAACAAGACAAATGTTCCACTCCTATCAAATGTGAATGTCCATAGTTGCCGCAAACATCAGCCAATGTCATCCACATTTGGAGGTACACAGCACTAATGTCATACCATGCTGCATATGTCAGGGTCCATCCTGTGCCTGGGTCACAATGCAACATCCCAAATATCATATTTGACATGCTTTGAGCAGGTAGTTCACTTCCATTGCACCTCACTGCCGCCAGCTGCCACCAGTTCCTGCCAGACTTAGCCGGGATTTTTCTGTGTTTTCTGCTCCCTCGTAGCTGCTGCGTTCCCGCGGCCCCGCCCCCCTCCCTCCTCGAGTCCTTGCCTTTGGTTTCCCTGCTGGACCACCCCCCCGCCCTGCCATTGGATCCCGCCTCCCCCTCCCAGCTGACACACCCTTCCTCCTCCCCTCTTATGCCGGCCGCAGCGTGGGCGCGCCGCTGGCAAGGCAAGCCCGTCTGCGCCCGTCCGTGCCAAGACCGCGCCTAGTGCCAGACCCCCTGGCCAACACGCCCCGCACTACCTGTAACCATTACACCACCGACAAACTCCACGCCTTAAACCCAGGTCGTTCCTCCATCTGCTACCAATCCACACCAACGCGCACCAGAGGACCTTTCTCTTGCAACGCCTGCAAATTCACCTGCAAGCCAACCCCCGAGCACCAGTCCAAAACAACAGACTGCCACCTAGGATGCATCCTGCTGAAAATCCGCTCCGTCCACAAACATGCAGTTGAACTCTGGAACTTACTGACCACTCACTCGCCGGACGTCGCTTTCCTCACCGCAACATGGATGAACCCTGCCTTGGAATATAGCAAAAGCTATACCAGATAATTACAAAATCACCAGAAGAGACTGAGGCCCGTATTTATACTTTTTGACGCTAAACTGCGCTAACGTAGTTTAGCGTCAAAAAGTTTTGCGCCGGCTAACGCCATTCTGAAGCGCCATGCAGGCGCCGTATTTATTGAATGGCGTTAGCTGGCGCTAGCAGACCGGCGCTGCCTGGTGTGCGTGGAAAAAAACCACGTACACCAGGCAGCGCCGGCGTTGGGGAAAATGGCGTTAGGGCGTCTTAAAATGGTGCAAGTCAGGTTGACGCAAAAAAATCGCCTCCACCCGATTTGCGCCATTTTTAACGACGCCCAGACGCCATTTACATGACTCCTGTCTTAGTAAAGACAGGAGTCATGCCCCCTTGCCCAATGGCCATGCCCAGGGGACTTATGTCCCCTGGGCATGGTCATTGGGCATTGAGGCATGTAGGGGGGCACAAATCAGGCCCCCCTATGCCAAAAAAATATATAAAAAAAATAAAAAATTATACTTACCTGAACTTACCTGAATGTCCCTGGGATGGGTCCCTCCATCCTTGGGTGTCCTCCTGGGGTGGGGAAGGGTGGCAGGGGGGGGTCCCTGGGGGCATGGGAGGGCAGCTGTGGGCTCATTTTGAGCCCACAGGTCCCTTAACGCCTGCCCTGACCCAGGCGTTAAAATCCGGCGCAAATGCGGGGTTTTTTGCCCCGCCCACTCCCGGGCGTGATTTTTGCCCGGGAGTATAAATACGACGCATTTGCGTCGCAGTCATTTTTTTAGACGGGAACGCCTACCTTGCATCTCATTAACGCAAGGAAGGCGTTCACACAAAAAAATGACGCTCTTTCCTCATACTTTGGCGCTAGACGCGTCTAACGCCAAAGTATAAATATGGTGTTAGTTTTGCGCCGAATTTGCGTCGAAAAAAACGACGCAAATTCGGCGCAAACGGAGTATAAATATGCCCCTGAATCAACAAACCAGGAAGAGGAATCGCCATACTCCATAAAAACACGATAAGAATCTCCACCAACTCCGACGACATGATCAAGTCCGCCGAGCACCTCCACTTCACCATCTACGTAAATGCCAACAACACACTCAGAGGAACACTGGTCTACAGCCCTCCTGGCCCGAGACCACAGTTCTGCGACGATATCGCCGACACCATCAGCTCCCAAGCCCTCACCTAAACGGACTACATCCTCCTAGGCGACCTGAACTTCCACCTGTAAAATAACAAAAATACCAGCACCACAAACCTAATCTACAACCTCGGCCTCAAGCAACTTGTCACTTCACCGACCCACTACGCAGGCCACACACACTCGATCTCATCTTGTCAACCAGCAACCACGTCGCCTTCAGCCACACCACCGAACTCTACTGGATAGATCACCGATGCATCCATTTCTCCTACCAGAAACCAATCACCGCACACAACCGCCCCGATGCAACTGTAGCAAAATTTCCACAGACCAACTGATCTCCACCCTCGCCCTGACCCCTCCCCCGGGACCTCAGACCCCAACACATCCGCCACCAACCTGCACCACTGGATTGAAAACTGCGCCAACACCCTCGCACCGCTCAAAAAACACCCTAACACCCCGCACAGAATCAAGGCCAGCTGGTTAACCCCAGATTTAAAGGAATCAAAACAACAATGCTGCAGAATGGAAAAAAGCTGGCGCCATGACCACACCACCTCCAATCGCATTGCCTTTAAGGAGGCCCTACGCAGACATCACCAATTGATACGCACCGCCAAAAGGACCCACTTCAAAAAGCGCATCGCCACCAACGCTCACAACAGCAAAGAACTCTTCGGCATCATCAAAGAGCTATCCACCCCCAGGGCCTGCTCCAATGAACCCCCGCCATCACAGGAGCTCTGCAACTCACTCGCATCTCACTTCCGTCGAAAGATAGAAGAAATCCACAACTGCTTCAACTTCCAGTCCCACCAGCTAACTACAAACACCTCCGAGCCCCTCGCGCCAAGCAACAACCACCTCCTCCACACCTGGACCCCGGTCAACACAAAAGACACCACAAACACCATAGCCATCATCCACTCCGGATCACCATCGGACCCCTGCCTACACCACATCTTCAACAAAGCCAACACCATCATCGCGCCCCATCTCTGCCACACCATCAACAGTTCCTTCAAATCAGCCACCCTCCCAGAGAGTTGGAAGCATGCAGAAATCAACCCTGTGCTAAAGAAACCTAAGGCAGACCCTGAAGACCCCAAGAACTACCGACCTATCTCCCTCCTCCCCTTCCCAGCCAAGGTAATCGAAAAAAATGTGAACAATCAACTATCCCGGGTCCTAGAAGACAACAAGGCACTCAACACTTCCCAATCCGGATTCCGCAAAAACCACAGCACCTAGACTGCACTCATTGCTGCAACAGACGACATCAGGACCATGCTCGACAAAGGAGAAACAGCAGCATTCATCCTCCTGGACCTCTACGCAGCTTTCGACACAGTATGTTACACCGCAGCGCTCGCTGCGGCCGCGGGCTCAGGTTGCCGCGGCCGCGGGCTCAGGTTGCTGCGGCGCGGCACGTTAATTTTGCCGCGGCCGACGCCCGGGCCGCGGTAGACGCCGAGGCAGACACCCAGGTCGCGGGGGTCGCCGCGGCTCCGGCGAGGGCCATAAAGGCTCCAGGGAGCCGGTCTGGGGGTCACGGCGCTCGCCGCTCCCCCTTTTTCAAGTTCTGCCTTAAAGGCAGACGCGGCAGAGCCTGAAACCCCGAGGGGGTTTCAGGCATGGCCGCACACAGCGCATTATGCGCTTAACATTTTCTCTTGCATGTATTCACCTGCCCACCACCACTTACCGATGTTCCTAGGACAAACCGAACCCTTACACTGGGGGTTCTTTATACTTGCCTTTTTCTCTTCCCAGCATGCTTACCACTTCCTCTCTACCCAGCATGCATTGTCTAACACACATACCTAATCATTACTGTTTTCTTTTCCCCAATTCAAGATGGCGGTGTTCTACTTCCTGTTTCCTGTTTCCTGTCCAGGGGTATTTAAGGGGATTCCAACTGCCTGTTCATTGCGTTGCAACACTCCTTGGTGATAGTCACGCTCCTATTTGATATCCTTCTGCGAATCCTGTCTGTTCCTGAATTGCTTTGTTTTCCTGCCTTCCTGAACTGCGGTCCTAATACCCTGGTGTCCTCCTTTTCGTTTCAGGGAGTTCCTGTGGAGGTTTTTTACCCTACTGGGGTTTTTCCTCTGGGACTCCTTCTGGAGGGCACGGACTGTAGTGGTTCGCTCATACCAAACAGCACCGTGGCTACCGGAAGGGGTCGCCACTACCTCGGCCAGAGCAGAACCCGTCGGAACAAGGACCGTTCCCCTACGCCTCTCCGCTGCGAGGGTAAGACCGTTGAGAACCGCGACACAGTATGCCACCACACTCTCTGCAGACGTCTCCACAATGCTGGAATCTGCGACAAAGCCCTGGACTGGATCTCGTCATTTCTCAAGGACAGGACCCAAAGAGTTTGCCTCCTGCCGTTCCTATCAGAAGCCTCCAACATCACCTGTGGCGTCCCTCAAGGATCTTCACTCAGCCCCACACTTTTCAACGTGTACAAGGCCCCCCTCGGAAACATTGCACGAACACACCACATCAACATAGTCTCCTACGCTGATGACACTCAGCTCATCATCTCCCTCACGAAAGATCCCACTACCGCATAGGTCAACCTCCACAACGGACTCCACACCATCGCCAGCTGGATGGAATCAAGCCACCTCAGGTTAAACACAGACAAGACAGAATTAATCATCTTCGGCACCAATCCCTCAGCCTGGAACAACTCCTGGTGGCCCACCTCCCTAGGACCCGCACCCTCACCCTCCTCTCATGCACGCAACTTGGGCTTCATCCTGGATTCCACACTCAGCATGACTCAGCAGGTCAATGCCATCTCTTCTTCCTGCTACAATACATTCCACCTGCTTCGCAGAATTTTCAAATGGATTCCCATCGAAACCAGGAAAACCGTCACCCACGCCTTGGTCATTAGCCGATTGGATTACGGAAATGCCCTATATGCAGGAATAACAAACTAACTCCAAACAAAACTGCAAAGAATCCAGAACTCATCCGCCCGCCTCATTCTAGACATCCCATGCTGCTACCACACCTCACCCCACCTCAGAGACCAACACTGGCTACCAGTATCTAAGAGGATCACCTTCAAAATCCTCATCCACGCACACAAGGCCCTCCATAACACAGGACCCGCCTACCTCAACAATAGACTCACCTTCCACCCCCCCACCTGCAACCTTCGCTTCGCCAACCACGCCCTCACCTACGTTCCTTGCATTCGCTGCACGACCGCCGGAGGAAGATCATTCTTTCACCTTGCCGCAAAGACCTGGAACTCCCTACCACTCTGCCTCCATCTGACCCAAGACCTTCTGGCCCATATTTATACTTTTTGACGCTAAACTGCGCTAATGCAGTTTAGCGTCAAAAAATTTAGCGCCGTCTAACACCATTCTGAAGCGCCATGCGGGCGCCGTATTTATGGAATGGCGTTAGCCGGCGCAAGCGGACCGGCGCTGCCTGGTGTGCGTGGAAAAAAACCACGTAGACCAGGCAGCGCCGGCGTAGGGGGAAAATGGCGTTAGGGCGTCTTAAAATGGGGCAAGTCAGGTTGAGGCAAAAAAATCGCCTCAACCCGATTTGCGCAATTTTTTTGTGACGCCCAGACGCCATTTAAATGACTCCTGTCTTAGTAAAGACAGGAGTCATGCCCCCTTGCCCAATGGCCATGCCCAGGGGACTTGTGTCCCCTGGGCATGGTCATTGGGCATCGTGGCATGTAGGGGGGCACAAATAAGGCCCCCCTATGCCACCAAAAAAAATAAAAATAAATAAAAAATTATACTTACCTGAACTTACCTGTACTTCACTGGGATGGGTCCCTCCATCCTTGGGGGTCCTCCTGGGGTGGGCAAGGGTGGCAGGGGGGGTCCCTGGGGGCAGGGGAGGGCACCTCTGGGCTCATTTTGAGCCCACAGGCCCCTTAACGCCTGCCCTGACCCAGGTGTTAAAAAGTGGCGCAAATGCGGAGTTTTTTGACCCGCCCACTCCCGGGCGTGATTTTTGCCCGGGAGTATAAATACCACGCATTTGCGTCGCCGTCATTTTTTAAGACGGGAACGCCTTCCTTGCATCTCATTAACGCAAGGAAGGCGTTCACGCCAAAAAATGACGCTATTTGCCCAATCTTTGGCGCTAGACGCGTCTAACGCCAAAGTATAAATATGGCGTTAGTTTTGCGCCGAATTTGCGTCGAAAAAAACGACGCAAATTTGGCGCAAACGAAGTATAAATACGGGCCTCTATCTTTCAGGAAACACCTCAAGACTTGGCTTTTCGACCAGTAGCTCCCCTCCCCCCCCAGCGCCTTGAGACCTTACAGGGTGAGTAGTGTGCTTTATAAATCCCTGATTGATTGATTGATATTGCTCAGACAACAGCATTGAGGGGGAGGACAAATGTAACTGGTCACAGAAATACACCAGCACAGTCAGAGAAAGAAACAGGACACTGCTACAACTATCAGGGCAATCCAATGTACCACACATTCCCCAACATCAGCAGTACACATTACCAATGCTGACATTCATATTGTGCCATAACAATGCTATACATAGTATACGCTACATTTCAACTACATATAGGTGGATGTGAAAGATCAGAGACTGGGGCAGGTCCAGATCATTAAGTGTGGTGCTAGTGCAATCAGAGCACCCACAGCCAGTAAAAGGCCTTACCACGAGAATGGAAGTAGACAGAGGGTTGAGTAGGACAAGAAGGTGGCAAATCACTATTTGGCCAGAACCAACACCTAGAGGAGATGATGCTGACTAGTCCACAAACTGACCACAATACATGTGGCATGCAGGTGGGGCATAGGCCTGGGAGAATGCCCATCTGAAAGACAGGAGCAATGAACAGGAACCAAGATCACAATGTGAAAATAATCACAAGGCAGGCATGTCACATTACAAAGCCCACAACACTGACACACTAATTGTACCGTATTTCATTGCAGAGGACGATGGATCTCCTGTGGATATGCCTGTCCAGGACTACCCTGATGACATGGATGACGAGCTGACAAACCCAGCAGACCCTCCAAGAGGTCGTTGGAACCCTCCAGGCTCCACCTTCAGTCACAAGGAGGAGCACAGATACAGCAGCCATCACAGCGGACCCACCCACCACCCCTATTGTACGATCTGCCAGCTCCAATACAGCTGAGGACTCTGACGACACTGGCACCAGCTTTGAGAGAACTGTAGTTGGAGTACAGGGGGAGCTGGCCAAGGAGGTGCGGGTGGGGATGCAAACTATGGCAGCCAGCCTAGAGGGGTTGCGTTTGTGCATGATGTCAACTGAAGAACAGGCAACAGCTATGCAAGGGCGAACAACTATCTTGCAGGAAGTAGAAAAAAGGCTGAAGGAAATCAGAACAGCTGTAATACAGTTGACCCAACACCTACAACAGCAATCCTGTCACATGTGCACTAATGCAACATTGCACCCCTCAGGGCCGACCTGGCTGCTCACCATCGTGATGTGGCTGCTGTTCTTAAGAACCAGCAGATCCTCCTTGCAGCAGTACTGCCTTTAAGACCCCCACAGGTAGCAGCTACCGGGATGTCTGACTTCACGTCTACACACACTGAGTTGTGTGTTGCCCCTTCACAACCACCAAGGGCAGAGGAGGCAACACACACATCAGAAGATGAAGACCAGGAACAGATCACCTTCACACGTAAGAGTACCCGGTAGCACTAGCACTAGTCCCTGCCACATGGCCACCTATTACCAAGGTCCTTTGCTTTGTAAAATGTCAGTCTTGCAACAACTGTACTCAAGCACTGTTCTGCAAACCACTGTTATCTTGTCAGCCTGCCCTCTGATTGTCTCTCACTAACTCATTGGCAAGTCCTGTCCCTCTGCACTGTCTGACACTTCACCCCAGCATGTCCAATGACATGACCTTTTGCACTTGTGTAGGATCACAATGGAAGATGTCACTATAATGGACTCACAATCATGGACAATGTACATATAGCACTACAGCACTTTTCAATAAATAGCACTTACAGAACACCTTTGTCTCTGTGTAATGTGACACATCAACCATGCAGTAGATCAGTGAATTTTGCCTCCTGTCAATTATCACAGATTGTCAATACAACTTTCCTGAAATAATGTGGGCTGACAACTATGCACAGTGGCCTGGATTCTACCATACTCTGCCCTTCCTGAGGGTTATTTCTGAGGAAAAGAGAAACTATACACAATAATGCTGTGTTGGACAGAATAATGCTTCCTCAAGGGATGTCAAATCCAGAAAATAGTGCCTTCAAATTGTTGGTTCAACGCAAAACTAACGTATGTGATATTTCCGACAAATGTAAGCTAACACATACCAAACTGCACGAATGGAGGTGTATGAGTTTAGATCCAAATAAGTAATCATGCTGAACAGTGTAACAAATGATCTATGTGAGTTATGTACACTATACTACAAGAGAGCTTACTACCACTCACCTTATAAGGATTTCCTTGGACATGAGACTGCAGTCAGACTTAACACAGTGTCCCCAATCCTAAATCTGGAAGCACAGTATGTGACATTGAAAACCTACATCATGAAAAAGCCACACTTTGGTATCCATAGTAACCGTGATTGGTGGTTGCAATGAATGGCCGAATTTTAGCTAAGTAGCTTTGGGGTAGCTGCCAATGTTACAGCTCAGTTGGGATTTGTTTGCAGCATAGGACACAAATTCTAATACAAAAGAGACACTGTTCACTCATGGCAAGGCCCTGATCTACAAGCATTTGACACATACTATACAGGGTTACCTAGATATTTATTAAACAGTAAAAACAGAAGTGAAAACTCATGGAAAGACCTTACCTAACCTAATCTACTCTAACTACTCGTTACCCACAACTGTCCCTAACTAACCCAAGCTAAACTTACTTATCACATTTAACGAAACGATCTAAACATCAATCCCCCACCCCCCCTTATGAGACGGGAAACATGAAGGACAACACATACTAACCTAAACACATACTATCCTATACTAAATAAATATATATTTTTTTGCAATTTTTTTTATTTATTTATTTTTAAACACAAGAACCCCAACATTGCCCCCCACCCACCCACACACACACATAAAAATAAACAGTAGAAATATTCAGGAATCCCCACCCCCACCCACTAACACTAACTAAACTAACAGCCCATACTAACCTAACACTAAGCCCCCTAAACCCACAAAGTATAAGAACCAGGAAAGAGGAGGGAGGGGAGGGAATCATGTCCGTCTACATGTCTATAGGTTGGCCCTCCGGAGGGTCTTCTTGATGGAACGCACCCGCCGGTTGACCTGTCGCACATCCTGCTGCAGTCTGGTCATCCTTCTAAGGACACGGTCCAATTTCCTTTCCATTTGTGAAAAAGCAGCAGGGTCAATGGCTGCAGCAGGGGTGGTCTGGGTGCCAGCCGAGGATGAATGGGCCCGTCTTGTGGCAATGGCTGTAGGCTGCCCTGCAGGTGGTGCTGTGCTTGGTCCAGGAGCAGTTGCCGTTGATGGTCCCGCAACGGTCCCAGTTGCTGTAGGTGCCACCTGGGTGGTAGTGGTGGTGGTGCTTTTGATGGCTGTGGTAGACAAAGAAGGGACGCCTTGTGCAAATGCCCTGCAGGCTCCGGAGGCTCATTCATGCCAATATCTTCCGGCCATGTTGCAGTACCCAGACTCGACATCAAGTATGTGGCGGTATCTCATTGCCCGCCGTTGAAACTCCCTGACCTGGATGGGAGTCATATTTGCAGCTGATAAGACAAATAGAACATTTTACATTAGGTACTGCATTGTGTGAAATGGCCAAGAAGTAAATCAGACAATACAACTAATATACTTGTAACAGCCCATATCATCATACAGATCATTGATTGTCCCTGAGGAAGTACATGGCAAGCCAGCCTACAAAGGTCCTATCATACATAGCACATCCAAACCCTACAAGATGGGTAACAGCTGGCATGATTTTGGCATCATAGTTCTGCCAGTTGTCAGCTAAAAATAATGCTGCACATCCTCCACCGCTGCAGGGGCTACAAATATCATTGTACGGGATGGCAATCTGGGGCCACATGATCTGCGCATTGTAAATGGACTTGCCAGTATAGAAAGCATGTGCAAATCATGAGTGGGTATACTAGGTTCAGACAAGTGATTCACTGAATCACACGTCTGTGTACAAAACTTGTATCATCAGTCCTAGGTACACTATTCACAACCCTATGCTTGTGTCTGAGGGGGGGGGTGGACTATCAACTAATAACTTCCAAAAACAAGGACATCCAGGAAGCTAAGGAAAGCTGGACATGTGTTTGGCCCAGCACACACACCACAGGTAAGGAGGAACTCCAAATAGGAGACAGATAACCCATGGACAATCCTATCAAAACTCATGTTTGGAACTGCAGACCTTTGTTCACATCATTTACTACCAGTAAGCCATGACTTACAACAAACAGAGAGATGCAAGAACACCTCTGGCCATGAGTTGCATGCGCACCTAGGCCATTGTACTCAAGTGCCACATACTTGTAGCACTACATGTGGAGCTACATGCTGCTAGGAAGCTTAACATACAGTTCAACATGTTCATTACTGAATTTGGAAGCAGATGTCTGTGGGTAAGACTTTGGCATCCCTACTCTGGGAGAATTTGGGTCTGACTGGCTGACTAATTCACTAATATGGTCCAGTGCGACTTTTTCTGAATCCAGTTTTATCCACATGACTCATCCCTATTCACATTGCCGTGCCTACAGAACTGATCTAGAATACCAAAATATGACAATACGATAAGGATTGGCCATCTCAAAGATGATGATAAAATGATATTCCTCTCATGGAACAAAACAAATGATTGGCCAGCGCATCACACCTTGCTATGTGTCCAACACACAGGAGTCCATCACACATCACCAGCAAACACAACACATAACAGACATATCAACACTTACTGGAGATGTCTGGGTCCTCAAATCGAGCCACCTTGCCAACAGTGTAGGGTGCCGGTCCACCTGTAAGGCATGGAAGGGAGAAATGTGCTCAATGTCTGTGCACTGTATAACAATTCCAAAGACAAATAATATGTGTAAGATTATATCATTAAGTAAAGCCTCTCAGACATGATGATACTGCATCCTACATACCACGGAAAACATCTACAGACCCAGGGACTCCAGTGTGTGATACACACATATCTGCACACATGCAGTGGCCCTAACTATCATGTGGTGGCAAACATGCTCCTTCATTAGTTAGCAGACAAAATCATGGAGTGTATTTGGCTCATCATGTGTGTCCATGAGAGACATCCAAAGCTACTTTCCGTGAGGAATGCATTACCAGTCAACCAGCCATTGAGACTATGACCAATTTGTGACACACAGGTACAATGTACAGAGGGCCAGGGACAGTTGTTAGCCCTCAATTTGTTACAGTTTCTTCATTTGATGTGGCACAGCTATGATGAGTTGCACCAACCATTGAGATATGAACCCATGTGCATACCTTTTGCCAGCCATCCCTAATTTAAATGTGGCACTACAAACTCCAAATACCAGTCTAAGATGTTAGCTGAGTGCAGCTAGAACTTGTTACCTATGTGTCCAAATCCAGATCAGACATGTATCCGAAATGAAGGAGGGCACAATAATTCCTAAGATTTTCGGGATTTCCATGATTGGTTTCCTTACACACTCACCAAACACACATGAGACATATGTTTGCACCACATAGCTATCATCAAATGACGTGAAGCCTGTACTAATTTTCAGGCTCCTGTTGTGTTTCTAAAGTTTGTCTAGCTGTTGCGTCAACAAATGACGGTAATGTGTCGGAAACATCTATACCTCACAGGCAACTGTGGCCAATACCTACACATAATTGGCACCTGATTTGTGTTGCTGTTTGACACAAAGGCAGCACTAACTTACAAAATACAAATGTATTCAGTAATTTTGCAGAGCTCTTGCTTCCAAACAGCTCGCAATTGTGGTCCTGAACAAAGTAGAAATATGACCCTGTATGTTTCAGTAGCATTCCACACGCTCAACAACATTGCCGGCAGATATAGTATATAAACGTGCACATTAACATGATTTGTATTCACCAACAGGGCCACCAATCACAATCCCCAGGTGGTCCAGCAGATTGTGCTCTCTGGAGACAAGGTCAGCCCAGCGGTGCTTCAGCTGGTGGTCGTTTCTGGGTGTGTTGTAAATCCTTTGCAGATGATGCAACACCTTTGCCCACCCGAGCCTCCGTGCCTCAGTGTGATACCCCTGTATCACACGCCCACCTGCCTCAATCATCAGGGGTAGGAAGTGGCACACCAGCCAAATGAACCCACCAAGCTCCTCCTCTCCCATCCTGCCAAGACGAGGCCTACCCAACATATTGGTAAAAAAAGAGAAATAGGGGATAAAGGGGAACAAAGGAGAATAAGGGGAAAGTAGGACAGGAAAATTTCAAGTAAACTACTAATACAACCCAGCTATCCCCAAACTAACACTACCCACAACAGACTCCCAACAAAACAAAGACAATAGTTTACAACACATATTACCACAAAAAACACTCAGACAGTATACCACAACAAGTTTTTAATCACAAAAAGACAATAAAATGACCGCACAGGAGACAAATTCACTAAATGCACAGAGACAAATCGAGACACAGCCACACAGTCAGGAAATGTCACAGACTGCAAAGTGAAAGTACACCCACTGTGCCTATTCTGTAAACAGGATATCCTATTACATCACTTCCTGCCTAAAATGCGGGGCGTTTTTATTCTCATGCGTCGAAATATGTTGACGCATACAGTCTGCGAGTCATTTTTTATTGATGCACAGGAGTAGATTTAAGCCCGCATCCATATGGTTCAAAAAAAATTCAAACGTAACCAATTTTCGGAGGTACAGTGTGGAAGATACCGCTCAAGGCCAATGGTTCTTTCAGGGCATTATGCGTCATTTTTCAGGCTTAAGCGTCATTTTTAGATGCATGTGCGTAATTTTTTGATGCGTATGCGGCAAAATTACAGACATTAACTGGGTTTGGGTCATTTTACCATTTAAATGGTACATTACAGTTGTGACAAAACTGAGATAGGCTGATTGAACCCACTTTGGGCATAACGGTGTATGGACACATGTGACACATCATACTACTGCGGACTATGATCCGCTACTTCATGTACAGGATTTTCACTCTTGACTGACGCAATAGATGGGCAAACGTGTGGCCTACATATATGTATTACACAAATTGGGCATGTTTGGTGTCAGGAGACGATAGCAAGGTGACGCACATAAGTACAATAACTCAATGCCTATGGCTCAATGTGTGCTTTGGCTACTAATATTGTTGTTGACCCACTGTGTGACCATCACACGATGCATAATTGCAAATATGCTTGTATGCATGTGAAGTCAATGTGTCTAACCCTCATATGCAAGTCAGTGTAGAAATGAGAGAGGACATATGTTAGTCATACATGTAGCAACAACTGCTGTGTGCACTTTCTAGTTTTTGGGAAACATCAACACCACAAATGACACAGCATGCACCGGATAAATAGCAGACGGTTGTTCATGTCAATGGTCCAAAAATTGGCCATCAAATGTCCTGGAATTTTGGATACAGCTTCCTAGGCACTTGTTGGTAAACACACCATGAGTCAGGCACATGTACATACTAAGTGGGTACTGTGTTTGCGACACGGAGAGCCAAAGATAAACCACATTTGTAATGTCACGTCACAGTTGAGGTCATATAATTGAGTCACAACTCTCCTGTGGCAGTGGAGGACCAGCAGCCAAGCAGCACGTGGCCACATATTTCCAGTGATCAATTGCACAGAGGTGCCTGGTTCATGTGTGTGGGCCAATGTTTAGCCTGTATATGTTTAGGGGTCTATGTTGTCACAGTTACGTCCAGGTCTAGTCATGAGTCTGTGGCAGTTACTACTGCATCTACTTAGTATCCTTCGGAGATCAATGGAAGTAAAGCCAATGAGGATTTGAGAACCCACATGGGGATGGTCTTGCCCTGTCACTGCAGACATGTTATGAGACTGTCAACAGGGCAACCTTTGTGTGCTGAGTAAGATAATATCTCAGGATTCTTGTACCGGCAGGTGTCATCACAACATTTGTACACAGGTTGGCCTCTAAAATTCCCACTGAATCTGGGAACATCATAGCCTCTGTGCTGATTATTCTCGCAGCTATTCACCACGCACGGCCCATCAATATGTTGTGAGCAATTTGAATCAGCGTGTGGACTGTCAGGGTCATAACATGAGTGGACTTTTCATGCACATTATCTGACGCTGCTGGTTCTGCTGGAGGCTCCATACCCAATCCCTGCATACGGCCATGGTAGACTGTCACAAATTGTCACTCATGCATACATGAGACCCAGAAAAGGGATATGCCATGATTTGGGTATTTGGAGACTAGTTCCCAATAATGGTACGATGAATAAACAGATTATGCTATACAATGTATTTGAGTATGCATTGTAGAGCCACCTGACAAAATACCCAGGGAGGAATGTGAGGGTTGGGAAAGCAACTATGATACATATGTAGCCACATGGAACCTTTAGGGTAACACACAGACATGAGACAGTCAAGCTAACAGGATGCATGGTCAATCAAGATCCAGCAATTTCACAAGGTACATACTCAGTCGTCTGACTGAGACTGGTCGGAGAAGGAACAAGACAGTTGACATGGAAAACTGTGTTTGTCCTGTGTTTTGGAGGGTGACACATTAACCCAAGGGCTGTGTTACACAGCTGATTTTTATGGCAATGCAATACAGTGTAATCGATAAAATGGCACCTTCTATGCTGTTCCTAGCATCTGCAAGGGCAGTGCATGTTAAAATGGCTGGTCTGCATGGAGGTGCTCACAGGTGTGTGCTGCATCAGTCTCTCACAAGTCCTGTAGGTGAAATTCTAGTTCAAATGGCCAACAGTACCTTTCACATGGGAAGAAATCTACAGGTGATAACAGGGCTTAGAGACTACAAGCCAGTGCATTATTTAACCTGACGTCCAAGCAGACAGAAGTACAATGACTATGGAATGCCATACTAAAGGGTGAAGCACACTGGATTAACATTATCAGTCTGTCTGTGTATAGAGGAGGGATTATCTGGGTACACATATTACCATTCCAGGGACTTCTTCAGAAAGGTGGGGTGAGACCGGGAACATTGGTGTGTCAGGACTTAGGACATGGGCTGCCATGTACATGGAATGTCATGTGCGCAATGCCTGTCATAGGAGTGGCACTTGTGCTATCTATGTTCTGCTTATATGGAATTCTAGTCACACATAGTCCTTGCAAAGAAAGGTGATGTAACAGTTACTGCTGTCAAGGGTCTGGCCATACATTAATGTTACTATTGCAATGTTGGACTTTTTGCCTTACGCAGTGTCATCCCCAGTCTTTTTGCCTCCTTCCTCCTGGTTTTTCTGACCTCTTGCTGTTGGCTCTAGGACTCTGAGCACTTTATCACTGCTGACCAGTGCTAAAGTGCAGGTGCTCTCCCATCTAAAGTTGGTATGATTGGCTTATACCTAATTGGCATATTTAATTTACCTATAAGTCCCTTGTACAGTGGTATCTCTATACCCAGGGCCTGTAAATTAAATGCTACTAGTGGGCCTGCAGCGCTGCTTGCGCCACCCACTGAAGTAGACTTTCAAAACCTGTCTCAGGCCTGCTAGCGCAGGGCCTGTGTGCGCAGTTTTCTGCCACAGGGACCTGGCATCTAAACTTACTTGCCAGGCCCAGAACTCCCCTTTTACTACATGTAAGTCACCCCTAAGGTACGCCCTAGCTAGCCCTATGGGTGCCATGTATGTAGAAAGGCAGGACATGTGCCATATTGCATGGCCTGTCCTAGTAGTGACAAAGAGCCTAACTTGGTGTCTCACTGCTGTGAGTGCTGCCTTCTCATAGGATTGCATTAGAAATGCACTGCCTTATGTGTAAGGGGTATTGTCTGATTTATGAGGGGTAGCGTAGGCATGTTTGGTATGGTTGTGATGGTGATAATAAATGCTGCTTACTGGTGTGGGTGTATTTTTGATTACTATCACAGAAATGCCACTTCTAGAAAGTGCGCATTTATCTGTGTTTATGACTCTGGTGTTTTGCAGCTTGACTCCAATCCACGTCTGGGCAGAGTGATAGTTGGGGCTTTGTGCATACTTTTCAGACAGCCTGTACACAGGGAGGGTGGAGGTGTCACTGAGGTGCATCTGCATACTGAATAGTCTTCCTGGGCTGAGAGAAGGGAGAGGCGGGGCACACCTGCATTTGTAAAGACTGTGCCCTGGCCTCACACAATAGGGTTGTTAACCCCCCACTGATGTTTGGAGCCTGTGCTGAAAGGAGAGAGGGGGCACTCCCAGAACCAGTTGTAACTGGCTGGAACCTCCTCTCCCTACCATTGTAAAACACTGTAAGAACTGACCATAAGTACAGGGGAATTTTCCCCACAATTTGGAGACTCTTGGAATCATCTTGGAACTGGACACCAAAGGCTGAAAGGACTCACCAGGAACCGCCATGGACTGCTGCTGCTGTGCTGACCTGTGACCTGCATGATCACTGTGAAGGACTTGCCACTTGCTGCCTTTCCCTTGTGCTGGCCTGTAGCTGGGCCCTCCACCTGAGGACCTTGTCTTAAGATTCTGCCCCCCAGGGGCAGGGTTCTGTGGCGCCTGACCCCTGCATCCATTTCTTCACGAGGGGTGCTTCTCCGTTGTTGCGGCTGCCATAGCGCTGATTGCAGCGCGCTTATGGAGCCTTAGGAGCTCGTAGGCTCCTTGCTTCATTGTGCCCCTTTAAATAAGATCACCGCAGCGGCCCGGGAAGCTGGAAGAACACTTGGGCACTGCATTGCGTGCAGGCGAGTGTCTGCTCGGGCCCCAGGAGGGGTCTGATCTTCTTGTGGCTTCACAGCAGGACCAGGGGAAGGCATGGGGAGTGCCCCCTTCCCCTGGCCTCTGCGTTAGGAGCAGGACGCTCCTTTTCTTCTGTTAGGTAAAGCGGGCATTATTGTGGGCCCCCCCTTTAAGTGGAAGGGCCAGTGGAGGCCCTGGGGGGCCCCCAGAGATCACGGCTCCCGGGAGGGGCCTGTCATTAAACCGGAGAGGGTGCGTGGTGCCCCCCTCCTGCCCTAAGTTGTTTTTGCTGGCTTTGGCCCCCCTCGTGAGGGCCGTTTGAGGCCCTGGGGCCCCCCCAGTAATCACGGTCCTGTCTATAAAAGAGAGGAGGTGCATGTCTCCCTCCTCTGACCCCAGAGTATAAGAGAGAACCCAGTTTTGTGCATAGGAGCGCCGGGGGCCCCATTGTTCACCTTCTAGGCACTGGAGGTACCTTCATCCAACCAGGTACTGTTTAAAGGACTAATATAGTTGCAATCCAAAGTTCTTTCTGCAGACTTTTGTTTGATTCATATATTACCTACCTGCGTTTGATGTTTTTACATACGTGTATGCAAATGTACCTTTTATGGACATGCTTGCTAATATGTTTTTCTAACTTGCCATATGTTTTCTAATGTTCCTACTATGGGCATTTTATGATATTCTTATGACAAGTGCTGTGATGTAATAACGTGTTTTCCTGACTACTGCTTATGTTGCAGAATACTGAGTAACCTGTGTGTTATGTGTGACTACTGCTAGGTTGCAGACTAACTAATGTGTAACGTTCTGACAACTGCTAAGGTACCAGGATAGTACTGATATGTGATGTTTGGTCTGATAATTGCCTTGTGTACAATACAGTATATTTTCATATAATCTGGGTTTGTGTTTCCTTTGTGGTGGGGATATTGCGTCACATGTGTTGTGTGTGTTGTGCGAACGCTTTACACATTGCCTCCAGGTTAAGCCTGACTGCTCGTACCAAGCTACCAAGGGGGTGAGCAGGGGTTATCTTGGACGTATAACTCCCTTGCCCTGACTAGAGTGGGTAAGTTCTGCCTGGCTGAGGTGCATACCCTAGCCAACCAGAAACCCCATTTCTAACATGCAATTACACATCCACTGCCTCATGTGATGTGTGAGGTTTTTTTGTTCCATTATTGACTGATGGTGTCTTAGTTGTGTGCCATATGCAGCAATGAACCATGTTGCCAACAAGTATGTGTGAAATAGGTGTGGTCCTCTGCTATTGCCCTTCAAAGGTGAAATGTACAGGATATATGTCATTTACAGTGTGTGTGAATGTGACTGTTGATTCATATGCATCAAAATTGCCTTAGAAATTTCTGTGTCCTGATCGGTATATCAGCAATGCTCCATGAGGCTACACTCTTATTCTGATAGTTAGAGATAAAGGTAATCAAAAATGATTACCCAGACCATGATATGGTGATTATTATAGGTGTTTATTTACATATGATTATACAGTGGTGATGGTGAGTTGAGTGAAAAGAAATTGGTGACAATATGTTGGCGCCTACGCAATCCTGCAGCTGTGTTTGGTTGGTCCCCCTCATGTTGATGGCCAGCATCCTCCTCTTCCTCCTCTTCAGGCATTTGTGGCTCTGGTTCTAATAGGGGAATGTTCCTTGGTACACAAATGTTGTGCAGGATGGCACAGGTTAAAATGATCTTGCAGACCATTTCTGGTGAGTATAGGAGGCTGCCTCCGGTGATGTCAAGGCACCTGAATCTGGACTTCAGGATGCCAAAGGTCCCCTCGACTGTGGTGCGTGTCCTCCTATGTGCCTCATTGTAGGCACGCTCTGCTGCAATGCTTGGGTTGGCAAATGGGGTCATAATCCATGGCTGGATCCCATACCCATGATCAACTGAAAGAGAAAATGATTGCAATCATGTTGATGTAGCTTGCACCATTAATATCACCTTGGATGGCAGTAGTTCTCTTGTGTTGTCTGTGACTCATTTGTGTTTGTTTTATAGTGTTGATTCCTAGGCTTCTAGAATGTACCATCAGCATTGGGTTGTTTCCTTATATTTTGCAAGGTGACAATTAGCCAAACTTCTCTGTACGTTGTGATCACTGACGTGTTAACATTTGACTGTACACTAATTTCACATGTGTAACAAGTTCATTGCAGACCTATTTCTCTGCCCTTGGCAAGTTGACTCCGGCTGTAACGTCTACCTAGATTACTACACATGGTCTAGTTCAGCTGGCTAACTTGGTTGTGAGGTTGTTGTTTAGAGTTTCAGAAGGTCCGTATTGCACTACAGCTGTTGTGTGTGTGTTAATTTGTCACAATGCGTATGTGTAGGAATGTGCACTTTCCATATTGTCCCATCAAGATGTGTTCTTCGCACAGTCTCTTGGTAGTGGGCAATGTGGGAGCAGGAGTGATGTGAGATATTGGAACGGCCTCAATGATTGCACGTGACCTTTATTGTAGTCATCATAATGCCATGTGAGTCATGGTGCTTGACCTGCAGCAAATTGCATTCCACACCCCTTACACAGTACGTTTTGATTGGAAGGATGTTTGATTGAGTGTTATTGATGTGATATTGAAAGATTAATCTTCCAAGTTGTACTGCCAGTTGAGGCCATGTCATTGTCTTTGTGTTGTTTTAAATTGTTCCCTTGTGTCTGTGGAGTGGCATCTGTTGTTATTTGGATCTGTCATTTGTCCCTAGGTGTGTATCCAAATGAGTGAGGATACCAAACATGCCTAGCGGTGTCACAACCTCAGTGTGTTCCTGTCCACATGTCGTGGTGTATGTGTTGTTTGTCCTAGAGGGTTGCTGTGCAGTGTGTATATAACTAGGTTTCTGTACTTACCAACAAGTAGTCCATTTCCATATCGTCCATCCTGGAAGTGTTGATTGATGGTGCAATGACGGAAGATGAATGAATCATGTACACTCCCAGGATACTTTGCCACAATGTTGGTGATCAATCCCTGGTGATCGACAATGGCCTGCACATTGATGGAGTGTGTGTGCTTCCTACTGCGGTATAGATGTTCAGTTGCAGCAAGTGGCACGAGGTGTACATGTGTGCAGTCAATGGCACCATGGACGTGTGGGAATCCATTAATGAGGTAAAACCCCTGTTTTGTCTCCTGCTGCTTCTGCTGTGTGTTTGGGAAGCAGATGTGGCGGGGTGTGAGTGTGATGATGGCATCCAGTACGTTGGGCAGGAAGGCAGAGAATGATGGCTGTGAGATCCCAGCAACCAGGGCGCCAGTGGTTTGAAAGGAGCCACTTGCCAACATATGTAGTACAGCTAGCAGCTTGGTTTCTGGTGGGATGGTGCGGGGTGTCTGCAAGCTGGGTGCCAACTGTGGCTCAATGTTGCGCAGCAGCTGCTGAATGGCTTGCCAGTTCAACCTGTACCTCTGGATGATGTCATGTTCCCTGAGGCCATGAAGGGTTGTCCTGGTGCAGAATATTCTCTCCTGACTTCTGCGTTGCCTTTGGGGTCCCTGCTGGTGTTGTGGAAGCTGCTGTTGCTGGTCCTGTGCTCTGCGTCTGTGTGCACGCTGGATGAAAAGCACCTCCATGATTTCCTTTTGGAGCTCTGCTGTTGCTTCTGTGTGGTTTCATGAAATACAGGTGTGTTTGCCCCATTTTAATGCCTGCCTTGACCCAGGCATTATTTTTGGACCCAAATCGGTCTGTGCGTCATTTTCCGCCTCCGCCTCCCGGCCGTGTGGGATTATTGCGCAGTGGCATAAATAAGGCACACAGGTGTCAGTGTCATTTTTTTGGACGGGAACGCCTACCTTGCATGTCATTAACGCAAGGCGGTTACCCGCATCCAGAAAATGACGCACATAGCGGGATTTTGACATCCGCGGGCTCAGGCGTCAAAGTTTAAATATGGGGCAAGGTTTGCGCCAAATATGCGTCAAAATTTTTGACGCACATTTGGCGCAAACAGAGTATAAATATGCCCGAAGTCTTTTTTGCCCTGAGACTTCAGAAAACAGAAGACAACCTCAATCCACGCCCTTCTCAGCTAAGTCAGAGGGCAGCAAGGCAGCAGGGCAACAGCAAGGCAGCAGTCCTTCACCGCAAAGCAGTCCAGGTGAGTTCTTTGGGCAGTCCGGCAGTTCCTCTTCACAGGTTGCAGGATCTGGTCCAGAAGTGTTTGATTTGGTGGGGTCAGGGACCCTGATTAAATAACCAGAAATGCGTTGGAAGTGGAGGAGAGTGGTTTTGAAGTGCACAAGGTCCCCTTTCAGTCCATTTCTGTCTGCCAGGGTCCCAGTAAGGTGTTTGGCAGTCCATTGCGTGAGGGAAGGCCACAAGCCTTTGAAATGTAAGTGGCAGACCCCTCCACCCTTCCAGCCCAGGAAAACCCATTCAGTATGCAGATGTGTGCAGGTGTGTCTAAGTATCCTGTGGTTGTGGTTGTCTGGGTGAAATGCACAAGGAAGCTTTCAACTAGCCCAGCCCAAACATTGATTGGAGACAAGCTGTAAGACACAAATGGATATGCGTGCAGAGAGATACTCATTTTCTAAATGTGGCATTTCTAAAAGAGTAATATAAAACCCAACCTCAAAAATAAGCAGGATTTTCTATTACCATTCTGGCCATACTAAACATGACCTGTCTATCCTTTCTGATCAGAATCTTCCACTCAAACAGTATGTGGGGGCAAACCTAATGCTAGCCAATGATAGAAGCAGGCCTCACAGTAGTGGAAAATGAATTTAGGAGTTTTCCAATAACAGCACATATAAAACACACAAGTATATGTCCTGCCTTTTATATATATAGCACCATGCCTTATGGGTTACCTGGGGCCTACCTTAGGGGTTACTTATATGTAGAAAAAGGGGAGTGTAAGGCTAGGAAAGTACTTGTAAATTCCAAATGGAAGGGGCAAGGAAACTGCACACACAGGTCTTGAAATGGCAGGCCTGAGACATGGTTAAGGGGCCACTTATGTGGGTGGTCCAATCAGTGCTGCAGGCCCACTAGTAGGGTTTGATTTACGGGCCCTAGAGACAGGCAGTGCAATTTGCTAGGGACTTACAAGTAAATCAAATGCGCCAATTGGTAATTAACCAATGCTGCCATGTTTAAAGGAGAGAGCATATGCACTTTAGCACTGATTAGCAGTGGTAAAGTGCAGAGTCCTAAAACCAGCACAAATTGTGTCAGAAAAGTGGAGGGAAGCAGGAGAAAAGTTGGGGGATGACCATCCTAAGACCGTCAGGTCTAACAACACTGATAACATCTTACTAACTATGAAAATAGCAGCAATCTTGGAAGAAATAATAAAATAAATGTGCTACAACAGAGCAGCCTCAGTAGGTTTAAAATCACTAGGTGACAGAGGCATAGGTCTGCAAGCCAGAAGGTTAAGCACACTAAACTCCTGATTCCCAAATAAAACGAAATATGATCCACTACAGGTTCAAGAGAAAGAGCAGGTCAAGTTCATTAGGGCTATTCTTTGGTCTCAGACCAAAGGTTCAGTCCTCTTTTGATCTTCCACAGGTCTAGTATTGTTTTCGGGAGAGTACTGTGGATGCCATATTTATGTCTGACACTAGACTATGGGTGAGGGTGACTGCTGGATCCTCCCTAACCAATGGAGTAAAAGCTCCCAGGGGTTACCCTTGCCACTTATAAAAATTCCCTGTGTGTCCTACAGCAAACATTCAGACAATTACCCTCTTTGCCTAAATACAAGATGGCAAACCTTCCTCCCCTATTCAGAGTCTGTGTGCCCTCCTCAGAGGTTTAGCCAGAGAAACGAGATAGCACACCTCTTTGGGCACTTCAAATCAGCCTTAGTAACTCCCTCCACATTGTGTTTGGAGCCTGGCTAACTTGGGGAACAAGAAGGGATCTGTATAAGTGTCATCTGACATTTGTCAATGATATCGGAGGCCACTTTAAAGATAGTTAAGTGTCTGCGTACTGCCCAAATGGCCATCATGTGAGAGGAACATAAAGACCCACCCAAGGCTTGGTCTCCTTCTGGGAGACGTTTTCACACCTCATTGAGACTTAAGCACTAAGAGGACTGTAGCTGGAGGCCAATGTAAATTAGCCTTTTAAAACGTTTGACAGGGAAAGGTTTACTTCCTAAAAGTATCTTTTCCTTAACATGTATTACAAATTAATCTTCATGCGTGATTTGGGATTTTAATAAATATCACAGTATCCAAGAATGAAATGTCTAGCTGTTTCCCAGCTAGATATACCATTGTCAAGTGCAATATTGCATCCCAGGCTTGCTGCACTGGAAAAAGCTTTTGGGGCCTTTTCACTGCAAGGACATGTGTAAGATTGCATTTCTACATGTCCTACTTTCAAATACCTTACACCCTGCCTCATGGACAATAAGGCCTACTCAGGGGTGATTTGTTAGTATTAAGAGGAAAGGTCTACACCAGTCAAAAGGACTCATTTTGACAGGTTAAAGTATAGCTCAAAAGCTAGATTAAAACCCCGAATCCATAGTTCAAACTGTCACAGTAGTGGCTGGTACAGTAGATGCTGTTGCGCAAAAATGGCATTTTCTTTACAGGTCCTGGCTGCGTTTTTTACCATATACAAGGGACTTATAGATAAGTTAAACATGTCATCTAGGGGTTGTGAGAAAGTGGGTTATTGGTCCACCTCAATTAATAATGGCACTATCATGTTAGGTCCAGTAGAGGTTTCAGTAACTTAAGCCTGAGCTCAGCCCCTGATAGCTATAGCACAGAACTATGGGCTTCGCTTAAGTAAATCATTTAGAAGTACCCTACCATTTAAAGAGTTCAAACACAAAACAATAACAATCCTACACCAATTTATGAACATAGAGAAGAATTTAGTGAACAAAATGACACCAAAATGACAAAAATTCAATATGGGGATCTAAAAATTAAATGAACAAAATGACAGAGAAATTACAAAAATTCAATATTGGGATCCAAAGAAACAAACTTTAAAAGGGTTGTTAAAGCACCAACTGCAGTTAACTGGTCATAGTAGGCCAGGACCTAGGCTTTACTTGTGGGTCAGACACATCAATTAGGTTTGAGCTGGTTTGAGATTGTACCTGAGGACTTAGTGCCCTATTACGAGTTTGGCTGTCGAAGGACCGTCAAACCTGCGGTGGTGGTCGGACTGCTGCATTCCTGGTGGTCTGACCACCAGGAGACCTGGCAGTTTGACCACCAGGGGACCGCTGACACCACCGGGATCATAGATTCCGATGGGGTGGCGGTGGTTGGAGCCGTGGTCAGCCAAGGCGGTGCTGAGTTCAATTCTGCCATGCTGATCACAAGTCCTCTTTCTGCTATCCTTTTCATGGTGGGGTCCCCACCATGAAATGGCTGGTGGAAAGCCAGTGCTGGGGGACCCTCTGCCAGCATCTTTGGAATGCGCACTGTCTGCACTCCAGACAGTGCACATTACGAGTGTGCTGTTGTTCCATGGCTGGTCTGACCAGCGGAAACGTCAAAGCTGTAATTAGGCCCTTAGTCTTTTTTCTGGAAGGCAAAGGTCCGTTAACGGGGGAAGGCAGCAGGCTGTATCCAAGAATGGATTCACAATGTCAGACAGGCATTTAATGAGATCCTAGAGAATCTGTTAGGTTAGGTGGGAAAACTAAGAGAGGGAAACTTCCAAATTTGTGCCCACAGAAGTCCTCTCACTGGCAGGACACTTTTGGCACCTTCACCTGATCAAGTTTTCCACATTTGAACTCAGTCTGTTTTTTGGAGCTCGGATTCCTCCAGCAGGGCAAGCCTCTAAGCTGTAGCTGGAGAAAACTCCATGAAACTGGATACCTTCTCCGTGGGGTCGTGTTGGAAGGATTTGCTGCAGTGGAAAAGCTCTGAGGGGGAGGAAACTGATTCTTCAACCCAGAGGGAATGCATCTTGGTTAGATCAACTTGGCAGGTTTGTCCTGGTCCTATAGACATCTTTGGAGAAAAAAAGTTTCAAAAGCCCATGACATTAAGATGAGTACACTTTGACACAGCCAATAATCCAAGGACCTCAGGACCATCACTTGGGATGAAGATGCACTCAAGCAGAAAGTACCAGCAGGGTCTTGGGAGGGTCCAGAGGGACAAGTCAGCTGGGTTCTTCTGGAGAAGGTTTTCTTCCGGTTTGTTGTGTCCTTTAGCTTCAAAGGATATCCGCTAACTGACCTTGGAGGATACTCCTCTGTTTTGGGTACAAGTGGGAGTAGGTCCAGCCCTTCAGGTCTTTTCAGAGTCATCATACAGTAGGTGCAGTCCTTTTGCTGTTCTTCCACAGGTCCATAGTATTGTGCAGAGAAATGCCACATTTATCCCTCGTACTAGCCTGTGGGTGAGATTTCTGGCCCCTTATAACCCATCGTAACCATATCCAATTTTGCAGGAGTTCCTGTGTAACCTAGGGCCAGATGTAGCAAAGGGTTCTTCCCATTCTGTGTCAATGGAAAAATGTGTTCGTACATTTGGGCCCTAGTACAAACAATCACAGTGTCCCTATCTGCCTAAATCCAAGATGGTGAAGCCTTCCTCCAGTTGTGTAAAGCATGTATACCCACCCCAGAAGTGAGGCCAGGGAAATGAGTAACCTCCTCTGTGGTCACTTCAAACCAGTCTGGGGCAGCTCCCTGCCCTGTGATTGGAGCCTTCCTGACTGGGAGAATAAAGGAAGGGCCTGCAAAGGTATTAGTTAACAGTGGCCTGTGACAGAGGAGGCCTCTTTGAAGATAATGAAGTTCCTGGGCACTGCTGTCAAAATGACCATCTTGCCAGAAGAACAGAAACACCTCCCCACACCCGAGACTTTGTCTGCTGCTCTGGGAGAAGTTTTCATGCCTCACTAAGCATTAAGTACACAGACCAGTTTATGCAAATTAG
The DNA here is from genome assembly GCF_031143425.1 of Pleurodeles waltl. NCBI lineage: Eukaryota > Metazoa > Chordata > Amphibia > Caudata > Salamandridae > Pleurodeles > Pleurodeles waltl. Next base: position 755,342,573 of record NC_090440.1, on the reverse strand, counting down.
CCTCCAGAGACTTTACTAAGGGAAAATGTAACTTTCTAAAAGAACCTTTTCCTCAGTATTTATTAAACATTCAACTTCACCAGTGAATTAGACTTTTAATCAATATTGCAAAAAGCTAAAGAATTAAATATCCAGCTATTTACCAGCTGCAGATAGCAGTATTAAATATAATATTTCATCTTAGTGTTTCCCTGTGGAACAGGCAGCCTTGCTATAGTGAAAATAGCTTTTGTAGCCTGTTGTCCGTAAGGGCATATGTAACTTTAATGTTCTACATGTCCTACTTTTAAATAACTTTCACTCTGCACTTATAGGTCACTAATGACATTTAGCTTAGAGGCCCTGCGTACATTTTGTACCACATAGAAGTATCTTATGGGTAACTTAAATAGGTTAACTAGGGGTATAACAATCTCATCCTATCGAAAGGAGAAGCACATGCCCTTTACCACTGGTTACTGGTTCTACAGTCAGCAAAAACAGTTACAGAAAAAGTCTAGGTGCATCAGCAAAAGACAGCTTTTTCCTACCAAGCAATTTTCTTAGGGCTTGATATTGTAGTTGTAGGAGACTGGCCTGGCTTGTAGTGGGTACCAGAGGTACTTACACCTTGTGCCAGGCCCAGTTATCCCTTATTAGTGTAGAAGAGGTGTTTCTAGCAGCTTAGGCTGATAGAAGGTAGCTATGGCAAAGTAGCTTAGGCTGAACTAGGAGACATGTAAAGCTCCTACTATACCACTGGTGTCATATGCACAATATCATAAGAAAACACAATACACAGAAGTACTAAAAATAAAGGTACTTTATTTTTATGACAATATGCCAAAAGTATCTCAGTGAGTACCCTCAGTATGAAGATAAGATATATACACAAGATATATGTACACAAACCAAAATTATGCAGGTAATAGCAAGAAAAGTAATGCAAGCAGTGTAAAGTTACAATAGATTGCAATAGGAGCATATAGGTACAGGGGCAACACAAACACCACAAATGGACCCCAAACCTATACGAGCTTGTAGAGGGTTGCTGGGACTGTAAGAAAACAGTGAGGGTTAGAAAAATAGCCCACCCCAAGACCCAGAAAGGTAGGTGTAAAGTGCACCAACTTCCACCAGAGAGCACATAAGTCGTGATAGGGGGATTCTGCATGAAGAACGAACACCAGCAATGCAAGAACAGTGGATTTCCAGACCTGAGTACCTGTAAGACAAAGGGACCAAGTACAATAGTCGCGACAGTGTCGAGAGTGGGCAGGAGCCCAGGAAATGCCAGCTGAGGGTGCAAGGAAGCTGCCACTGGATGGAAGAAGCTTGGAGTTCTGCAATAAAGAAGAGGACTAGGAACTTCCCCTTTGGAGGATGGATGTCCTACTTCGCGATGAAGCTTGCAGAGGTGTTCTCACACAAAAAGACCACAAACAAGCCTTGCTAGCTGCAAAGGTTGCAGTTAGGATTTTTGGGTGCTGCTGTGGCCTAGGAGGGACCAGGATGTCGCCACTTGGAGGACAAGACAGAGGGGGTGCCCAGCAATGTAGGGAGCCCTCACAGAAGCAGGCAGCACCCGCAGCAGTACCTGTTCAGGCATTTGGAAGAAGAGTGAACCGGAGTCCACGCGAAGTCACAAAAGGGAGTCCCACGATGCCGGAGGACAACTCAGAGGGTTGTTCACTGCAGGTTAGAGTGTTGGGGATCCAGGCTTGGCTGTGCATGAAGGAAATCCTGGAAGAGTGCACAGGAGCCGGAGCAGCTGCAAATCATGCAGTACCCAGCAATGCAGTCTAGCATGGGGAGGCAAGGACTTACCTCCACCAAACTTGGACTGAAGAGTCACTGGACTGTGGGAGTCACTTGGACAGAGTTGCTGAGTTCCAGGGACCACGCTCGTCATGCTGAGAGGGGACCCAGAGAACCAGTGATGCAGTCTTTTGGTGCATGCGGTTGCAGGGGGAAGATTCCGTAGACCCACGGGAGATTTCTTCACAGCTCCTGGTGCAGAGAGGAGGCAGGCTACTCCCAAAGCATGCACCACCCGGAAACAAATGAGAAAGCCAGCAGGATGAAGCGATACAAGGTTGCTAGTAGTCGTCTTGCTACTTTGCGGTTTTGCAGGCGTCCTGAGCAGTCAGTGGTCGATCCTTTGGCAGAAGGTGAAGAGGGAGATGCAGAGGAACTCTGATGAGCTCTTGCATTCGTTATCTGGTGAGATCCCCAAAGCAGAGACCCTAAAGAGCCAGAAAAGGAGGTTTGCCTACCTAGGAAGGAGGATTGGCTACCAAGTGAGGTAAGAGCCTATCAGAAGGAGCCTCTGATGTCACCTGCTGGCACTGGCCACTCAGAGCAGTCCAGTGTGCCACAGACACCTCTGTTTCCAAGATGGCAGAGGTCTGGGACACACTGGAGGAGCTCTGGGCACCTCCCCTGGGAGGTGCAGGTCAGGGGAGTGGTCACTCCCCTTTCCTTTATCCAGTTACGCACCAGAGCAGGGCTGGGGGATCCCTGAACCGGTGTAGACTGGCTTATGCAGAGATGGGCACCATCTGTGCCCATCAAAGCATTTCCTGAGGCTGGGGGAGGCTACTCCTCCCCAGCCCTCACACCTATTTCCAAAGGGAGAGGGTGTTACACCCTCTCTCAGAGGAAGTCCTTTGTTCTGCCTTCCTGGGCCAGGGCTGCCTGGACCACAGGAGGGCAGAAACCTGTCTGAGTAGTTGGCAGCAGCAGCAGCTGCAGTGGAGACCCCGGAAAGGCAGTTTGGCAGTAACCGGGTTCTGTGCTATAGACCCGGGGGATCATTGAATTGTCCCCCCAATGCCAGTATGGCATTGGGGTGACAATTCCATGATCTTATACATGTTACATGGCCATGTTCGGAGTTACCATTGTGACGCTGTACATAGGTAACCTATGTACAGTGCACGCGTGTAATGGTGTCCCCGCACTCACAAAGTACAGGGAATTTGCCCTGAACAATGTGGGGGCACCTAGGCTAGTGCCAGGGTGCCCACACACTAAGTAACTTTGCACCCAACCTTCACCAGGTGAAGGTTAGACATATAGGTGACTCATAAGTTTCTTAAGTGCAGTGGTAAATGGCTGTGAAATGACGTGGACATTATTTCACTCAGGCTGCACTGGCAGGCCTGTGTAAGAATTGTCAGAGCTCCCTATGGGTTGCAAAAGAAATGCTGCAGCCCATAGGGATCTCCTGGAACCCCAATACCCTGGGTACCTCAGTACCATATACTAGGGAATTATATGGGTGTACCAGTATGCCACTGTGAATTGGTAAATTTAGTCACTAGCCTGTTAGTGACAAATTTGGAAAGCAGAGAGAGCATAACCACTGAGGTTCTGGTTAGCAGAGCCTCAGTGAGACAGTTAGGCATCACACAGGGAACACATACAGGGCACGTACTTTTATGAGCACTGGGGCCTGCCTGGCAGGGTCCCAGTTACATATAGACTAAAACAACATATATGCAGTGAAATATGGGGGTAACATGCCAGGCAAGACGGTACTTTCATACAGTAGTAAAGAGGAGAAGTGTTAAAAGCACAATCTGTTTTTTTGCGAAATTGTTGAGAAGATTAGAGCAGAGGGGACTCACATAAAAAGGCAGACATGCCAGTTAAGTGTTGGGTCTGCCACCGATCTGGGGCATATGATCTCCAAGAAAAATGTATGTTGTAAATTTGAATTGGTGGAATCTGTCAAGCAAACTCCTGTGCCTACTGAAAAAGAGCAGGTGAGGTATTTCATATGACTTTGATAATATTATTCCAAATGTACACAGTATTTCAAGAGGAGGATAAGTCCGTTCATAGAGATGATGAAGAAAAGGTTTACATTTGAATGGACAGCAGATTATCAAAGGTCATTTCAGGCTGTCAAAGTGAGACATGTTGTGGGCCACCTTTTGAGAGTGTTGATGTAAAAAGGCAAACAACCAATGGTGCAGAACGCAAAGGACTTGAAGACAGTTCTGTTACAGTGGGAAGATCATGATGACATTGTGATTGACATTGCTTCTAGGGCACTCAAGCAGTGGGGATGAATTATTATATAGTGCAAAGGGACACTGTATTGTGCTATTGGCCGGGGTGCAGTTTGAATTCTTCCTGAGCTGAGTGATATTTGTCATAAGGAATGATTACAAACGACTAGTACATGCACGTTCATGCTAGGTTACTGAGCAGTTCACACTTATGGTGGTGCAATGGATAATTATGGGTTGGGAGTTTATCGTCCAAGTGTAGCATTTCCCTGATGTGCTGAAAATGTTAATTTTCAACAGAACAACTCTCCTAAGTTACAATGTAACTGACTCGAGCTATGCTTTTCCTCATTTGCATCAGCTACCTAAAAGGGGAGTTGCTATCCTTTTTTGCTAGAGATTAGGTGGAGAAAGTATTTCCACAATAAGGGATTAAGGAGCTTGGTCACATACTACTTGAACAAATCATTGCATACAACAATGAGCTTTTACAGCACATCTACGGGTAAACCATACCAATTTGTGTTTCATTTTACAGCTGATTACCTTGTTACCTGGAAATGTAATTATAAAACGTGTCTTTAATTTCCCATTCAAATTCATTGGACTCTTCTTACTCTATAAAAATCCAAAACAGGCTTTAAAAATGTACCATTCAAAATAAGCTCCCAAACAGAGGCTTTATTGATGATTGGAATGCAATAGTCTATGAGAAAATGATTCCTCAATCAGGCCATTTTTGGTATTTTCTGATCATTTCGGGTTTTGTCTAAAATTTATACCAGCAAGCCTCTAAAAACTTGCGGCAGTTTTATTATAGAATCGAAGTCAAGGAGAATTTACTATTCAGTGATGGGGTACATAGATAGCAACTTGATAACCCCTTCCTGGTGAAGCAGGGTCTCCGGGTTAGTCAGAAGAAAGTACAATGGGTTCGACGTTTTCACATTGTCTCTTCTGTCTACTTTTGTTTGCTCGGAGGAATGAGCCTTGTCATTCTGAGCAAACATTTTTTAACATAACCAATCGCGATTCTCAGAATAATTAGGAAATTACAAAATCTCAGTTTAGAGACTATTCGCTTGATCAGAAAGTAGTAAATATATATACGATGCAACAGCAGGCTTACAAGGAGGGCGAGAATGAAAACCAGCTGGTAGTATTCAATGTTTAAAGTTGCTGTGCTTATTCTTTCCCACACGGGAGGATAGGCTGGTCATTCAAAATATTCGTATTATTTTTTTATTTTGCTTCCTTAGCCAACCAGTTTTGTTCATTTTTGTCTTTCTCTGATCGGATGTTCGTCACTATGATAATGTCTTAGGGCCATATTTATACTTTTTGACGCAAAACTACGCTAACGCAGTTTTGCGTCAAAAAAATTAGCGCCGGCTAACGCCATTCTGAAGCGCCAAGCGGGCGCCGTATTTATTGAATGACGTTAGCCGGCGTTAGCCACCGGCGCTTTCTGGTGTGCGTTAAAAAAAAATGACGTACACCAGGCAGCGCCGGCGTAGGGGAAAATGGAGCTTGGGTGCCAAAAAATGGGGCAAGTCAGGCTGAGGCAAAATTTGCGCCGCAACCCGATTTGCGCCATTTTTTTTTAACTCCCAACCCCCATTGACATGACTCCTGTCTTAGCAAAGACAGGAGTCATGCCCCCTTGCCAAATGGCCATGCCCAGGGGACTTCTGTCCCCTGGGCATGGTCATTGGGCATAGTGGCATGTAGGGGGGCACAAATCAGGCCCCCCTATGCCACCCAAAAATAAATAAATAATACTTACCTGAACTTACCTTAATGTCCCTGGGATGGGTCCCTCCAGCCTTGGGTGTCCTCCTGGGGTGGGCAAGGGTGACATGGGGTGTCCCTGGGGGCATGGGAGGGCACCTCTGGGCTCCTTCCGAGCCCACAGGTCCCTTAACGCCTGCCTTGTCCAGGCGCTAAAAAACGGCACAAAAGCGGGCGTATGTCATTTTTTTTGACCCGCCCACTCCCGGGCGTGAATTTTGCCCGGGAGTGTAAATACGGCGCACATGCCTCGGAGTAAATTTTTTAGACGGGAACGCCTACCTTCCATCTCATTAAAGCAAAGTAGGTGTCCACGCTAAAAAATGACGCAAACTCCATGGACTTTGGCGCTAGACGCGTCTAATGCCAAAGTATAAATATGGAGTTAGTTTTGCGTCGGAATTGCGTAAAAAAAAAAATCCGGCGCAAACAGAGTATAAATATGCCCCCTAGTATCATTTTAACTTATTCAAGCCAATATTTCAGTATTCCCATGACTTTTATATTCAGTCAAGCCTAAAACAGGTGCAAATTACGTCTTTGATAAACGCGATTAAATGCGAGAAAGTCTTTTAAGGAGCAGTTCATAAGCCAAGGGTTTATTTAGAAACATCGCCTGACTGTAAAACGATATTTCCTTTCCTGGTTAGAAAAAGAAAGGGTACCTGAAATAGGTCAAAACAGAAAAGCTCCAAGGATTTTGTAGTCTCTGTGAAAGTAAAATATTTTGACTAGTTATAGATCTAATAAGGACAGCAGGTAAAGTTGTACTCATACCCTTTATTGAAATATTTAGAATTTTACAGACCGTGCTGTTACAGACTTTTAATTAGCAGCATATATTATTGTTGAGCTCCTATCCTGGTGAGCAATGTTTACTGGGACTGGTCAATAGTGTTCTCATATTTGTATTGGAACAAACATGAACAAAAAACCTAAAATTTCATAGACAGTATTGGCGCAATGGCATAATGAAGCCTGGACAGAGATCTCGTTGTCAGCATGGAAAACTCTTAGGAGATTAAGGCCCTCATTCTGACCCTGGCGGTCGGCGGAGAGACGGCGGTCGGACCGCGAACAGACCGGCGGTATTAAAAATGGCATTCTGACCGCGGCGGTCCCCGCCGCGACCGACCGCTACTTCTCCACTCCGACCGCCGCGGCGGTCATGACCGCGGGGTTGGAGTTTGCGCACTCCGGCCCGGCGGTCGTCCCAAGACCGCCAAGGGTATTATGACCCTGCCTACCGCCGCGGTTTCTTGCGGGCGGGAACCGCCGTGCGAACCATGGCGGTAAGCACTATCGGGGCCAGGGAATTCCTTCCCTGGCACTGATAGGGGTCTCCCCCACCCCCCACTACCCACCCGAGTCCTCCCCCCACACCCTCCACCCCCCTGCCACCCCCCAGAGGTGGTACGAACCCCCTCCCCACCCTCACCCCGACATGCACATACATGTACCCCGACATGCACACACCCCCAACATGCACATATACACACCCCCTACACACACATACACAACGGGGACACATACCCGCACACATACATGCCGACATGCGCACCTGCCGAACAGCACACATTACCCATAGACACAGCAGCACCCCCCGCCCGCATGCACGCACTCACACACCCCCTCTACACACTCACACGCACACCCCCATGCACGCCCACATCACACAACACCCCCCCACCCCCTCCCCTCACGGACGATCAACTTACCTTGTGCGTTGGTCCTCCGGGAGGCGACGGGAGCCATAGGGACGTGACCGCCAACAGAAGACCGCCAACAGAAGACCGCCACACGGAAATGTGGGTCGTAATTCTGTGGGCGGTGTTCTGCTGGCGTGGCGGTGGAGGTTGACCAGTCTCCACTTTCCCGCCGACCGCCAGTGTGGCTGCTGGCGGTTTTCCGGCGGAACGCTCCCAGCGGTCAGAATGCGCACAGCGGCACACCGCCGCGGTCGGCGGTCTTCACCGCGGCGGTAACTCAGCGGTCTTGCGAAAAGACCGCCAAGGTCAGAATGAGGGCCTAAATCACAAGTGTATATGTGTATATGTGGTGCTAGTTTGCATTACATGCAGTTAAACAGCCTTTAGGGCTATATCATACATTGATGCTGCTTCAAACAACAAATTTAAATGCTTCATAGTAATGTCTTAGGTGCCAGACTGTTAACATTGATGGCTGGCACTATATACTCTTGTTCTAGCCTCAGTTAGAGGAAACTTGGGGCTAGATTTAAAAAGCCCTTTGTCCCACATTAGCGTAATTTTTCTGACGGTAATGTGGCGTTAGGTTGGCAAAAACGCCACAACATATCTACAAAGTGGCGCAATGCAGGCATTGAGCCACTTTGTAAACCCTTGCGCCACATTATGTCTGCGCCAGGCATAATGTATGCAAGGGGGTCTTCTGACATTAGGAGGTCCAAAGAAAATGGCGCAGTGGAATCTCGGAGATTCCACTGCACCAGTTCTAATGTCATTTTCAATGCTTGCCTAAGGCAGGTGTTAAAATGAGGCTCCCATTGTTTTCAATGGGCCTCCTTTCACTTTGCAGGATTAGCGTCACAATTTTTGGCGCTAATCTCGCAAACCGGCAAGCTAGCTGCAACACTTTTCACACTAGTTCCCTAACATGCACCATGGTGCGTCGTATCATACATACGGTGCACACATGGTGGCATGGGGGAGGCGCAATGGAGTGCAAGAAAAGTGGCGCATCATGACATGATGCACCACTTTTCATAAATTTGGCCCTTGGTGCTTGAGCTTCTCTTTTCTCAATAGGTGCCTAGATCAAGCCGTTAAACTACGTCCTCAATTCGCAGTGTGGATTCTACTTTTCATGAAGAATCTGGGGAAAAAGGGAAACAAAAGCTGGTCTTCATTGCAATGTTTGCATTCTGATGACTACCATCTCTTGGAAGTCTGACCACTTTGGGGAAAAGTGATAACTATATTACTGAATAAAAACTGTGAATGAAAAATATTGGAAACAGATATGTTTGGAATGAATCAATATATGTATACGGATTTATTTATTTGATGTACTTTTTTGCATCATTAATTTATTTATTTAAATAAAGAAGTAACAACAGCTGCCAATGTTGAACAAGTGGGGCTACGTGAACAGGTACGAGAACATCAGCATGTACCCATCAACAAGATGAGCAATTAGGAAGAAAAACCTTTGCTAAACCATCCAACTTCCAATACGAAACCGAGCTACTTAGGAGGAGGAGAAAGGGGTAGGAATAGTGGGGAAACACGTGGCCACAGAAGACTATAAGGGTAGCAGTAGAGGGACAACTATCCCACAATCCCTCCTCTCCAAAACACCTAGAACCAGTGATGGAGCAGGATAGCAATCAGAAAGCACAGATGTAAAGTCAACCATTCTAATGTTTCGATGTTCAGGCAATCAGATGTTATTCTCATCCAGAGCTCAGCCAAAGGTGACAGACAGCATAAGGAAGCAAGACTGGGCAAGGCTTAGCAGAGCGCTTCAAGGTTCTGGTGGGATGATCAAATAGGGTTCCCGGGCTTATGAGCAGGAGCAGCATAGGAGCCACACCCAGGTATACCCCACAGTACACCAATGCAACTACAGCTGTGCCTCTAATTCCACTTGAGAGCTCCTCAAGGGCCCCCAAGTGAGTGTAGGAGGGAAAGTCATCACTGCCGAACCATATTCATCTGCAGGGATGTGGAAATCAGATGAATTACAAATAAAAGAAAACCATAAGGCAGCAGGGCTCTATAAACCATGCTATTCAAATGAAGAAATATAAGCGCACCAGATCCTCTTGTACGTCTCAAGTTTACAATTGAGCATTGACACAGTACATTCATGGAGCACTATTCTATGCAACTCAAGTAACTACTCCTGACCTTTGGAGGTCATGGGTTGGCACCAATGGCAAAGAGTGCACAGCTTGGTCACCACCAGAGAAGTAGACAGCCAGCGGTGACTGTATGAATCAATGTCAGAGACATCTGATGTGTCAAGCTGGAATGACAATGAAGTTGATGGAACCGGAGCCAGAAAGCTGTATAGGTGGAGATTGGCCCACATGAATGTCCAGTAGGGCTTCTGGGTTCCAAAAATATGATATATGTAACTACAAGAGTTCCCGCAGGCCCAACATTGTGTGGTAACAAAAATGCCCTGTGCAATTTACATGGGATCCAATGCTAGTGACCGAGGGCTTTAAAGTAAAGGAATGTAAGTCAGGATTCTCTCAAGGCTCTGTCATGGTCACGAAGTAAATTGATCCGATCCTTGGGCAAGTGATCCTTACCCAATAGCATTTGACAATGCAGTCGGGTCATGGCGAGTGAGGGGATAGAGTGCAGGGCCTTGCCCAGGACTCTACATAGCCTAGTCATCATCCCCTTAAGACAGCCCCCAAGCCACAGATATTGATAGATTGGGGAAATCAGCAATACAATCAGTAGTTTTCACAGTTTACTCAGAAGGCAGGGAAACATCTGCTGAAACCTCCAATGTTCACTGGAGGAAAGGTCTTAGTCATTCTGTAGTTGAAAGAAGGATTTCAGAATGCAAACTTCTAATAATTGATCCATGAATTGTATCTCCGCCCTACTCCAAGATGCCCAATGGAATGACCTATCAGCAATGCATAAATCCATGTCATACCATATAGGAGCCCTACAGTGGAGAAAAGTTTTTTTCCAACATGAGACAATTGCAATTGAACAAATAGATCGAGAAGATCAAGTCTGGCATCCCAAGATAGGAAATTCACATTGCACCCATATAGGGACCTCAGTGGAGTCAAGTAACTGCCAAGAAAGTTGAGGGAGGTGGTAAGCCAGACTGTGGGATGTCATATGCAGAAGACTCAATCTTCCTGTGGTTGTATCTTCCCACAACTGCAGGACTCCGAGTCGGACCTACTCTCACTCCAGGGCATTGTAAAAGGATATCTGCCTTGATCCCCAAAAGAAGGATAGCTGGGGGCACTTGAAGGGGCAGAATTCCTAACACATAATTGTACTGAAGGACCACTGTCATCTTGACTGTTTGCACTTTCACCTGGAGTGACAGACTGAGATGTTCCCATTTGAGGAAGTTGTGTTTAGATTTAATGACTAAGGGCAATAAATTGTCCTCAACCATGCCATTAAGGGCCACCATTAATAAGGATACCAAACTACTTGGGGTCGGATTTTAAAACAGTGGCGCATTCAGTGCAGCATCACTTTTCTTGTGCCCCTTAGTGCTGCCCTTACGCCACAGTGTGTGTGCCGTATCTAAGATATGGCACTCCATAGCAGTAGTTAGGGAACTAGCATCAAATTGTTTGACACTAGTTAGGAGCTTTGAACAACTAGCATAAAAAAAATCTGATGCTAATCCTGAAAACCCCATTGAGGCCCATTGTAAACAATGGTGTGCTTCCTTTTAACACCTGATCTGAGCAGGCATTAAAAGTGATCTAAGTGTCTTAGATTTCTTTGAGCCATTTTTTTGCCCCCCCCAGTGAGGGAATGCCCTCTTTGCATACATTATGCCTGGTGCAGGCAAAATGTAGCGCATAGGGTTATCAAGTGGCAAAATGCATGCATTGCCTCACTTTGCAAATTTGGTGTGGCGTTTTGGCCTCATTGGGCCCTATTAACGATAAACAAATTACGCTAAAGTGGCACAAGGAGGCGCTAGGGGCTCTTAAATCTACCCCTTAATATCCTTGTGAATCCAAAGAACATTCTACACCTGTGTAGTTGCACTGTGAGTCAAGTCTGGCATAGGTAGTGCTTCACATTTCATCCAGTTCATTTTAAAGCTGGATAGGTAGGAGAAGTTGTCAACAAGGTCCATTACCGCTGAGACAGAAGCTTCTGGATATGATAGAAGAAGTAAAAAGTTGTCTGTATACAGTAAGGCCTTGAACTCACATTCACCCAGACAAATGCACCTCTACTATTCGATGTACATTAATGAATGTATCTTGGAATCCCTAAAATATTATTTTGATAAACAAATATATTTAACTGATTTAAAAAAAAAAGACAATGCATTGCCTTTCTAGGCTTTCTGTTTATGGAGTGATAGCAATAGAGGCAGAAGGTGCACCTGCATAGGGGGTACAGGAGGATGCACTACAGAAAAATATAGGGGGTCATTACAACCCTGGCGGACGGTGTTAAAGCGGCGGTAAGACCGCCAACAGGCTGGCGGTCTTTTTTTGAGTATTATGACCATGGCGGTTACCGCCATGGTCATCCGCCGCTTCTCCGTTCCACCCGCCAGGGCGGAGACGACCGCTGGGCTGGAGACCTGGGTCTCCAGCCCGGTGGCCGTCACAATACCGCAGCCGGTATTGTGACCCGGCTTACCGCCGTGGATTTCCAGCGGTAGGAACCGCCATGAAATCCATGGCGGTAAGCACTATCAGTGCCAGGGAATTCCTTCCCTGGCACTGATAGGGGTCTCCCCCACCCCCACCCCAAATCCCTCCCCCACATCCCCAACATCCCCTGCCACCCCCCAAAGGTGGCAGGGCCCCCCTCCCCACCCCACCCCCGACATTACCTTACACATACACACCCGACACGCACGCAGGCACCACCAACACACGTACACGCACACACACCGACATACATGCCAACATCCACACACACAGTCAGACACGTACACCCACATTCACACATTCATGTACACATCCACACAGACATACCTACAGACATACACGCACTCATTCCCAAAACACGTAACACCCCGCAAGCATACACGCACTCACACCCCCCTACATACACAGACGCACACCCCCATGCACCCACACAACACACAAGACCCCCCTCCCCTAACGGACGATCGACTTACCTGTTCCGTCGATCCACCGGGAGGGGATGGGAGCCATGGGGGAAGCTCCGCCGCCACCACACCGCCAACAGAACACCACCGTGCATAATCACAGGACGTGATTAGCTGGGCGGTGTTCTGTTGGCGTGACGGTGGAGGTGGAGCAACCTCCACTTCCCCGCCACCTGCAAGTATGGCTGTTGGCGGCTCTTCGTCGGAAAAACGATGGAGGGCAGCCAATGGTCATAATACGCCCAGCGGCAAACCGCCACTACTGGCGGTCTTCCGCACGGGGTCCCTCGGCGGTCTTGTTAAAAGACCGCCGACGTTGTAATGACCACCATAATGTGAAGAGACATTTGCAGGTGATGTGGTATTAAGACAAATTATGGATCTTGTGTTGGTAGATTGCCATGACCCTTCTGAAGTGGGAAATTCATTTTTATTTGTTGGGAACAATCTGTGTATTTTGGAAGCTAACTAATCGAAAGGCATCAAGTGGGGTTTTGTGAAAATACGAGGGAGTATATTGTCAGGTTGGCTCATAAAATACATTTGGAAAGTCGTATTATGAAAGAGAGGGTGGTCCTGCATTTTTTTATTGAGCTAGAAAGGATTCTTATCTCGAGGTGTGTTAAGTGCCCCACTGGCAAAAAGCTCACTCTGCCTTCAACAGATGTCCCAAATTATCCTTAGGTGATTTTGAGCATACTCACAACACTGGGGGCTCAGAGGAAATTATTGACCAGACATGTATGAAGTCCAATGACTCAAAATCTAACTAACACTGAGATGCAGTCAGTCATGTTCTGCTTGTAGTCAAATTGTGATGACCCAAGCAAAAATCTTGTAACACAAGAGGAAATGTTTCCTTTTAGGATGAAAGCCCTCACACACCTTAAGGTGGCATGCTTCATCATTGTGTCCCTCCTCACACCAAGAATGGAATTTCAATGCTGTGAGCTAATACTTCTGACTCACACTGCAAAGGGGCAGCAGAAAGAGGTCTTTGAGGTTTTTTATAGAGTGGCATCACTTTGAGAGCTGAATGTGGATGGGGTCAAATGGAAGTGCAGATTGCAAAGTGAATGTGAAAAAAAGATTGGATTAAAACTACCTTCCATTGGACCAATCATTTATTACTGGTTACCTAATGGAAGAATAAAAATCGAGGGGAGTGAGACCTTCAACTCAATTGAAAATTTAGGTCGACATGTTTCCGCCCTTCTCAGGGCACCATCCAGGGGTTCCAGGCATTCATAAGGACAGTTAGGTAGAAAAACCTTTGGCATTCATCAGGACAGATACGTAGAAAAACCTTTGCTGCAAGGGGCAATCAGTTAAAAAAAGTGAAAAACAGCATTAAAGTAGGGGTCAGTAAAAGTCCACTATTATCAGTGCCTGGAACAAAAGATACACATACTAGGAATACACAATGACAATCACCAAGATCAAACAAGAATTACCAAGAGGGGTGTAATATGCATTATTAAAATCACCCCTGCAACTGTGTAATGAAAACTTAGATAGCTCACCCACTAATGAGTAGGGATCTAGTCTACAACTCAAGTCTCTATTTGATGGGCATAAGCAGTGCTGAAATAGTTTAAAAGTGACATAGGCACTGGTTAATGATTAACATGACAATCCTAACAATATTATTGTTTCATCAATAAAATGACACCGTAGGGTAGAGAGGAAAGTAAACTTTCTTCCTAGTTAATACAGTTCTAAAAATGTAGTCATACTCAAAGCCATCAATAAGTGGCGTACAAACTCCACTAACTAGTAGCATTATTTATATCATATGTGTTGAAAATGAGCCGAAAAAGCATTGCTCTTCATTTTAAAGGACACCAAATTCTCCCCTCACCTGCTCTCCTAGTCCATCCTGGTGAGGAGACCGCAGACAAGCAGTTGCTATTTATGTGTTGTTAGTCCCTAGCGGGTTGACCGCACACTCATTGATGACTTGGATGCAAGGATTATGGGGCATTTAGTTAATAATGAAGATGTGGTAGCCTTCAGAATTGCACCCATATTAGTGGACTGAAACAAAATGAAGGTGATGACAATGTTAACTGCCCTTAAAAAACAAACAGATGTGTATGGTCCTTCATGGAGCTACCCTCACAGAATATCTCTGTGTGAATGTTCCCTCCCACCCCAGAACCAATTGTAACCAATGCACCACACTTATTTCTTGATAATACACAGTTAAAGAAAGATTGTTCCCTGATTGCGTGGGCTCTGGTTGAAGGTATTTGATGTGAGCATAGACGTATGGATTCTGCTGGAGTGTTTGGTGGGTGCATGTTTGAAGCTAGAAGGGTATGAGGGTAGGACGGTGAATGAGGGTAAGAGGGATAGTAGCAAGTGTTACAGTTGGATGAAGGTGTGAGGAGTGGAGGAACGTTTTGCACAGGATAGGAAATACCATATCAAGCCTTTGAGCAACTTTCCTTGACTTTGCGGCAGCACAAATTCTTGATAAATCTGACCAATAATCATGGACTTGAATTCAATGCTTCTGGCCTTTCAATGAATCCAAATATGTTTTCAGCTACTTTAGAATCACTTTAATCTGTTAAAATTAAAGAGACAGGAATATTTCAGAAATAACTAGTAGCACTACCTGTGTCAGTTAGGCTGTCCAAGCTGATAAAGCATTTAGGCCTGAATTTATATTTTTGGTGCAAAACTGTGGGAATGCAGTTTTGCACCACAAAGTATAGCCCTGGCTTGCATCATTTTACAATGCCAGCCGAGCGCCATAGTATTAGAATGGCGCAAGCTGACACTAAACTTGGGCTAGCGTCTTAAAAAAAGACACTAGCTGGGTGAGGGAGGCGGTAGGGAAGGAGGGGGTTGTGTGTCAAAAAATGACCCTTGCCTGCTTAGAGGCAAAAAAATGCCTCTAACCAGACTAGCACCATTTCCTGGCGCACAACCACCAAAAACACATGACTCCTGTCTTAGGAAAGACAGGAGTCATGCCCACCACCACAATGACCAGCACAGGGGACAAGTGTCCCCTGGGTATGGCCATTGCATCCCGTGCCATGCAGGGGGCCCCAGTTAGGGCCCCCGATGGCAAAAAAAATGTATTTGAAAAATACCATCCTCTGGTGTCCCTCTGGTGGGGGTGTTTCTGGGGCTTGGGGAGGGCACCTGTGGACCCATTCCATGGTGTTTATCCATGGAATGGGTCCACAGGTCCCCTAACGCCTGGGCTGACCCAGGCATTAAATAATGGGGCTGAGCAGGCTTAGCACCATTATTTAGCCCGTCCTCCCACCTGCGCATGAGGAATAAATATGGGGCTATTGGGATTTTTTGAATGGGAACGCCTTCTTTGCATCTCATTGACGCAAGGTAGGTTCACTCATCCAAACAATGGTGCAAACTCCTATATTTTGACATTAGACATGTCTAATTTCAAAAAATAAATATGGGGTTAAGTTTGTGTCGAATTTGCATTAAAAAAATGACACAAATTTGGCGCAAAAGGAGTATAAATATGGGCCATAATGCGCTCAAAAAAGTGCCTACTCAAGCACCAATTTTAAGACATGCTGATACTTATGAGAACCGTATTGTGAAAACTAATGCTTGTGAAAGAGCTGTACAGGCAGCGTAGTTCTAAAAAGAAGATGATGGACAACAAAATTCTATCTTTCATTTGCCTCTAGTTTCAAATTGTGATCACTATATTTTGGTTAATTTGTCATTAATTATCAAATTAAACGTGTGCCCCTTTGATTGAAGTGGCCTTGCAATTGGAATATTCATTCTATCTTAGTACATCACAAACTGCTCTTATACGGGAGTGGCTATTTTGATACATAAGAACATAGACTATGAGGTACAGTAGACCACCACAGACCTCAAAGGGAGTTGGGCTATTACTCAGATGGGTATATGTGGGCAGGAATGGGTGTTATGTGCCTTGTATGGCCCCAATGTAGTTGAACCAGGAATTATAGATATGCTAAGCAATGAGCTCTTGGATTGGCATGAGGAACTGCTTTTAATGGGTGATTTTAGTTGCATAATGGACTATAGTATAGACCCAACAATCATCTTGCCTGGTTAAAACGGGGGCATCAATCTGGTAACCAACCCGGTTACATGTATTGGTAGATTCCTGGTGAGTCGTCTACACAGCAGCTCCAGGTTCGATGCAAATGTGGCAGTAAGGTGGCATTTCTTCTGCCCCATATTTACAAAGAGGCTCAATTCTTGCATTGTGCCACTTTGTAATCCCATTCACCACATTATGCTGCGCCAGGCATAATGTATGCAAGGGGGAAATTTAAGCATTGGGTGGGCTGTAAAAATGGTGCAAATGAATCTATGAGATTACTTTGCGCCATTTTTATCAGGCGTTAAAAAGAGGCTCCCATTGATTACAAGGGGCCTCTGAGTGCTTTGCAGGACTAGCGTCATCATTTGTGACCCTAACTATCCCCATGGTGCGCTGTAGTATAAATACGGTGCTACCTTGGTGGCATTAGGGGAGGGCGCTAAGGGGCGTAACAAAAGTGGTGCTGCACTAAGTGCAGCACCACTTCCATAAATATGCCCCGGTCTCGTCTGATCACAATCCTATAATTTTGTTCTTGAGTGTAGGTTTGGCAAAGGGGAACCAGTAGCAGTTTATTTTTCCTCGTCTTATTCTGTCGAAACCTGAATATTGTAAGTTTATGTCTGAAGCTTGATGACGCAGAAAAAGAAGGACTAACAAATATTCATATATCATGTAATCAAAATCGTATAAGGTAGGGTGATTTTAGCAAAGAAAAATAATGTACGTGGGAAATTGTGCCCACGGGGTAGTTCGCCATTATTATAAACAAGCTTAATTAATCATGAAGAATTGACAAATGTAGAAATCCGTCATAATTGCAAATGTATTCTATGATTTTCTTGTCGAAACTGTTATATGCTTAGCTTAAATTTAGCAGAGGCTTTGGCCTAGTTGCCTGGTCTCAAAATTAACTGCGTGGTTTTCACTTGTATTAACAAAGACATATTATTTCACTTTAAGGTTGTATTTTTCCAGTAGAGATGACTAATACACTTATCTCAAGGTTTCGTGCTAGGCTAGTTTCATCCCTTTTGAAGCAAGGTCAGTTTCTGAAGGTGCGGACAATAAAAGCTCTGATACAGAAATAATTGGCAATCTTTGTTGCAACTTGTGTTCCAAGGCTCCAATGACACCTTATGCATAAATGAGTACTAGGAGAAAGACACTATTCATTGGTCAAAAGGAAGCCATCCTATGAACCCTCCAATGGAAGACCCTGAAGAATTTGGAATGTTTCTTACTTAAACCCACCGGACAAAGAGAAGTCAGCCATTTTCTTTGATGCCATTTTGAAGCCTGATTCAAGAAGCCATTTTGAATGACCCTCTGATGCCTTTTCCCTGTCGCAGAGAAAGAGACTTTAAGAATTCTCACCCTAGAGACTTTAACTTTAATTTTGCCCCATCTTGCCCATGCAGTAACTTTTGCCCCATTCCCCTTGCTGCCCCAAGGAAACTTGCCCTTAACTTTGCCCCTCTGAAATCTGCCCCCTGCTGATCGATCCGATACCTGAAGGACGAAGACTTCTCTTGAATGCTGATTGTATTTGGTAAATATGAAAGGATAATTGTATTATGCATTGTGTTTTCCTTCCTAGGTACTAACTGCTTATTTTGATAGGGCGCAGGCTAGAAGTTTTCTAAATTTGTGTTGACTAAATTCGTTTTGCATGAAGCCCCACATTCCAATGCTAATTAGAGGTTAGTTGAGGTATTCACTTGATGCACCATGCTAAATTGAAATCTTGTTATGCTGAACGATATATGAAATTAGTCAAATTCAGTTGCTTATACTAGTGATTTGCATTGCTATAACCGAGTGCATTATAATCCAAATACTGCATAGATTGCGTTTCTTCCGTCGCTATGGACAGCTAGTAATGTTCGTATATGTATATCATTTGATTTTGAGACTTACTTATATTGTGCTAGCTTTGTTAATATAGGGAAATACATTCATTAACTTTTAATAAACTGGTGTGGTTATTCATGACTGAAAGGTCATGGTGCGTCAAAATACTGATTGTTATTGATTCTTAATGTGTTGTTTGATCTATTAATTGAGTATTGGGTATTGATTATAATGGTTATTGATTATTGACTTGAGTGATCCGACTATTCTTGGATGAGGTTAAAAGGTTCACCGACCTCCAGCGTGTCCAAGTACAAGTAATTTATAAAGACTGGACGCGCTGTCAAGCTGTTCAGGAGTTTTTGCATGTAAATGTTGGCACAGCCTTGCCACTTCTCATATGGGATACTATGAAGCCTTTATCAGAGGCATAGCAACACAGTTTCTTTTTCGTAGTAGAAGGGATATGCATGACGGAGAAAAAGAGCTGGGCCAGACCGTTTACCAGTTTGAACTTCTGCATGTTCAGGCAATAAAGAGTAAGAATTCAGAGAAACAGGTGTTATATGCTTACTTAATCAACAGAAGAGTCCAAGTCGGGTGATTCATGAAAGTGAAGGTTGCAGTCAGCCATCGTAGGAAGAAAGTGCTCCAATATTAATATGGGGAGCGGGTAGGCAGGGTCTTGGCACACCAGATAGCAGATAGAAAAGCCAAAAGCTCAATTCACTGTATAAGAGGGAGCGATAGAACACTACATACCCACCCACAGGCTATTACAGATCAGTTTGTGTATTCTATCAAGAGCTGTATAGCTAACCCCAATAGATTAACCTTAAGGGTCTTGAGGCATACATTCAAGCTTGCAGATCGCCCTGTTTGGTTGACCTCGAGGACTTAGTGTTACAGGCGGATATATCTGCAGGAAGAATTGAAAAAGCCTCAGTGGCTCTGCCCTCGGGTAAGGCCGCTGGGGAGGATGCTATCCCATTAGAATTCTATAAGGTATTCAAAGACCTTATTGTTTCACCTTTTCTTAACGTAATCCAATATATAAATGAATGTCGAAAGGTAATGACGTCTTGGAAGATGACTAATATTTGGGAGTTCCTTAAGAAGGGTACGTCGCCAGAAGACAGGGGGTCATACTGACCTATTTTGTTTATTAACGTTGATGCAAAGGTTTTTGCCAAGATCTTAGCCTACCGTCTTGCCCCTGTTCTGTCAGATCTGGTATCTAGACAGCAGTATAGGTTTGTGCCTGGTAAGGATACAATGGCACACATTAACACAGCAATTGTGGCATTTGATGTGGTTGGAAGGCAAGGTAAGCAGCTTGATATGATATTATTGGATGCTGAGAAGTCCTATGATAGAATAGTGTGGGAATGCTTGTGGTAAACAATGCAGGCACTTTGGATATGCAATCGGTTTTGCAAATGGGCACAGTCCTTATATCCGGCTCCTTGTGCCAGGATCATTTATGGTGGGGTTGCCTCTTCTCTACTTAAGGTCAATCGGACTACCTGTCTGGAGTGCCCATTATTTCCCCTTCTGTTTCTCCTATACTTGGAGCCGTGTCTGCAAGCTCTATTAGATGAATTGTAACATCCAGCTATGGTCGTCGGGCGGGCTAGAGCTTAAACTAATGGCATATGCCAATGATGTTGCAGTGTACACCACACATCCAGCAGCAGCGTTAGACTGTATTAAAGGGGAGGCTGATAGATTTGGTGCTTTTTCAGGATATAAATTAAATGTAGCTAAAACCCAGCTGCTGCTGAACTTTAAGCCGGATGTTTCAATCCCCGCTGTCGTCTCCTTTGCTGTCTATTTGGGGGTTAATTTAGGCATGCAGGTAGACCAAATTGTAAACTTAAATTATGAGCGTATGCTGCTTTCAAGTACTAGTAAACATCGATCCTGGAATAGGCTGCCGCTAAACATCATTGGCAGATGTAACATTATATGAATATGTTATCAAAATGTTTATATCTATTTTGGTCAATTCCACTTATGGTAAAAAAAACTCTTCCTTTAAACGACTGGATTGCATGCTTGACAGCTTCATATGAGGTTATAAATATGTTAGGCGTGCCATATATTATATGAAGTTGCCATGTTGGCAGGGAGGTCATCAGCTTCCAGATTTCAAACTATTCATTTGGGCCGCATTTGCTGGCCGTCATCGTAATTTGCTGAATGTAACAGAGCCCGAGCCGTCGATCTTGGGCTGTTGCCTGGCGCTTAGAGAGGAATGCAGGCTCTTCCTGTGTAGATTGAAAGACCCCCAACTATTACAAATGAGTAAAATGTAAGATTATACAATATATTATTTACATTTGGCTGGAAATATTGGGGGTGATCCATGCTGATACACCATTATGGGACAACCCAGCATTTCCAGCTGTGTTTCACGACTCTGGTTGTAGAATCTGGCAAAGGCTAGGGATAGAAACACTTGGGCAACTAAATGACAGTGATGGATTTCGCACATTTGCTGGGTTGCAAGGTATTTATGATCTTCCGCAGTATTCTTTTTTTTAAACATCTCCAGCCCTATTTTATGCGTGTTAGTAGTCTTCAGACACTCCCCATTAGTCCCAGTCTTTTAATATGTTTATTTAGGGCAAATAGGCAGTCTCTGATTAGTACAATTTATAGAGTGCTTTCAGAAGGTCTGCAAGATGATATCCCACTGATAGCAGTTAAGTGGAGTAAAGACCTGGCATGCGAGGTTTCACCTTTGGCAATTTATAGAGCCCTTGAAACGGTTGATAGCTTGGTTCCCTTAATTATCCTAAAACTACAACAATTTAAGACTCTTTGTAGGTTATATTATCCCCCTGAGCAAATTACAAAATGGGGAGCTGTTATTGGTTCAGGTAAAACTACTTTTCCCAAGGATGGCTGCGTTGCTGCTAGAATGCTTCACATGGTTATGACTTGCCTGGCTCTGCAGGATTACTGGGATGAGGTGTTATGAGTAGCTACTATGAGCCTGATTACCACCATGACGGATGGGATCCTTCACCACAAACATGAGAGATATCCTGCCTGCTGTTTTACAAATTCCATAGGATATAATGGAACTTGTAGTGGGCGCGATATCTCTCACGTTTATGACAGAGAATCATAGTATCCCATCTGCCAACATCATAATCAGGCCCTATTTGTCTTGGGCAATGTATTAGTTTAACTTCTAAGAAGATAATGTTCAGATATTTCATAGAATTTGATCAGGGGCGGAGGAAGCTGCTGTCTATTATTATAGGCACTGCCAGATTGTGTATGGCCTATTTTTTTCTTCTTTGGGCTTTGTTAACACTTTTGCCTTTGTTTGTACCTAATTTAATGCCCGGCCAAATGGGCATCTTCCCCTAATGTTAATGGTTGTATTAGAGAACAGTTTGTTTTGTTTTCTTTTTGCATATGTTGACTTTCTTTGACTATAATAAAAAAAAAAAGGGGAATATTCATTCTATCTTGAATTCCTCTAAAATATGAAAGAAAATATGTTTCTGATCATTATGATCTGCTTCAGCAATTATTGTACAAGGAGAGCTGGAATATGAGATTCAAGAGGTCTTCAAATTTCCAGGTGTTTCAGGATTGTCTTTAAATCTTAGATGCATGTGTTCAAAATCATTTTTGCTGTTAGAAATTGCCCAGTGTGCAGAATTGGACCGCTACCATTCGCAAAAATGTTTTTCTATATTTACAGAGCACAAATTGTGATTTGGTAACATGGTACTGAATCACTATTTGTGTTTATCAATTTGGTATTTGGAAGGGGCATGTTTAAGGTGCCTCTTTCAAATACCAAATTGGGCTGCTACGTATGATTTTTTTGCAGCCAAATTATGGTTGCAAAACATTCATTTTTTACCAACAAACCAAGGGCGGTTATAACCATTAGCAAATGGGAAGGGGTCCCCGCAGGACCCCTTCCTCTTTGCGAATGTTGAAACAAATATTTTTTAAAGACCAGGCAGTGGTTCAAAGGATTACTGCATACAGTGGTCCAACAAACCACTGTCTACTGTTAAAAAAATAAAACTTAAATGTTTCAGTTTATTTTTGAAACACATCCAGCTTTCCCTTAAAGAAAAGAGGCTGCATTTAAAAAAAATTGCTTCACTAAAAGGCAATGATAGACATGGTGGTCTGCTGATCCCAGCGTGCTATGATTCCGGTAATGGCTCGCAAATTGTGACTTACCTCATTAACATTCATGAGGTTTGTCTATTGCGACCCCATTTGGAATCAAAATGTCTAACTTGTACATTTTTGTACATTAGGAATTATGATTTCCTAATTGCAAATTTGAAAAGAATTGCAATTAAGAACTCACAATACCTAAATTCTGTACATACAGCCCGAAATCCACTGGATGGATTTACCATTTTGTATGTTTTTAGAAAGATGCTTTTTTTGTTCATTCTCCCTGGTGGGTTCATAATTTTCATCATTTTCATCATTTTCTGGAGGAATCCAGATAAATCCATAGCTTAGGGAGCATACTGTTCCATTCATGCTGAGAGTTTACCAGAGGTTGTGAGCATTTGATGCAAGATGTTGTACTAATCACATATTCAGGCAATGTGCTGGACATTCTTGCAGCCTATACCTGTTTGGCATTTCCATGGACATCCTTAGGGCTGCTTCACAGCTCTGTGACAAACAAGGAGTATCGGGCATAAAGGACAGTGAAGAGACTTTGGCATTCTGCATCAGATGAAAGATGTCAAACTTAATGCTTCTTCCTTGTATACTCAGTTATTATTAATATTACTATTAGCAATTGAATAAAGTGCACAACTCACTTCCGAAAGGGGTATCGCAGCGCTGGAGTGCAGGCCCAGGGAGAGGGAAAACAGTGAAGCTGAAGTCAAAAAAGAGCTAAAAAATAGTCAAGCTTTAAGAAGGTTTTAAAACGTGCTAAGTCTAGAAAGGCTCGAATATGCAGGGGGAGTTTAGTCCAATACTGTGGGTTGAGATAGGAAAATTACCGGTTTCCATGTTTGGCTGTTTGGAAACTCCAGGAGCAAAGCAAGAAAATCCAAGGTTTCTATCCGAGCAGTAGGGGCAAGTTTGTGCCACAAATATGCAGAGCCCAGGCCAGAGTAAGACTTGTATACCAAGCATAAAAGTTTAAAAATGACATGCTTCCTAATAGGGAGCCAGTGAAGCAATCTCAAAGTGGTTCAGATTTTATTTGGGAGGAGGAGGAGGTTGCAGACTAAATGGGCTTCAGTGTTCTACACCACTTGTAATTTGGTGTTTCTTTCCAAATAGCAGCAGAGTTGTTGATTGACTAAGCGTTCCAGCAAGTTACTGAGGAAGGGAATAGGAGCTATTGGCCTATAGTTAGTGGGCTTAAGAGAGGCTCTATTGGGTTTCTTCAAGATGGGCAGTACCTGAGCTGCATTCCAGACTTGCGGGACAGTCCCCTTGTTTAAGAATAGACTGAACAGGGCTGTGATCTCTGAAAAAAAAGTGTCAGCAAGTGACACCATAATACGTGGGGGAGCAAGGTCTAGTGCTCCCCCTGTCTTGACTTGACCTTATTCGTAGCCCCAGCAACCATTTCTAGAGTGATAGATTCAAAGCCATCCAGTGTGGCAGAGAGTTTGTGCCAGGGAGAAAAATTGTCAAAAGTGTACCTGGTAGCTGAGTGATTAGGGGATTTTTATAAATTGTCTCTATTTTGTCTTCAAAATAGTTTGCCAGTGTGTCACATAGATGTTGAGATTCTGGAACAGATGGAGTACATGCAATGGGCTCCAGGAACTCATTGACTACTTTGAATACGTCTTTTGATATATTGCCAGCATTGTCTAGTCGGTTGATAAAGCGTAGTCCCTGAGCGTTCTTAGGACATTTGTGATATTTTGTTATGGCTAGGTTGTACATAATTATAACTGACACCAATTTAGAGTTACATCATCTTTTTTCTAATTTCCAACAAGGTTGCCTCTCTTGCCCCAACTTGTCAGTAAATAAGGAAGGGTGAGGTCTGATGAAAGTGGAGCATGTGGAGTTCAGAGGTGCTACAATATCGAGGATATGAGTTAAAGAGTTATGGAAATTGTAAAGTACAGTGTTGATATCTGATTTTTTTAACATAGTTGGTTGAGAAAATAGAGGAGAAGGGAGAAGTTGAGATATCTCTTCAAGATCTGGTCTGTTTTAGCAGAAACTCTGGATACTCAGTTGATGCTACACATTATAAGGGCAAGGCAATGTGAAGCTTTATGAATTGCACTTTCCAGGATGGTCTTTTCTTATGATGTTAGTTAGCTTGCAAAGGCCCATATTTATACTTTTTGACGCTAAACTGCGCTAACGCAGTTTAGCGTCAAAAAGTTTTGCGCCGTCTAACGCCATTCTGAAGCGCCATGCGGGCGCCGTATTTATGGAATGGCGTTAGACGGCGCAATCAGACCGGCGCTGCCTGGTTTGCGTGGGAAAAAACCACGTAGACCAGACAGCGCCGGCGTAGGGGGAAAATGGCGCATGGGCGTCTTAAAATGGGGCAAGTCAGGTTACGTCGAAAAAATCGTCTTAACCCGACTTGCGCCATTTTTAAACGACGCCCATCCCCCATCAACATGACTCCTATCATTGTAAAGATAGGAGTCATGCCCCCTTGCCCAATGGCCATGCCCAGGGGACTTCTGTCCCCTGGGCATGGTCATTGGGCATAGTGGCATGTAGGGGGGCACAAATAAGGCCCCCCTATGCCACAAAATATTATTAAAAAAAAAAAAAAAAAAACTTACCTGAACTTACCTGAATGTCCCTGGGGTGGGTCCCTCCAGCCTTGGGTGTCCTCCTGGGGTGGGCAAGGGTGGCAGGGGGGGTCCCTGGGGGCAGGGGAGGGCACTCTGGGCTCATTTTGAGCCCACTTGTCCCTTAACCCCATGCCTGACCCAGGCGTTAAAAAGCGGCGCAAATGCGCCGTTTTTAGCCACGCCCACTCCCGGGCGTCGCTTTTGCCCGGGAGTATAAATACCACGTAAAGGCCTGGGAGTCATTTTTTAGACGGGAACGCCTCCCTTGCATATCATTAACGCAAGGAAGGGGTTCACGCTAAAAAATGACGCACATTCCGGGAACTTTGGCGCTATTCGCCTCTAACGCCATAGTATAAATATGGCGTTAGTTGGCGTTAGTTTTGCGTCGAAATTGCGTCAAAAAAAACGACGCAATTTCGGCGCAAACGGAGTATAAATATGGCCCAAAGTGTTTTGGATGTTGGGAAGGGAGCTCGACGAGCCAGTGTAAGCAGGCGACCATTTGTGGGCTTCACTCATGTCATGTGGCATGGGCCAGAGAGGAATCGACACCCATCATGTGACAAGGCCCATAGAAGCGTCGGCCGCCATCTTAGGTGAGTTATATTTTGATTGTGTCTGGATGGTTTTTGCCGTAGGAGTGGAAATATCGGCAGGCACTCAGTTACTGCTAAAAGCATGGTGAAGGTGTGTCCCTTACTTTAACGGTGACACGCACACCTATAAATAAATAAAAATAACAGGAGTTGTAAACAAATAAAAAGAGCAGTAACAGGCACCCAGTTGGTGCCATAAGTACATAGGAAAGACTTGGCTTACCTAAATAAAACTAATAAAACCGAGAAAAGGAGCAGTGCAAAACACGGGGAAGGTGCGTGTTATCTTACCTCAGCGGTGATTCGCACATCTACAAATACATAAAAGGAGCAGTAAACAAATAAAAGGAGCTCATTAAAACAAATAAAACAGAGAAAAGGAGCAGTACTTACAATAGAACAAATAAAAGGAGCAGTAAGTGTGTAATTTTGCTTCTGGGGTAAATTTGGGAGGGCATTCTGCTCTGCACAATTTTCAAGACCAAGTGTGAGTCTGAATTCACGGTCTTTTGGTAAACATGGAAGGCGTGAGTTGCAATGCTCAGAGCATAAGTTCGCCACCAATGTTTTTAGAGCAGGCGAGAACATCAAATATCGAGTGAGAGGAATGGATTTTAAACTTTGAGTACTATTAGGAGACTATAGATGTACAACAATTTAGACCACCAAGGAAAAGGGCATTGTTGGTAAAGGCGTTAGGGAAGGAAGGCAAACACATCTTTAAATATTTAACAGCAGCAAGTGGCACAGATGACGAGGTAATAGAAAATCCGTATCCGGAAGCTAAGAAGAGATTGAAAACATATTTTGGCAAGCAAGTCAATATTGTCATGCAAAGACATAAGTTCTAGATACAACCACAGAAGGAACAGGAGTCTATTGACCAGTTTGTAACACGTTTGAGAGAACTTGCGTTGAAATGTGATTTTGGGTATATGACTGACCAAATGATTATAGAGCAGCTGATTGTTCAATGTAGGAACAAACAAATGCAGGAGAGGCTGTGGGCAGCTAGGAACCTGACTTTACAGGAGGATAGTGGTATAGCTAAAGTCATTGGTGAGGTGGATCTACGTATGAAGGAGATTGTCAACATCAGGGCAGTGCGTGCTCTATGGGCGACAAGAATGCAAAAACCCAACAGTTTCAAGCTAACATAATTTATGTATCGTGATGATATGATGTTGTTTAACCTTTTGCATTGCAGAGTATAATCTTAAAGACTTATGTTCAGCATGCATACAAATACTGTTCACATGCTATGTACTGCTGCAGGTTTTCAGACTGTGTCAGGGTGTGGTCCCCTTCCAGGGCCTTCTAGAAGCTTTCCCTGCAGCATGCCTGGGTGTGGTTTGTGGGCTGGGCCAAGACTCTATATAAGGGAGCCAGCCCAGCTCCACGTGCTCACTATTAAGAGGTCCCGGTGCAGAGCAGCAGCAACTTCCTGAGCTCCTGTTCCGGTGGCCTACTTTGATCTTCCAGGCCTCGCCCTTTCACTTGGCTGGGTGATTCTTGATCAGGGCGGTAAGATGGAGGTCGGGCTGGGCCCCCGAATACGTTCTCGAAGGATTTTGAGTTCTTGGGCCCAATTAGTATGATAAATCCATTTTGCTCTTGTGCGTTTAAAAGAGCGCTTGCCATTTAATGGCATTTACCTGCTGGCATTCGAATCAGCAAGATGCGCGACTCTTTTCTCGTGCTTAATTCATGTTATTCATTGCGCGCTACCATTCCTTGTCAGTTACATTGGGGCATTCGAATCGGCAAGATGCGCAATTCGTTTTCTTGTGCTTTAACCCTTGATATTCATTGTGTGCTACCATTCCTTGGCAGTTACATGGTGGCATTCGAATCGTCAAGACGCGCAATTCTTTTCTCGTGCTTAATTCATGTTATTCATTGTGCGCTACCATTCCTTGGCATTTACATGGTGGCATTCGAATCGGCAAGATGCGCGATTCTTTCCTCGTGTTTAATTCATGATATTCATTGTGCGCTACCATTTCATGGCAGTTACATGGTGGCATTCGAATCAGCAAGACTCACAATTCGTTTTTCTTGTGCTTTAACCCTTGATATTCATTGTGCGGTACCATTCCTTGGCAGTTACATGGTGGCATTCGAATCAGCAAGATGCGCAATTCTTTCCTCGTGCTTAATTCATGTTATTCATTGTGCGCTACCATTCCTTGGCAGTTACATGGTGGTACTCGAACTGGCAAGACGCGCAATTCATTTTCTGTGTTTTGAAATCACGGTGTTCATTATTCGCTACCATTCTAAGGCATTTACTTGGTAGTTTTCGAATTGACAAGTCGCATGATTTATTTCTCGAATCTACGTTGTGTTATTCATGGTGCACAATCCTTCTATGGTGTTTACTACCTATGTGAAAATCTGCAATGTGCGCAATTCATGTTCCGACAATTTGAGAGAACAAAAAAGGCCAGACTTCTAGATGTAATGTTGTGTGTTCCTAATATGTTTTCTCAAAAATGATTAATTTGATGGTTTAGAAATTATTAAGATTGTTTCCTGATTCTCATGCAAAGGAAAGTACTTGAATTTGAAATTTCATTTAACCTTTCATGATTCCCTCACAGGTATCCAGTCATCTTGAAGCCTAGTCATTTTAAGTCTATGCTTAGGTTGTTCATGTTTTCAGAATGACGATGCTTAGAGTCATAGTCTAGTACTGATTTCATGTGATGTAATTTTGATATTGTGTGTTTTAACTTTTTGCTTCCTACAGGTCTCCTTCCCAGCTGTTCCCTTCCTAATCCCCTTTTCCCCACTTGGACTCTCTCAGACTCTGTGACAAATCTAATCAGAGTATTGGAGCTGTCTTGTGGTGGAAGTGTTGGGAAGGTGCACAGACCCCGAGGATCTGGTGACTCTGACAGAGATGCAGCAATTGGAACAGAGATATTCGTCTCACAATTGAGAAGTCAACACAATATCTAAAAAAGATTCCATACGAAGTGAACGAAAGAGGGAAGTAACAAAGATAAGTACAGCAGCGACAAAGGAAAAGAGAGAAATAATATTAAACCAAGTTTCAGAGGTTGTTACAGATGTGGGAGTTTATCCCATTTTGCTGATTACAGAAGGTGTTTTGCTTGTGACAAAAACTGTAGAAAATGTGGTAGGAGGGCAAGTTAGCAAGAGTATGTAAAGGCTTGTCACGTAGTAAAGTAGTGTATGTTGAGGATCTAGAGTCAGTGCCTGACAGGGTGCTCTGCATTGAGGGTAAAGGCTTTACGGAAATTGTCAGACCAAAGGTAATTTTTAAAATTAATGGGAAATAAATTGAGTTGATGGTAGATCCTGGCTCAATGTATTCTATTGTGCCATCCAAGGTATTCAACAAGGTATGGCATGAAGTAAAGTTACAAGTCAGTGATGTGAAACTGAAGCACTAAGGAGGAGCAGACATTATCATAGAGGGTTTCATGTACAATTCATTTGAAGTTAGAGGGAGAACCTCAGCAGGTAAAATGTACATATCAAAGGATGTCCTAGGCATTTTAGGGTGGGTGCAGCAATACGATTTACAGGTAATATTGGACCCCAGATCAAATGAACAGGTTTTGATGGTACAGGAGGAAGAAGGGGTTGATGGAATATCACAAAAATGTAGAGAAGTATTTGAAAACCAAATTGGTACGTTGAAGGGTTATGTGCATGAGATCAAAATGAAGAGTGGGAAGATACCTGTGAGACATAGTGTGCAGAGGGTGCCAATAGCTGTAAAGAGTGAAGTGAGAGAGATGCTAAAGGATATGCAAAAGGAGGGTATAATTGAACCAGTGGAAGCCTCTGAGTGGTTATCGCCAGTGGTTATATCGAAGAAGAGTGATGGGCATTTAAGATTATGTGTGGACCTAAGGTCTTTGAACCAGGCCAAACAATTGGACAGTTTCCCATTACCTAATATTTCAGAGATGGCATTGAAGTTGAACAGGGTGAAGTACTTTACCACATTAGAACTTAAGTCTGCATATACCAAATTAAGTTGAATGAAAAATCTAAGAATTTAGCTGCCTCTATAACCACTGAAGGGGTGTTTCAATTTACAAGGCTACCATTTGGGTTGGCATCAGCTTCGAGTGTCTTCCAACGGCTGATGAACATCCTGTTGGAGGGAGTTCAGTGTGTAAGGTTTTTCCAGGACGACATATTGATTTATGGAGGTACAAGGGAAGAGCACAATAGCACTTTAGTGAGGGTGCTGGAAATGTTCATAGAGGTAGGTTTGATGTTGAGTAAAGGGAAATGTCAGTTTTTGGTGGAGGAAGTAGAGTATTTAGGGTATAACATTTCAGGTAAGTCCCAAGGAAAATCTGGTTAAATCTATAAGGGAAGCTTCCACACCTTCGGGGGATGATGAACTACAGTCCTTTATGGGGTTAGTAGAATATTATTCAAAGTTTGTGAATGATTTTGGAGAAAAGACTGAGCCATTAATGGAGTTATTGAGGAAGGGCAGAGAATTATGGTGGGGAAGTAAACAAGAGCAAGCCTTTAGGGGCATTAAGGAGGATATCGTGAATACAAAGAGTATGATGCCTTTTGAATGCCTTTTGAGTCAAAATACAAAACAGTAATTGCAGTTGATGCAAGTGCACATGGGCTAGGAGCAGTACTATCACAGTAGAAAAATGGGTTACAGAAGCCTACCTCATTTGCATCAAGGTCCTTAAGTAAAACTGAACGTAACTATGCCGTAATTGAGAAGGAAACTTTTGCTGCGGTGCTGGGTGTAGAATATTTTCCCACTTATTTATGGGGTGTATATTTTACGTTAAGCATCGATCACCAACCACTTCTAAGAGTGTTGCGACCAGGTGGAGCAAACAAGGTATCGGCAAGGTTAGCTACATTAGCAGCTCGCCTTCAAGAATATCGTTGCGAGGTAGAATACGTGGCAGCCTGGAAAAATGTACAAGCTGACTGCATGTCTAGGCTACCCTTAGAAACTAGTAGCAAGATGATGATGATGTAGTGGAAGACGCATTGAAAGGGGATTCGATGGGGATTTTAAAGCTATTACACAAGAAGAATGGGAGATAACCGTAAGCAAGGATGAGGTGATTCAGGAATTAAGGAGGAGCATTTGCAAAGGGTGAAAGCGTGTAAATGAATTAAAGGTGGGGGCACGCCCTTTTGTGAAATTGCAAGAAGTATTGACAATTGGGGTGGATCAGAACATGACCATGTGTGGTGACAGGTTAATACCACCCGATGGAGTGAAGATAAGATTAGTGATGTTGGCACATGAAGGCCATTTAGGGCAGACACTTACAAAAAAATTATTAAAGGAGACATTTTGGTGGCCTGGTATGGATCAACAAGGATGAGTGGGTGGAAGAATGTAACATGTGTAAGGACAATGAAAAGAGATTGAAAGTAAATAATGAGAGCATGGGGTGTATCAGAAGAAGGAGGCCCCGGGAAGAAGCTGTGTTTGGGCACAAAAATGTTACATCGAACAACGTACCATGTGTATCCAAAATATGGGAATGTTGACAATAAACGGGGTTAGTAGATTCCTCAAAATAATGAGGACAATATCCCAAGAAATACGCAAACCATTAAATGTGCAAGGTTGCATAGAAAATGACTCACAAAAGACAAGCACAATGGAAACAATGGCCTACGAAGAGGCATTATGGACAGTAATAAAAAGAGAGCTGCCGGTAAAATATAGGGTGATCACGTACAAAGACGATGTCTAAAACCTGGACCGGAAACAGGTATAAACAAGATCAAGGTCAACAAAATAATAAGAAAAACCCGTCTTAAGGTGGGGACGTCGTTCAATGTAAAATGTTTTTGGGCATATTTATGGCATACGGACGTAATTCATGCACGGGTAATTATGGATGCCCTAGTGCTTCATGTTTAGGACCTTTGTTTTTCGATTTCTAAGCAGACAACTTATCTATTTTTTCTATTATTTTCTATAGACTTTTGGCACCCTAGTGCATGTCTACTTCTAGTTCACATAGTAGATGATGCCCATCTCTGATAATATGGGAAATACCACAATCTTAGAAGTCATTTTGTTTTTTTGATTATGGTTTACTTTTCTTTACCTAGGCTTACCATGGTCGTGTTTACTGGATTTACGTATTAATTTTCCAGTCTTTGGCAAGACAACTTAACATTCTGCATCACCCCACAGTTGAGAATATAATATTTTTTTTGAAATATTCCATGGATTGCGAGCATATGGTATGTTCCTCTTTTCATATATATTATCTTTTTTTTTTTTATTCACTTCACCGGTGGCTAGGTGGACCACACACCTCAGTAAACACAGGGTGGATGCTCTAACGCATGTGTGAGATCTATTTTACTTAATGTTGTGTGACATATGGCTTGATGGGTCCACCTATTCGGAACACCTTTACCTATGTTTAAGGCACATGAGCTCTATATAATGAACTGGTCAGCAGTTTCCAGCACATAAATGATACATCACTGTGCATTTAAAGTACATTAGTTACGTTTTGCCCTCCTCCTCATGGGAGTATGACTCATGTCTTGGAGGGACGCATGTACTCTTAATTTTCTTCCTCTCCCTCTTCTCAAAAAGATTCTTGCTCAGACGATTGGTCAGTGTGCATGGACCTGGGTGTGTGTCGAAGCAGCAATCACATTCCCTGTGGTTGTCACTTTATCTGACTGCATTCCAATTGCATGTCAATTTTGCAGCCTTGAGGAAGTCTTGATGACGAAACATGTGTCGGCTGTTGTTTCATTGGATTCGACTGTTGTTCATTGGATTCATGGTGCCTTGGATAAATAAAATTTCAACTCTACACAGATGTGTACTTGACTGATATATTGTACTAAGAAACTGACTTTATAGACTATTGTGGTGTGCCTGGGTAAACCGTTATCTAGTTCTCCATGTTGATTGACTGTTCAGTCAACATAATTACACCTGAGGTGGTTGGGTGTGGCACCAATTTGGCACCCTCGAAGTACTATATGTGATCTTTTGATACCATTTTCCCAAGTACACTATATACATATATAGGAAGTGCAAACCTGTATGCATAGCCATCATTTCTGTAGTACAATGTGCAGAATGTAGTTTTACTCTTGATTATAAATGTACACACATATAGTCCTCTTGTCTTTGAATCGAATTTCCGATGACATGCAGTTTCCTGAACCTTATTACCTAGTCCTTAATTAGGGCCTGGTAGGTAACTTTTTCAACACAGATGCTTTCCCTTGCACAGTTCACTGTTCCGTATTTCTGCAGCACACAGTTAAGCAGAGTCATGTTTCTTTATTGCCATTAACGTTGCTCTTGCTGTTCTTGAGGAAGTCTTCCTAGCTTGGCCACAATGCTGTATCTTTCCCAAGGACTTTCCACTAGCTCACTGTTCCCTATTCATTCATGATAGTTTGCTGTTCATGTAACCAGATTGTCCCACCATCTCCGGCCGAAAGTAGCACTGACTGGACAGCCTTAATGTTCATGTAGAGAGATAGTGCTTAGGTGCTATGGCAACATGACGCTCAATAAAACTGCTCTGATTTGCTGAAAATTTAACACTATTGATCATATCACAATGATTTAGCAGTTTTAGTGATTTAATATGTGAAAATTATGTATATAAACCCTTGATTTTAAAGGTGAACCAGAAGAATTACTGAAAAGGCAGGGCAGATTCACAAAGGGACCTACAACTCATAAAGAGTGCGGAGTCTCCTTACTTGGGGCGGGACTTCCCTACTAAGCACTGAAGTGAGAAGATTCTGTCTCAAGTGTGGAGATTCCTCCCTAAGTACAGAGACTCAGCACTGGTAACTTTAAACATGGCAAGTCCCTTTGTGGATGGGGCTCCTGGAAGCTGCTAGTGATGATGTCCATTACTCTATTGCCTTTGCTGTCCTCCTTTGCACTACCCTGTTATGCTATCCTTGCTGATAACCTTCATGGCAATTACTTAATGCATTTTCATTTACGAAATCTGTACCACACTATTTTACTTTTTATAATAAACCTGTTGAAATTATCTGGTTTATTTAGAACTCAGTTGTTGAGTTGGCCTGTGCATATGTGACTGTATTTTTGATGTGCTGGGATCAATCTTACCTCAATTTACATTGACTCATGAAATAGAGTTTTAACACCATCTCAGATTCATCACTGCATTGGCTGGGTCGGACTGGGACAGAAAATAGGCCCTTTAGTGAAGTGGATACCTAAAAAATTATGTTTGCGGATTGGGGCAGTTTTGAACTTATAAAGATATGCTGTATAAGTGTTTTGCAAGGTATGGAAGACTTTCTGCAGGCAATGTTTGTTTTAATATTAGGGAATCAATAGTAAAAACTGGCTCAGCTGACCATAAAACAGGCCCATAAATAGCCATGAAAACAGCCCAAACACTGGTCTGTGGGGACAGCCCTTTGGGCACTAATTGTCCTATATGTTGGTCCAACCCTTTCGTGGGCGTTCTGTTGAGGTAATAGTTTGGGGTGTAGAATTATTGGGGTTTCTTCATCCATAGCATAGTAATTCCTGGAAAATACGGATTCTAATTTTTAAATAACACACACAGATAGTGTGACAGTACACAGCTAAACCAATGCTGTGCTGTTTCAATGTCACTCTGATAAAGTTTTAACTCAATATGGTGAGACACATCTGCATAGTCAAGCTAGTTGGATATGAAGATTCCAAACCATAAAGAACCCCAAAATGGAGATATCTTTATTCTAAAAAATATAAATGACAATTTCAAGACATCAGCACAAGTCTTTAGTAAGAAATTTATTTTTATCAGCATTGAAAAAAAAAACAGAAACAAAGAAATGTACAGCTAAATCAATAGTATCTGTTTA
This sequence comes from Pleurodeles waltl, assembly GCF_031143425.1. Taxonomy (NCBI): domain Eukaryota; kingdom Metazoa; phylum Chordata; class Amphibia; order Caudata; family Salamandridae; genus Pleurodeles; species Pleurodeles waltl. The sequence continues at coordinate 755,307,745 of NC_090440.1, read as the reverse complement.
CTGGACACAAAGGTAAGCTATCATTCATTCCAATACTTGTCAGAGTGATAGAGCTGGTATGTTGGTAACTTTTGCAGACAAATTGAAAACTGCAGTACATGTCCAAAAAAAGGGTTATAAAAACACAAATCTAATAATTGTGTACATACATTATTCAGGAACATGGGCCATATTTAAACTAAGGGGCATATTTACAAGCCGCATGCACTGCCGGTGTTCACTTTTTAGGATGTTTCGGTGGCGCAGAGTACAGACCCATATCTGGGAGGCCACACAAAACCACTTTGAGTGGCTTTTCATGGCATCGTAGATATGGTGTAAGGCAACGCAGCACAAGCTGCTGCGTTGCTTTTCTTTGCATGAGTGGGCATTCCATGGGCATTGTGGTTGGTTTCCCCATGCCACACCCATGAGTTTTAAGACATTCCCAGATTTACAAGAGCTTGTAAACCTGGCAATGCTTCAAAACTGTGCACTTCCCCAGGGGAGGCATAAGGAGGAAAAATGTTTTCATTTCCCTCATTGTTTCTTCTTTCTACGTGCGCTGAATTCTGCAGCACACGTAGAAAGAGGAAAACACCTCCATGGATTGTTTTTGTGCAGGAAGGTGCCCGTTCCTGTACAAAAACAATCCTGTCTACAACGCAGAGTTGGTGCTAGGCAGCCAATTGTGCACCAGCGCATGGTGAGGGACACAGATGCATCGTATTTCATAAATATGGTGCATTTTGGCCCTTTCCTTGTGGCGCAGGGCAGCTTAGCAAAGTCACTTGCTGCGCTGCCCTGCGCCAGTTTGTACTAAATAAGCCCATTAATCTATATTTAGCATAGGAATGATGCACTTGCATTGGACTAACAATGTAGGGAAAGTATGTTTCTATGTACTTTTGACAATAGCCTGACCTCAAAAGAGTTTGATTAAGTAAAAAAAAAAATATTTGTGCATTTCTTCTCATGATTAAATGCAAACAAAAACCAAATCTTTGTTATTAGGTCGATAGGAAATATGTTCACATTTGTCGGAACAGTTGAAATGCAAAAAGCAATGTTGATTTAATAGGTATATATGAAATTGCTGACAGCTGCGTATTTGGAGGACTTCCTCAGAAGACAGTTTCAGTTGGGCTAGCACCCCTTTATCTTTTTATGTAGAATCACGATTAAATATAAGAAACAAACACATTTCTGAAGTCCCTGCTACTTCTGATGTATTTGTATTCATGTATATAATGACGTATTTTAATTACTTCAGATAGAATGAGCAACAGGCTGCCAGCAATGCTTGTGAAATACACTAGAAAAAATAGCAAAGCTTATAACATTAGTCCGAAAACTAGGAAAATGAATATAAGAGCAATATATGATTGGATATATAGTTTCAGTGTCTGTGAATGAAGAACTGAGGGACTTGGCAGTGCTTGTCCGATAAAATCAGGGAAAACACAATCAAAACATTAGAAAATATGGAATGAATTAGTCCCTAAAACAGGAATGACCTCAGAGACAAATTTACATATGTTGGACATTGCATTATATCCTCCGGTCTGCAATGTTACGTGTCATAAGATAGAAAAGTCTACTTCATGTCTTATTAGTAAATGAGAACATATATAGGTGTATTTGACCACATGTATGTTAATGACGTGTCCCCATGATAAGTTATGCAAAGGCCTATCAAAACTAGTTTTGCGGCATTATGCATATGTGATTCACGTAATTGCAGATAGCATGCTAAAAGAACACATCGTAATGCACACTAAAGCTCCGATGACAGTGGCAAGAAAAAATCCCGCTTGCCAAAAATGCGTGCAAATAAAGAAATATAGAGATCATCTCAAATGGAAATAAATCCTGATATTGTTCACGGTTGAAATTTGTTGAGACCAATATTTGTCATTGTATACTACTGTGAACATAGTATATGGTGACGCAGCTTGGAATTGCTTCAAATTTGTATTTATGAGACTTTGTTGCAAGTGCTCCCTTAGTGAGTTAATGTCAGCTGAAGAAATACTGATAAAAGAAGAGGATGCATTTCTGTGACCGGGATAAAAGGATATTCTGAGTTGGGGAGGTTGGATTAGGATCTAGGAGCTATTGGAGTTAGGGATTTGATAACTGCATGTTTTGCCTTTTTACGGCCTGTTTTGCCAATGTATATTTCACCAGCTTTTCGAGTATAAATTCTAATGTGGGGAAAACATAAAAGTGCAATACATTTACTCTACTCACATTACCAACTCAGGAGCAAAGTTCAGTTGGCGCCAAATCAGGGTTATCTAAACCATCGTAAGGAGCGGTCTGAAAGATAGTACCAACCAATTTATGCCTACAAAGGAGATTTTTGCATCAAAAGATGGTATGAGCTCAGAGCCGATTGCCATTGGACCGCAGAGTGCCAAGCCACTGGTGATCTTTGCTAAGTAGTGAATGAGGAAAGAAACAGCACAAACAATGCCTAGGATTCCATGGTCAGCCAGATACCCTAAAACAGGCAAAGTAGCACCCCCTGGATAGCTGCATGACTGTTTCATGCGTCACGGTATTTCTGTATGGGTGCCTCTATCAGGCAGATTTACAGTAATGGATTGTGGATGCTGTGAATTGGAGGGATGAGAATTTGCAAATAGTAAGTGAATGAATGAATACTTTGCAAAACTTTATCTGCATAATAATCGTAGTGCTGAATATGCAGCATACTTTCTTCTCCATGATTCTGGCATTGTTCATGTCACGGTCTACCATATCACTCCAACCGGGATCTTTATCCAACTTTGATCAGATTTACACCTCTAAGTTATCGGGAAGCAGAATACATTCCTTTAACTTACTCACATGCAAACTCTCATTAAGTGCACAAATCCCCTAGAAATTAAGGGTCTAAGGTATTCTTTTATAAAATTGTGATTCCCTATTTGCGATTCCCTGTGAATCATAATTACGGAATTGCTATTCAAATGTATGAAACTCAGGGAGTTTCATTTTGTGTTTCCTAAAGGGTCAGAAGTGACCTAACTCATTAATATTCATGAGGTTGTTCACAATTTGTGACCATTAGGAAACGCTATAGTCCAGGGATGGTGGCCTGCAGGCTCAGCAGACCACCATGTCTGTGGTTGCTTTTAAGTAAAGCAACTTTTTAAAAAAAATGCAGCCCATTTTCCTTAAAGAAAAACAGAGGGACATATTTATACTCTGTTTGCGCCGAATGTGCGTCAAAAATTTTTGACGCACATTTGGCGCAAACCTTGCACCATATTTATACTATAACGCCTGACCCCGCAAGCGTCAAAATTCCTCCGTGTGCATCATTTTCAGAATGCGGGAAACTGCCTTGCATTAATGACATGCAAGGTAGGCGTTCCCGTCCAAAAAATGACTTTAAGGCCTGTGCGCCTTATTTATACTCCAGCGTCATTTTGACGCACAGGAGGGGTCGGGCCTTAAAAAACAGCGGCCAGCCTGCTGGGCGCTGTTTTTTTTAACGCCTGGGTGACGGCAGGCGTTAAGGCACCTGTGGGCGAATATCCATGGTCTCTGACCATGGAAGCAGTCCTCAGGTGCCCTTCCCTGCCCCCAGGGACACCCCCAGTTGCCCCCACCCACCCCTGGAGGACACCCATGGATGGGGGGACCCATCCCAGGTAAGTACAGGTAAGTTGAGGTAAGTATTTTTTTTAAAACAATTTAGTGGCATGGGGGGCCTAACTTGAGCCACCCTACATGCCACTGTGCCCAATGGCCATGCCCAGGGGACAAAAGTCCCCTGGGCATGGCCATTGGGCAGGGGAGCATGACTCCTGTCTTTGCTAAGACAGGAGTAATTTCCATGGGGGTTGTGTGTAAAAAAATGGCGCAAGTCCAGTTAGAGCCATGATTTTTTACTCTAACCTGACTTGCACCATTTTTGATGCACAACCCCCATTTTTCCCTACGCCTGTGCTGCCTGGTTAGAGTCATTTTGTTTTACTCTGACCAACCTGCAGCGCCGGCCAATATCAATCCATAAATAATGCGCCCGCCTGGCACGTTGGAATGGTGTTAGCCGGCTGTAGATTTTTTGACGCAAACCAGCGCCGGTGTGGTTTGCATCAAAAAGTATAAATATGGGCCAGAATGTGTTAAAAAAAGAAAAATGAAAAGTTTTCTTTTCATTTTTTAATAGTAGGCAGTGGTCCGTGGTTCGCATGCATTCACAAAGGGGAGTGATCCCTTGGGGACACCATCCCTTTTGCGAATGGGTTACCACCTACTTGAAGTAGGTGGTGAAATGCAAATGTTTTGCAACCACATTTATCTCACTAAACATTCCTGCATACCGCTGCGATTTGGTATTAGGAAGGGAAGTCCTTAACAAGCCCATTCTGAATACCGAATCGGTATGTAGTCACAATTCCAATTTGCAATTCGATAACAAGTTACTAAATCGCAAACTGGAATTCATACATACCAAAATACATTTTTGCAGTCACAAATGGCCCGATTGGGCCGTTTGCGACCATAAAAATGCATGATACATCTAGCCCTAAATGTGGCCAGTGCGTTCTCTTGATAAATAATGTTAAGCTTTGCATTCACATTTTAGAATTGAAGTGTACAGTGATCTATGTTAAACCTGTTTATACAAAGCTAACTGAATCAATTAGTAATTCATAGTGCCCTGACATGTATTATTATATGTAGATGAACTCTCAAATATGACATTGGTGCACGCTTTCATAAAAGAGAACACAGTGCAGTGGCGGCCTGCAGCTTTAGGAGGGAGGGGGGCGGGTGGGAAGCACACACACACACACACTCATTCTTTCACACACACATGCACGTACGCACATCAATGAGGGAAGGCAGCAGTCCCAGCCTCGTCACAGAGTGGGATGGGGTCAGTGAGACTGCTGACCCCACCCCACTCTGTAACGAAGTGTCACTGATTGACACTCGCCCTGGGTGCTTCAGGGTTTAAACCTGAAGCACCCAGGTCGAAGTCAATGGGTGACGCTTCCCTCATCACCCAGGGGAGGACCTTGAGGCACCTTTGCTGAGCCGAGGAGGTCACGCCCATAGGAGCTGTGACCTCCTCAGCCCAGCAAAGTTCAGCTCAGGCAGCCAGGAGTCTGCGCAAATCGCCATTGTCTGCTCCTGGCTGCCTGACCTGAGCATGAAGAGTGTCTGTCAGGCTGACCTTTCTTCAGCCTGACAAACACTGTTCATGAGGGGCAAAAGGTGGGGGGTGGCCCCTCTGCCCTAAAGGACGGGCCGCGCCTGACACAGTGATTATTCAAACATTCGAAGAAGCATGAACTGAAAGGTCAACACATCTTATAGGAATAAATGACATTAGACTGTTTTGTGCATATGCTGTTTTTTTGCAAAGTATTACAGATAATTAAGAGTCACAGCACAGTAATCTATTATTGACATCACACATACAGACATACCCTGACTAATTTCTGACAGCCCAAATGTGTGCAAAGATTTTTAAGACAATTAATACTTGATCACCTTCCCCCCTGAGTTGAACAGTAATCTCTTAACAAGAAATAAATAGAAGTAGATTTCCTTTATTCATGTTCTCTTTGTGTATTTTGTTCCATATTTCTAAACTCAGGATATAAGATGAAAATGCACTAAGCAATGTGTTCCAGTATTTATAATATATACATTTCGACATGTGACAAAACCTATTGCGCAAACTGGGGTGGCCTTGTGCATCCCCCTTTTCAGTAGAAACTCTTGGAGAAAATGTCCCCTTTTGATGTAAGTACTGTTGCAGTATTTGCCACTTCATTGAAGTCTGGCAGATAACACAGCCAGCTCTTGTTCTACATTGGAAATATGTAGATTTTTGCACTCTAGTGTCAATCCAAAATTTCACCAAGGCTCAGGGCACAGCATCATACTACAAGAAGTTTGTTTACATAAGAACATTTTAGTTTGTATGACTATGTTAATATTGCCTAATAGATATTTTTAGGGTTATGAAATTTCACCTTCAATGCCTTATTTCTAACCATGGTTTGCTACATATACTGCTTGCAAATTGGAGTTACTATAGGCCATATCCCATGTAAAATCTGATGAATCTTTTATTTTTTGCATGCATTTCATGATCTTTCTCATAATAATAACTTCCACAAGTGCACATAATTTTAGACCTAACCATGGTTTACTCTGTAAAAACGCTGGTACAGTTCAAAGTTGTTTGAGGACCATTACATCCCCAGACAGTTAATCACAGCAAGTTGTATATTTTATTTGTGAACAAGTGTATAAAATATAGTTCTTGCACCTGCAAGACTAGCAAGCCAAACACACTGCAAAAGTGTTGGCCCTTGTGTACAATCTATAATAATAAAAAAAAAAAAAACATCAATTCAGATTTTTCATTAAAGAGTACACCGGGTCACGGTGGTGGAATTATTAGCAGGGGTGAACATGGCAAGCCCTGATTTCTTTCTTGTCCTTGCAACTTGTAAATTGAGAACTTTTGAACTTTTTCTTCACGGTCATGAAGCGCTCCTGAATGCCACCCCCACACAGTTTGGTACATTCTGTCCATGAAGTCCATGGTTTCATTTTACAACCTAAAAATAAACAGAATCACATTTTATTTCACTTTCTGAATAGAACTATGTACAAAAACAACATTAACGAATGTAGCAGACAAAAATACAAATACCACTTACATCACAAAGATTGTTTTTTTTGTTTTTTTTTTCTGGTGACAAGTCTTCAAGCATTCTAAAGACAAATACATGTAAAAACCTTTTTTGGATGTACTCATGTTACAACTTCCATAATAAAGACTGTGTAGGGTACTTCGAAATTGTGGGTACAACAGACACAAGAAACAGTTGGCTACAGTGAGTCAGAAACTCATATTGTAAAATGAGGTATCCAAAAATCAAAAGAGGATACTAAGAATTGCATCCTATTTATTTACAGAATCAGGCTGTTTGCAACCACAAAAAAGCATCTTTTAATGGACAAGGCCCTAACTGCGATTCAGTAACCTAATGCGGAATTGAAAATAGGGTTTGCGAGTCTGAGTTAGGAAGGGGCATGTTTAGAGCGTCCCTTTCTAATACCGAAGAGCAGTGGTATGTGTGAAGGTATTGCGACCAAAATGCAGTTGCAAAAACATTTGCATTTTACCACCTGCTTCAAGCATTCACCCCCTCTGAGAAAGTTTGTAAAAACAATTTTGTCCTAGGGACCAATGCCTGTTCGTAAAAAATGAAAAGAAAACGTTCATTTAAAAATATATTGCTCTATTGAAAAGCTATCACAGATATAGTGCTCTGCTGACCCCAGCAAGCCACAATCCCTGTGATTTTTGTGATTCCCAGTGGGTCTCAAAGTGAGACCTACCTCATGAATGTTAATGAGGCAGGTCTGTTTGAGACTCACTGGGAATCGCAGAACGTGTAAAGCACACTTTCGTACATGGGTGTACGCGATTAACAAATAGCAAATCACATTAATATGTTTTTCAAGAATCTTCATACATATAGGCAGAAGTGTATTTGGGTGAAAATTTGCTGCCTCAGAGCCATCCAAGTTGGGTGTTTTAGCAACAGAACATAACATAGCATGTGTATTTGTAAAGCACACTTTGACCTGTAAGGGTATCGTGGCACTGAATAACAGATGTTTTTTTATACTCCACTCAATGGTACACATTCTATTGAATTCAGAAGGATGAAAGGCTGAGTGGACCCGCCGAGATTTGAACTTGCGACCGTGAGGTAAAAAATTGGCCCCTACAGTGAATGCATTAGTCCACTAAGCCACCAGAGCCAGCCTATAAACAACTCTAGCATGTTTCAGGCTAGGGGAATGACACCACCTTACACAGAAGTGTTCTGCAATTTCACGAAAACAGGGATGGCAGGATTCTGCCATCTTGCCACTATGAGGTACTCACTGGGGCCCGGGGACTCCTGCCTTTATAACTAAATATGATTGTTAAACCTGTCAGCCTTAGGGTGGTATTCCTCCCAAATTTTCCTGCTTTGTGTTTCTATTACTAATCTGTTTTTGTTGGCCATAGGACTCTGGGCACTTTACCACTTTATCAGTCCTAAAGTGCATGTGCTCATTTGCCTAAAACATGGTAACATTGGTATATCCACATTCGAACTATTGAATTTACTCATAGGTCCCTTGTAAAGTACACTATATTTGCCCATGGATTGTAAATTAAATGCTACTAGTGTGCCTACATCACTGACTGTGCAACCCTCTTAAGTAGTAATTGTAATGATAAATGCTCTTTAAATGGTAAAGTCAGATTTACTTATACAATTTTTAAAATGCCACTTTTAGGAAGTTGTTGCATTCCTTCTCTTAGCCCTGTGTGCCTGGAGCCTGTCTCCAATACATATCTGGCCTGGGGTGCAGCTGGATTCCTACATTCACTCTAGATAGCCTCATAGAAAGGGAGGGTAGGTGTGACTGAGTGGCCATCTGAATGTTGATGGGCCATTCTGGCCAAGATTTGATGGAAGGCTGACTCTTACACATGAATAGGCCTTGTCCTTTTCCCACACAAAGGACTGCTTAAACCCCTGTAGTGAGTCTGGAGCCAGGGCAGGAAGGGAGGACCTCTGTGCGCATCAACAACCTCTCTTTGAAGTCACCCCCACTTCAAAGGCACAACTGGGTGTAAGAATTGGCCATCTGATCTTACCAAATTAGTACACTTCTGGACCTTTGAAGAAATATGCCAGGAAGGACTGCTGTGATTCTACAAGGGCTGCCGCTCTCAACTGCTGCTCTAGAAGAACTGCTTTTCTGTTGTGCTGCCCTGCTTCTTGCTGCCTTCTGCTCTGCTGAGGAAGGCCTGGACCCATCTCACTTGAACCCAGAGTGACTCCAAGGGCTTGCTGCCTTGCTTCCTGTTCTTCTGAAGTCTCAGGGACACAAAAGACTTCCAAACAACCTGCAACAGAACCTGGACTTTGCTTGCTCCCGGTGTTGCCTTGCCATGTGGTGCCAATTGAGTCCTGGGACCTTGGAAGTTGTTAAATAGGGCTGCAACTACCAAACTCCACACATCGCTTTCATTGTGCTGGTCAGAACCAATGCCTCTTGTTTGACGCTGATGCATTGTCGCTTCAGGAGACATTGCATCGCTGGCTGCACAGCTCACTGACGACGCCTAAGGGGTTCGGCAGTGAAGCATCCCCAAATGCACAGTTCAGAACCAACACATCACTTACATTGCCAGGATTGACAACAACGCATCAGCTCAGCTGCTCCTTGCACTGCTCCTCATATCCTCTCAATGCCAATGCAACATCAAACCAAGGTGCTGATTTCTGTGGGCCAAGAGTGTCCATGTATCTCACCCAAACTCCATCGTGATTGGCCTGACTTCTCAGACTTCACCCAGTCAAGTGCAACAACATAGCCCTGGATTGTGCTTTATGGTTCTAAGCACTATATTTGCAGATATTCTTTAACAAAATCATATCTCAGCTTCTAGTTATCGCTACTGATTAGATTTGGGGTTGTTTTGGTCTTGTTATGTTCATTAATTTAAGCTCTATTTTCCTAAAGTGTGCGTCTTTTTGTGTGGTGTTTTCATTGTCTTACCTTTTTTGAGTGTTGCACAAATACACTGCCTCTGTGCCAAGATTAGGATTGTGGTTCCTGTTTGGACAGGGTGCATACCTCTGACAACCAGAAACCCCATTTTCACCAATGATGGTAGGTACTCTTACACCTTCCTTTGTCAGATACACTTTGTATTTGAGTTCCAAATTCCACTCTATTGTACTCATGCATCATGGTCCTTGTAGTTCCCTCTGTCTTCAGACCCTTCCTAGATTATGTCTTGGTGGGGACTTCTTATTTGCTAGATTTGTTCCTGGATGCTACCGTTATTTTGAACCCTTTATATCTGAGTTCTGGACCTGTCTCATGTTCGCTCAGAGCCACACTCCATTCCAGGTTTTCCTTTTCCCTGTCTTGTGTTTCCTGGTTCAATGGGATCCCTTCCTACAAGCCTCAGTTAAACCTTCCCTTCATTGTTGGTTCATTTCCTCCCTGCACCTGGTTAATTCCTTGCACTGTGCTCTCTCCCTGCACCTGTGTCCCTCAATTTAAGCTTTCAGCTTTTTCAGCCCTGTGAGCGCAGAGTGTGGCAGCTTGCATCTGACATCTGTTGAGTCTCCTTGTGTTTGGTGTCCCTGCAGCTGTCATTACAGGCTTGTCCTTTAATTATCTTTCCCTTTTTCTCTGAACCTACTGTCCTCTTTTGGCTATTTGTAGTATCTATTCTTGTCCCTAGTTTTCCTGCATCTTTTTTCCTGTGTTATCCATAGTTCATTGTCTCCTGTCTGCACTCTCCTTGATCTGCCCTGTTATAGCCAGACTCCCTTACTTGTAATCTGTGTTCCTGTTTGTCTGAAGATTTTCTTCTTGCCTTGTTTGCGTGCAGAATTTATCCTTGTTCTCAAAATTTCAGTTTAGTTACTGACCCTGATTCCAGTCCTGCCTTTGCCTGAGTTGAGTTTATTTTTTGGTGCTCCTGGTTCTGTTCCCTGTTGGTCTGTCTTGTATTGTCCTCTGGAACTTCATTGCTTCCAAGGGTGCCAGTTGGATTCCAAGGCTTGTGTCTTTGGCCACCAAGCACACCCTCTCCATAGGAGCTGCTGGGTGTCTACCTAATCTTCGTGAGATTAATCTGCTCCTTGCTTTGTATAAAAGCTTCTCATCTCACGGAGAGATCATTTCCAAAGAGGAGAGAAAATATTGCTTATGATAGTTTGTCTATTGGTTCCCTTCTAATATTCCTGTTGTGTATACGTGTTTTCCTTGCAGACATCCAGTGCCTTATTAACATCCTGTTCCAATATGTTTCAGTTCTCTGCTTCTGGCCTGCTTCGATTCCAGCCATCTGGTACTCTCTTGTTTGTATTCCCTTCAGAGACCACACACAAACCTAGTATCCAGTCTCACCCAGCTAGGTCTCTAACCAGTCACTCTGCAAGTTACCTGCTAGAGCCTTGACAAGAGATTAAGACAGAGCTAACTATTTTTTAAATTCCAGTTGGCAGAACGTACAAAGGAGATTCAGACTCAATAAGACCTAGTAGAGCCAGGAAATTGGCTTCATCAATGGGGTTAGTCAATGCAAGTTCAGACATAGGTATTGGCACAGTAGTCAATCACTCCATTGTATAACTGATAATAAGGAATGGAGGTCATTGAACTTTCTAATGATAAAATCTGCATATTGGTTGCCAGTGACCTTCTCCAAAGGGACACACCATAAATCTGCACCACCTTTATATGGTACATAGTGAATTATTCCTCCTGGCTTCCTATTTGCCTCTGCAAGTGAGTCTGTAAGAAGGCATGGGCCAAAACGTGAAGTGTTCCCTGTATAATAGCAAAGTCCCCACGGGCAGAAGAAGCAGGTGCCAATGCACCCCAAATTACACTTTCTGCAATCCAACCCCTATAGTACATGCATATGTTGAATTTGTAGGTCCTCTGTGGTAGCTAAGAAACATTGTTGAGTGTAGGATTTAGACTTTAAAGGAAAATATCAAAATATCACTATTTTGTATTGTGTACTATTGCCTGTATGTCAAAACCCATAAGAATAACTTGTTAATTGCAAAGTCAAAAAAGTACGTATATTTGATCCCACCATCAGATTTAGGACTTATATTCTTCTGTAGAATGTTGCATTTGTTAGAAATTCATACCACGTTTCATAGGCACATTTGGGGGTATTGTGTGTTTTAGGGATTAGGACATTTTAATGCGTAAATGATTCAGGTGGCATTTCGGCCCTGATAATGAGATGGGCAAGTAGTATCTCTGGATGTAATATCATGCCACTGAATCAAGACTGGCCCAGTGCTTCCTCATCCTAATGTCTCAGTAGGGAACACAGGAACTGGTTATACCTGACACAAAATCATGCTGCTAAAATCACATTACTCTTGGATTGCAACAGCTGCCTAGCCTCGGCCTCCAGTCCAATCCTGACCCCCTCCTACGACAAGCAACATTCTCCCCTTCATTTTTCTACCCATCCCACCTGCTTCCTACAGCCCTACTATGCACTAGCCCCCACACATATTCTCAGAAAGGTGGTAAATGTGTGAGTTAAATCATAATGAACTGAGCCTTCCATTTAACATTCCAGACAGCAAATCTGGTTATACACAGTTATTCCCCGTTCTGTGGGGTTTAACTCATAATTCATAGCCTTGGTGGGCTACTACTGCACAATACCAGCTATTTATGGGTGTGCAGTTTCCACCCTGCCAACACTATACAACTCGAAATCAGCACCTCAGTGGGTTATTTCACCTTTGTAAGCTTTTCCTTCCCCGTTTCCCCTGTAGTTATCAAAGCCTTTTAGAGGATGTCACCACTGGTATTTCCACTTTGCCGTTTTGTGTATATTCATAATTTTGTGCGTATTATTTAACTTTGTGTGTATAAAGGCATTTTCCTTTTTTTAAAACAACAACTTAACTGATTGGATATTGGTGTATTCAATGTCATTTTTGAGTTTTTCAGTTCTCAGTCTCTAGTTGACAGCACCTACCCGAGTAAGCCTTGGACTGCTCTGCCTTGTTGCCTTGAGAGTCAGATGCTAAAAGTGGTAGCTAGTTTTAATTTTCATTTTGTACATTACGAGGGGGGGGGGGTCACAGGAAACCAGAAGTGATAGTCTTTAATTGGGGCCCAATGGATTCTGAATGGCCTTAGAATCTCTGAAATGAATTTCTCTAAATTGACTACTAATAGGAATTACAAAATATAAAATGAAGGTAAGTCGTACATGTTACATTAGAAAATCAATGCTGCCAACTCATATTGCTTCAAAAGCCCTTGCCTACAAAATGCTTGACAAGCCAAATTCACTGTGAGAATATTTTCAAAAGTGGGGTCGTTTGGCAAGGTCTTTGTATGCTAATAATGCGTGATACATGCAACCGACCTGATTGCACGTTAACATGACATTTAACATTAGAGACTGTGCGTATATGCTTAGTGCCTAGAAACATGCATTAACTGTTTGAAAGGTAAAGCTAACAAATGTGATGTGTGCTGCATCACCATTGTTTCACTTTAAAAAGTTATTGTTTTCTGCCACCATTAAAGCTAAAAGGACAAAGAAGAAAAACTCTCCAATTCTCCGGTGCACATGTTGTATTCACACCTGTAAGTGAAGATGATCTTGCAGAGATAAGTCTTGGAAGGAAGACGAGAAAATTAGCATTAGTTTTCATATGCATATGCATATGCAGGTTTCTATAACAGAGCAGGACCTGGGCCCTAGTAACCCTCAATGCTCCATAAGCTACCATTAGCAATGAGGATATATAGCGTACTGCTGGGGGTTGGTGAGGGATGGGGTGGGGAGGTTTAGACACATGACCTGTTTCTTAAGTGAGATGCTGAAGGGCCGAATGCTGACTGCTGCCCAATGACAAATTATGTCAGGATTCAATTATACAGCACTCATGTAGGTTCTGTGAGGTCCTGTCTTTAGAGCTGTTCATCCCAGGACACTCTCCAACACACGGCACAAAGTCTTCCCAATTGTGTTCCAGTCCTCGGTTTCACCTTACTATCCTGGTGCATTGTGGCAGAATTAGGGCAGATTTGCAAGGACCTAGCGCCTCCTTGTGACACATTGGTGTCACTTATTTTGTTTACGCTACTGTGGCTCAAGGAGGCAATTTTCGTCAAGCCATATTAACAATGTGGCAAAATTAATGCATTGTGCCACTTTGCAAACCTCTGGTGCCACATTATGCCTGCATCAGGCATAATGTATGCAAGGGGGGCATTCCAGCATTAGGAGGCCTACAAAAATGGAGCAGTGAAATCTACAAGATTTCACTGTGCTATTTATGGCGTCATTATAACGCCTGCTCAATGCAGGTGTTAAAGTGATGCACCCATTGTAATCAATGGGACTCCTTGCACTTTGCTGCACTAGTGTCAACAATTTTGATGCTAGTGCACCAAAGAACAACAATAGCATCAAAACCTTTGATGCTATTGTCCGAAAGTGTGCCATGCTGTGCTGTATTGTAAATACGGCGCAACCTCGCTGTCATTAGGTGGAGCTAGAGGCACACAAGAAAAGTGCCACATCAGGACCAATATGCCATTTTCTTGTAATTCTGGCCGTTATTTTCTTCCGTTGCCAAACCTTGCCCAGATCTTGTCCAGGAGGAGAACAACTGCCTAGCCTCTTTGCTACTAGCTGTTATACTTATACTGACAACTTCAGAAGTGCTCACTTCACTTATCACACTCACTACTCAATTCTATACTCCATTTCTGGTTTCCTTGTGCACTCCGTGTGCCTTCTGACTTTCATAGGCCTCTCTTCCCCCACTTCCTGTGTATTATTTACTTCATTTATGGTTTTCTGATTTCCCACACCTGCTTGATTATTCACACCTGGATCATTCTATGCACCACTGATTCTTTACCTGTGTCTCTAGCTACTTCTTTTCTGTGAGCTCTGCTCACAGTGGTCTTTTCTGCGGAAGCTCCACTTGTTTCATTTTTGTCCTGCTGCTCTGATTCCAAGCTTTTTCCTTGATTCCTTATATGTTGGTTTCAATCTACTTTCTTTCTGCTTTTTTACCTTGCCATTTCTGGTTCTGTTCCTTGCTATTGCAACCTCTCTGTTCCACCTTACCTGAAATTGTGATTCTTGTTCTATCTTCACACACTTTGTCCTGCTCTTTGTGTGCAGATTCTAAGGGCCTGATTTAGATTTTGGCAGTGGGGATATCCCATGTGCTATATTACAATCCCATTCTATCCTATGGGAATTGTAATACGGCGGATGGGATATCCGTCACAATTGTGATGGAATATTCCCTCTGCCAAGATCTAAATCAGGTCCAAAGTCTTGGATTCTTGTTCCTTGCCCTGTGCAGCTTGTGCGAGTCATGTTGTTTGTCCCTGTTTTGGTTCTTTTGTCCATTGCTGACTTTCAGTGCTCCTATTTCCACAGACCTTGGATTTAGTCCTGCCTTTGTTCCTGAATGTGGTCCTGCTTTTTCCAGGGGTCAGTTCCTTCTTTGATACCCTTTTGTCCTGATCTCCACTGAGTTCCTAACCAAAACTATTCATTGGCTGGCTTAATAAAGCTTATCAACCCATAAAGCAATGTAGGTTGGATGCTTGAAACCTTAATAAATTGGTAGGGGAAATACTAACAGAATATAGGTATCTGTTATGAAACATGATTACATTTTCTTAACTATAGCACTGATTTGCATCCTATCTGCTGAGTTGTTTATAATAATAGTAATAATGCTGATTCATTCATGTTTACAAATGCTGCATATCAATAACAATTGTAAAATACTAATTATTGTGTGTGCCTATTGATTTGGGGTGATTTGTATTGTCGTCTGGATGCCGCTCCACCGCGTACCTGCACCAGGCTCTCTGACCATGCTCTGCCCTTGCCTCTCTGCCAGGTCCCACTGCCGAAGCTCTGCCCCCCATAGCACCAAGGTATCCTGACCTTAGGAGTCTTGTCACCTACATTGCCCTCTGGGTCCCTCTCCCCTTCAATCCTGGTTCCCGGTCATCCCACAATCCTGCTTCCCATGCATTCCCACCCTCCCTCTTCCCCAAGCCCCTCCCAGGACCTATTTAATGGAAGTCATAGCACAGGTGTGCAGCAGTGTGCCACAGGCAAGTCCATCTGTGCCCGTTGACACCTGGACTGAGTCCAGCACCAGGAACCCTGGACCCCCAACCTCCCACAGGTACTTAGCTGTGGATGTTCATACTCTAGACCCCAGTCGCAACAACTGATTGCTCACATCTCCCTGCTAACCAGCAGGACCTTTCACCTTTTGCCACTGCTGCTTCACTTACCTCCCAAAACTGACCACCACCGTAGGCTCCCATACGCCACCAGAAGAGCCGGCCAAGACTCTACCTCATAAAATCAAATGCTTCCTACTCAATGCCAGATTGCTCTGCAAACATGTCACTGAAATCTGGGATACCATCTCTACCCTTGCCCCTGAAGTAACCTTCATCACAGAAACCTGGATCACACCAGGTTCAACACCGGAATTTACCACAGCAACACCAACCGAGTACAAGATAAAACACCGGGACACACCAACAAGCAGGGAGACAGCATTTCCACCATTCACAAGGAGTAAATCACCTCCACCATCACCGGTGACCAGACCATGCCCATTATGAAAAACATGAACTTTCAGCCCCACACCAACAATACCATCACCTTCAGAAGCACCCTCACATAAAGACCCCCAGGATCATGAACCAGAATCAGCAACGTCATCGCTCAATTCATCACCCCACTCTCCATCAAATTCGGTCATTACGTTTTCCTGGGAGACCTCAACTTCCACCTAGACAACCACACAAACACCAATTCCACCGGCCTCTTCAAATGACTCAACAACAACGGCCTTAAGCAGCTAGTCACCGACAAAGCTGGACCCCATCTTCACATCAAGCAAAAGAATCAGATATTTTTACACCTCAGACCGCACCTGGTTAGATCACTCCCTCGTACCCTTCACCATCACTGGACATGCCCACACCAACACAAACCACCACAGCACAACTTTCCACAGATGGTCCAAGGTCACATAGCAACTGTGGACCAATGCCCTGGGCACCACACAACCCCAACACTCCCCTAACTAGATCTCGCAATGACTGGATCTCCAGAGCAGTCAGCCAACTCACCCAATCAGACCAGCCAAAAGGCAAAGATCCTCCAAACACACCAACCTGTACACCCCAGAGCTCAGAATGTCAAAGCACAGACGCAAACAACTTAAAAGAAGATGGTGCAAAAGCAGGAACAAAAGCGACAGAGCCTCCTTCGTAGCAGTCCTCAAATACTACCATTGGCAGATCAGAGTGACAAAGAGGAAGGCCCTGACCTCCCAAATCGATACTACCACCAACTGAACAAAGGAATTTCTTCACCATCATCAGAGAGTTCACCTGCTCCACGGCCACTAAAAACTCAATTCCCACTTCACAGGAAGACTAATTCCACAACAAGATAGCAACCTTCTATGAGAAGTTTGAACCCTAAACCTCCAATACTTCCAGCCTCCAATCTACTGCTACCGTCCATCCGATCACCATGTGGAAACAACTCGGCTCATCTAACACATCCACCCTTATGAACTCCATCCACTCCGGAGCACCCACTGACTCTACAACATTGGAAAAGACAAGATCAGCCATCAACTCACCACCATCATCAACCACTCATTAACCTCAGTCACATTCCCTGATGCCTGGAAACATGCAGAGGTCAGACACCTCCTTGAGAAACCCTCAGCAAACCCCAGAACTCCAGAATTACCAACCCACCTTGCTGCCACCATTACCCACCAAAGCCCTGAAGAAGACCATTAACCTCCAACTCATCAAACACCTGGAGGAAACCAACCTACTAGAGTCCTCCCAATCTGGATTCACGACCAACCACAGCACAGAGACTGCCCTGATCACTGCAACAGAGGACATCTGCACCCTACTTGACAGGGGAGACCTGCCACCTTGATCCTGCTTGACTTCTCTGCCGCCTTCAACATGGTCTCCCACAACACACTTGTTGACTGCCTGTTCTGGATTGTAATAACTGAAAACACGCTTGAATGGATAGCCTCCATCCTCACAGGGTGCATGCAGAATGTCCGCCATCCCCTTCAGTACACAAGCCAAACACATCATCCCACAGCCCAACATTATTCAACATCTACATGAGACCCCTCGCTGACATTGTCAGATCACATAATCAACATCATCTCCCATGCGATGACACATAGCTCATCCTATCACTCTCTGCCAACCCCACCTCAACTAAAACAAACTTCCACAACTGCATGAACAATGCCTTAAAATGGATGAAGGACAACTGCCTAAAACTCAACACAGGTAAGACGTAAGTTCTCATCTTCGCAAACACTCTGCCTTCCGCAATGACTCCTGGTGGCTTTCGGAGCTCAAATCCACCCCCACGCCAGACAACCACACCTGCAACCTTCCATCATCCTAGACAGTGAACTCTCCAAGAAATGCCAGGTCAACGCAGTCTCCTCAGCCTGCTTCCACACACTCTCCATGCTCCATAAAATCTTCAAGTGGCTCCATACCAACACAAGGAAGACAGTAGAGCATGCCCTCATAACCAGTGGACTCGACTACGGAAATGTACTCTATGCAAGAACCACCACTGAACTCATCCAAAGGCTCCAATCAACGTAGCCCCCAGACTGGTCCTCAACCTGCCCAAGAGAGGCCAAAATCACTGAGCACCTGAAAGACCTCCAGTGGCTCCCTGTCCGGAAGAGATGCCACTTCAAGCTCCTGACCCACGCGTACAAAGCCCTTCATGACCAAGGACTTGCCTGCTTGAACCAGCACCTGCACTTCCACTGCACCTGCAGGAACCTCTGCTCCATGCACCTAGCCCTCGCACAAACGGAGGACACACCTTCTCCCATCCCGCTGCCAAAGCCTGGAACCCTCTCCCTCCCCACCTCTGCACCTCCCCATTGCTGACCTAAAATAGGAAGGGGCTTAAGACCTGGCTCTTCAAATGAGGCCCACATCTAGCACTGGGATACCCTCATGGGTAACAAGCCACGCTCAATAAATACCTGATTGATTGGTTGATTAATTGATAGGGTGAGACTGTATTTCATCATCACAAGCAGATAAGTGTTTCTCTGACTGGTTTATTTGACGCCTAATACTCCTTATCTAAAAGAGCATAATTCATTAGAAGAGAGCTCAAAGACACCATTTAGCTCTCCATTTCCCTGAAATGGGTACTTTTCCTTTTGGGGCAAAGGGGGGTCTACCGGGCATGACCCTAATAAAATTGGGATGAATTGGGATTAACATGGCTGAGGAAGATAGGTGCTTCTGGTGAGGTACAGTCTACTTAAATAGTTGAAGAAAATGGTGCAGAAACAAGTATTGTTTTGTGTAAATACCAAATCACCTGAATGTCTGAATCAAAAGAACTAATATCCATATCAGACCAAAGATAATAGATCACAATACTATTTGTTGGATGATTATTTTATGTGACAAAAACACGTGCTACTCTCAAGTGGAATATGCTCCTGACCATTTCTGATAATTTTCACTGCTTTTCCTAACTTTTAAACAAGACCAAAACATGCCAATATACATCTTCCTGATTTACAGAGTGTATGTATTTGCTCTGTGATTAAACAATGATTTAATGGATCTAATGTTTTTCCTAAAAATCCACACCATATTTAATATTATGATGCATTTATTTCAATAAAATATACCTTAAACTCTTTTATGTCTGTTTTGAAAGTGCAACTATGTGCAAGATGTATCATTACCAACACTAAGGGCTTTGGCTCCTCCCCGAGAGGCATATTACTCTCTCATCTCATGCTTTTGGCTCTTTAGTATTATTAAGCCTCATATGGAGCCCTTGCATTGCAGTTCACGAGTGACTATCAACTTCTAAAAAGTATGGTTATCATATTCAGCTCATTATGTTATACATCTTTTTTGTACATAAAGCAATCAATTTGTGTTTTTTCATTGTTTTTATATTTGTATTTATTTCCTATTGATCACATATGGAATTCATAAAATTAGGCCCAAATTTACGAAAGCTGGCACCTCCTCACAGAGGTATTAAGTACCACAAGGATATTTATGATCTAGCTTAAACTGTATTTTGCACTGGAGACATTCTTTCTTCTCAGCATCATACCACTTTAGCGCTATTCTGACTCTCTTTGCATCAAGGTAGTGTTACTGGTGGGGCAGACCAGAGCAAATACCTCTAAGTTCTGATGTTCTAAAGTCCATTCCCCTAACATAGTCACACCGAGCTTTGCATCCTCTTGAAAAAGGCATTACAAAGGTTAATGTGATCTTTTCTTAAGTAAATCCACAGATTGAATGGGCCCTACAGTACACAACACGCATCCAATACATAGGATCATTCTGAGTTTCTACTGGACATGTATGCTTCCTCTAAAAATCCTATGCTGGACAGCACAAACTCTTCAACAAGATGCAAGGCTGGGTGTTGTGCAAGGCATATTTGTTTGAGTTCCAGTCAATGAATGAATGAAGGAATTAATAGGGGATTTTCTAGCATGCACCGTCACTCAGACAAGAGCATTCTTGCATTGGCTCAGACACCAACTGCATTTAGGAATCAGTGCAGAAGAGGAACAAACAGAGAAAAGCATAAGCAAGAGGGCAGTGAAGAGTAGATAAGAAGCCCCTGCCCAACCATAATAACGAATGGCAAAGAGTATCCGGTGTGAGACAGAGCCAAGTCTTCAGACTCTTCTTGACGCTAGGTTTGTTCTCAGAGAATCAAAGCTGACCTGGAAGTGGGTTCCACGCTCTTGAACCTAAAACCATAAAGGACCTGCCCCCTGGGGTTCAAGCCTTAAAGGTGGAGGTCTTAGAAGATTGTCATAAAGAGGATTTCAGTGTCCTTTGAGTTCTATGGTCACAGAACCAGGCAGTTAAATATTTGGAGAAAACAAGAAAAAAGGGTCCAGGAAACCACAAGACTCCCTGATAAATGGCTTATAGTTGTGTTGGGACTTCACCAGAGGACAATGGACCCTAGTCCTCCAACAACAAAACCTAAGTCAAATGGCGGTGAGGTGCCCACTAGATAAATAAGATTGTTCTTCTCCGTATCCTTTATAAGGATAAGGTTTTGTTATTAAGCAAAAATTAGCATTAGACGCCAGTGTTGCTCCAAGATCAATTTTATTATTTGAGAGGGGCAAAAAAGCAAAAGCGAAGTGTAGATACTCATAGGTCCAAGGAAATGTAAAGTAGGCTAGCCAACACGTGTTTCACCCCAAGAGGCGCGTAGGCCAGGGCTTTCTCAAGGCATCTGTAGTAGGCAGTCTTGAGGAAAATGTTAAACAGTCGGTAATGTAAATATTAGATCAGCTATTGTCCCGTTTATATTTGGGAAAGGAAGTGCGGTAAACAAATTTCAATCCGTCGCCTGCAGTGTTATGTTTTTAATGTTTACAAATGTAAACGGGACAATAGCTGATCTAATATTTACATGACCGACTGTTTAACATTTTCCTCAAGACTGCCTACTACAGATGCCTTGAGAAATCCCTAGCCTATGCGCCTCTTGGGGCGAAACACGTGTTGGCTGGCCTACTTTACATTTCCTTGGACCTATGAGTATCTACACTTCGCTTTTGCTTTTTTGCCCCTCTCAAATAATAAAATTGATCTTGGAGCAACACTGACGTCTAATGCTAATTTTTGCTTAATAACAAAACCTTATCCTTATAAAGGATCCGGAGAAGAACAATCTTATTTATCTAGTTGGCACCTCACCGCCATTTGACTTAAGTTAAATATTTGGAGCCCGTGGCATAAAATGCTCTGAAGACCAGAACTAGGAGACCCTCTTGGACAGGTAGCTAATGCAACCTCCTGAGAGCTTCAGAGGCAGAACTCTGTTTGGCGAGTTTGAGCACTAGCCTAGCAGCTGGCTATTGAACCACCTGGAGTTTGTGGAGCGACTGTTTTGAACTCCCTGCATAAAGGCTATTGCAGTAATGAGGCCTTGATGTTATTAAGACATAAGACTGTTTTCCTTGCGGATACAGGAGGGAAATCAAAACATGTTTTAAAGAGTTAATCATCACAAAACTGTTATTACCCCCTTATAGGGCTTGAGTACGGAAGGAAAGAGTGTCATCAAATTTGACTCTTAGCTTTTTGCAACTTTTACTGTGGCAGAAGGATGGGGCACAGAATCCAGCCACCATAGTGTAGGGAAAAACAGATTTGCCTTTCCAAACAGGAGAATTTTATTTTTAGTGTTGCATTTTTAATGTTTAATCCATCAAACAGATGATGTTGGCAAAACAGTTCTTAAAGTACAAAACCAAAGGAATCCTTATCGAGAGAGAGGATCGATTATGTGTCATTCACATATGAAGTTGTTGCAATTCCGTAAGAAGTTATCAAGGTTATCAAAGGGACCATATGGATACTTAATAAGGCAGGGCTAAGTCTTGCGGGACACCAAACATCGCTGGTCTCCCAATGAGGAGCACTGTCCGATAGCTACCAGTTGTTTCCTATTTGCCAGAAAATATATGAACCAGGCCACGAATTCAGAAATGTACACAAACTATTTTTGTCATGTCTTTATGCAGCCTGTCTACTTCTGTGCTCTTATGTTTGTGCTATCTTCTGTACCCTTGAAGCTTTCAGTTCTGATGTTTTATTATTTCTTAAGCTTGCTTTGCTATTGCATTCTACTCCTCAAGCTAAGGGAATTAAAAAATAGGGACAGACACAAGAGGCAGAAAAATATCAGAATTTCCAGAAACACTTAAAAAATATCATATATGAATTTGTGACTGCCCGTGTTTACATGTGCGAAAACGTTTTCAAAGTTTCAATTTTTTTGAATAAATAATAATGAGTAATAATGATTTTTGTGCAGGATTCAATAAACCAAATATGAATGAATAGCTAAAAGAAGTTTAATATGAGGTTTAGAAGTGTGTTTGTTAACAAAACTTAGTTGTGCCACATTCTGGTGAAAACTCAGTTTTGGATAAAATGGATGCTGCTTCTGTCCTTCAGTCATAGGTTCACCTCCTCCCATCAGGCTCCCTTGTGCATCTTTTCTCATTGGTATTAACACAAGGCTTATTAATGAAACTTTTATTCTTCCAGATATGTTAACACACACAAGGTATTTTCTGCTGTAGCTCCCTGGATAACCGAGTCTCATTAAACTGCGTGAACTGATATGATTTGAAGGTTTCATATTTTGTTCAAACATCTCTGGATACCAGTGGCAAGGAAGATGGGGGTGCTTTCCTAGAATGGGATAGTGCAAACGTGTTATGGCATTTAACGCATGTATTCTGATTTGCTATAGAGTTGTTACATGCGATAATGCTAGGATAAATCTACAGTTTTAGCTCATTTGTTATGAAGGAGTTGTGTATAAGCACCCCTTGATTCTGGGGATGGGACAGATTCTCTTGAAGATTTTTGAGCCTTCATTGATGCTAATTGGGGATGCTGTCTGACACTTCTCTGATAATGCTACTCATTTGCAACTAAGAATGAATTCTGGTTTTTGACTATTCTGTAATAACTTTGTATTTGAACCTTTATCGCATTCATTCTGTACTGTTAGATTCTGACATTTTTGTAGTAAAACCCTTTACATTTTCCGTGTGAGTTGGAACTCAATTAGTGAGTGTTCCCTATTACATATATTGATATTCTGCTAAACTGATCTCTGGGAGGATGTCTTTTTATGCAATTATTGGGAAAAATGTATGAGGTAGAGTTTCAGGTCTTTTAAATTTTGTGATGTGCTAAAGTGTTGGGGAAGGAATTTTGCTCTCACACACGCATTAAATTATTAAACTGAGACCTATTGGCTTTGTTAGTGCGTGTTTCTTTCTGTCAACAATGAATACTTGAGCACACTTGTGCCTGTTTTGGTGTTTTTTGTGTACTTTACACACTCAAAAAGAGTACATCATGAAGGAGCCAGATCATAAACAACCATAAGCATGTTTCTCTTTATCGTGTGCAAAAGGACCATGTGGCGTGAAGATTGCCGTTTAGGAGGGGGTATGGTTATCTTGCATGAAAAGCTTGAGCACATTACCCTAGAGCGATGCACACCCATCCATCTGCATAACTAAGTACCAGACAAAGACAACCAGATGTTGTGATATAAGCCACATAGTAGATCGGAGACTTTAATCCCATTGTCCTCTAAGGTGGTATAGTACAGGGCTGCTAAAGCTGATGTTTTTTCTGTCACTTTGTTTTTTTTTAATTTGTAAACTTCAAACGTCGCTGGATTACTATGATGACTTCTTGACATGTTTATAGGTTTTGTTGGGGGGTTGTTGGCAATAAGGGTTCTGAGTGCAGTGTCTCATCAAAGACAGGACCCCAACCTGGAGGACACAGGGCATAATAAACCGCCATGGCCCCTCTAGGTGTACGAGTGATACGAATGGGACCTGACACCGTCCTATGTCCATGTACAGATCTTGGTGCCCAACACAGAACCTGGTGCCCAACACTGAGGTGAGTTCAGGACTCTGTTGCCTTTCACACTCAACACAGGACCTTTGAGACATCTCTCCCTACCGTTAGAGATTACTGGGTATGGCCAAAGACCAGGAATCCCCATCTGTTGGGAACTGAATGTTTTTATTGATGATATCAATGATGATTTCATTTATACTGTCACCCGTGAGCTACTGTGACACATTATGATTAGTGCATTAGTGGTCTTAAGGTAGCTTCACGAAGCATAATTTATGATTTATATTGTTTTGCTTTACATTCCTGAGTTATCACTGTTAAGAAAATAATACTGCTGAATAGGCCACACATTTTTCGAGCCCATACTTTGTAACTGGAGAGGCTAGCTTCCCTTCGGTAGCTTCCGGTTGGGATATCTTAGTGGACCTGAGATACATGCACGATAGAGAGGAGCCTCCCAGGATTTATGTTGCAAGAAGTTAAATCTGCGATCCTTAAGATTATCCCCAACAAGGCTCCAGACCCTGACAAAATCCTGGATAACCTCTCTTGCAGTGAGATGGAAGTCTGGGTCCTTATTTGACAGTTCTTTTCAATGCTATATTGAAGGGGGTTCCCATTTCCTCTATTTGGCTGAGAGCTGAAATTGTTCCCTTATACATAAAAAGCTGCCCTTCACTTCTGTCTATTTACATGCCTATAAACCTTATTGGCTGCTCTCAGAAGTTATTCAGCAGGATCCTCTTAGGAAGGTTACAAGAATGGCTAGCCGCTGGAGAAGTGCTTTCCCCCCCAAACAGGCTGGCTTTAGGAATACCACCAGCACACTGGATCAGGTCTTCCATCCACAAATGCTTTTCTGGAAAATGGTGGTCTTGGGAGGAGGGAGGTTGTATTTCGTGTTTGTAGATCTTCACTCTACATTCGATCTGGTCCCAAGGCTCACGCTCTGGCAGGTGATGACTGATATAGGTGGCCCTAAATATTTATTGGTCAGCATCATAAGACTTCATGAGCACAATTATGCCCAGGTGAGGTGTAGTCAACTAGGTGAACTGACAGACCGCTTTCTCATCACAAGAGGGGTTAGACAGGGGCGGTGTTTTAGCCCCTACACTTTTTACAATTTATGTTAATGATCTGATTGGCCATTTGAATGGGAGTAAGGGAGAATCCCCATTGTGGCAGGCATCAAGATTCCTGCCCTGATGTTTGCGGATGATACTTTATCATATTCAAATCACCCATGGGGCTGCAAAGGATTCTAGACAGCTCTGACACTTTCTGCAGTAAAAGGAATCTGAAAATCAATGTCTCAAAAACAAAATACATGGGGCCCGATTCACAAAGTTAAACTTAGACTGAAGTCTAAGTTTATGACTTTTCGGTATTCAGAAAGGTAGGTTAGGTCCGCACTCAGGGCGGAATCTCCACATTCAGGGCTGAGATCTGCCCAGAGGGTGAAGATTCCACTCCGGGTACAGAGAGTACATTCCAGATGCAGAGATTACACTCAAGTGTGGAGTGGAATCTCCGCACTCAGGGTGGAGATTCCACCCCATGTGCAGAGATTTTGCCCCTAATGCAGACATAAAGATCCTACTCGTAACTTACCTTTGTGAAAAACAAAAAGTTGTAAACTTAGCCTTTTGGTCTTCAACTCCTGCCACACCACTAGACCCAATCCATTGCTTAAAGGCTACTTGTTAGAGCATGTACATACTTTTGAGTATTTAGGATTGATTCTTACTGAGCAGTATGACTCATGTCATCATACTGATAGGTGCAGATTTAAACTGTTTTTAAAAGTGCAGGGTAGCCCCAAATTCAACCCAACTTCACCAGTGCTGTAAATCTACAAACAGCAGGCTATGGGTGCTGCCCTTTAAGGGGTGGAGTTTGGGTTATAAGGTGCAGCGGCCCTTACTCTAATGCAAAACCGTTTTTTGCATCAGCTGACCGGTCTCCCTGTTAGCACCCCATTGCTCTTCCTTGCTCCCACTCAGGCTCGATATGGGTATCTGGCCAATCTCAGAAGGGGAAGGGTTGAGACCAATCCTCTATTGGAGGTGGCTCTGGGCTACCCCTGAGCTTATAGCATATTGCCATGGGTTGAAAGAAACCTTGGGACAGCCAGGTTCTGGCTATATCCCGTGGATAAGATAAATCTGAGACACACTGAGAAAGATGAACTATGGGGTTTTGTGGGATGACTCGATGACAGACGGGTCCCTTAGTAAGAACACCATCAAAGTTAATTATGTCCAGCACACAATCGCCCTAATGCAAACACAACCCTCCTTTGGCCCCAAGTCTGACGCTTTTCTTTTGGTGAAGGGTGAGTTTAAGACAGAGCGATTCCTTGACAAGGCTGACCCAGTGGTAGCTAAGAAACTCAACCTCCAGTTTCATTATGGCATCACCTCTCCTTCACCTAAGCATGGGGGTGTCCTCATAATCAGTTCAGGTGGGCATGTCCCTCTTGTGGTGCCATTAAGGAAATTGTGGCACATGCATGGTTTTTCTGCCCCACCTATGAGAAAGGAGGAAAAAATGGATACTCCCAATATGTTGAACTTTAGGGGTCAAACAAAATGTTGAGGCCCTTCGTATATTGAGATACGACACAAGACAAAGCATTGCCTTTGCTATTTCCCGATAACTCCTAACGATGGAGAGGACTAGGCACATATTGTTCAAGTCCAATGTGGGTTCTGATACCATAAAAGCGCTGGGTGTTCCTGGTCACTCTGTTCCACCAATGCACTAGCACTTAGAGATGTGTGGCCCACGACTGTATCTGCAAATTATTAAGGCATGGGGGCAAGATATATGATGTGAAAATCCCCGTTTGCGACTGCATAATGGCCTTGAATAATGTACCACCCCAGTTACCGACTTGCAAAATAGGGATTGTGCCTCGAAGGGGTATGTATGATTGTTTTGTGACAGTGAATGCGGTCAAACTGATGTTAACCCATTTGCAAATGGGAAGGGTGTACCACGGAACCACTTGCCATTTGTGAATGGTAGCAAAAATGTTTTTTCAGAGCAGGCAGTGGTCCTACTCTGAAAAAATGAAAAGACAACTTTTTATTTCTGTTTTTGAAATGCATCCTATTTTCCTCTATCGAAAACGGGATGCATTAAAAAAAAATCTTTACTGAAAAAGCAGTCATAGTTATGGTGGTCTGCTGACCCCAACAGACCATCATCCTTGTGAGTGTGGCTATTCCGAAATAGGTCGCAAATTGAGACCTGCCTCATGAGGCAGGTCCCTTGTGACCCATTTTGGAATCACAAACGGTGTGGTTAACAGTGTTGCACATTTTGTTTTGTGACTCGCACTTTGCAATCATACATCTGGCCCCCTGTTTCCCTCATGCACTAACACTTTGAGAATTTGTGGCTAAAGAGTGTATTTGATCATTTGTTGTGACCTATTTCATTGAGTTCATGGATGTTTTGGCTGAATTGATTTTATCAAAACATGTTTTTTGGTTTGTTTGATCAATCTGGTGTATGATTCTAATGTCTTAAGCATTTTAACTTTTGTCTTGTACTTTTATGGCTTTTAGTCTAAATACAAAATTAAAAGGAAATATTACTAGACGGGACTGGTGCTCAAAAAGTTAAATAACAAGAATAAATAATTGTAAACAAAGAGAACATTCAAAGAACGTTGGGATGTGGCACCAATCACTGCAAGGGTCAGCAACAATACATGATTTATCACCTGTAGAGTGGCAATAGATTCATCCTGCCCACATAAAACTTTTCAGCTTCCAGGTATGAATGTCTTTCAATAGATTTTGGCAGTTGATCTCAGATTCATATAGCTGACATGGCTTGAAGGGACTGCAGTGGCCAATGTTATGGCAATAAAGCAATTTGTGCAAAAAGGTGTTTAATGCTGTGGAGTCCTAAATTCTAAGACCTTCTTAAATTCAACTGCATTGTCTGCTGAGGCGCTAGTCTGTCAGCAATTCAATGTGTGTTTGTAAAGTTGTGTATATAGTTGTGTATATGTTTACTTCTGATCATCAACTGTTACTGTCCTGTACATTATTGTAAATTTAAGACATGTGTTTTAAGCATACAACACCTGCGGGTGTGATAATTTACTTCCAAAGCCTGCAAGGGCAAATTTCCATACATTACTGTGAAAAATGCAGATGCAGCTGTTTGTCTGCTCATTTTTTCCTCTGTCCTGCTCATTTTCTTCTCCATTTTCACTCTTTTCTGCCTGTTTCCTGTACCTTTTCTCCTCTTTTGACCTCTTTTTCTACTCCTTTTTCACCTCTATTGTGATTATTATTTTCTGCTCCTTTTCATTCTTTTCTGCTTATCTTTCTGGTCTGTTTTCACTCTTTTCTGCTAGTTTTTTTCCCTGCTTACCATTTCTGCTCCTCCTCCTCTCTTCACAGTTTCCTCTTCCTGCCATTTCCCACCTCCCACCACCCAGCACCCTGCCCTCACCCTTCCCCCAGGACCTACTTAATGGAGGCAGCAGTGCGGCCTCACGCTGGGCGAGCTGCTTGCGTGCAGAAGCTACACCAAAGGAAAGCCTGTCTGCATTTGTCTGTGCCCAGACAGTGCCCAGCACAAGAACCCCTGGCCCTCCTGCCACTACATCACCACAGAGCTCCAGTCGCTGGAACCTGGTCACCAGAACAAGCACTGCCACAAGTCCTCCTCAAAGTCAACCAAAGGAGCCTTCACTGACCTCATTGCCACTTTTCATGCAACCCAGGTACGCCAGCCCACACAGGACCCACAGCCACTTCCACCCAGAAGATCAAAAACAACCCAAAACCACTCCAATGCATCCTGCTCAACGCCGATTCCTCTGCAAGCACCACCACAGAAATCAGGGACATCATCACCACCCTTCTCCCTGGATGTTGCCTTCATCACCGAAACCTGGCTCAATCCCTCCTCAGATCCCGACATCACGACTGCAACTCCAGACGGTTACAAGATAATACACAGAGATCGCCCCAACAACCTTAGCGGGGGCATCACCATCATCTTAGGGGAAACCATCCAGTGCACCGTAACCGATGACGACCCCAGGCCTGTCATGGAACAACGCAACGTCCAACTACAGACCGATGTCAAGACCACAATAAGAGGCACCCTTACATAAAGACCTTGGGGACCCCAACAAGCCTTCTGCGATGGCTTCTATTACTTCATCACACAACTAGCCATCGACTCCTACCACCACGTCCTACTTGGTGAGCTGAAGTACCACATCAGTGACCCCAATGACACCAACTCCACCTCCCTCCTTGAGAACCTGAACACCATTGGCCTCATCCAACTGGTCACCGAACCCAGGCACAAAGTCGAGCATACTCTTGATGCAATTTTCACCGCCAGTGACTAAATCAAATTCAGTCATGTCACAGAACTCGCCTGGACCGACCATGCCATTGTCTGCTTCACGATCTCAGATGCTCAGCGTGACATCCCCAGGCATCATAGCTCCTCCCACCACTGCTGGAGCAAGGTAACCGAGACACAGTGGAGATAGACCCTCAGCATCACCCAACTCAAAGCATCATCAGACCTTGACCAAGCCATCCAGAACTTCTCCCCATGGATCACTAACTGCGTCGACATAGTCGCTCCATTGAAATCAGCAAAACCCAATAAAACCTCAAAACACGCCAGCTGGTACACCCCAAAGCTCAGAACCATCAAGCTCACCTGCTACAGACTCAAGAAACCTTGGCGTGCTACAAGGAACCCCTCCAACCAAGCCACCCAGCTTTCAGAAGTTACCATCTAGGAAGCCACGAAAACAGGCATCACAGCCAGAATCAACATGGCGGCCAACCACATGAAGGAACTCTTTAACATAGTCAAGGAATTCTCCAACCTGACAGTGTCAGAAAACACTATCTAACCCTCCCAAGAACTCTGCAGCTCCCCCTCGGAATAGTTCTACACCGAGATTGCCTTTATCTACAACAATGTTGACTCTCAACCCATGTCTCTCAACCTCAAGCATCTCAACCAACCAACGCACACCTGCCGAATCATCACCACCTAGTTTCCGCTCACCACTCAGACCACTGGGGCCATCATGTCTCCCATCCACTCCGGCATGCCCCCTAACCCCTGTCCCCACCAATTATTCAACCTCAGAACCATCCCAATCAGCACCAAACTCACCAGCATCATCAACACTTCAATCTCCACAGCAGCCTTCCCGGATAGCTGGAAACACACAGAGGTCAGACTCCTTCTTTAGAAACCCTCTGTCAACCCCAGCAATCTCAGAAATTACCACCCGATCTCCCTGCTCCCCTACCTAGCCAAATTTCTCGAGAAAGCCATCAACCAACAACTCACAAAACACCTGGAACAAAACCACCTACTTGGCGCCTAACAAT
Source organism: Pleurodeles waltl (assembly GCF_031143425.1). Taxonomy (NCBI): domain Eukaryota; kingdom Metazoa; phylum Chordata; class Amphibia; order Caudata; family Salamandridae; genus Pleurodeles; species Pleurodeles waltl. The sequence goes on along the minus strand of NC_090440.1, from coordinate 755,277,230 downwards.
CAGGTTTCCAATCGACCACAGCACTGAGACCGCAGTGATCGCAGCTACAGATGACATCAGATCCATCCTTTATTGCAGAGAAACTGTGGCCCTGTTCCTCCTCGATCTCTCTGTTGCATTTGACACTATCTCCCATCACACCCTTATCAACAGATTTTGCAACATTGACATACTGCAAAACACCCTCAAATGGATCACCTCTTTCCTTGCAGGTTGCACTCAGAGCAGCCGGCTGCGTCCCTACACCTCCAAACCCAAGGACATCATATGAGGCATTTCCCAAGGATCTTCCCTCAGCCCCACCCTGTTCAAGGCCTTCATGATCTTTTTCGCAGACATCGTCAGAACTACCGGACTCAACATAATCTCCTGTGCTGACAACAGCTCAACTAATCCTATCGCTCAATGTGGACCCCTCCATTGCCATAACAACTTCTGCAACTCCTTCACCAATGTAGCCAACTGGATGAAAACGAAGTGCCTCGTAAATCAACTGCAACAGGACAGAAGTAATGATCTTTGGGAACAGCACCTCTGCTTGAGACCACAACTGCTGGCCAGCAAAATGTGGAACAACAACCACTCCCACAGACCATGTGTGCAACCTAGGCATCACCCTCATCAACAAACTGACTATGAAATGACAAGTGAACAAAGTCGCCTCTTCCTGCTTCCGCACCCTGTGCATTCTTCGCATGATCTTGAGATGGATCCCAGTCAACATCTGTAAAACCATCACCCAAGCCCTATTCACCAGCCGCCTCAACTACGGCAATGCTCTCTATGCAGGCATTTACTCCCAGCTCCTCAAAATACTCCAAACCATACAGAACGCAGCAGCCAAACTCATCCTGGACCTCCCCAAATGGATCCACATCACCCCTTACCTCAGAAACCTCCACTGGCTCCCCATCCAGAAGAGATGCTAGTTCAAGATCCCCACCTCATCCTCATCCTTGTCTACAAAGCTTTACACAATCAAGGACCATCCTATGTCAACCATCGACTGAACTGCCATTTCCTCTCAAGACAACTCTGGTCCTTGTCTCTCGCCATTGCATCCCCCCACGTTCATTGTAGTTGTAGCAGGGGACGTTCCTTCTCCTACATCGTCGCCAGGGCCTGAAACGACCTCCCCCACCTCTAACAGTACCCTCCCTGACAGACTTCAAGAAGGAAACTCAAAACCTGGCTTTTTGATAGAGACTAGGCGCCCTCAGTGCCCAGATACCCCTAGGGTGGAAGTGCTGTGCTTTACAAATGCTGTTTGATTGACTGATCTGATACAGCACAGCAATCAGCTTCACTCTTTCCCTTATCTTTATTATCATCATCAGCAACTTTTTCATAACAATCATTCTTATTATCGACCTTTGCTTACTCACGGTCCTTCTCACTGTGATAGGCTACTCCTTCCCCATGTTACGAGATGTAGAAGACATGAGTGACCAACATGTGCCTGATGCTGATTCTATTCTCCCATTTCAACCTCTTCTACAGCTCAAACGTATGCTCACTCCACCCCTTGTGTGAAAGTGGTGCAAGCAGCATCAGAACAATTCCTGGGCTGCAACTTTTATTCTCTCCATCCCACCTCATCGCAAATACATCTGTGCCAATGTTCTGTCTTCTGTACCAGTTACCGGAAAGCAATCAATTCTTCTTGGAATGTTTCATTTGTATGAATCCATGAATACAAATGAAATAAATTTATTGATGCTTTGAGAATATTACCCATTCAAACAGTACCTGCATACTGCTCACCATCAGTTTCTTCTTTGGCGCCTTCACTTCTCCTTTTCTCACGAGCTTCTTTCAATCGCCTTTTATCAGTACCTGTGCTTTTCAAACATTTTCGTATTCTGCATTTTTTACGTTGCACAGTTTCTGGACAGGGCGCTCCGCCAAACTGTGGCTCCATGGTTATGATTCTTGTCCTGATCATATGTCCTTTACCACATGACTTGTTGCATTCAGACCACTGGGACCACTCTGTGAGTTCACAGTCGATTGCTGTGAAAACAGAAATTAAGAGTTAGAATAAATGCCTTCAAGATGGACATATACTGCTTGCAGATTAATTTAAACAACAAATAAGACAATTCACTTCTTCCTTCTTTATGAAGTGTCTGTCACACTATACAACGTTGACTTAGCTTCACTGGTCTAAACAGATGGCATAGACTTGCTATCAAAATGAACTTCTTTTTTGTGTTCAAGTACATCTTAAATGTGACACTTAGCATTACTTTAGGTTGTAAAGATTTTTTATGTACAATAAGTAGCATCTGGCTAATTCAATAGTGAGCTTGTGGCACTGTACAGTAGCACAAATAAAAGTTTACACAGCGCCTAATTTAGCAATGTATTTGCATGCAGAAAAGGACCTAAATGCACTCCATTCATTACGTTGAATCATAGTCCTCCTCATCCAAGTCCTAATGAATTTGAAGAGCCCCACCTCCCAAACAGAGTTACTAACATGTAAAAAAAAATGTCTAAAGGAATCATATTTTAATTCCCTTTCTATAACCATGCTTGTGACACTACATAAAAGCTGCGTCCTCCACGTGAAATCGCCTGTACGTAACAAGTCACATTATACTTCAAGGTGCAACAAAAAACATCGAAGAAGAAGTGAATTGGACTGGGATGAAGAGAACTATAATTCAGGATAAGGATGTTTGCAGGTAAGTAAATATTTCATTGCCAATCATTCGTTCTTCTAGTCCCAGTCCTAACAAATTTGAGGATGTACCAAGTGAAGAGCTACCAACAAGAAAGGTGATGCATCGGTTCTTAGTGCAATGTGCCGGTTCTTACTGTGGCGGTTTTTAATACAATGCAGCAATTTGATCCACGCTGGACGGTCGATGCAGCGATCTTCTCCATGCAGTAGCATCAATGCGTTGGTTCCGAAGCAGTGGTTCGGCAGTGCTGAGTGTGATGTGCTGGTCTGGACCCTGCAACAGTGGTAATGCATCGATCCCAATATCACAGAAGGCGATGTGTTTGTTCTGATTGGTGCAACGGTGTTGATGTGCAATTTCTGGCAGATCCGCCACTTTATACTCACTTCCAAGGGCGCTGGACTGGATTGGCACCACTTGGCAGAGCAAGACTTGCAGCAAGCAAAGTCCAGTTGCTGTTTGGAGGTGGAAGATAATTGTCCCTTAGACTTCAGAACAGGAGGCAAGCCAGAAAGCCCTTGGAGTCACTTTGGTTCTGGGCTGGAGAGATTCAGGTCCATTCCTTCTCACTACCAGGCAAGGAGGGCAGCAGGTCAACATAGCAGACCAGGTGTACAGCAAAGTGGCTGCCCTTTCAGCAGCACAGCAGGCATTCTTCCTGGCAGAATGTCCTCCTCAGGTCAAGAAGTGTACTGATTTTCTAGGGTCAGAAGTCCAGTTCTTATACACAGTGGTGCCTTTGAAGTGGGGGAGATGTCATAGAGAGGCCATTGAAGTGCACTGCCCTTCCTGCCCTGGCTCAAGGCTCACTATGGGAATTATACAGCCCTTTGTGTGGGCTCAGGACACAGTCCATTCTGGTGTGTCAGATCCTCCCTGCCATTCCAGGATGGCCCATCAACATGCAGATGGACACTCAACTTGCTGGTTTTCGGTAAGCGCGCAATAAACATGGAGTGAGCAAATTTGTACTCTTGGAGTATCCTTCATGTTGCATCAGAAACTTTCTGCCATTTTAGAAGGAGGATATATATATATATATATGTATGTATATATATATATATATATATATATATATATATATATATATATATATATATATATATATATATATATATATGAGTTTCCACATATATTTGTTTTTTTTGGTGGGGAGGATTGCTAATACTTTAAAGTCTCATCCTCCTCATTTCCTTCATGGAAAGCTTTTGATAACCCATCAAGTTGGGGCTGAGCTAAATGGCGGTTTGAAAACCTGTTTTCCCCATTCATTTTTCTGTAGGAAAATTGAACAACATTACAGCAAACACTTCCAAACTAAATTACACCAAATTGGCATAAAGCTAGATCTTGGTCCAGAAAGCACGCTTTTGTAATTTGGTATAAATCCCTTTAGTAGTTTTTGAGAAATTAAGGCTCAAAAACTTTGGTTATTTCTCACTGTGGAGGATCAGCAGATCCAACAGAATTTGAGATAAGATATGATTGGGTGCCACTACATCAACAACAATGTGGCGGCAGCCAGATTAGGACTTCTGGCTCAGTCCCTTGACCTGGATTTTTTTTTTAAAAAGATATAAGAGGGCAGGTAGGGATACCCTGTCCCTCTAGGTCTAGTGTCAAAAGCAAATTCTTTTTAAACATGTTCACAGTAGATCCACAAATCCAAGGTACTATGTAGAAACAAAAGTTTAAAGTGGGCCAGTGTAGTGAATTGAATTTTAATAAATGATGGGAGCAGGTGGTCCCCCATCCCAAACATGTTTGAGGCTCGGGTGATTCCCCCGCTCCTCAAGCCACTGTTGGGCCCCGGGGATCCCAACCCTCTGGGTCATTTGTAATTGTATTTATATAGCACTTATGTTAGAAATGGGGTCTTTGGTTGGCAGTTAGGTTACCCTCTGTCCAAGCAAGGACCCTCACTTTAGTCAGTGTAAGTCACACACAATCCAAATTATCCTGTGCCCACCCTCTGGTAGCTTGGCACTGAGCAGTCAGGCTTAACTTAGAAAGCAATGTTTAAAGTATTTGTGCAATAAATCGTACAATAATACCATATAGCACCACATAAATACACCACACAGTGTTTAGAAAAATATATAATATTTATCTGATAAGATGCAGGTCAAAACGATTAAAATGCAATAAGTAGATGTTGAGATATCACTGTAAAAGTGATATAAAGTGTCTTAAGTCTTTGCAAAACAAATAAATGTCTCTTAAAAATAATAAAGGTCTCTTGCAAGCACAAAGTATTTAGTTTGCGTTCAAAATCTCAGCAAAGAATTGCAGAGGAGGAGAGGCCTGGAAACAAAGGGGTGTGCATTGATTTCTCAGGCCGCACACGGCGATGCATCGTTTAGTTTTCACACAGGGATGGCAGTGCGTCGATTTCTGACGCTCGGTCGTGGATCCTCTTTGGTTGCGGGGTTTTTGGATGCCCCGGGGACGATGCGTGGATTTCCTGTGCTAGCAGGACAAAGTCACAGGAGCTGGGTCAATTTGATGGGCATTGTGTTGAATTTTCTACCGCACAACAGGCGCTGTGTCGATTCCTCTCTGGAAATCGGGCTGTGTTGTTCCGGCTCGGCTGTGCATCGATTCGGTGGGCCATGCGTCGAATTTCCGGTCACTATGCTGGCGCTGCATCGATCTTCTCATTGCGAAGTCAGGATGCATCATTCTGGTTCACCGTACACAAGGTCCCCTTTCAGTTCAATCCTGTCTGCCAGGGTCCCAGTATGGGGTGTTGCAGTCCTTTGTGTGAGGGCAGGCTACTGTCCTTTGACATGCAAGTGTCAGGCCCTTCACCCTCCCAGCCCAGGAAGTCCCATTCAAAATGCAGATGTATGCAAGTGAGGATGAGTATCATTGTGTTTGGGGTATGTCTGAGTGAATGCACAAGGGAGCTGTCAACTAAACCCAGCCAGACGTGGATTGTAAGGCACAGAAAGATTTAAGTGCAGAGAAATGCCCACTTTCTAAAAGTGGCATTTCTAAAATAGTAATATTAAATCCAACCCCACCAGTCAGCAGGATTTTGTATCACCATTCTGGCCATACTAAATATGAACTTCCTACTCCTTTCAGATCTACAGCTACCACTTAAACAATGTATGAGGGCAGCCCCAATGTTAGCCTATGAAGGGAGCAGGCCTCACGGCAGTGCAAAAGCGAATTTAGGAGTTTTACACTACCAGGACATGTAAACTACACAGGTGCATGTCCTGCCTATTGCCTACACAGCACCCTGACCTATGGATTACCTAGGGCATACCTTAGTGGTGATGTATATGTAGAAAAATGGGAGTTTTAGGCTTGGCAAGTACTTTTAAATGCCAGGTTGAATTGGCAGTTCACAGGCCTTGCAATAGCAGGCCGGAGACAAGGTTAAGGGGCTACTTAAGTGGGTGGCACAATTAGTGCTGCAGGCCCGCTAGTAGCATTTCATCTGTAGGCCATGGGCACATATAGTACACTGTACTAGGGGCCTATAAGTAAATTAAATAGTCCAATTGGGTATGATCCAATGTTACCATGTTTAAAGGGAGAGAGCATGTGCACTTTAGCACTGGTTAGCAGTGGTAAAGGCTGCAGAGTCTTAACACCAGCCAAAACAGTATGTACAAGGTGGAGGGAGGCTGGCAGGCAAAAGGTTAGGGGTGACCACCCTAAGGCTGTCAGGTCTAACAACTTACTACCCCTGACGAGGCGTCGAAGTGCTTTCGTTGAGTAGCAGGCTACTACGGAACCCAAGAGGAATTAGTGTTGGATTATAACAGGTAAATATGAGTACAATATTAGTATTATTATGAGTTAATTTGAGCGGAGGATATGTGAGTCTGCTAGTTGGATTGGCTAGAGTAATAGAGGGATAGATGACGGAAGAATCCATAAGTGTTAATAGGGAGTTTATAATAATAGGATGAGGCTTGGGGTGAGTAAAGGAGAGATGGAGGAGGGAAGAGTCTGTGGAAAGGGTTAGGGAGATCATAGTAGCAGGAGGGGTTTTGGATGAGTCAAAGATGAGATTGCTGTTAAATAGAAAATAAAACATTTGATTATTGTGTTATAAGTACAAAAGCAGCGATTCATAGGTATCTGATATAACGACGTATCTAGGGGCTATTCAATGACCTATGAACATGATAAGCATAGAATAATATACATATATATATATATATATATATATATATATATATATATATATATATATATATGTATATACACACATATATATATACATACACACATGTACATATATATATTACAGGCTTAAAGAGTATGTGTATAATTTATTATTAAGAAATAGTAACAATACATATTTCTTAAAGAACTATACGTATCTAGAATATACACATAATCATATTATAAATAGTTATCAACACAGGCATATGCAGTCCATTGCTGTTTGAATATGGTGGTTAAGAAGGAAAGAGCCAATTCTTGAGTAGTCTTCTGAAAGCAAGATAGTTATTCATGGATCTTACATCTGGGGGTAATTAATTCCGTAGTTTGGTTGCATAAAAGTAGAAGGATGTACCACCTATTGTCTTTTTATAGTATGGTGGTGTTCTAAGGTGGGATCCAATCTTGAGTGGAGGTTTCTTCGTTGAATATATTTGATTATTTTGTTTCTGATCAAAAGTGGTCATGTTCCATGTATAGCTTTGTGGCTAATACAAAGCAGCTTGAAGGTGGATCTTCTGGCAATTGGTAACCAGTGTAGTGCTCTCAAGGCAGGAGAAATGTGGGCCTGTGGCTTAATAGTAGCCTGGCAGCTGAGTTCTGAATACATTGTTGTTGGTTTCACAATAGATAGAGATGATCCATGGTAGAGGCCATAGGCATAATACAGTTTGGATAGTACAAGAGAGATAGTAGCCTACACCTTCTGTGAAAATCCGAGGTGGGGGAAGATGCGTTGCAAAGTCTTCAAAGTGATGAAACTTGATCATCGTACTAATTTGTCCACTTGGGAATTCATCATTAACTTGAGTCCTTGGTAATTCCAAGGTTTTTAACTTCCTTGGATACTTATGCAGGTGGTCAGAGATCATCAGGCCAGACGCACAGCGTGTCATAATTTTTCCAGTTGCCACATGTGAGTATTTTGGTTTTGGAAGCATCCAGTTTGAGATGGTTCCGAGTCATCTAACGGCTCTGAGGCAACTGAAGATTTGTGAGTTTTCAATGTCTTTGGGGAATTTCAATTTAAGTAGTATTTGTGTGTCATCTGCATAGTTGTAGCATGTGAGTTGAAAATCATTGATCAGTTCTGGAATTCACATCATGTAGATGTTGAAAAGCAAAGGTGAGATGATTGATCCTTGGGGGACCCCTGCTTTTCTGAGGAAGAGTTTGGATGACAAGGGGGGAGAATAGATAATATTAGTTCTGTTTTGAAGGTAGGATATAATCTAGTCGAGAGCAGTCCCTTCTATGCTGGCTTCGTGAAGTCTTTGAATTAGGGTGTCATGGTCAACAGTATCAAAGGCATCTGAGAGGTCCAAGAGAAGTAGCGCAGCAACTCCATTGCAGTCGAATGCGTTGTTAAGATCATCCCAGATTGCTATGAGTGCTGATTCAGTTCCTTTTCCTGAGTAGAATCCAGTTTGGTCATCTGAAAGTATGGAATTATCTTCAATGAATTATGACATCCAGACAAATGCTGCTCTTTCTAACAGTTTGCCCAGGAAAGGTCCATTTGTGATTGGTCTGTTGTTGTTGGGGTCCTGTGGGTCTTGTTTTCTTTAATAATGGACGCATGTATGCCTTTTTCAGGTCTTCAGGAAATCTTTCTATAGTTAACGAGTTATTGATGATTCTTCTTACATCATCTGAAGCTGTTGGTTTATTCTTGGAGGGGATTTTTAGGAAAGGGGTTGGTGCTGATGGTTTTCTTCTGTTTTAAATAGGGGTCCAATGTGTTTGCCTTGGTTGTGTAATGAGTTGCCAGCTTATTTGTGAAATCTTGAGCAGTGGGATGACTTCCTTCCATGCATTTAAGCTTTTCAAAATTCATTGAGAATTTTACAAAAATTCTTAAGTTGCAGATTTAACATTTAGAATTCTGTCTGAGTAGTACCTTTGTTTAGCTTTAGTCTGTTAAGTTTGGGTAGCTGAAGTTTGTGTTGAATGTTGTTTGTTTTGAGCCAAGTCCATTGCAACCTATGATTTGTTGCTTTATCTTTTTAAGTTGTATGTTTCTCCAAGCTGTTGGTTTTCTTTTGTCCTGTTTAGTTTTTCTGAGTGGTATTAGGATATCGGAAGCTTCCTGTAGCCACTCATAAAGTTTTGGAACAAAATTAATTCTATCTAGATCTGTGTTGGCTGTTAGTTGTGTTTCTAAGTCTTCCAAATTGAGTTTGCTCCATGGTCGATAGATGCATGTATGTAAGTTGCTATGGGGTGTGTTGATTTGTGGTGTTTTATGTGGAAAGTTATCAAATGGTGGTCTGACCAAGTGATTGGCATGATGCTATGAACAGTAACTAGTTCAGGTTTTGCAAAAATGACATCTAGGATGTGTCCGGCGATGTGTGTGGGATTGTGTACAATCTGAGGTACGTTCAATGTGACTAGGCCAGTGGTGCTAGCTTTTGGATGGGGCATATTGGGTTTGTCAAACCAAATGTTTAGGTCCGCAAGAATGCATAGATTTGAGTGTAATGCTATAAGGTTTCTAAGGTTTTAGACTGTATATAGAAAAATGTCTGGGAATGTTAAGTTGTTAGGTGAAGGTCTGTAAAGGAGGAAAAAGTTACAGGAGGAAGTTGGTGTAGAGCCTCACAACCTTGTATGGAAATGTCTGTTTTACTGAGATGTATTGCTTGTTTGAACATAATAGCTAGTCCACCTCCTCTCTTGCCTATACGGTTTTGTGTGATGGTTTGATAGCTAGGACGAACGGCTTCATGCAACACTGGAGACATGTTATCTCTCAAACATGATTCTGTAACGAATAGTAAGTCAGGTTGTGTGTCCGTAAGTAGGTTGTAGATGTGGTGCTTGTTTTTTTAGAGTGATCGAGCATTTATGAGCAGGCAGTTTAGAAAATGTGTGTTTGTGGCAGTGTTGTTTTGTTTTGGAGAAGGGTGAGCAGTATATTTTGAGCTTGTAGCAGGTCTGTTTTTCAATATAGTGTTCCTCTTCCAGCAGGCTTAGGAGACATTTTGTTGGGCATGCATGTGTTGGTGGTGGACTTGGTGACTGAGAGAGACATGAAGAGTGTACGTTTTTTGTACAGTAGCCTTATTGTGTAATAGACAAGGGGATGCGAAGTTGTTAAGAGTGGCAAGTTGTTTATTTTGTTTGTGTCAGTTTAGGGTGGAAGGAGTATGGGTTAGGGGTGTTGGAGGAGCATGTGGATCATAATGTAAGGCTCTAAATTGTGAAATGGATGAGAGGTGGGTGAATGAACGTTGCTGTGTTGGGGTACTTTTGTAGATGTTTGTGAAGAGTGAGAATGTAAGAGTAAAGATTGGTCAGGATTTGTATTCCTTGTGTAGTGATGAGGGTGGGAGTGGGTGTGACAGAAAGTATTATGAAGGTTTTTGTTATTATGATGTGATGACGTGTGTGGCCTGTTTTGTTTTTGTGGAATAGTGAGAGGAGATATTGATGTAGTGGTTTTCTGTGGAGGTTTTGTATATGAGTTAGTGCTGGTGAGTGATATTAGAATATTACAGGGGGTGTGGATGTGTTGTGGAGAAGAGTGTATGAGATGTATAAGAGGGGATGGATGGGGTCAGGGGTGTTTGTGTTTGTTTTGATCACTGGAAGAAGTAATATCTGTGGTGAAGTGGAATGTAAGGTTTGTATGGTTGGGTGTAATTGGTGAAGAGAGGGGGAGGGTGTTTGTAGATGATGTGTTGGAATACTGCGTTTAGGAAATGTCATGATAAAAGGGGGTCTGGTAGTAGCAAATAAAGGATAGTGCTGTTGGTTTGTTTGAACAGGGAGTGTGCATCTGGATGGCTGAAAGTAATGTATAATGTGTTGTGTGGGTGATGGCAGGTTGTGTTGATGGGAATAGACAGAGTGTTGTTTGCTGTGTGAATGAAAGTGTTTTACTGTTGTAGGTGTGGTGGATATGTATATAGGTGTGGTATGTGGGGTTCTGTGTTGGTCGATGACACATTTCAATCTGTAAGAGGTCAGTTTGTGGTGCAAGAGTTGCATGTCTTTGCTGATAATGTGTTTGCATGTTGATGGATGTGTAGGGAGTAAGGTCCTTTCTGGTAAATGGAAAATTGGGCAGCAATTCTGGTCCTAGGCCCGACCCGGCCCAAACAGACAAATGCCCTTGTCCTCTCCGCCCTTAGCCTCTCCGCCGGGGTGGAGACGCCCTGAGCCCTAGGCCTAAATAGCCATATTAGCCATTAGAAACCTGGTACTAACCCTAACCAATCAGATGTGTAACCCTAAATCCCACAACCAATGGGACACCCAGCCCTATTCACCAATAATACCCATAGTCCTGACAACCAATCACAACAGTAACCCTAAAACCATGACCCAATAGGAATCTCAACCCTAGTACCAATCACAACATCAACCCAAAAATCATGAACCAATAGAAATCCCAACCATAGTACCAATAACAACATCAACCCTAAAACAATGAACCAATAGGAATCTCAACCCTAGTACCAATCACAACACCAACCCTAATATCATGAACCAATAGGAATCCTTACCCTAATACCAATCACAACATCAACCCTAAAATCATGAACCAATAGGAATCTCAACCCTACCTAATCATTGAGCGAATAGAAATACTAATCCCAGCAACCAATCACAACAAGATGTGCAACAGCCAATAGAAACTTATATAAGGGCCACGTTAACTGAAACCCAACCCCCTGTGGAAGGGAGGAGGGAGCTGCTGCTCTGTTCAGAATCTCCTTGGATACAGAAAGGCTGAATCCACACTTCCAAGCTGGCAGAGTCTACTTTTCAGGTAAGGGAGAGATTGAAATACTGCTTGTCGCACACTAAGATATTTGGCTTTTACAAGGCAAAAACAAGTGATGCAGACACTTTCGAAACACAATTTAAATCACAAAAAACAGATTAAGCAGCCTCATAAACACACTCTGGTTAGCAACTGAGGTGTATGTAGCCTTTTTTCTTTAAAAAGGGGGGGCGGTTGACTTTATGCAGTCTTTTGCCACAAACTAGGAGGGGAATTTCAAACAGTCATGGCAAAGAAACAAACATCAGTTTAAAAAGGCCAAGCTGCCTGAAACGCAGGGAGCCTACAGTAAAAAGGCACATGTAGCAGCACAAACACTTTTTAACACAGAACAAGATTTCCCAGAATGTCTTGGGCTCCTTACCCAGGTCTCTTTCTATCATGGAGGGGCATTGGGCTCCCTTCACCAAGCTACTGTTGGACCTTGGGGGTCCATCCCCTGGGACTGATTCTTTACTTAAATGGAAGGTAGTGAACAGATCTTTCTCCCTAAGCCTGTTTGAGGCCTTAGGGGACCCAACCACCAGGGCTGGATCTAATATAAAGTGAAGGATTCATGCAAGGCATGATTAGGCCCCTGAGGCCCCATCACCCAGAACACTGCTGTTTTCTGCCCACAAGAGTGTAGGCATACTTGCAGTGTAAAATGGTGCTCCCATCTGGGCGTCCCCATGGCCCCAACAAAGACACCATTTTAGGTGCCCTGGGTGGGCATTAGGTAACCACCAAAAAATGAAAAGGTGATCAGCTCCTGTCAGAGAAGCTGGTAGGCACCTCTGGGGCTCACAACCTGGCCCCAAACATAAAATATGCTGCAGGGTGCCCCAATTTGAATGGATTAAAAAAAAACTAAAGGTGGTTTGCCAGGGTCCTGCAAGGTCTATAGAGCCAATTGGAGGGACCTAGAGGGTCAACATGTGCCCTGGGGCTTTGACCTCAGCCCCCAACATAAACTGAGCATGTGGGTTTCTTTGGTGAGCACTGGAACACCCAATAAAGGAATACATACAAATAAATAAATAATGAACAGGAGCCCCTGATCAATGATTATTCACTGCTCCTTCCAAGCAGTGCCCCAAAATACCTTGCACAGACATTTTCAAAATATGTTTTATGGAGCCTGGTGGTGCCCGTAGAAGCAGCAAGCCTTTTTTAATGTTGTGAGAAGCTTCAGGAAGTGCAGCCCCCCAGCAACATTAAAAAACAATAAGTCTCCAGGGTCATTAAATCCACAACCCCAGGATAGTTTTCCACATTCTTTAAAGCACTTCTGTCTGATGCTTTATTCTCTTCAGCTGGAGTGCACAGTGTCCCTAGAGGCTGGTTCTATGGCTGCACTTTGCACCTTGAAAACTGTTTTAAAAAGTCTCAAAGGTATGTTTACTTTTTTAATAAAACCTTTTTTTTGTTTTAATCAATCACTAGATATTGCACTTTGTGAAGGAACACAACACATACATTTAATTATAATTGTTGGGGATTTTTTACAAAGACACTAGGTGAGCTTCATAAATAATATGTTGACCCCTTCATAAAGCCAATAAGCACACTTTCCCTGCACCCAGCCACAACTACCCATTTAAGGCCCTACCTTGCAGCCAACCCCATGTAGAGCACAGTGTTGGGATGGCTACCTGTGGGTGGTTGCACACTGGGCCTGCCTGCAGGCATAGTGTTGGCACTACACATGGTAATAAAATATTACTTTATGTTAAGACAACCCTAGAAATTATTGAAAATAACAAAGGTTAGAGTGACACAGTGGTTGGGTATGGTAATATATTTAACTTTGCATTAACAAAATTAGAAATTCACTGAAAAAAAACACAAAAGTTAAAGGGAAGTTATAGCTAGGTGAATATGTCAGTTAAACATTCCATTTTAGAATAACAACACTACTGAAATTCACCCGTTATAGTTATCTCAAGTAATTATATATGTTTGTGTGCTAAAAAAAAACAATTAAATATACATATACAAATATATATATATATATATATATATATATATATATATATATATTTAGGCATTACGTAGATAAATATGTTATAATATATAGATCAGTGTCTATATATATGTTTATGCTTCTTTGCATGATAATACATTTATGTCTGATTATGTAAATATAATTATCGAGAAGGTATCTGTAAGGTGTACTACATAGTCAGATATCAAAAAAGAAAAGCATTCTAAGCGCACCTATCTACAACATACATGTTTATCTGACATGTAGGTACATGTGGGTGTATACTAGGCTAAATGCCTTGCACGGAAATATTACTAATTGTAATGTGTATTTGAGTGAGTTTGTGTATGTATGCATGCAAATATGTATACATAAATGCATATATGTATAGATTTAGATGTGTGGATATGCCTGTATACATGGATATATTTTTTAGCTTTTGAAAAACGCCCTACTTGACTCATTCCAAATTCTTCTATTATGTAATCCGTAAACATTCTTTCTAAAATGTTCTCTCTTCCTGCACAATTTATCTAACTAAGATGTGCACATGCCCACCACTTCCAATAACATTTTATAACTTTCCGTTACTAATCCACCTCAGACTGTTCCCATTCAAAACACTAGCAAAACGCCTGCGACCGTAAGTGCACATAACTAACAAATATATCACATATTACAACGAATCATGCAAGGGACAGTGAAGCACGTATTCCACAAGATGGCAGTGTTAAACTAGAAATAAACCCACACCTATTATTACCATCAATTGGATTGTTTGCACACATCGCAAACTCGTGCGAAGACTGGTCGTCTGCTATATTCCAACATGAAAAAACCTCCCTGAATGGACAAGTTATTGATTTACAAATCTGTTCGGCTATCAATAACAGATAAGCATGAAATGGCTGCCACCATTTCGCACGCCAATATTTTCAGCTTCATATATGCTTCTCGGGATTAGGGACATCAATGTGAATTACACTTGTTGGACCTGCACTCTCCCGCCCATTCGCCATTTATCTTGTCACCCAGGATATCAATATTGGACCCGACATTTCATGCAACAGCAATGGCCTCCAGGTAAATACTCCTCAAAAGGACTAGTTACTTTTTTCTGGTCCGCCTGCACAACATAGTGTATGAATTCGTGCATTTCGATGTAAAGAAAACAAATCCTGCATGTTGTATGTGCAAAGCCTTGAACCCTAGACCCCTTTCGTGTTGAATCACTACCCGAAAATATAATTGTAATTAAAATAAAAACAATTTAGGTACAGATGTTCCATGATGTAATATATTCAGACCGATTGAATGATGTTATTTTTTTTTCTCAGAACTATTATCTTATTACTTTTTTTACGAAAACGTATATTAGCTTTTTGAGTTAAAACACATTTCCAAACCAAACTACTGCGAGAGAACGTATGAGTTTAGAGATGGCCCTTAATCATTTATAATTTCACATAAAACATTTACGCATAACTCTCGCACCCAAAGGCAACCTCCTTTCCTCGACATCCAAAAAGCTATGCCTTGTCCAAAAGTCCGAATCAGATAATCAGGTACAAATCTTCACATATTGTAGCATATCCCGCAACTCACTCGCATTTGTAAGCCTTTTACTTCAACTCACATCAGCTTGTACCTCGCCATCAGGTGCAGCTCGTGGCAGTAACAGGAGGCAAGGCGGTGTGCAAGAGGGGGGGACCTTAAGCGTCGCCACCGCTGTCATCAGGACCATGCTGCTCCTCTCCCCGTCTCTGCCGATAGCCTGCAGACACAGGCTCCCAGCCTGCCCTGCGGCCAATCCTGACGCTGCTCAGCATCAGGATTGCCTGGGAGCGCCCACACCAACTGGGAGTCTGTGCAGGCTCTCTCCATCCCAGCAACTGTATTGCTGTGCTGGACAGATCCTACTGTGCATGCCCAGTGAGGGGGAAGTGCTCGTAACAGCCTGTGGCCCACCCCTTTTACTAAAAATGATAATAAATGTAGTTTATTATTGTTTTTAGTAAAAGATTTTGCAGCAGCTGCTGCTGGCGGGGGGGGGGGAGGAGAGTGGGGAGGGAGGGTGATGCTTCTCTGCTCTAGTGGAGGAGCCGCACCTGATCTCCATCCCAAATAAATTCCTTCTCTCCACATTCCATCTACGACATGCCAAAGGTGCTTTGCTTGGGGTAAAACAAAGAAGGAAAAGGAGACACAGCTGCCTGGTGCCTCTCCTCAGTTCAGAATGTGTGAAGATATGTCTATTCACAACTAGGTTCGCCAAGGGAGATGTATAATTAGCCATCATCATGATCTTATGAGATGGGCTGACATGAAACTCTTCCATAAACCGTGCTAAAAAGGTCAGTCCCTTTCCTTCAGTCAAAAACATTTTCTGTATATAAAGGCATCAAACTCCCATACCTTGTTTTATTCTTAATTTAAGTTGAATATCCTCATACCATTATGTGCCTGCCATCGCCTTTTCAAATCCAGATTTATCCAGATGGACCAGTTCTAAAAACAAGGACTGCAATCTGGATACCAATATTTTAGTATATGGTTTAGGATCTACATTTATAAATGCAGACTGCCCACAAGAGGAGCGCCAATTTGTATCCTACCTAGTTTAGTATAACAGTAACGTTAGCTTCACACATCGATGGTCCTATCCTGCCAGACCAACAAGTGAATTAAAGAGCTTTGTGTGTTTGGGTGTTTGATTGACGGAGTACATTTCACAGAACGGAAAGCAATCACCACACCATCCAGAGCTGGAGACCTGCTGAGCTTAAGGATGTAACAGTAACACAAACTTCATCGTCAGAAATCACAACCTCAGTCCGCTCCTTAGAAAGCATACGGAGATGGGCCTCACGCTTGCACTTCTGTAATCACTCATTCAGTCCAGATCTGCAATCTATAGTGTTTCATAAAACTATCAACATTCGTTTCTCTTCTCTTCCTCACTAAAGAAATAACCTGCAAAGGGAGAAGTAATATCCTTTATATGGATATTGTCGATCTTTAGCTTCGATGATAGATCTGAAATAGATGATCAGGCAGTTTATTACGTTCTTCCAAATGCCCAAAGAACTTCTAAACTTTGAAGTTGAGAGAGCGTAGCTTGTATAATCTATATTAACATGAAATGTTTATGAATTAATGTGTGATAATGCCGCATAGAAACTGTACTAGTATATTGTGCTAAAACGTGCACCTGAAATGTGACCACGGGGAGTGGCCACCAATGTATACCTGGACTAAAGAAAACGCCTAATATTTATGAATTATTGTAGTTGAATAGTTTTATTCTAACGATTATGTTATTAAAGTTTTGCTAAATAAATTTTGTAGGCCTTAAATTAGCATGAGCCGAAGCTTAGCTGCCTGGCTCTCATATTAAATGTGTTTTTCTAAACGTGCAGTGTGCTGACTCGCAAAAGGACATGATCTCTTGTTTTCTTCAAACTAAGAAGCTGAATGTAACCATAGTAGATCCGTTCCCATGAAATTCATTTTGCTTGTAGAAATGTACTAGCTAAAATGCAACAGTGTAGATTAATGTAATGTACAAGGTCGCCCAAACCGGTACAGACATTGGAGCTACTGACCAAAAGATGTGCAAAGAATTACAGAAGGATGAAATCATACCGGACGTGCTACCTCTGAAGACGTCAATCATATGGACCAATAAACTGCCTGTGAATCAATGTGGGGTGAAAGATTTAATGACATAGGGCCTGATTCTAACTTTGGAGGACGGTGTTAAACCGTCCCAAAAGTGGCGGATATACCACCTACCGTATTACGAGTCCATTATATCCTATGGAACTCGTAATACGGTAGGTGGTATATCCGCCACTTTTGGGACGGTTTAACACCGTCCTCCAAAGTTAGAATCAGGCCCATAATCTGTTTTTAATTGGTTAAAGATAGTGGGGTGCAACATCCGACCAATCAAGTTTTAAGGGAATGTACAACGAAAAAGGGATAAAAACCTACGACACGGGGAGCCATTTAGATTGGTTAGGGAAATACTGTTGATTTGATCCAGAAACTTTGTCACTCTGTTTGGTGACTTATTGGTTTTACTTAAACCATCCTCTTCCTTAGATTGCCCATTTTACACTTTACCTCCTTATGAGGGAAGTGCCCCTATCCTCCCGAGAGCTGAATCTGACTGATGGTGAATCAACTGATGTCCTGAAGACGAAGATCGAACCTGAGTGCTGACCCAAACCTTGGAGGGTAACTATAACAATGAAATTGTGATTTGTCTGTTTGCTTTTCCTTTCTAGGTACCAACGGCTTACTTTTGACAGAGACCATAGCTAGATGTTTTCCAAATTGGTGTTATAAATTGTTTTGCATGAAGCCCAACATGCCAATGCTAATTAGAGGTTAGTTCAGAGGGGTTCACTAAACTGACGCAAATAGACAAACGACTGAATCCATGTTTTGTTGAACTGACGCGTTAATGACACTCTGCTGAAGTTGATTTATGTTGATGCTGTCTTATGTTCTAATCATTGCGTTCCTTGCTTTGATAAAGTCTTATTCAAGTTGCCAAATTATGACAATGTTATTGAGTGTTTTAGTTTTGAGATTAACACACCTGCTTTTAGAATTGTAATCAATAGGGAATAAACCTCATAAAATTCTACTAAACTGGTGTGGTAATTCATGACTGCAAGGTCATGGTGGTGTCTTGAGTTGATTAATGTTTTTGACTAAAGTAAAATGTATTGTTGTGATAAATATTGATTACATTATTGATGTATTGATTGACATATTGATTAGCTATCTCGTCCTAAGGTGTCTCTCAACTGGGTCAAAAGATTCATTGGCCTAAAACAAGTCCTAATGTGTAATAAATTGTCATAAAAGGACGCGTTATCAGTTCTGGTAGCAGAGCGACGGTTTGGCCCTTTGGGGCCCTAGGACGGAGAATTACTGTTTAGATTGTTTTTCGGAGATAATGCAAATTGGAGGTATGATGTGTTTCTAAATTCCCCATGACTTTCCCGGGATCTCGGAGCCTGCCTAAGTGAGTTGGGAATGTTCTCGGCGTTTTAGTATGTGTTGTGTAGAATTTGCGCTTGCTCAGCTTATGCATATTGCAGGTGTTTTGTGAAGTTTGTGTGGTTTAGGCCAGGTAATGTTGTTTTAGTAGGAGTGGGCGTACTCCGCAGTATGAGAGTAGGGAAGTCGGCGTACTTCATATGACTGTGGCGCTTTGTGCTAAAAAATTATCCACGTGGTTGGTTGTTAACGTATGGACCCGTCGTGGTCTAAGACTCCAGAGTATATTGACAAGTGTAGGAGACACTTGGGTTCATGTTGTAATTTGTGCGGTTTAATAGGTCAATCCGGCATGGTTGACAAGTCGAGTTTGAGTCAAATTGAGTGTGTGAAACCTTTGATGGAGATTTGGCAAGTTCTATAGTGCACTAGAATGAACCATTGACAAGTTGAGAGTAGGATTTGCGGGTCAAATTCTACTTGCGGGTGCGGGAGCTGAGAAGGAGAGAGTAGCGGCCGAGGCTTCAAGTGAAATCTCTGTAAAGTTCTGAAGCTAATGTGTACCCTTCCTGTAGTAAACCAGCAAATTTGGGTTGTTGTTGTTGTTAAAGGTGCTCGCAGTAATTTTGCATTCGTTTGGTGTGAATCCAGTGAGAGAAGGACAAGCCGCAAGACTTTGCCAGCTGCAGTGTGTGAGTGTGACGTCAGTAGTGCCGCGCTGGGATAGGTCAGTTGCCGAGAGGGGTCGCGCACGGATTGGCAGCCGTCCGTGAGAGGCAATAAGTTGAGAAAGGTGGGTGAAGAGTGTCCTGGGAATGAAAGTCACTTCCTGATTAAATGCAAACAAAAGAGAAGACGTAAAGATGAACTTCATCAAGGCTTTTAGGAGCGCTCTGAAAGGAGACGCATACATTATGGCGAGTGAGTGTACTCCAGCTTATATAGTAATGGAGGAAAAGGGAGTTGCGCCTTGCTTATGGATGAAACAGTGGCACAAACTAACAGAGAAGGAGGGATGTTTGGCATTTCCAGAACACAGAACGTTCAATACAAGAATTTTAGAGAATTTGAGGTGGATGTTAAGTGTACAAAAGCCGCCTCCGAGGCCAGCTCAGTATGAGGCATTAGCAGTCTGGGATTTAATGGCCATGCGACAAAGACAGCGGAAATTTGAAAGGAGAATGAAAAGGGCAGAGAAGACTTTAGCTGAGGCTAGATGGGACAATGAGAGCAAAATGTGGAGAAGGGGAATAGTTGACGGGCTCAAATTGTTTCCAGCAATAACACAGGGAGACGAAACACAGGGAAAGAAAGCCACCTGTAAGACAGACAAGGACTCTAATAAGCCTAAAGAGACTAAGAGGTCTTGGATAGAAGAAGAGGATTCAGATGATGAGGAGTTACTTAATCAATTATTGCATGATCGCCCGCCACCTTATGCAGTAGATGACAATGCTCCAAGCACTAGTGCGGGTCCTGGGAACCAGACGCAGGATAAGGGAGTTACAGATACAGTGCAGACTAGCGATACGGTTTTGACACAAAGTGGTGTCAGTGTACCCACTGCGCCAGACATGCAGATACAGTTGCAACCTCCACTGCAGATACAGAGAATCTATCCAGGCGTCCCAGTACTAGAGACGACTACGAATCTGATAGTGCCGCCTGATCCGATATATACAAAATAGAGGTTAGTACAGATTGAGCCAACTCCGCAATTGCTGCCCCAGACGCAGCAACAGCTGATTCCGGACTATAGTCCAGCAGCAGGATCCCCGTTAGTACCTGCACCAGCTACAATGAGTCAAGCTTTGGGAGTTACTGCTCCTCGAGGTTTGGGACCAGGTCAGACACCAGCTGCCATATCATTACCAATTACTGTTGGTCCTCCTGTACCGCTGTATGCGCAGGGTAAACCTGGCACGTGTGATCAGGGAGTGATGACCCAAGAGGCAATAAGAGGAGGGTTCATCAGAACTCCCCAATTGATGGCACCAGGAGAGCAATCAGCTGAAGGACCCAGGTCCTTGTTAGACCTTAGTTCAATTGAAACACCTTTGGAGGCAATGTGACAAGTAGGGCTAGGTGTGTTAACCCCACAGACAATATGTATGAATGCCTCACAGTCGCCAATTATGCACGCAGGGAATATTTCGCTGCAACGCTTTTCCGTGCAACAACTAAATGAGTGTTTGGGAAATAATAAAACTTCACAACCTGTTACAGTGACCGCAGAAAGATCAGAGAGAGATGATTACTTAAACTTTGTGAGACTGGGTGTGGAAGCTACTGAACTAGTGGAAGGAACAATAGGGGTAAACAGATTGGAATCATACACAAAAGCAGAATTAAGGTATTTGTGCCCCCAAATCACTAAGGAAGTAGGCAAGGTACATCAGAGGTTAGGGAACCTGGCAGATAAATACAATATTGATATCGAGAATACAAATCATTTGAAGAGAAGCTACAGATTAGACTTCGACTCCAAAGATTTTGATCACATGAGGTTTGCCGGAATAAAAGTGCATCTTAAAGAAATACTGAAAAGTGCGCAGATTTGGGGAGCCTTAGAAACGTGGGAAGGCAGATGGGCAAAGAAAAGAGATACAGAGAAAGGTGACAGTCCGGGATCAAGTCAGACTAAAGCCTCACCGGACACCGGGACAGTAAAGATACTACCAATGAGGGTAACAGCTGGAGGGGTTCTAGTCCATGTACCGTGGTCGAGGGGAGACATTCTGTCATTCACGAATGATTATCCCAGGTTGAGGGAGAAACCAATAGAATGGTACCAGCAGACAGATAGGTTTGTAAAGCTTGCGAAATGTCTCTGGGAGGACTTGAATACCTTGTTTGAGATCATTGTTCCACCTGGCTTGAGTGCATGAGAGGTGTGGATTGGCCAACATAGGAGCCGGCAAGGGATAAGGTGACTGGAGCACCTTCCGAAGAGGTGATGAAATATTATCATAAAGTGATTGAGTTTTTGAAGCAGAAAGTGTCACCGAAAGTGACTGATTGGCAGAAAATCGACCGGACCTCACAGGAGGTCAAAGAGTCAATCCATGTTTATTATGAGAGGTTGTTGAAAGCGTTCAAGCATTACAGTGGCACTGAGACTACTGAGCCGAAAGACATGAACCATCTTGTGTTCAGATTTGTTGAAGGGCTTAGACCAGAGTTGAGCCAGATGATTAAGAATCATTTGATCTGTTGGCAAGCTAAACCAATTGATGAGGTGTTGCAGTATGCAAAATACTGCAGTGATGAGATTGAGCTGAAGCAGAGAAAGTTGAAGGAGAAAGTGATGGTGATGCAGATTAAGGCAGCGCAGGCAGGTATGCAGGGGAATGGAATCCAGCAGATGGTACAACAGCAACCGCAAGGGAATGGCGTGTTTCAGCCGCAACCGAGAGGCCGAGGTCGAGGTTTTGTGAATCGCGGTCCAGATTTGAATACTGTTGTGGTTCAAAATGATGCGCAGGGGATTAAAAAGATGTCACCATGTCACGCGTGCAGGGGCGTGGGTCTTTGGAAGCGGGAATGCCCAAATATGGTGCAGGATGGTGTAGTTCAACAAAGCAGTGATATCGGTACATTTCAAAATGTGAGGGGTCCAAAAGTGAGAGGTCAAAATCAGAACCTCCAAAATAACATGGTTCAGATGCAGGGGTTACAGCCCATGCATCAAATACAAGTGCCCTGTATTCAACCGGCACAGATGCAGCAGGTCCAACAGCAGGTTCCCATGGTACCTAGACAGCAATTGCAATTACCATTAGCTCCAATGGGACAGCAACAGGTGATGCTTCCTCCGCAGGTCACAGGCCAAATGATGAGTCAAAACAACACAGTACAGCAGTTCCCATTGCATGGTGAGGATGCAATGAATGATGAAAGGTCGGATGATAGATCAGACAGTGAGGAGTGCAGGCTTGCAGCGTCCTTAGAAGTAGATCAAAGGGGACCCTATGTAAAGGGAAAGGTGATGGGTCACAAGGTTTCCTTCCTGATTGATACAGGAGCTACACGCTCTACAGTCAGAAGTGCAGAGGTTCCAAAATTACAATTTTCAGGGCGTACCATAAGAGTGGTAGGAGTAGAAAACCAGTACTTAACAAATCTGATTACCGACCCGGTTCAAGTTGAGATTGGCAACTTCCAGGGACTGCATAAATTTGTAGTCTGTGATTCGAGTCCCGTATCCCTACTGGGAAGAGGCTTACTGTGCAAGACGAAATGTTCGATTACCTGTTCTAATGAAGGATTTGAAGTGCAAACAAACAGTGATGTTGAAGGGGATGATGGACAGTTTTCAGAATTAGAGTCAGAGACTACAAATGAAGATTACCCTTTGATAACCTTATTCCCGATGCTTACAGTGACTGACTTACCAGCTGAGTTACAGGGAACAGTAACAGAGAGAGTGTGGGACCTAACAGGAAAGGAAGTGGGACTTATAAAAGGAGTAGAACCGGTTAAAGTACAGGTGAAGCCGAATGTGGTGTTTCCCCAGGTGCCGCAATACCACATGGCACAAGATGTCCTTATTCAGGTGTCGCAGATAATTGCGGACTTTGTAAAACAAGGAGTTCTGAAGGAGGTAATGAGCAGCCCATGTAATTCACCAATAATGGGTCTGAAAAAGCCTTGTGGGAAAGTTCGAATTGTGCAGGATTTGAGGAAAATAAACAAGATTGTGGTAAAGTGTTGCCCCATAGTACCAAATCCTGCAGTAATCATGTTTCAGGTTCCATGTGATGCAGAATAGTTCACAGTTGTGGACCTGTCACAAGCATTCTTTTCGGTGCCTCTTCATGAGGATAGCCAATTTTCTTCAGTTTCAAATTCCTGGACAAAGTGTACAGTTGGTGCAGAATTCCTCAAGGGTTTTCTGAATCACCATCCATTTTCAATGAGATATTGAAGAAGGACCTAGAGTCGTTAGAATTGCCTTTCAGTTAGACTCTGGTGCAATACACTGATGACTTGTTGATTGCGTCCAGGACAAAAGATGACTGCAGGTATGACACAATTGCCTTATTGAATCATTTGGGAAAGAACGGACATAAAGTGTCCCCAAAGAAACTGCAGTACTGTCAGAAAGAGGTGAAATACTTAGGGCACTTGATTGAGAAAGGGTCCAGGAGAATATCAAAAGAAAGGGTGACGGCCATACTGCAGATGAACCCCCCGACAACAAAGAGAGCTGTCAGGATGTTTTTGGAAATGGTGGGCTACTGTCGCCAGTGGATACCCAACTTTTCGGTTATCTCTAAACCATTGACAAAGCTGACAGGCAAGGAAACTAAGGATGATCCGTATACCATAATTCTGTCCGAGGAAGAGCTTGAGTCATTCATGGAATTGAGAGAGTGCATGTGTAGGGCACCAGCCTTAGGTATGCCTGATTACACAAAGCCTTTTCTACTGTTTTGTCATGAACGTGATGCTTGTTCTTTGTCTGTCTTAACACAGGTCCATGGAGGTGCAAACCTCTCTGTAGCATATTTTTTAGCAACTTTGGACCCAGTCGCAGCAGCCTTACCGGGTTGGTTGTGCGCAGTTGCAGCAGTTGGTCAGAGCCTCAAACAGTGTGAAGGCATAGTGATGGGACATCCCTTAACAGTAATGGTTCCACATTCAGTTGAAATTCTGTTGACTCGAACTAAAACTCAGCATATGACAAATGCCCGACTTACCGGATATGAGACAATTATTCTGAGATCACCCAATGTTTCCTTGAAAAGATGTACTGTATTGAACCCGGCAACTCTACTTACTGTTGAAAACACTGATATTAAGAATGCAGAGGAAGTGGAGTACGACTGTCTGGGTGTAACAGAACTATGTACCAAACCCAGAAATTATATTAAGGATACACATTTAGAAGAAAATGACTGCATTATGTTT
The DNA here is from genome assembly GCF_031143425.1 of Pleurodeles waltl. Classification (NCBI taxonomy): domain Eukaryota; kingdom Metazoa; phylum Chordata; class Amphibia; order Caudata; family Salamandridae; genus Pleurodeles; species Pleurodeles waltl. The sequence goes on along the minus strand of NC_090440.1, from coordinate 755,252,662 downwards.
GTTGATGGATCCTGCTTGAGAGACTCAGTCGGAATACAGAGAGCCGGTTATGCTGTGTGTACAATCACCGGTATTCTAGAAGCTTCCTTGCTCGAAAGAGTGTATTCCGCACAAGTGGCTGAATTAATTGCCCTTACTAAGGCATGCCACGCAGCTGAAAACCTGAAAGTCACTATCTATACTGACAGCAGGTACGGATTCAGAATTGTACATGATTTTGGCCAATTGTGGTCACAGAGGGGTTTCATGACTTCTTCTGGTTCACCAGTGAAAAATGGTGAACAGATTAAGGATTTGTTGCATGCAATTCAGTTACCTCTTGAAATTGCCGTGGTGAAATGCACTGCTCATGTCAAGTCACAAGACTTTGTGTCAATGGGAAACGGCTATGCAGATCAAGTCGCAAGATTTTGCCCATTGAACTGTATATCGTTCAAGGAACAGTGGGAATTGTTACAGCAAACTGAAAATGAAACATGCTTGAACTTTGCATTAAGAGTAGTCGATACCTTAGATGAGCTAAAATCACTGCAGGGCTGTGCTAGAAGAGAGGAAGAACGCTCCTGGCAGAGAATGCAATGTGTACAAAGAGCTGACGACTTGTGGGTCTCAGAGGAGGGGAAGCTGGTTTTGCCAAACAATCTTTTGTCACAGTTTGCCAGGCTTTATCAAGGGCAGGCACATCATGGGAGAGATGCAATGATCAGATTGTTCAAAATTGACTGGTTCAATCCAAAATTCAGACAAGCCGCAGAGGTTACCAGTCACAGGTGCATCATCTGTCAACAGATGAATGCAGGAAAAGGGACTGTGGTGAATTTGAGCCACATAGGGAGAGCTGGAAGTCCGTTTAGCAAGATGCAAATGGATTTCATTGAAATGCCTGTGTGTGGAGGCTTGAAGTACGTGTTGGTGATTGTGTGTGTTTTCAGTCACTGAATTGAAGCCTATCCTACACGTAGAAATGACAGTCTCACAGTAGCAAAGTTGTTGCTCAGAGAATTAATACCACGGTTCGGATTTCCAGTCTCTTTAGAATCAGATAGAGGCAGACACTTCGACAATGAGGTGATAAAGCTCTTGTGTGCTGCATTAGACATTGAGCAGAAGCTGCACTGTAGCTACTGCCCGAAGCATCAGGACTAGTAGAACAGATGAATGGCACCTTGAAGTCAAGAATGGCAAAAATGTGCACAGCTACCAATATGAACTGGCCAGATGCATTGCCCTTAGTGCTAATGTCAATGAGAAACACACCTGATAAGAAGACAGGATTATCCCCCCATGAGATACTCATGGGCAGAGCTAGGAGGTTGCCCACAGTACCTGCAAATGCTCTTGTGAATATCAAGGATGATATGGTGTTGCACTACTGCAAGGGTCTGGCTGATGTGATCCGCTCTTTTTCTCTCCAGGTGGAGGCCAACACATTGCCACCAATCAGTGATCCAGGTCGCACCCTGCAAGCCGGTGACTGGGTGGTTGTGAAGAAGCACGTAAGGAAGTCGTGTTTGGAGCCGCGCTGGAAGGGGCCATATCAATTAATACTAACAACAACCACTGCTGTGAAATGTGCAGGCGTTCCAAACTGGATACATGCCAGTCACACAAAGAAGGTGACATGTCTAACTGATGAGGAACTTGAAGTTTCCAACTCAGCAATTCCAGAGAAGGAAGTCTCACGACCGGAGAACAGTCAAAGGGGAACTGAGACTGAAGGAGAGCCCACTGAGGACGGCTTAGTCCCTCAAACAGTAAACAAGTTTGAGAGAGGTGACAATGAGCCTATCTCAGTAGAGGCAGCAGGAGAACTAAGTCAAGGAGGGGTTCTCCCAGAAGTAGACGGATACGGGTTAGAGCTTGAACCCGTTACAGACCCAGAAGAAGAAGAGGGGGAACGACCAGAGAGAGGTCAAAGCACACCAACTTCTCCCGAGCCAGTTGCAGGTCCGTCAAGAGAAAACACCATAGCACAAGAGGAGGGTGCTGTTCAGCGTCCTGAAAGGCCAAGCAGGAAGAAGATGCATAAAGGTGACAACTGGCCAAAGAAACAAGCTGCAAGAGAAAAGGTCATTCCAGGTGAAACAATAGCGGAAGAAATTGATACAACCGGAAAAGGGGATCTAAGTGAAGGAGAATTGCAAAGTGAACGCAGGCTGAAGAAAAAAAGGGTTGCAAATAGAAGGTACGCAGGTCCTGAATGGGCATATGCAACGACATCTGAATGGCAACAAGAATTCTTAGCGGTTTGTTTTGACCAAGAGGTGCCAGGCCAATACTACGGTACCTGAAATCAATCAGAGAAAGAGACTGTGTTAAAAATTGAAATTGAAAGCTGAAAAGCTGAGAAAAGAGACTAATAAATTACCAGATGTGACACTGATAACCTGAATTGACTTTGAAACCCGATTATGACAAGCAGCTAAACCTGATTTGACAAAAGGTCCTGGAGTGAATGAAACGCTGTAAATACACGCAGAGAGAAAGAGAGAATTTGCATCAAGAAGAAAAAAAAAAAGAGCTTTAAATCGCCCTCAAGTTGACTATTTGCTATCTGATTCTTTACAGATCATGGCTTACACTAGAGGTAGTAACAAAAAGGGTAAAGTGTGAGGTTGGTTAATTGCTATCTTAGGTATTGTGTGTGCAATAATAATTGTAGGTGTGATTGTGGGAATGCCATGGTTGGATAAGAAAGTGACTAACAATGCTTCAAAACCTAGGACTGCTACGCTAACACCATCGGAGAAGTTTGAGCAGTGTACCAAATATTTGCATGAGGGAATTAATTCAAAGGGGGAACTTTCTACTAATGTCTTCTATTGCTTACTGAATGAGTATGTTGATACAATGGATGCGAGAAACTGTTATGTGTGCACAAAGATTCCTTCATCAGTACAAAAAGGGTCACCTACCATAGCTTGCCATTAACTTATGGGATAAGCTGTAGTTTGCTACTAACAAGATTCAATGAACAGGAGCATGTGCAATATTTTTATTCCAATTTGGATGTGGTATTTTCCTTTGTGCCTGTGATTGAGTTTCTGAACAAATTGGCTAAAGAGCATAGTATAAAATTAGTTAGAGGTTTCTTTGAACCAACACTGAAATTTGGGACAGCTTATGCACACGGCAACAATCTGACTTGCTTACTAACGCCTGTAGAGAAAAGCTTTTTAGATCACACTGATGATAGACGCAAGGCACTGAAAGAAAGGCTAGAAAAAGGACTAGAGAAACGCACATATGCAAATGATTATGCTTACACTGCAATAAAGATGCAAGGTAAATTAGCTATAGATGCATTACATGTAGGAAGGCTTTGTGTACAGAGGCCAAAATCTGATCATGACACTTTATTTGTGGGAACGAGTGAATGCAGGCATGTGTTTTTGTTTCAGAGTAAATTCATGTTAAATGGACTGGATCCAGCGATCCCTGGGATCTATTATATCTGTGGCCTTAATGCTTATTACCGTCTCCCTAAGGGATGGTATGGGACATGTTATTTGGGGATAGTTTTCCCAAAGATTTACCAGATTGATGACTTAAAGCAAATACCAAAAACGTCTGAATTACAACATGCTAGACAAAAACGAGAGACAGCGGCTGCTGTCGTTGGTGACATATTTGGAGTCATAATTCCTTCAGTAGGGGTTATTTTAAACTCCATGAAGGTTCGAAAGTTGTCTACTATTGTGGATAACATGCTGACAAATTTTACAGGGGCTATTCTCCTGATGGATACTGAACTTGCTGTGGAAAGAGCTATGACTCTTCAAAATCGGCTTGCTTTAGACATTCTTTTAGCAAAGAGCGGTGGAGTCTGTAAGATGCTTAACGAGCGTCATTGCTGCTCATTTATTCCTGATAATAGCAAAAAGATTAGAAGTATGCTTAATAACCTAACTAGAGATAGTGCAGATTTGAAGGAACTGAAGGAACCTGGAGTTTGGGAGAAAGTTGGAAAAGGAATTGCCAGAGTAGACAGCTGGTTTAGTAATATTTGGAACTGGGTTCTTGCAAAAATATTAGGAGGTCTATTAATTGTCTTAATCTGTTTATTGGTTTATGGGGAGCATGCAAAATTAATGACAGAATTAAAAGAAATTGGACAAAACGAAGCAAAAGAAACGAAGAAAACGAAAGGGAAAAAATGTTTAATGAAATTTGGGAGAGTTCACACAAAGGTCAAGATGTTGAAATGCGCATCATGCGCAAAGTGAAAAATTAAAAGTGAAAAGTTGAAAGGGAAAGGTTTGTGTGATGACGATCGTCATCAGAGGAGGGACTGAGAGAGCGTAGCTTATATCTATATTAACATGAAATGTTTATGAATTAATGTGTGATAATGCCGCATAGAAACTGTATTAGTATATTTTGCTAAAACGTGCACTTGAAATGTGACCACGGGGAGTGGCCGCCAATGTATACCTGGACTAATGAAAACGACTAATGTTTATGAATTATTGTAGTTGAATAGTTTTATTCTAACGATTATGTTATTAAAGTTTTGCTAAATAAATTTTGTAGACCTTAAGTTAGCATGAGCCGAAGCTTAGCTGCTTGGCTCTCATATTAAATGTGTTTTTCTAAACGTGCAGTGTGCTGACTCGCAAAAGGACATGAACTCTTGTTTTCTTCAAACTAAGAAGCTGAATGTAACCATAGTAGATCCGTTCTCATGAAATTCATATTGCTTGTAGAAATGTACTAGCTAAAATGCAACAGTGTAGATTAATGTAATGTACAAGGTCGCCCAAACCGGACAATGGAGCTACTGACTAAAAGATGTGCAAAGAATTACAGAAGGATGAAATCATACCGGACGTGCTACCTCTGAAGACGTCAATCATATGGACCAATAAACTGCCTGTGAATCAATGTGGGGTGAAAGATTTAATGACATAATCTGTTTTTAATTGGTTAAAGATAGTGGGGTGCAACATCCGTCCAATCAAGTTTTAGGGAAATGTACAACGAAAAAGGGATAAAACCTACAACACGGGGAGCCATTTAGATTGGTTAGGGAAATGCTGTCGATTTGATCCAGAAACTTTGTCACTCTGTTTGGTGACTTATTGGTTTTACTTAACCATCATCTTCATTAGATTGCCAATTTTACACTTTACCTCCTTATAAGGGAAGTGCCCCTATTCTCCCGAGAGATGAATCTGACTGATGGTAAATCAACTGATGTCCTGAAGACGAAGATCAAACCTGAGTGCTGACCCAAACCTTGGAGGGTAACTATGACAATGATATTGTGATTTGTCTGTTTGCTTTCCCTTTCTAGGTACCAACTGCTTACTTTTGATAGAGACCATAGCTATATGTTTTCCAAATTGGTGTTCTAAATTGTTTTGCATGAAGCCCAACATGCCAATGCTAATTAGAGGTTAGTTCAGAGGGGTTCACTAAACTGACGCAAATAGACAAACAACTGAATCCATGTTTTGTTGAACTGACACGTTAATGACACTCTGCTGAAGTTGATTTATGTTGACGCTGTGTTATGTTCTAATAATTGCGTTCCTTGCTTTGATAAAGTCTTATTCAAGTTGCCAAACTATGACAATGTTATTGAGTGTTTTAGTTTTGAGATTAACACATCTGCTTTTAGAATTGTAATCAATAGGGAATAAACCTCATAAAATTCTACTAAACTGGTGTGGTTATTCATGACTGCAAGGTCATGGTGGTGTCTTGAGTTGATTACTGTCTTTGACTAAAGTAAAATGTATTGTTGTGATAAATATTGATGACATTATTGATGTATTGATTGACATATTGATTAGCTATCTCGTCCTAAGGTGTCTCTCAACTGGGCAAAAGATTCATTGGCCTAAAACGAGTCCTGATGTGTAATAAATTGTCATAAAAGGACGAGTTATCAAAGTCATACTGTTTGACAATAGAAATTCCTTTAACGTGTTGACTGTTATTCTGGGGTCCTTACACTCTCCTTAAAGACCTTTAGAAACAGTTATTCAGCCATCGTCTTAAAATGGAGGAAACTCAGGCTGGCATATATTAAGAGGTCACATGATTGCCTGAGCGAAATAGGTGAAAGAAGGACAGCTACAATATACTTCATGCCAAAGTCGAGCTTGTCGACCACTCTTTCTAATGAAATTGAAACAAAGGTGCTAACTTCCCCAGCTTGTCTTCCCTTCTCTATTTATGGGCAGGTGTCCTAAGTTCTGCAAAACTATTTAAGAAGGAATCGTCACATGTCCAATTCTTTGGTAATTTGCAATTCTTCTGTATTAGTATTATACCAAAGCAAAAAACAGGATTCAGTCATATACTTGGGTCCCAGCAGTCATTTGAGGCCATTGGCATTTCATGCCAGAAGTTGGGTCACAGAACTCCAGATCTTAGTGTTAGGGATAGTTATCTCTTGTTCCCCATTCCTGTGTTTCCAGGATATATCCAGAGCTACAGATATGCTTCAATTACTTACCAATAATTGCATTACTTTGTGTGCTCTTCCCTCAATTCTATTCAATACAACATTGAGGCAAACCCACCTCTCCAGACACCCATACCATGAGATCCTTCATGAAATAAAGACACCCCCCATTCTCCTGTATATAACACATATCTGACACAACTCAAATTTGGTTGGCTTGGATTATCTGGGAGGGATGTCATGAATAAAAGCGAGGGAAGAGGACTCAGAGTAATCTAATTACCGGTAAATAATTGAATCATTACCTCATTGTTCCTTCCCTCGCTTCCCCTCATTACAACATTGAGCTGTAAAAGCCAAACAGGATGACAAAAAAAGTAATGCACAAACTCATGTTTATTATACACAAAAGACACAGTAATGAGCCACTATTTAGATGCCATAGTGGCAAACACCTTAGAACAAAACGTCTCCGGCAGCTCAATCTCCTGAACAATCCAATAATGAGAGACAAAAGTCGACAATGAGGAGGACCAGGTGGCAGCCCTGCAGATCTCAGCAATGGAATACCCTTGAATCTCAGCCCAAGAGGCAGACATAGATCTTGTAGATCGACCCTGAACCCCTACAGGAGAAACCAGACCAGAAGCCTTGTAGGCCAGAGAAATCAAAGTCAAAAACCCACAAACTCAAAGATGAAGTGGAAGGCCTCAATCCTGTATTCACCTGGCCAAAATTCCCAAACACAGAATATGAAAGCCATTTAGGAGATATTCTATCCAAATACACCAGAAGAGCCCTACTGACATCCAGACATTGCAGCCGCATTTCCTTATCAGAAGAAGGAGACTTGAAAAAGGAGGGCAAAATCAACCCCTGGTCTCTATGAAAGTGGGAATCAACCTTAGGATGAAATAAGAGAAGAGGCCTCAAAATTATTCTATCATCAAAAATCTGACAAAAAGGATGCTTCAGTGATAAAACCCCCAGGTCACCCAAATGCCTACCTGAAGAAACAGCCAAAAAAAATAATATTTTAAGGGACAATATCCTGATATCAACAGAATCCAGGGCTCGAAAGCCTGATCCATTGATGCCTCCAAAACCAAAGATAGATCTCAAAAAGGTTAATGCCTACAAGGAGAAGGAAAAACATTCTTCAAACCCTTGAACAGACGACCCAACAAACCTTGCGGATTTCACCTATTGTTCCAAGAACTTCTGACAGCTCTAATAGCTGCTCACTGAAGCCTAAGGGTGACAACCTTCAAAATCAAAAAAGTAAGATTTATTAGTAGACAAGCATCCTGCAGCCTTATGAGACAGAGTCAAACTATCCAGAATGCAGCGTCTCTAGCCATTCATGCTCCAGGCCGCTAACCTCATTCTGGACCGAACCTCCTTCTACAACAACGGAAACAACAGACAAGAAGGTTTCAGAGGCAACATCCACTCCTCCTCTCGCCTCATCTCCACTAATCCTCATGTTTAATGGCAGTACGACCAATCAAGGTGGCCAGCATAGCATTCACCTTAGAGTTATGCGGAAGAGAGTCTTTGCTTTTATCCAATGACTATAGCTTCTGCAAAAACCTGGGAACGGATTGGTCCAGGTCCCGTCTGGGTCCCACCATTTCCCAGTAATCATGTCTTTAATCCTGCCATGAAAAGGTTTTGCAAAAACCGAAAGCTTTATATATCATGGAAATGGGACTAAGTTTTAAGAAGGAAGACTGGAACTGCTTATCTTCATCCTAGGCTAACAAGAGTAACGCTAAGGGTCAGTTGGTTGACCTCCCATGTGATCTACAGAGATATAACAAGATTCATCAGCCTCCCAGTGAGTGCTCAGTTGACCTGCTGCAACTGGCCCTACCAGGACTGGCACTGAACCTGGCAGAACCCTGCTGGACTTTTTGGAGTGAGTTCCTGATCCTCAAGAGGTGCCTCTCCAGATCATGGACCTTTAGCTGGCATCAAAGGTATTCCTTTTAAAGAAAAGGTGAAAACCCTGAAATCATTTGTGCTGCAATTCTTTCTCCAATGACTACCATCAATGCACAGCTCCAGCAAAACATGTTATTCACACCAACTTGCAATTTGAGACCTGCACTTCATGCTACAGCAAAGAGAGCGCAGAATGATCGCCAACACAAAGCTACAGCAACGGCTATACCAATGCCCAAACACGCTACAGTGATGACCAACTGCAGCGCTCAACCTGTTCTTCACCCTACAGTGATGACCATCTATGACGCTCAGCCCTCTCCTCTCAGCCTCCTCCAATGTGAATGGAATTCTTTGCACCGGACTTGCGAAGATAACTTCCCAGCAGGACTAACCTGGCCTTTGTACCCACCCTGAGTTTCATTGTGGCCTGCACTTGTGATTTTCCCTGGGTCTAGCATGACCAAGGTGGCATTTTGTGCTTTTAGGTGATATTTTCACTAAAAACATTCAAACTGAATATCTCTGATTTTAATGTCATTTTGTCTTTTTTGGTATCTTTGTAATTGTGGTATCGTATTTATTAAACTGTACTCTATTTCTCAAAATTGGTTTGGGATTTTACTAGTAGTATGTTTTCGCTTTATTACTGCTTGTGTGCTGCATGGACATGCTACACATTGCCTCTAAGACACGCCTGACTCCTTTTGTGCCAAGCTACAGAGGGTTAAGCACAGGTTTATTAATTGACTTTTGTGGTTCACCCTGACATGCAACTGTGGTTGTTGCATGAGTGGGGCTTCTACCCCCTAACCAATAACCCCATTTCTTACACAGACCTTATAGCCCATAAGATAGTGTACCTAATATTTAAAAGTTATACATGTAAGTCAGTTAGTCAGCCAAACATACGTGTATTTTATACCTTAGTCCTTAAAAACATTAGCCCAGTAAAACCCATTATACATACATTATAAAAACAATAAAGATAAAATCAGGCCATGCCGGCAGTTATAACACATAATATATCAAAAAATGATTTGGTCCCTCTGGGGGAAGGATATGAATTAACCTTCACAACAATGGTTGTACCATAAAAAACTTTCTGTACCGATGAGGTTTGTAAGTAAAATATCACATTTATTGGAAACTTAAATTCAACAATTTAAAGTAAAGTTATTGAGGTGCTCCTGTATAACGGCGCAGTGTGAGTGAATTATGTGTTAGTATAAGTGTTGCAGTGCTATTTACATGAAAACTAAAACCAAACTCTGGTTAAAAGTATTATGTCTCAAATAAGCACCTATAACCATAGGTACTGTGAACCTGCTGAATTTTTCAAAGTCAATCCACAATTTCTAATACAATGTTGACATTTCAACCCCAATCAAATAAATTCATTCAGGAAGGTCATCATCAGGACAGAATTTTCTAATAGGAAGCACCCCTATTTAATTGTACTCAGACACATCCTAGTCGTGTTAACAATAAAACTATACCAATTCGCCTTCCATCTCATGTAGCCATGGTGTGTTGTTAATAATACCACTTTGTTACTTTGTCATCTAATGGCTTCAGGAAGGTCTTAGAACGTTCCATGAAAATGAGGCAAGTGTTTAAAGTCCTTTTTAAAACTTTTTGGCGTGGTCCTATGTTAAAGTTAAGGATCTGCAGCCCTGATATAATCAGGTTAAATGCTTTGGCTGGTAGTTCAGCAGCACGGTGAATCCAGTTAAAACACAGCATTGCTACTGTCCAACTGTACAGTAAAGTATTCACATTTTTTCTAAAACTTGATTCACAGACAATAAAAATCATCCTAAGGCACAATTTACGGCATGTCCAGAAGTAGTTTTTTGACTGCTTGCTCCTTTTCCCTGATACCATATTTTTCTAAAACAGGCCTCAATAGAGATTTTGGTTACACTTAAAACCACCAACAGCACGCTAAAACCTTTGACTCAAGAAAGTCTAGAAGAGATAGATCTCTTGCCATAGCAACAGTCACTGGAAAGCTAGCAGAATTTATGTTAAAGGCAAACAGCAAATCTCCATAACTTTGTTCAATCAATGTAGGGACCAATTTGTGATTAAAATGACCCATTAAGACAATAGAATAATGTGGATACGCTGAACCTTTTTTTACCACATACTTTTTAAACGTCTCCATATTTTCCTCATAATGGTGGGGACTCCTTGCATGTAGGTAAATTAAAAGAACATTTATGCATTCTGGGCACATCTTGACGTTAGACAGTTTTACACCACAAGCTAAAATACAATTTCTTCTGGTCTTGATTTCCCACACATGTGCAGTGCCTTTAGTGGATATCAACGTTAACATGCCTCCTGACGGACGCCCTAATGGGTTATGTGAAGCATCCTGGTATACTTTCAAGAAAACATCTATCTGAGGAGATTCCATGCACAGCCATGTTTCCTGGAAACACAAGATTGTATATTGGTCAATTATAATTTTGAAACTTTGTTGCTTCCATACATTACTGTACCCATGTGTATTCTAGAAAAACAAAATAATGCTGTGCATGGCATCCCATTCCTATTCTATGCTGCTCAGATTATCCCAACCCCCCTTACCTTCCTGAGCCCATCCTAAGAAGTAATATCTATTTTCGCAAATTTGGGTTTGCCCTCCTTTATTACCCTCCCTTTGGGGCAAAATAATTTTCAGATTGCCTTCGCTATTCTCCAGTGTATGCCTGGGACTATTTTGTACCCTATGTATATCCAGCCTAACTTGATTTAGCTGGAGACCACCATGGTATCGCAAAAAGCCCACCATACAGGATTTGTTAGGTTCCACCTCCACCTTTGGCAATATTATGAGGCCTTGAGATTTTAATTCACTTTCAGTGTTAAGGAGGACATCTCTAACCAATGCTGAATATAATAGTATTTTTGTTACATCTTTGCCTGCCTTATTCACCAGGAAGCCAACTTGCCTCATAGCACTAGAGGATATTGAATGGAGGCTTGGGCAATTAGAAAATATCTCAAGCAATCGAGATCTATTTAGAGGATTTAGCTTCCTTCGCCTTTTCCTCTGTGTACTTTCTGGGACAGGTTCTAAAAATACCCATAAGCCCTTTACATCCTTCCTCTGTGCATCAACATTCCTTTTTAAACCTGGGGATACACACAGCCTGAATGTCCCTAGACTTACCGCCCTTGTCAATTTTAATCTTAACTTCCAGATTGTCCACTTTTAGCTCTACTTCTCTTTTAATAGTGCTCACCATTTTGGGACTCTCTCGCCTGGGACGGTTTGAGTTTAATCAAAATAGTGCACTGTGGGACAGTCTGCAGTAAAGTAAATAGGATGTGGTACAGATGTGAGAAGAGTTACTTGGAGAACTTTTTTTCTCATTGGTTAGGGAGTGTCCAGGAGTCACACCCACCCACTGACTGTTGAATCCTACTAAAGTGACACCTTACTCACAGCTCATCAGAACTCATCTGGGTCAGAGGAAGAACAGAAAAGAACTGGGCCTGCTGTTTGTAACTGTGTGCTCTCTCTTGCACTTGGTACTGAGAAGTGGGCTCCAAGGCTGACCTCCTTTGTGGCTACAGGGATATAAGCTGCAAGAAGCCTTTTTCTTGAAGTGCCCAGCTGACCAGTATCAACTGGACCTGGACTGAACCTTACTGGTGGCTTCTATGTGCTATCACTGATGTCCTGAGAGCCATAGACAAGCACAGGAGGAACTGCTCCAGAAAGTTAAAACATTTGGGACTTGAAAATGTTTTTGACTTTCAAACGTTCCAGAGCGTGAAGAGAACCTCATGGTAAAGATGCCTGATTTAGCTACATTTAGCTTTAGGCTTCCCCCAGGGGAGGATTTTAGCTGCATAGAAAAGACTAAGTCCAAAGTTAGAAATCTGACTGAAAAACTTCGGCAGGTGCAAAATTTGAATTGCCCACTCAGAGCTTTTCTTGCCAAACTCATCAGATTTAGCAGAACATTGATATGATTTTGCCAGGTACAGCCTGTAGTCTGATTCCAGTGGAGACTAATCTGAAGGTAAATCTTTGACCTGGACAAATAGTGTCTCACAAAACTATAGGTAAAGGTTTTCCCCTCCCACCAGAATGATGGGGTTGGGCTTACAGAGGTATTAGGTAGGCAGCCATGAGGGTGGCCCTTGAATGCCAGAGAAGTGCTGCGCCACAGCTAAAAAGACAAGGCCTCATAGCTGAAGAATAACAAAGCTGGTATCTTACTGAGCAGATGGACAGCCTTCCCACCCAAAGAGCCATATCGGCTTTAAATCAGAAGTCAGAATGCAGCGTATTTGAATGGGATAACCCGCTTGTGTTATCAAACCTCTGCTCTGCCATGGTGTCCCTAAATCACGCCTAGTTCCCTGTCAGCTGTGATCAGTGACTTCTGATTGGTGCTTTACTTTTTCTTGGTGCTCTTTGCTCTAAATCTTTAACCATTCATATCTCTGGTTTCCCTTATTAGATTTTTATCATTTTGGTGACTTTTTTCTTATTAAATGATTCTCTATTTGTAGAAATTGGTTGTGGTATTTTTACTGAGTTGATGTTTTAAGCCTGTCTGCTATATGCCATACCAACCAGAGATTGAGTCCATGTTTATTAAGTGAACCTGTGTGTTGGACCTTACAGGACTTGTGGACTTATTACTTGGGAAGGACTCACATCCTTCCCAACCAGTAACTCTTTTTTTTTTAGCAATATCTAAAAATGTCGTCTACATGGACAGCATTAATTACACCAGGGATATTTTTGTACCAGATTCCTCACACTTAACTCTACATCTCCACTTTTGTATGACCGTTTGCCTCACTGGCTTCTTCATCCCCAATGCTACTCTTTTCCCTTAAACTTTGACCAACAGAAAGATCTTGCATCAAAGTAACTGAGGGCCTGAAGTTGGTCAGTTTGGGGGTACTGAACAAATTGAAAGATTTAGCTATGTTGAGCCAGGTAATGCTAAGATGATTGTTACTAGGCAATGCAGATAAGTATGGGTCTGTAAAAGGTCCAACATATTCATGCAAGCATACTAGATGAACTCACAGTGGGTTTTCATAGCTATTGTACTACCTGTGTGACCAAGAGTATTATTTACCCTGCCTCTGTCAAATCATTTTTCACTACAAAATGGCACAGGCTCCTGAGTGGGACAATGTCCTGATTCAGTAGAAGATGAAATGATTTGCTCTTACTCTTTAGTTTTCACTGCAGATGTATTGTTTCTCCTTTTTACCTCAGCATAACATTGGTGCAGATTTATCTCTACAGGCATTAGGCTCACACACACAAACAAAACACACATGCATACACACAATATATCTCAAGTAAAAACAAAAATAGCAAAGTAAGTGATGAAATAAAAAGAAAAAAGAATTCTGGTTGCATAAGCGTGCAGTTCTGCTCACTGTGTGTGTGTATATGTGCATGTAACATATTTTGTGACATTCAAACACAGATGTATCATTTGAAATCACAACTTTTAAATAGTGTGACAGAAAATGCAAAACTGTCACCCAATTAAGTATAGACTCTCAGTGGCATGCACTTCAATATTTTTTTTAAATTCTGCTAAAGTGCCAGCCCACCCAGCATTATCTGCAGGTGCAGAGTTAATTTGGAAAATAAAAAAGAATTATCAAGTATTGATCCAAAAGTCACAAACCTGCCTACTGATGCAACTGATGGAGTTGGGTATCTGGGTATGAGGTCCCTGCCCTGCATTACCGCCCAAAAATGTAGATTAAAGATCTCTCCTCCTACCTGAATGTCATCAGGGCTTAGGGCTGAGCTCACACACATGTATCAGGTAGACAGTTGCGAGGATGGGCCTAAAGCACCAGAGAAATGCTGCGTCAGAACCAACCAGACAACGCTACACAATGGAAGAACAAAAAAGGCAGTTAGCTGAGCAAGTGGACAGCTTTTTTTACCCAGTTAGCCGTACCGGCTCTCAAGCATAATGTTTTCATCACACCACCAGTAATGCTTGGGTGTTTGTAGAAGTAAAGGTAGTTGGGATAGACCCATTCATTTTAGCTCTGGGGTAGACCTGGGAGTGAGCGAAAGTGAAATGAGGCCCAGTCCTCTAAAATAAGTGTCTTTGATGCCCACCAGTGACCATCACCACACAATTATGTACCTCAGCAGGGCATTATGAAGAGACATGTAAGGTGCAAAGAATGTTTCAAATAACCTGAGTCAGCAGTAAGCGTTCCTTCCTTGTCAAATGCTCTTGAATGCCCAAAGCTGAAAAAAGCTAAGTGAGAGTGAAGAACAGGCAGCCAATGAGGGAGAAGATTTAGGAGTGTGCACATCAATGATTTCCATAACTGCTACTCAGGCACCCCTTGAAGCCCTCAGTATCAAGAGGCTTTTAAGAAGCTAAAGATAAAGTAGATAGTTTTCATTAAAACGCAAGCATCAGGGAGAACAATTCTCTGAATACGCCTAAATGAAATTATTCGGAAAGTGGATAGGACTTCATTTGTCAACTCATTTTGTGTATACATGAATTTCGGTATGCCCATGCTGGCGCACTCCAAGAACATTGTAGTACAGCAGGCTGCAATGTAGCCAGGGGACATATTCAGCCTGTAAGTATGTTGCTCCTTCAGATGAAGAGGTCCTATGCCAGTGCAGGATGTTTGTGATGGAAGGGAGACCAGGGAAGACAGTGAGTCTCGCGAATTTGTCATTGAGGGATGTGCCTCACTCTGCAGAAACTTTAACTACAGGTCGCATCAATTGGAATATGCATGTTTATAATTCATTTTGAACACACAGCTCATTTTAAGCACATACATATTCCTTTTATGTTTCAGCTATGTGCAAAATGTACTTTTATCAATCTGAGTCCAGACAGACTAGAAAATGAGTTTCTACATTTTATCATTTAAGTCTGAAACTTCGTTGTTTCGATTATCTCTCACTAAAACTTTTTAAGGTTTTTGTCTTCTTTCATTGAAACTTGGCCTGGGCAAAATATAAATGCTGAGTAATTTCACACAATTTAGCACTATACTTGAAATGCAAAATTCCTGAAACCACATCATTAATGCACTTTACGTAATTGTGGCAGAAAGCAAGGGGTTGTTGTTTGTGGTGCTTTCGTTTTTTTGCACTATGTCTTAGCACAAAACGCATGCTTGTGTCAAAAATAGATACTTTTTGTGCTATGAAATAGCGAAACATGATGCATTTACATTTTGCTTAACTACAGGTACATTTGCTGAAATTTCACATAATTACACAAAAGTAAATTACCCTTATTTCACTCCCACCCTAAATTGAAGCATTCCACAGTAGACCAAACCAATGACTTCCTTAACGTTACCAGACTGCTTTCAATGCATTCCTTCCAATAGAGTTGTTATAGATCATTCAGGCTTTTAATTAACTATATCAATTACTTTTTTAATTTACTGATATGTTCCAATGATCTTATTTGACTCTGTTTACCACATTCTTGTATGACTCAATATTGTTAATTTCATATTACATTTGCTGAATTTTGGACATGGTTGCTATTGTTATCCTCTTGTCAACTAAATAAGCAACACACAAATACAGTGAATTGTAAGCAATTACCCACTCAGCAAACTTCATTAGACCACTTCAGTGACTGCACAGTTTGTAAATCAGAATGGCTAATTGACCATTACGCCTGGCGTTAGAAATTGGGTCTTCTAGTTGGCAGAGGTATGCACACTGTCCAAGTAGGCACTACAATCCTAGTCTGGGTTGGTGAGATACACACTTTAAGTTAACTTGTACTCGCCCTTTGGCAGCTTGGCACAGGGCAGGCAGGCTTAACTTAAGACTCAATGTGTAAAGTATTGGTGCAACCTGCACACACAGTAACACAATGAAAACACCACAAAAATACTACATACCTGTTTAGAAAAATAGAGAGTATTTATCTGAGTAAAAAGGCAAGAACAACAAACATCCAATCAGCAGAAGCCGAGATATGAATTTTTAAAGATTTAATGTAAACATAGTGCTTAGAAATCACTAGCCTTTGTCCAGTAATAGAACCTACACAGGGTTCACTGAAACAGTACCTTTGATGGAACAAAGCGTCAACGTTGAGGGCTCAGTGCAACAGTATTTCCCATTCAGTCGGGTCACTGCATCATCATCAGGCTCCACTGAAGTGAATCTTGTGCATCATTGTTGAACCACGCAGAGTGTCAATGTTGGGCTGTGTTGGGCTGTGAAGGCTGTGAATCCATTATTATTGAAGCGCCTCTGCATCGGCGTTGAAGGAGTGATACAGCAGACTTTCTCCCGCACTCGAGCCAGTGAATCAGTTGCAAAACCCACTTCTAAGGCCTACGACTGGAGGGACACCTGAGCCAAGTATAGGAATCACAGATGGCAGGGTCCATTAGCACCAGGAGAGTTGCAGGCAGTCTTTGATGTCCCTAACACAGCAGAAGAACAGGGTCAAGCCAGCAATCCCTTGGAGTCACTCCGGATTCAGCAGGATGAGTTCAGTCTTTGTCCTTATCAGAGCAGAGATCAGCACGCAGCAGGACAGCTCAGAAAATGAGAGGAGCAGCTCCTTGGAACAGTCAGTCCAGGCAAAGTGGAAATCCTTACAACACAGCAGTCTTTACGCTAGCAGAGTTCTTCCCAAGTCCAGAAGTGTAATGGTTTGCTAGGGTCAGAGCCCCAGTACTTATATCCAAAAAGTGCCTTTGAAGTGGGGGTGACTTCAAAGCAGCTCCATGAAGCTCGCGAGCCCCCTTTCATCCCAGCCCTGGTTCCAGACTATCAGTTGGGAGCAATCAGCCCTTTGTGTGGGGTCAGGCCAGTAACCTTTGAAGTGTAATTGTGAACCCCTTCCATCCTTCTTGCCCAAGAAGACCCATGAGTATGCAGATGAATGCAGATGTAGTTGAGTGGCCTGTGCTGTCTGAAGGGTTTGCACAAATGTAGCTGTCAACCAGCCCAGTCCAGATGCGTATTGAGGACAGGCTGTCAGGCACACATAACAGTGAGAGCAGAAAAAATGACAACTATCTAACAGTGGCATTTCTATAATAGTAAATGAAATATGACCCCACCAGTAAAGAGGATTTCTCATTACCATTCCAATGATATGCAACATGATGCAGCTACTCTTTTCTGATCAGTAATTACAGCTTATAAGTATATTAAGGGATTTACAATGCTGGCCTTTGAGAGGAGTAGGCATCATAGTAGTGAACATTGACTTTGTGATTTTTTCACTACTAGGACATGTAAAACCTAATAATACGTGTCCTGCCTTTTACTTACATGGCACCATGCCCTGATGCGCTACCTAGGGCCTACCCTAAGGGTGACTTAAACATAATAAAAGAGGAGTTTAAGGCTTGGAAAAAGGTTTTATATGCCAAGTCAGAGTGGAGGACTTGTGTGTACACTGCAGGGTCTGAGCACACAGGCCCTGCAGTGGCAGGCCTGAGACATGTTTTCAGAGCTACTTAAGTGGATGGCACAATCAGTCCTGCAAGCCCCCTAGTACCATTAATTTACTGGCCCTAGGTATATGGTATACCACTGTACAAGGGACCTAGAAATAAATCAAAAGTGCCAGTTGTGGATACACAAATGTAACTGTGTTTAGGGGAGAAGCACATGCACTTTAACATTGGTTAGCAGTGGTAAAGTGCCTGGAGTCCTAAGATCAACAAAAATACAGCCAAGACAGCAGGTGACAGGCAAAATGTCTGGGGTACAAGCACCTTAATTACACCTGCTCATACAAGTTCCCTCATTCATTTCCATCGATACCTCTGACATTCTTTTCACACAGACACCTGCCCCTCTTTTGTGCAATACACTTGAGAGTATATGAGAAAGTGATTCCCTACTTACGGCACTCTGGTAGCATGCACCTCTCCACTTGCTCCAGCTCTTCATTGCAGTCTCCGAGTTCTGCTGGGGATTTCAGCATTCTTTGCCTCGTCCTCATCCCCTTGCCACAGGTCACACTGCAGTCACTCCATTCGGACCACGGGGACAGCACGCAAGGAATGGTATCTTAATAACAAAGGCAAAGTCAATTTGAGAGTAAAGAAGAACCTAAATATAGACAAGCAGAACCCTTTTGCTGTAAGCCAAAAACATTCATTCAAATCCTTAATTAAAATAATTACATGAATCAATTTAATGTAAGTAATTGCTAGGTAAATAGTTTAGAAATCATGGTGTGAAGCTTGAAGTATTCCAAAAGTAAAGGGGTCTTCTCTTATTTTTTTGAGAAGGCATGAGTCATGTTTCCTTTCAGTACATTTGCAGCTTCAAATTGCCTAAAGCAACTTAGGAGAACTGTATAAAGGGCTCGCCTGCATGGTTTGCTGAAAGTGACCAGGACCTCACCCCTTTTTGAGTTTGATGAAAGGCATACCATTGTAGCACACGTCTCTTTGTAGTTATCAAATTCACCACAATGGGGCTCAATGACTCAGTGAACTCACTTCCTTTGATGTCATGAGGGCATAAAAGGGCTTGTGATATCACTTCTGCCTTCTTTGATTTTAACAAAATGACGATGAAAAGTAAAAGATAGATATCCTCCATGTTCATCTTCACACAATGAAATAGAGAATACTCTCAATGTATTTTTCAGCCATTATTATTTGCCTCAGTAATTACGATAGATATACTTCTCATTTACTTTGAACTTTTATATGACATATTGTCTACAATTCTTAAATGCATATGGATATATAACACTGATCATTAATCTGACTGATCTGTAGATACTGTCAAATACTATAATATGTATTATCAGTTCAAAACATACTAAAGTGTACAAAAAGTGATGGATGGAATGATTGGATTAATCTCAGCCACTGGTAATCACTCGGGGCTGCATACTAGTCCATCATATTTTTGCACACAAGTTTGGACTCAGCCTCCCTTGACCGGTTTTGCCCTCATAAGGAGTCATCAGTTAGGTATAGACTGGGATTTAGGGGGACACAGTGGTGGCCACCAACATTCTAATACAAATATTGTTATGTATCTGAAGCATCAAAATATTTTATTGCTCCTTTAGTGGAACACAGAATATTCTAAGCCTTCAATACAAGCATATATATATTTGGAAACCTTATTTTAATTTATAAAATGTGGAATAATCTAGAACAGGTTCTCTACAATTGTCTTGTTTTCTACTTAAAACATTTAACAAGCTCTGGATTCATTTCATGGTGATTATACTGATTTGTTACGTGTACATGTAAACAAAATGTCATACCGATGTGTCTTATCATTCAGTTCCCAACGTTTGGGGCCCTTTCTTTAAAATACTACCTGACTATTAATGTACATTGAATGCTTAGGTATTCCGTGTTGCTTTTTATGCTATGCACAGCATGACAGTGCCTTGTTGAGAAAGTAACACTACAACAAGTAGAGCGGGCATGTTCAAATAAATGTAACGTTCTTTTAACAAAAATACTATTGGGTAAAAAGGGTAAAAAGCATTAAGAAAAATCATTTAGACAGCACTCTGGTTGAAGAATATATGGAACATTGGGAGTCATCCACTACAGCCACTTTCCTTACAGCTTTCCATGCAGGCATGTCCAGAAATCTTCACAAACGGTAAAGGAATATAGATAGAAACTTCATCACAAGCGACTTAGGTAGACTGCCAAAGGTTAGAAGGTCTCAACAGTGACAGAATAATAAGTCACCACAGGTAAGAAAGATAATGGTATGGGGCGTACATGAACTTTTTAAAGATGGGGAAATGTCAAAGCATCCGGAGGAGGACATAACTGAACAAGGCAATGCAAAACATCATAGTGAGGAACACATACTCCATTTGATTTGGGTGAGTAGCCATAGGAAGTAACACAATGGTAATCAGGATGAGTGATCAGTAGCTGGTATAAATTAGGAGGTAATAGGCATATATTAGAATGGAGCTCACAGTCTACTGATGGCATTTGTATATGCAAAGGGATATTATATGTGGCAAGAGTGTAAACAATCTTGGCTATGGCTGTTCTTGCTTTTTAGCATCTATCACAGTGGTGGCTGGCGGCAGGCATAAGAGGTGGGGCAAAGAAATCATTTGTTTTGACCCACTGACAGGCACTGGGACATTATTTGTAAATGACTTTAGGATCCAGCCCAAAGCTCTCAATCATGGCCATTATAAACAGTGTTTATAACAGACCATGACTGAGAGCTCTGGAGTTGGTCAAAACAAAACATTAAAAATAAAATAGTACTTAGCCACTGGCTTGACTCCTCCTGCCCTCTTCTCCTCAGTGTACCTCAGTCCTGTGGAGAGCATGTGGCTTCAGAGCCAACACCCTTAACCACTCCAGACACTGCTCTTATGTTGTGTATAATGTTAAGCAGCATGACAGAAGTGCCAAGATTGGTTTGAGCTATGGTGACCAGGTGGCCCAGATTTGCTGGGACAGTCCTGTTTTTTTTCACCAGCTGTCCCATTCGTGTTAGACAGATATGGCTTTTGTCCTGGTTTTTGGTGAGAGTCAACTGAAAAGAGATGAAGGCATGTTTTTGTGTGCCACAAAGCAGGCGCTTGTTAGCAGATATTATACCTAAAATCTATCATACTGAGCTAAAAATTGTGCATTTTATTTGCATTGCATTTATTTTCTTAGTGCCTCTTCTGTGATTCTAGGTTGACGAGGGCTATCATTCTGTGCAGCTCAGCTGCTATAAAATGGTAGTCCTTCTTTCTTTTATTTTTGCTAAATATCACAGTTTTTGGAATTCAAAATCTGGTCACCATAGTTTGAGCTCGCTGGCTCAACGCTCTCTAAGGCACCAGGAGTGTGTGCCTGCTCCACACAGCTTAAGTGCCCACCACTCTTCCCTGCTGCTGCCACTCGACAGCAATGACTCCGCCCAACCCTGATGCTGATCAGTAATGAAAAATAAAATGGTACTAAATTAACTTTATTACCATTTTATTTTTTGACTCTGCAGCATTTTATTTAGTGGGGCGACACTCCTCTGCCTAATAGAGGAGCCGCAACTGACCTATCAGAAGCTAATCGACTTTAGAATGAATAGCGGCTATGAGACGATGATGAAAATAAAATGTGGTCTTATGATCATTGCTTGATGTGCCCCTTTCTTCCCCTCCATGCCAAACTAGTAGATGTATGTGTGCTTCAGGAATGGAATCCATGTAGGTCAAGGAGAGAGCGGACCTGTGATAAAAGTAGTATGGGGCTATGAAGGGGACAGCAATAGAGAAAATCCCAGACTGAGTATATCTAACCTCTACACTCCACTGCACTATCATCCCATTGGCACCTGCAAAAATTGGTCTTTTCATCCTCCACTTCAGCAACTGTGTGTTGTGCTTTGGCTGCACCCTTCTTCTCTTTGGCTTTGAAGTAAATAGGTTATGCACCAGAAAGTAATTTCTTGGCTGATATGTTGAGGCTCTATTTTGGCAGACTCTGTTTCATCCTGCACTGCTGTAATGGTTGGATGATTCCTCTGGTTGTGGACCTGGAAGGTGCCCTTCCTGGATAGGATACTCTCCAGATCCTGCGGGTCCTCTACCAGGACATCTTGTATGCCTTAGAATTTCTAGACTGCCCCTACTCCTGTTCTTTATGTGTGGTGCATCTTTGGTCCAGGAAGGGCTGTCAGCTTGATGTCACACCCTGGGTGAGGCTCTCAAGTCAGCACTCTTCCCTATGGATGTCCTGTGGTCACAAGACCTCTGGGTTGCTGATTATCGGTTCCTGGTGCAGTGGGTGTCTAAGGATTTTGGCCATTGTTAGTTCTGTAGCACCTCAATGACTGTGTGCCATCTATTCCATTATAGAGAATGTCCTTGCAGTGGCTCTTTCCTCTGGGGCCTCCAGGGGTCTGCCTGGCTACAACTGTTTGGTAGGATGTGTGCCTTCACATTCCTGTTGGTTTGTGTCTTCCGAGGTTCTATGATTCTTTGTGGGGTTAGGCCATTCCGATTCCTGGTCCTTCCACTTAGCATGGAGTCGGCTCCATGGGTGTGTGTCATGGTGTTGGCTCCCCTGTGGTAGTTCTTCATCTGTGGTGATTTCCTTCTTCCCATGTCTGGATGACTGCTGGTCATGGGGGCTTCTCATCCCCTGAACTGTTCACATGTGCAGACGGTGCTGGTTCTTCTGTCTTTTCAAGACTTTTGTGTAACTGCACTGTAGTCACAGCTGGTTCCCTTTGAGATTGTGCTTTTGTTGGGTCCCGATTCCAGATAGTTCTGGGCACTCTGTGAGGTTGCCAGGACTTGAGGTTGCTGTAGATTTTCCACATCTGATGGAGCTTGGCTCAGCACCTGTGCAGGCAGTCTCCATTTGGACATGGTTGGTTTTTTTCCCGGGTGTTTGCCACAGTTAGTCGGTTTCGGGGTTGGGTGCCTGATGTGTCTTAGACCGTTGGTCTGGTTGCAATACTGTTGTTAGCTTCCCTCTGTTACTTTGATTCAGAGGCGTCTGGTTCAGGTACAAGAGGTGGAGGGCTCTGGTTGTGCTGGTGACTCCATCATAGTACTAGCGGCTATCTTGTCTGCTCGTCGGCTGGGGGCTCTAGGCTCATTGTCTGTCTCCTTTTTTTTGGTGTGTTTGAGGAACATGATTGTTCTTTGGTTGGGCCCTGTTGTTGTGCCAAAGGTAAATTCTCTGTTCATTGTCAGCTGGCAGTGTTCCTTTCTCTATTTTTCCCCTGATCTGTGGTGTACCGTGAAGGTGGTGCTCCATTTGCTGGCTGTGCGGAAGGCCGTTCTGTTCTGCCTGGTAGGAGTGAAAGGGTGTTGAGTCCCCTCCACTTTATTTGTGTACTTTGGTCCTGCCCAGATAGGGGTCGACCTTCCGTTCAGATGATGTGCAGGTGGATCGGGTCCGTGATTCCGCTTGCATATCAGCAGTTTGGTCATTCATCTCCTTGTTGGGTTCCACGGTTTTGGCTTATGTGTTGTAACCATTTTTTCCCTTTTTGATTAAACTTGTGTTTGCATATTCTGTGCAGTTGACCTGGTCCATTTTGTGGCTTTGGTTCAACTCACTATGAGATTCATCACAGCGAGAACGACATGGAGGTAATGGTGCGATTAGTTACTGGTAATAGCATTACTCTGAGTCATTCTTTAGCCATCATAAATCAGGTGCTCCCTCACGCCCCCTTGACCATTCCAACTGTGTGGTGCTTGGGCTTGGTATGGAACAGGAAATAAGGAGTAGGGGAGTTTACATTGGGAAGTGATTGTGATTAGAGGTGCAGGGGCCTCACTATATGATTCATCGTGAGAGAAGGACTCAGAGTAACGCTATTACCAGTAAGTAATCGTAGCATTTCTACACCTACTCGCCACATCTTGCTGTCAAACTAAATTGTAATGTGTTTATTGCCTAAATGTAAACGTTGAACGCAGCGTTAGGTTGTCTTTTGCTATTCAATATGATTTATTGAACAATTAGATTATCGTTTAATACTCTCTATAATTAATTTAGCTTATCTTTTCTTGCAGTATATTGCTCGGAATTACACTTAACATGTGCACTCAGAATCCACCACTTCTTGTGTTCATTTGCATTATTGCTAGTTTCTAATTTTTATTTCTAATGTCACTGAAAGTTCGTTTTCTAAGAAAAGTTCTCACCCTCCGAGTGTGTGAGATGCTTACCTAGTGCTGAAGGAAAAACAGCATTTCTTCTATGAGACATGGATAGCCAGAGAAAAAAATTGAAAGGGCTAATGAAAGGAGTGAAGTGTTTGTACTTGACTGGTACATGCAAAGAAAACAGAAGGAAAGGGCGTGATAGCTGTGGAAACAACAAGAATGCAACGCAATCAAGTACTTAGACTATGTTCATATTGCATATAACCCAAAAGGAGAGCGAAGCACATTGAACAAATGTATACAAAGGAAAATAAAGAAAGAAACAATATGAAATAAAACCAAATTCAACCAGAAAGGGAAAACTAAATGGAAGTTAAACGTTTTATTTTTTAAAATAGACCGAGGAAAGATAAACTATGGTTTGAAATAAAAAAACACTAATTTGTACTATTAAAATAGCGAGAGAGGAAATGTATCATTAGGACTGAAATAGAATCGGTATATTGTTGTTCATCGTTAATTAAATTCAGCATGATATAAAGGCATTTCACAGACTATATTGTGAAGAAATTGTTAGTTAAGTAACGTTATTGTGTTATTTTCACTTACGACATTCAGGCATCATGCATTTTTCAACTTCTGTTGTTTCGGTTTTACACATAGATCCATCTGCTGGAGTGATTTTTATCATCCGGTGTCGCTTTTTCATGCCCAGTCCACAGGTGGAGCTACATTCATCCCATTCTGCCCATTCTGTCACAATGCAGCTACTGGGAGCTTTTTATGCAGAAAGAAAAAGATGATTAGAATTTAGATCAGACCAATGGAAAGGTGATTGAATAATGTTGTTGATATCATTCCAATGAGAAACATTTCTGATATGTAATGGAAATTAGTTGGATCGTAAATACAGTGGGTAAATGTTTGCAGTACAGTCCTGTGCCCTAACGTAACTATAACCCTCACCATGCACTGCTAATTACCCCACAAATTAGGGCACTCATGAAATCTTTGATAACATAATTGATAACATCACTGTAATATTTGCAGTAAAAATTTTGATGAAAAAACTGCATGGCAAGGGCGCGAGTTATAGTTACCTTAGG
Organism: Pleurodeles waltl; assembly: GCF_031143425.1. Taxonomy (NCBI): domain Eukaryota; kingdom Metazoa; phylum Chordata; class Amphibia; order Caudata; family Salamandridae; genus Pleurodeles; species Pleurodeles waltl. Next base: position 755,227,574 of record NC_090440.1, on the reverse strand, counting down.
GCACGAGTTATAGTTACTTGAGATAACTTCAACTATAACTGGTGAACTTCTATGGTGTTGTACACTTAGAATGAGAGCCTAACTATAGCCTCCTTCTAACCTTTTTTTAAAGTGAATATATATATAACTGTAAGAAATTGGGTTATTGATTGAGGTGGGGGTGATCCCTACCCAAGCAACAATCATAATCTCTTTCAGGGAGTAACACAAACAGTCACTAAATTAACCTGTGTTTAACGCTCTGATAGCTTGTCACAAAGCAGTCAGGCTTAACTTAGAGGCAATGTGTAACGTATTTATGGAGCACTTAAACAGTAGTAAAGTGAGAACATAACACAATAAAAATCCCACTCCAATTTAGAAAATAGGGTACCCTTTTGCAATGTACACCCATGCCCCTGCACAGAAAGGTCGGTACACATGCAGCTTTACATGTTTATATACAAAGGTCTGATGTTCATATACAGCTCCTCCTGCCCCATCAAGACTCAAGTGCATAAGCTAGCCTGTATCTTCACAGTGGGCATTGCACACACATTCAGTTTCGTTCAATAATTCTTAGTGAGTTAGGGTAACAGGAGACACAAGTATAAGTGCTGTTCATCCTGTCACATATGACAGTGGTGCATATGCAAGTTTACTTTTTACTAATGGAAGGAGCCAGGACAGGTAAAACCTTTCCTGTATATTGAGAGTACTTACATGTGCTTTTCTGTAAATGTACTGCACTGCTGTGCCTGTGTCCTGCATTATGACACTAGGGGCATATTCATCCTCTGCCTGTATACTAAGTCCAGTGAAGCTGCTTTGCTTGGAGGGGAGAAAGTAGAAGAGCACCATAACCACAAAGACGGAGTGTTGTTCTGCTCTCTTGCTGAGCTGGCGCACTTTATGCTGTTAAGTGGCAATACAGACACCCTTGCACCACAGTGTCTATATTGTCGTCGGAATAGCTACTGTGCAGAGGACCACTGTGTGCAAAAAAGTAAGCTGAAAGGCAGTTTCCTATTTGTGTGCTCCAATATGTATCACACATGCAAAGAGTTAAAAATTAGTAGAAACAAAATTATTTCTCCTTAAGCGAGGCTGCAGGAGTAACAGGATGTTGGCACAAATTTATGTTTTCAAGTCTTTGTGCATCAAAATCCTTGGTTGGATTCATGGGAATGCCCATGCACCGCAAATGGAATGCCTCCTTGATACAAATTAACGAATGGCAGCTCATTGTGCTGTGTGGCGCTGTGCTACTTTTGATTACAATTCAACGCAAATCGTGATTTCATTTGGATTGTAAATACAAAGCCAACACTTTGGGTCGGGTCCGTGTTAAACAAGTATTATGCCCCCCATGCAGTGTTTGGAAATCTAGGCCTTGATGCGTGCTAGACCTGTGAGCCTGAGGGCGGTCTTCCCACAAACTTTCACTGTGTTACTGTTTGAAGCGTTGCACAAATACTTGCCTCTTTATTAAGCCTGCCTGCTCTGTGCTAAGCTACCAAAGGGTAAGCACAGGTTAATTTATGATGTGTATCTGATTTGCCCTGATTAGTATTGTGGTTACTGCTTGGAAAAGGTGCATACCTCTACCAGCCAGAAACCCAGTTTCTAACAATGACTATGCCTGGGCCTTTGATATTGAACTTGGGATGTGATGACGGTTGGAAAGTGGTTTATTAGTAAAGACAGGTAGGTACCTAGACTTAGTAATAAGGCCACAATCACAAATACGTTCCAGTCAAGGTCTTAGTAAATTAATCTTTGTCCACCTCTTGGTAGCTTGGCCCACGAGCAGTTAGACTTAACTTAGGAGACAGGCGTGCAAAGCATGAAGAGCTGAGGAGAAGTGCTGCCCTGTCTGTGACTGTGCTTTGTGGAGCTATCCTGCAGTTGCTGCTTCTGCCTGTGGAAGAGGACAAAGACTAGACTTTGTTGTGCATTCCTGCTTGTGAAGAATCTGCCTGGGCTTGAACTGAACTTGCCTCCTGTTGTTGAAGTCTCAGGGCCATCAAAGACTTCCCCTGCCAGCACCTGGACTCTCTGGTGAGACTCCTGCCCTGCCAAGTGGTGACCTATCCAGTTCCTGTGCCCTTGAAAGGTGAAGCTGGCCGACAAAGACTGAAAATCGATGCACAGACCACTGTGTGGGGTAATTTTCGATGTTCCTTCCGTGACGCAGCTGATAAACAACGCGCCACCGGCTTTGCGGCTGAAATCAATGCTCCACCTGCATTACGGTAGGAAGATCAATGCCACATGTCTGGAGAAATGACGCACAACACCCGCTAACGGAGGCTGATAACAACGCAACCCCCACTCAGCGCGGTTTTGGGATACCGTGCGACTGGATTTTCAATGCAACAACACTGGGCGTGGAAAAACAACGCAAAGCCTGCCCGAACCTGAGGTGCCTGTCCGGATCAATGCATTGCTCTCTTGTGGGAGAGAAGAAACAACGCACGTCGACCCAACTGAAGGAGGAACAATGCATGGCCTCGCTTGCGAGTGAGACATCGACGCATCGCTGGCCTTTTTCGATGCACAGTCGACCATGTGGCTTTATTTTGATGCTACCCAGGTACTTTTGTGAAATAACAGCATTCTCACTGTTTTCTAAAGAATTTTAGACTCTTATTCTTTTAAAATTCATATCATGACTTGTGTATGTTGGATTTTTGTTGTTTTGGTCTTGTTTTGTTTAGATAAATATTACCTATTTTTCTAAACCTGTGTTATGTCATTTTGTAGTGTTTACACTGAGTTACTGTGTGTGTTGGTACAAACACTTTACACATTGCCTCTGAAGTTAAGCATGCCTGCTCGTGCCAAGCTACCAATGGCGTGAGCGGGGGTTAACTGAGGGTGACACTCCTTTACCCTGACTAGAGTGAGGGCCCTTGCTTGGATAGGGGGTAACCTGACTGCCAACCAAAAAACAGATTTCTAACATTGGTGATCAGCGGTTGGGATTGGACTTGTATTTGTACTTGACATACAGTGATTAAGTGTACACTACTGTTTTCAGTGCAGACTATTACGTGACCACATACAGCTTGTTTTTTGCTTTTGCTCCTTTTGGACTTTTTTTTGTTTGTGCTTCCATATTGTTGGTGATATTTTCATTGACTCTTGAGCTTCTCTTTTGGAACTCTTTCTGCCTTGGAACTTTGCACTTGTTGCCATCATGTCTCAGTCTAGAGATGCACCAGCTGGAGCTGTTTTTGAAATAGGGAAATGGGAAAGTTATTCAGTTGCTCAATTGAAACAGTTCTGTAAGGATCTTGTCTGCCCTGTTAAGGGCTCCACCAGGAAGGAGGAACTGCACAAGGCACTGAGTGCCTGGGTGACAGTCAAAAAGGCTGAGGGCACACAGAGGAGGAGGATGAGGATGGGGAAGTGCAGAGTATACACAATGGTGCAGTGGAGGTATCTGTTACACCTGGGGGGAGTGTCTCCAGGATACGTAGCAGTAGGTCCTCTGAGGGTCTGACTTCTGAGGAGTTGCGGGACAGACAAGCAGAGAGGGCTCACCAGTTGGAATTAGAGAAGCTTAGGTGGAGATGGAGCAGAGAAGACGGGACTTAGAGGAGAAAAATACAATCTTGGCTTATGAGCTAAGATTGAGGAAGCTGGAAGCCATGAGGGCTAAATTCAGTTCAGATGGTGGCAGCAACAATTCTATATTCAGTAATGAAGACTTACACATGCACAAAGATGTGGTGCCCAACTTGAAAGAGGGGGCTTACACACACCAGGAGGTTTAGGGGTATGAGATAGCTCCAGTGATGTGCAGGGTCCCTGGGCTGGACTGGGGAACTGGCATGGGGAATCATATTCCTTGTAGTGTGAGGGACACTCTACTGGCTTTAGGTGAGAGTGACAGGGAGAGGGGTTCCCCCCAGGTAGAAGTCCTGGTTATAGAGTGTGGAGACATCCCAGAAGAGTGTCGGTTGAGTGACAGGGACAGTCAGGTGCTGTCTCACCAGTCTCAGGAGGGTGATGTGGGGTACTTTTTCAAGGCTGAGTCGCTGGATGGTTGGGAGAAGGGTAGTTTGGTTAATTCATGTGAGGGGCTGAGTAATGTAATTGCTGGAGAGCATATGTCCAGTCCTGGTTTTCCAGAGCTACGCCAACACCAGGAGGAGTGTGAGTTCTCGGACCCCAGAGAATTTGCACTGGAGGCAGACCTCTGGGTGAGTACCAGAGAGTCTGAAGGGGCATTTGAGGGTGCTCCTGAGGGGAGTGGTCTAGGTATTTCCCAACCAGGTGAGGTGGGAAAGGATTGCAGTGTCCCAGGTAAGTCCCAGTGTAGTGGGATAGGTGAGGGATCCCATGTCCACTCTCAGAGGAGAGGGAATGGGGTTGAACTGAGGCCCAGGGTGCCCGAGATCCAGTCCCAGGTCCTGGAGGACTCCATGAGGGAACACCAAGAGGGGAGCCTGACCTGTACTGTAGGGACATCTGCTAAGGGAGACCCCATAGTGTTAGGAGAACAGGGGGTGGCTGTAGCCAGCGTCCCACCAGTTCTGATGTCTTGTGCTACCACTCCTAGTGAAGGGGTGCAGAAGTCCAGATAGAGGGTTGAGAGGGGGTTGCGGGCCCAGTGGAGAACCTGGAGAGTCAGGGGTTAGCTCTGAGATCAAAGTCCCCTAGGAATGACCTTGGTGATACCATTTCTGGGCTGGGGGGAACTATACCCTGCCAGGTGGGCAGAGGTCAGAGGACCAGTGCCAGCCAGACTCTCATTTGGCCTTAGGGAAGGTGTTTCCCTTATAGGGGGTAGGTGTGCTCCACAGGAAGTCCTGGGTTGCCAGGCAGTGGCTCAGTCTGAAGGTACAGACCTTAGACTGGAGGATCAGGTGCAAGGGGTAATCCCTGAACTGAAGGGGGGGTAGTTTGCCCAATCAACCCCCCTGGTGTGACTTCTAGGGGTACTCTCCATGGTGGGGGGTGCATAACCCTGGGAATAGGGGCAGGAGAGAGAGAGAATCACTCCTATCCCCAGTTCAATCTAAGGGTACAGACCCTGGATTGAAGGGCCACGTTCAGGGTGTCCCCCCTGACCTGGAGGGAGGGGCTACTGCTACCAGTGTCCCTACCGTGTTGCATTTTGGGGAGGCCACTCCTATTTGAGGGCTGCAGGACCCCAGAAGGAAGGGCAGGGGGAGGGAAGCCTAGCCCCTGGCCATGGTCCAACCTGAAGGTACATAGACCCCAGGTTGGAAGACCAGTTGCAGGTTAACATCCATGCACTGGTGGGAGAATTGTGCAGGACTGCTTCGGCTTAGAATGTATTTCCATGAAGAAAGCTGTAATTTTGAAGATATGATCCAATAAACTTCTGGACCTGATTGGACTTTATTAAGACTAGATTGGAAATTTCAGATTGCGTTTCTTTTTGAACTTTACTCACTTGAATTTTGACTGATTTGATTGGTGATACAATTACTTGTGAAGGGGGGGGCCACATATCATGTGAAGTTTTGTTGGGTTCTTTTGAACCTTGAAGGGATGGGTGTCTTCCCTTGTGTAGGCAACCCCTAATTTGTTATTTGGCTAACCAGTTTCCTGAGCGCCATTATCCCCTGTAATTACACCCCATTTTACTCACTGCTTCTACAAGCAGCCTGACAATTCTGGACTCTGGGGGTGCCGCTCCTAGAGGGAGGGTACAGAGCCCCAGATTGGATGACCAGGGTCAGGCTGTCATCCCTGACCTGGTGGAAGAGAGAGCTGTAAAAGGCTGCCAGGCACCTGGGGCTATTGCCCCCCACTATGGTTGGAGAGCCTTGAAAGGCCTGGGGTCTGGCTCTCATCCTGACACCTGCCAGTGGCCACTGTGGCTTGCTGTCCTGTTGGACAGAGTTGCCCCTGGGGGGGTTCAGGAGTCACACCCCAGGGGAAGAGTTGGCCACACCAATGTGGTGGCCATGGTGTTACTATCTGCCCCCGGGATACCTTGGTGAGCAAAGTAAGGTTAGGTGCTGCACAGATAGTATCTGCAGATGAGGAGAAAGGTTCCCCATGGTTAGCTTAGGTGGCCATGAGAGTATGGACAGAGGGATCCAACTGGAGATAGGAAGGCATAGAACTGGAAAATGCAGCTGCTGATGTGGGCCATGGTCCCTGGTCTATTGCCCCAATCAGGGAAGTTCATCAAGGAATTGATTGGTCTCCCGAGGATTTAGGCTGGTAGGGGATTCTGTTGGACTTTTTCCCTTTTGCAGAATCATCCCCAATCTTTTTGCCTCCTTTCTCCTAATTTTTCTGACCTGTTTTTGTTGGCTTTAGGACTCTGGGCACTTTTCCACTGCTAACCAGTGCTAAAGTGCATATGCTCCCTGTGTAAATTGTATTGTTTATTGGCTGTTAACATATGAGAGAAATAGGCCTTGCAACAGTGAAAAACGAATTTGGCAGTATTTCACTGTCAAGCCATGTAAAACACATAAGTTGATGTCCCACCTTTAATATACATTGTACCCTGCCCATGGGGCTACCTAGGGCCCACCTTAGGGGTGCCTTACATGTATAAAAAGGGAAGGTTTAGGCCTTGCAAGTGGGAACACTTGCCAAGTCGAATTGGCAGTTTAAACTGCACACACAGACAGTGCAGTGGCGGGTCTGAGCCATGTTTATAGGGCTACTAATGTGGGTGGCACAACCAGTGCTGCAGGACCACTAGTAACTTTTGATTTACAGGCCCTGGGCACCTCTAGTGCACTTTACTAGGGACTTACTAGTAAATCAAATATGCCAATCAGGGATAAGACAATTACACATATAACTTACACAGGAGCACTTGCACTTTAGCACTGGTCAGCACCAAAAGTACCAAAAACTGCAAAAACAAAGTCCATTCCAGCACACAGTCAAAACATGTGAAGCAGAGGCATAAAAGGCAGGGGAGAACACCCAAAGAATGCAAGGTCTAACAATTAACATTGATGTGTGCAAGGAGCCCTATGATTCTCTGTTTTTACAATTCAATAAATAATTTTATTATCACTGACTGTGTGCTTATATAGTCATTATGTATGTAGCTTTGCTTGTTCTAAGGGATTTGTAACTGCAGAACCAGATATGCTACATATACAAACCTTTCCCTGTATCAGCAACACTGAAGGTGCATTTGATGTACTGGCGATGTACTACACAGAGCAAGGCCATGCATTTACATAGAGTACGTAAACGAGGATACCATGTTTGCAGTAAGTATCCTTGTTTGTCAAATCACCAGGACAAAAATTAATTTAACAAGCAAAATTAGCACCTGAGCTAAATGATGCAGGAAAAAAACTACAGTGGACACAACCACTACTTATATTAAGTTGTAGTAGTTTACATCTAGATATTGCGGAGTCATAGGGACGAGATTCACTAAACCACCAAGTATGCTGTCACACAACACAATACAAGCATGATATGTTGCCCATTTAGCTGCCCATGAAATTTTCTAAGACAGTCTTTCTGAAGTAATCTGTTATAGTTAGACTGAGTCATGACTGTGTGTCTGTAGTGGTATAAATTTTTTACCCAGCAGTCTTTAACCCACAGCACGTTACTACACAGGTAAGTACCATGCAGGTAAGTTCCACATAGGCCAATTTTGGGGCATTTTTGAATATTTAAACTACATAATTATTAGGTCACTGAAAAAAGAAGGTCTAAGGGATGGGTTACGGACAAGGGGTGGGTAAAGGTGTAGATTAAGTTAAAGTTTTTAGGGTTTATGGGTGGATAGTGGTAAAGGAAAGTAATGGTCTTTCAGGGTTCTGGGGTAGGCTCCGGGGTAGGCTTCGGGGTGGGTATAGGGAAACAGAGGTTAAGGGTTTTTTTGTGTTCAGTGGTGGGTAACAGTAAAGGAAGGTAAGGGGTTTCTTGGGTTCAGGGGAGTGTAAGGGTTAACAGAGGTTAGGTATTTAAAAAAAGTAAGGTCTGGTGGGTTTCCCCACACATTCTAAAAAGGAAAAGGAAGGGGGTTTAGCTTTATTGGGGGGTTACTATATCCTGCTCTAGTGCTCTTGGATTATGCCATATAGGACTGTGGTGTTTAGCTCAGTGAAGTCAGGTGCAGGACCCCCAAAGCAGTATTTGAAGACTCGGCAGAGCACAGTTTATTTACAATGTCCAATGCCTTGATTTGTTTTGCAACTCACATTGAATTAGCAAGGCTAATTGGTGAGAGCAATATCGAGGATGGTTGCATTTATGGTGGAGTGGGTAGGCTGAGGCAATTATGACATTCTTTTCTTGGAAAGTGTTGCATATCTTTTGTTTTTTTGTATCTCTAAAAAGTTAAGGTGATTCTCAGAATGATGGGTAGAGGTACAAACCATATTAGAGGCTAATTCTGGATTTTGCAATATATTGTTAAAGAATTGCTTGATTGAGGAGTTTTACCACATTTTTAAAACTTAATTATAAGCCTGCACATACTTCAACTCCACAAAATCAACATATCATCAAAGTACATAAATGTGGAGTTAAACATAGCATCTCTTTACTTACCTATGTATGTTCACCTTGACGTTCTGTTGGTACTTGATATTGTGAACTCAATATATGTGCAGTTCAATAGTCATGACATTTATATTGTGAGATACAACATTTTGCCCTTTGAACCATCTCCTAGTAGATTTTCCAAGAGCATCCTGGATTGGTTGTGTTGGTCATTGGCTTGGGTATTTTTTAAATCACTATAAGTTTAAGCAATTTATTTTTAGTTCTTCCAGTTCAGAGACAAAACTTTGGCTGACCACCTTGTCTGTTGCCCAGTCTTATTGAGCTAATGTAGCTTGAGCTTCTAGTGCTTGCCTTTCCAAAGAGTTGATCTGGCTTTGTTCGTACTGCTGCACTTGACTGGAACTTGGGGCTAGTTGTCAGTTCTCATAAGACATATTTCACTACTTTGTTTCACTACTTTGTTTGGGCTATTGTACTGAATTGAGAAAGGAAGTATGATTTGAGTGGTTAATTCTGGTGAGAGATTTCAGGGGTGCATATTGTGATTAGATGGTGACCAGGGCACCTCTGTGGTTGAATAGTTGAGCCTATTGTGTCCATGCTGCTAGCAAAGGCAAGAGCTAATGTAGGAGTTGCCAAACCTTTCTATAATAAAAGCTACTTTGAAAATCATCCTGAGCTACTAGTAGTGGTGTTGTAGTAATGACAGCATCAGAAAGGTTTACCTTAGTGTGCAACCCTATGCAAGATTACTAGCAGTGATCACCTCAGTACATCAGGAGTGTTGCCAACAGTAAAAAGGTTTGACAATTTAAAATTCCTTTATATTGATAATTCATAATAGCCACAGTTGCAATGCCCTGGGCATCAAGGTAATATATCAGCAATAAGTCTCCCAATTGCCATATGATTATCACTTAAATATCAACTTAAAATAAATTTTGGAATTTCAACCATTTTCTCCAAACATCAGCTCATGAGCTCTAAAAGTACACACATATAATAATTCAAATGAGCAAAAACATCTAATTTAGTAGGCTGGCTGCACACAGGAGAGCTGTACAAAGAGGCTACACAGCTATCAAAAGCTCACAAATTACTCAATGGAGAAGCCTCTGTGGTAATGTGTGTCCAGCACACTGCATTAGGAGATGTGAGTACTTCACAGAATCATTATGGTTCCAGGGTATCCTGCTTATTGTCAGGTAAGTCCACCTTGAGATTGATAATGTTTAACAAGAAGTCATTATGATGCAGATTCTGTCAGAACCAAACCAGACACCACTTCCAGCAAGGTACAACGATAGGCCAATTAGTAACACAGTGATAGTCAGTAGTCCCTTATAGAGGCAAGACATTTATGGATCAAATCTGTTTATTGATATTTTGAATTAAAGAAAGAGAGAAAGTAACATGGTATATGCCTACAACCTTACAGGCCGGCAGCGTTGGTGACTCTCCCTTAATACAATCTAATATGGATTTTGTCAGAGAGAGCTGCTATAGTTTTTATCTCATATACAGTAGTACCAATCAGTCAACAATCAAGAAGAACAATTGGCAGGAAAAAAAATGAGGTAGCTCCCCCATGTCGTCACGCCAAAATGTTCTTATTTCCACTTCCACAGGCACTCAGACTAGCTGTCCGCTTTCCCCCAGGATTCAGATCCCAGACAGGTGGCTCTGACTACCCAAGTGAGGATCACTTGTCCTGCAGCAGATGCAGGGTCTTTAAATATGCAGGGCAAGTAATTTCACTAAATTCAGCAGATAGAATCTGTATAAAGGGTCCCCACAATGCCGCCGTTTCTTCTGCTAACTTTTCAGCCGCCAGCGATAATTTCTCCATCGCTAGAATGAACCAGAGTTTGTGGAGCCATGATGTGTAGCTCGGAATCTTGTCCATGCCCCACAGGGCTAGTATCGTCTGGTGAACCGCGTTGCGGGCAAGGGTGGTCTGCCATCCTCTCAGGGAGCGGAGGGGGAAGATGAGAGGTATGGGCAAGCTCAGAATAGTGTATGTTGGGAATCTGGGAATCTCTGTGTGGAATACTGTAACTATTTCGTCTAGGATATTACTCTAGTATCGTTTCAGCGTGGGACAGTGCCACGGCAGGTGTATAAGTGTGCCTGTGTTTCCACACCCCGTCCAACAAAGCTCAGATTTAGTGGGATCCCACATGTGTATTCTTGCAGGGGTATAATACCAATATGTTGCTAACTTATAAGCTGTTTCCATCCCTGGTATGTTGTGGGCTGCGTGATGTTCCCTATACTGTATTACTTCACAATCCTCCTCTGTTAGGTCTCTCTCCAACTCAATCTCCCATCTTTTCTGCCCCTTAGTTTTGGGAGATGGTGTGGCTGTATGAAGGTGCTTATAGATTTCTGAAATCAGCCGCTTGCCATCTTTTTTGGTCAGTTGCCACTTCTCGAATGCCGTGAGCATTCTCGCTACTAGGGGCTTGACCGTGGGCTGGAGCACCCAGTGTCTAACTTGATAATATGCCAATCTGTCTGCTTCTGTGAATCCATATGCTTCTTTTAGGCGTTCAAAGGGTATAATGCCATCTGTGTCGAATAGGCTCTCCACCCTCCTGCATCCCCTGTCATGTCATAGCTGAAAGCCATCGGATTTCAGGACAGGGGTGAAGTCGGGATTCGCGCAAATTGGAGTCATAGGGGAGGGAAAGGTTATGAAACCGCTTCTGGTCGCCACCACGTCCCAGACCCGAAAGGTCACGCTAGTGATAGGGGAAGGGTATAACCACGTCGCTCTGTGTCTGGCCGCAACCAGGGGTCCTTCCATATATGGGACCCCGCAACAGCTTGGTCCATGAAACACCAGTGTTTCTCGGTGAGCGGGCGGCTTCACTCTAGCATGAAACGTAACTGAGCCACTTGAAAATATTCCAAGAGGCATGGGACCACCAGACCCCCCCTCAGTCTTAGGAAGGTATAGTGTGTGGCGCGAGATGCGTGCAGATTTCTGGTCCCATATAAATTTTGATAATGCCGTCTGGAGCGCAGCTATGGTGTTAGGTGGTGGAGTGATGGGGAGTGTTTGGAATAGATATAGTATGCGTGGCAGGATTGTCATTTTTATTGTAGCAATTCTGCGGAACCAGGAGAGTTTATGTTTACCCCATACCTCCAAGTCTTTTATTACAGCCTTAGACAGAGCAGCATAATTAATGTGGGCTTTTTTTGTGGCCGTCGTTGCTAGGTCAATGCCAAGGTACGGGACATGCGAGGATGTCCAGACGAAGGGGAAGTTAGGGAGGACCAACAGGTTCAGAATTTGCGATTTCTGTGCATTTACTTTGAAGCCTGAAGTGGAACCGAATGTATGTAGAGCGTCAGTGAGTGCAGGGAGTAAGGATCACATCATCTGCATAGAGACTAATAAGGTGGTAGTTGCCCCCAAATTTAATGCCCATTATAAGGGAATTTGGCCCGCAGTCTCTGTGCCAAAGGCTCCAAGTAGAGAGCAAATAGAAGCGGGGAAGGCGGATAGCCCTGTCTCATTCTTATCGGAAATGGCCTTGACAACGTGCCATTGACTCGAACCACCGCTTTGGGTTCTTGATTAACACATTTTATCCAGTTCAGAAGTATCAGACCAACCCCCAAACGCTTTAACACCTGGAAGTGATAAGGCCAATGCACTCAGTCAAACAACTTCTCCGCGTCAGTAGTAAGGAGGAGTGCCTCCTTGCGTGATTTGTGTCGCTTGGTGTTGTCTCCACACTGTCGATGGGGTATAAAACCCTCCTCATCTGGGTCAACAAGCCCGGCATGTGAGGGTTGAGGCATTGCACTAAGATGCTAGTGAACAGCTTGGCATCTATGTGTAGAAGGGAGATGGGCCGGTACGAGCCACATTCCTCCGTGTCCTTTCCGGGCTTGTGAATTACAGGGACAATCACATCTAGCAAACTGGTAGCAAGAGTTTTGGTCTCTGTGAATGAGTTGAAGAGTTGTGTGAGTATTGGGGCCAGCTCAGGACAGAACGTTTTATAGAAAAGAGGAGTGTAGCCATCCGGACCTGGTGACTTCCCGACCTTAAGACGGGAAATGGCCAAAATCACTTCTTCTATTCGAATTGGTTTGACAAGGAGAGCTACATCCTTTTCTAAGAGTGGAGTGATTGTGCAGTCAGTGAGATATGCGGAGGGATCGAGGGTGATTGTGGTGTCTGCCACGTATAACTCTCTGTAGAATTCAGAAAAAACTTCCGCAATTTGCATGTCGGTGCGCGCCTCTCCCCGAGAGGGGGAGCGCACCATCTTGATGGTGTAAGCATGGAGTTGTGCCCTTAGTTTGTGGGCAAGTAGCTTCCCACAGCAATTGTTCCCTATATAGTATTTATGTTTGAGCCGTGCTATAGCATACTCGACCCGATCCCAGTCTAATCGTTTCAATTGGAGACAGGTTTTCTCCAGTCCCTCCAGCCTCTTGGAGCTCCCGTGTGTTTCTGGCAGTGCTTCAGTACAGCCATCCTCTGTTCTAACGACATCCTCTGTTCTCTCAAAAGCCTTGTTTTCCCTTGTCGAGAGCGAAATCACCTCTCCACGTACTACTACTTTGAGCGTCGTCAGAAGGGTATGCCCATCATCATTTCGGCTAGGGTAATCTGTAATTGTCTGTCTCAGCGCGTCTACTGCATTTTGTGATTGCAATATCGTATCCCTAAAACGCCAACCAGGACCCGGATCTCGGCTGAGATTGAGTCGGGCTTTTAACGTTATAGGGACGCCAGAGCATGGGGCTCTATTGTGGGCTCTATTGTGGTCTCCTGGACCTGGGATCTAAACTCAGAAGAAGCCAGAAAATAGTCTATGCGTGTATAAGTCTTTGTGGCAGCCGAGTAAAATAAATAGTCTCGAAGGCTCAGGTGAGCCTTCTGCCAGATATCCTATAAGTCGCAGTCTGCGAGCTACTGCAGGCCTGCTGGAGTAAGAGCCCCCGTCTGCCTGTGTCGTTGCCCTGACCAATCTAGGTCGTTGTCCATAACCAGGTTGAAGTCATCTGCCACGAGTATAGCTCTGTTGGGGGTGGTGAGTGTCGAAGAGAGAGCCTGCGTCATGAATGCCTCGTTCTGTATTAGGTGCAGAAATGTTAGCTATTGTGAAATGGAATGAGTCTATTCTCACTCTGTAAGCTAAATATCTGCCCTTTATCTCATGAATCTTGTCGAGGAATTCTCCAGGGAACGTTTTAGAAACCAAGATCGCCAACCCTCCTTGTTTAGTGGGAGCTGAAGACCAGTATTGTTAAGGGAACCATTTGGAGCGCAAACGGTATGTGTCTTTGGCCAGCAGACGTGTCTCTTGTAGCAGGCATATATGGCTCCCTGACCGCTCAAGATAGGAGAGAATCGCCAATCTTTTCGAGGGATTATTAAGCCCTCAGTCATTGAGGCTTAGGCACTTGAGTGTCAAGTGTATGGATGCATGGTTTAAAGCTGTGGTATCCATGTACTGTGAGTACTCCAGACCCGAAGGCAGCCCTAGATGCTGTGTCTATGTGGGGGTTTACGGGGAAAAATTTAGGTTTTGAAGAAGGTTTGGGGTTATCTCGTAGAGTCGGAGTGCGACATCCAGCGGCCCCGCCATCCAGGCCCCACGTCAGTGCCCGTCACCTCCAGGCTTTCAGGACGGCCCACGGATGTCCCCATCAATATCTGGCAGCAGAAGGCGACTATGGGCTGATGCTGGCAGCAATGCTGTTCAGAACAGATTGTCTCTCGAGAGCTCTCTCCGTGGATGATGGTCACGGTGGTCTTCATTTCTGTTCCTTCCATCTCCAGCCAGGGCAACTCTCTGGCCTCTTCCAAGTTTAGGATCCATCGGGCCTTGTAAGGCGATTTCACCTGTCATATCTGGTCAGCCCAGCGGAATATAAGTCAGAAGGGGTGGCCCCAACTGTAAGGTGTGGAGTTAGCTGGAGGTAGTCTGTGATGGGCTTAAATTCTCTACGCCTCTGCAATGTAAGTAGAGAGAGGTCCTGATAGAGCAGTAAGGTGTGCCCCCTAAAATGGATCTGGGGTAGATTCAGCGCCTTTTGGAGAATATCTTCTTTCGTCATGAAATTGTGGATACACGCTAGGATGTCAGGAGGGTGCGCTCAGTTCCCTGTGGTCGGCCCGCTCTGTGGACCTGGTCCAGTATGATCTCCTGCTTACTCTCTGGGCCCAGGTGTGAGAGAAACAAAGCCGTAGCATACTCCCTGATGTTGTCCCCTTCAGCCCCATGAGGAGCCTCCCTAATGCGTATATTGTGGGGCCGGGAACGATTTTCCAGATCCTCGGTCGCTATCTTCAGTTGCTCCTGTTGTTTATGCAAGCAAATGATCTCTTGTTGGAGTTGTTCGTCACCTCTGGATATCTCCTTGTCCTCCATACCGGACACTCTTTCCCCTAATGAGGTGAGATCAGCACACAACTCATGCATCTCCTGGGAGAAATCCCTTCGCAGCTCCTAAAGATCTGTCCTCAGAGAGTTGAATAAGGATGTGAGGAATCCTTTTATAACTGGTGCTGCCCTGTCATCCTCCGTATCTCCCTTGTCTGCAAGCCCTTGTGTTTGGGCGGGAGCATCGGCGTGTTTGCTCTGCCCCCCGATGGGGTCCCACACTAGCACTCGTAGGAAGGCAACCTCCTCTGATGTGCTCCACTGCTGTGTACCACCGCGGGGCGATCAACCCCGCAGAGTCCTCGCTTCCCACTGGTCTGCTCACATGGTCACCATGACTGCCGACAGCCAATGTATCAAGGGGGCAGGGGAGGCTCAGCTTTCCCCACCTATCCTCTTCGGGACTCCCAGGGGCCCGCAACCAGGCTTGCCAATGTTTCAGAGGGCCAGGGGGGGCCCTGTCGCGCACCGCAGCCTTACAATCCAGACTCCGTCCCCCGACCCGTTACCTCCACGGCCTGTGCCGCCGATTGCTGGTTCTTGGGCCTCCCGGCTCGCCTCTCGTCTCTGTGGCCGGAGCTGTGTCTTCCTTTCGGGGTCTCGCCCCGTCACGTGTGGGTCGGAGGCCCCGTCCCCACCAGGCAGCGCAGCCCGTGTGTCTCAGGCCTCTCCAATGGCCCAGCCCAGAGCAGCCCCTTCGCTGGCTCCGCCTCAGCGTCGGGCCACTCTCCTCGGCTCCCCGGTCACGACAGAGCTCTGAAGCGCTCAGGAGCGGTCGAGATGGGGGTCCGGGTGCGCTATGCTGTTTTCCGGGGCCAAGCGGCAGAGCCCCTTCAGACGCATTCATTAACGCCGCCATCTTGGCCACGCCCCCTTCAGGCAAGACATTTAGAACTGGTGGGGGACACAGGGAGAATTTGATAGCACAACACAGGCAAGATTTCAGGAAAGAAATGTGGCAAATCTGGAGGTTAGAAAGAGAAAGCCAGAGTTGATGCTGGGGGTGGTTCAAGGAGGCCACAGGCGAGTTGGCGGTTTAAGGGGGAGGTAGAGAGCACCCTGCTTCCTACAGTAAGTGGAATTGAAGCAGCAATTAAAGGCTTCAAAAGCGCAAGGGCGCAAGGGCTGAATGGCATCACCTCTGACATTATTAAACTTAACCCTCACCCCTGGGCATAGACCCTGGTGTCATTATTTGCTGAAATAATTGGGTGGCAAAACTTTCCAGAAACCTGAAAAGGCAGAATTAGGGTTCCTTTATTTAAAAAGGGTGATAGGGCATTGCCATCTAATAATCGTTTGATAACAATGTTGGACATCCCGAGTACAATCTATGCCAGGCACTTGTTGGGTCTACTAGAAGATTGGCGAGTATTGCCAGAATTCTTCCTTTGACCCAAATAGGGTCTTGGAAAGGGTATTCACCTAGGATGGTCGTGTGATATTAAAGCTTTTTGGTGGAGTATTATGCCCTCAAATGGAAACAGCCCCTTATTGTGTCTTACATCGATTTCTCAACTTTGTTTGACACCATTAATAGATCTCTTTTATGGGGAAAGATGGCCAGATGGAACTACCCATAGGGTCTTTTAAAGCTGGCAGTCCAATTGCATGAGAACTCATGGACCAGAGTCGAACTTGGGGCTGATGGGGCTTTGTCCAAAAATATCATCACCCCAATTGGGTTAAGGGAGGGGTGTATTTTGACGCTTGTCATTTTCTCAATTTAATATAGCGGATGCTGTGATTGGCCTAAGCCAGGTCAGGTCCTTTCCCCCCAAGCTGGGTTGGGAATATAAACATGCATTGGTCTATGCAGACGATATGGTGTTACTTGATCTTACGCTAGCCAGGCTGCAGCTGTAACGTGATGCTTTTTCATATTATTGCTAGGGAAATGATGTAAAGATCAATATGGCCAAAAACAAGATCATGGTTTTCTCAAAGGGCAAGAGGCAACCACTGAGGGTTAGGTGGTGGATGAACAGTGCTCAACTGGAGGTGGTAAATTAATATAGATACCTAGATGTGTTTTAGCCACAACGTAGACTTCTGGGCTCATGTTTCGCTAGAATAATCAAGTGTCAAGTCCATTGGGGATATGCTTCAGAGACTGGATTTGGATTTGGGCCATAGGACTGCAGACATGTTGACAGAGGTGTCTAATGCAAAAATAGTTCCATTGTTACTCTACACCTGCAAGGTTTTGTTAGAGAAATATGTCAAGCACCTGCAAATCATAGAAACAACTATCTGGAAAAAAATTTGGGTTTACCCACAGGTTCAGTGAGTAGTGCCCTGAAGCTTGAGTAGGGCCTTACTAATATTCTCTTTAAATATAGACAGAGGTTTCCCATAAACATGTCTGTGCTCCAACAGAAGCAATCATTAAAACGCCTAATAAAAGAGTGTTCGCTACAGAGTGATCGGGCCGATGTCCATAAGACAATCAATTTGCAGCATTTATTGGAGACAGATTACAGTGGGTAAATGTAGCCCTATTTGAGAAATATCAAGAGTAGATTGGTCAGGATGTGGGTCCTAAAGGTCTGGTTGAGTCAGGTTCCCGCCTTCATCAGATGAACACGGACAACTCAGGCTGGGCAGAATAGGGATTATTGCCCTTTTTGTAAGCATGATGCACTGTCGCTTTCACAAATAATTGTCTTTTGGATGTTTTTCATGACAAGGTGTCACCTGTTGTTGCCAGTTTTTAGAGAACTACAAGTTTGTCGCATTAGTGATCTAGTGAGGATAATCTTGCTTTGCAGTAATATGTCAGTATGCTGGGCCTTGTCCAAATTCCTGTCCATTTAAGCTGAAAAGCTGACTTCTTCCCAAGCAAAATAATGTTAGATGATCTTTGCACTTTATTGCTTATCGTGGGTATGTATGTATTTTATTATGGTGTTACTCTTTTTTAATTTTAAGAGGTGGGTTTTCATGCTGATTCACACATTCTGGCAGTATTGCTTAATTCGTTGTTACTGTCAATTCTTATCTGTGTGACAAGTGAATTGTCATGCAGTTTTTCACATTTTGCGGGTATTGCACAATTCGTTTTTTAAGTCATTTTTTTTTTTACAAATTTGTTAGCATAATATATATTTGACAATTTCAGGCCTTGTTCTGTGCCGTTCAATTAGCTATGTATTTGATTTAGGGCTTAGTCCTACACTGTAATTATCTTTTTATATCATGTATACATGTTTTTTATCACAGCTCTGGTTTATAGCTCCCTAATCTGAGGTATTGGAATGTTCACTGTTAGAAATGGGACCTCTAGTTGGCAGTCGATTTGCACTCTGTCCAAGTAAGGACCCTCACTCTAGTCAGGATAGGGAGAATAAATAAGGACACCACACCAGTTTCAGAAAAATAGGCAATATTTATCTATGTAAAATGAGACCAAAACGAGAAAAATCCAACATACAATCATGAAGATATGACTTTTGCAAGAATTAAATTAAAAAATACAGTTCCTTGAAGTCGATAGCCCAGACTGGGGCTATCACTGCGTCGTGAACAACAAATCCAATAGTTCAGACTGGCCGCGACATCGCGGGCCAGCTACAGTGTCGGGAAGACCCGCAAAGAGTACCTTGGAAATGTAGGGCATTGTGATCCTCGCAATGAGATCCGGAGTGCAGTGTCACTGGTGTCACAGGTGTCGGTTCCGAGGTCATTGGGCCCTTGAAGTCACACACATTGCAGATCAAACTCCAGGCTGATGACAAATTCAGGAGCGCTGGTGTTGATTACGTTGGGGCTGTGGTGTGAAGCAGGATGATGCGACCTGTGGTGCCCACAGCTCAAAGTGTAGGCAGCAGCTCAGTGACGGTGTCCCGTGGCATCGACATTACAGGGATGTGGTGTGGAGCAGGGCGGTGCAATGTGCGGTATATCCAGGTCATGGTGCAGGCAGCGGAGTCATTGTTGCTGGAGTTCTGTTGTTGGTAGGCCCATGACGGAGGTGCAGTGCAGGGAGGGCTATGTGTGGCACCCACGGGTCACGGTGCAGACAGGGGTGTCTGTTGACAATGCTGGAGTCAAGGGCACTGGCGTCGGTGGACCGAGACTGCAGTGCGGGGCAAGGCGGTGCATCGTGCACATCATGACCTGTGTCCTCACGCTAAGGGTGCAGGCAGCGGCATCAGTGCGATGAGATCCAGAGTGAGGCATCACTGGTGTTGCATGCGTTGGTTCCAGAGGTCGGTGCAGAGGTCATCGGACCCTTGAAGTCACACGTATTGCAGATTGAACACCGGGCTGATGACGACGTCAGGAGCGCTGGCATTGAAGGCATCGGGGCTGTGATGCAAAATGGGATGATGCGATGTGCGGTGCCCACAGGTCACAGTGCAGGCAGCAGCTCGGTGATGGCGTTCTGCGGCATTGGCAAGACCAGGGCTGTGGCGTGAAGTGGACAGTGCAACATGTGATGTCTCCAGGTCACGGTGCCATCAGAGGTGTCGTCGTTGCTGAAGCCCTGTCATCGATAGGCCTAAGGCGGTGGCACGGGGCAGGCTGCGTGCAGTGCACACGGGTCACGGTGCACACAGGGCCATCTGTTGACAAAGCTGGAGTCAATGGCGCTGGCCTAGGTGGACCAGAGCTGCGGTACAGGATGGGAGGGAGCGTTGTGTACCTCACAAGTGGTGTCCACAGGCCGCGGTGTTGGTATCAGCATAGAACTGCATTTTCATGGATGCCAAGGCTGCGGTGTGAGCAAAGTGATGTGTAGTGCGGGGCCCACGAGTCTCGATGCAAGCAGGGGCTTGGTGATGGCATCCGGTAGTGGCGGCCGTGGGACCAGAGTTGCAGTGCGAAGCGCAGCACAGGTCCTTGGGGCGGTGTCAGGTCAAGGTGCAGTCAGCGGCATCGTTGGTGGCGTTGCAGTGTTTTTTCTTCTGTTGCAGCACAAATCACACAGTTCCCAGTGCTGTAGGCAGATGAAACTGAAGTCTTTGATATCCCTAAAACTTCCAAAATGAGGCAAAATCTACTCCAAGCCCTTGGAGAAACCTCACAAGCATGATACACAGCAAAGCCCAGTCTTAGCCCTCTTTAAGACAGAAGCAGCAACTGCAGGCCAACCCAGCAAAGCACACACAGCAAAGAGACTGTACTCCTCCTCCAGCTCTTCCACTCTTCTTGGCAGAGGTCCCTCTTGATACAGAAGTATTCTAAAGGTCTAGGGTTTTGGGTCCACTACTTATACCCATTTCTGCCTTTGTAGTAGGCAAACTTCAAAGAAAAGCCTCTGTTATTGACAAGATCCTGCTTAGCCCAGGCCCAGCCCCAGACACACCTAAGGGGGCTGGTGACTGCATTGTGTAAGGACAGGCACAGCCCTTTCAGGTGCCGGTGTCAACTCCTCCCTACCCCCTCTAGCCCAGGAGACTCATCAGGATATGCAGAACACTACTCAGCTCCCTTTGTGTCACTGTCTGGAGGGAATTCACAAACAGCCCAGCTGTCAGTTTGACCCAGACGTGGATTCCACAAGCAAGCAGAGGCACAGAATGGTTACGCAAGAAAATGCCCAATTTTTAAAAGTGGCATTTTGAAACTGGCAATCTGAAAGCCAACTTACCCAAAGATATATTTTTAAATTGTGAGTTCAGAGACCCCAAACTCAAATCTCTATCTGCTCCCAATGGGAAATTATATTCAAGAGAAATTTAAATGCAATCCTTGTGTTAACCCATGGAAGAGACAGGTCTTGCAATAGTGAAAAACGAATTTGGCAGTATTTCACTATCAGGACATGTAAAACACACCAGTACATGTCCTACCTTTTGAATACACTGCACCCTTCCCATGGGGCTACCAAAAAGAAAGGTTTAGGCCTGGCAAGTGGGTACACTTACCAGGTCGAATTGGCAGTGGAAGACTGCACACACAGACACTGCATGGTTACAGGGCTTCTCATGTGGGTGGCACAATTAGTGCTGCAGTCCCACTAGTATCATTTGATTTAAAGGCACTGGGCAAACATAATTCACTTGACTAGGGACTTACCAGTTAATCATATATGCCAGTCATGAAAAACCAATCAGCAATACCATTTACACAGGGAGCACTTGCACTTAGCACTGATCGGCAGTGGTAAAGTGTGCAGAAGGCAAAAAGACAGGGGAAACACGCAAAAAGTTGCCAGGTCTAAGAGCAGTTTTATTGTTGATTTTTATGTAGTGAAATACATGGTTTATATTGTCTAATTGGCATGAGATCAAACTAATAAAGATACATACAATAGAATAGTAGTATGCCTTAGTTCAGAGGTCTTCAATCTGTGGGTTGGGACCCCCAGGGGGGCCGTGGAGACCTGGAAAGGGGGTCACACATTCCCCCAGCTGATCCTTAAAATACCTCAGATGAACTTTAATTTGAGTATCCTGTGCTGTGAAAGCCGCACAGACAGCTAAGGAGACTTTCAGCCCAGGGCTACTGCTTCCTGAATGAAAAGCAAATGTGCTCTACGAGCTGATCTGCAAATGTAAAGGGTGCTTGGGAGCAGCTTTAAATGATCAAAGCTTTGTGAGGACAAACACTTTTTATTTTTGAGTGGTAGTGCGAAGAGTTAACAACTGAACTGTAAAGTGCATGCTTTTAATTGTAATTGTATTTACACAGCGCTTACTTCACCTGGAGGTGTTGAAGGGACAGCTATTATACTGCGTGCAATGCAAGTATAAAATAATGCCTTTTTATATATTCACAGTGCTTTCTGTCACAGGCTGTGACCTCATGGCACTAAAAATACACCAGTCACTATTCTCAACTGTACTAACAAAGATTTAGTTCTGTTGCGCTCCGGTTAAACACAGACCTCTGCAGTGCATTAACTAATAGAGGTTTCATAATGCACTACAGTGCATTTCCCAATGAGTAACAACTTTATTTTATTTATTTTTCATTTCAGCTGGCTAATATTTTATATGTAGCTACCTGGCGGTGAAAGAATTAAAAAAAAAAATTAGAATATTTTGGGTTTATTTATGAGAGGCTTGCGCTGCTGGAGCATCACTTTTTTTGATGCTCCAGCATCACAAGCCTCTCAATCGTACCTATGAGCTGACTCAAAGCCACCCTGAGTGGATTGAATGGCCTTGTAGACATGAGTAAGGCAAGGCAGTGCAAGTCGCTGCATTGCCTTACTTTGCGTCAAGGAGGTGTTCCACGGGAGTAGTGGTGGGTGTTCCTATGCAACACAGATGGATTTTGACGCTGGCCCAGATTTACAAAATCACGTAAACTGGAGCAGTACTAAAACCTTACGTCTCCCCAGAGCACGCATAATGAGGAGAAATGTTTTAATTTCTCCTTGTTTTTTTCTCTTTCCATGTGTGCTGCTATCTGCCACACATGTAGAAAGAGGTACAATGCCTTTCTGGATTGTTTTTGTGCAGGAAGGTGCCCCTTCCTGCACAAATACAATCCTGCCTATGTTGGCACTAGGCAGCAATTGTGCACCAGCGCAGGGGGAAAGGACAGAAATGTACTGTATTTCATAAATACGGTCCATTCCTGCCCTTTTGTATTGGAGTGTGGCAGTGTAGCAAGAAGACTTGCAGCCCTGCCCCATGTCAATTCCTAATAAATGAGGACCTTTGTTTTTAGCCACACCCTTTACCACGCCCCACACTCACTGATCTTTGATTTGCTAAACACTGTTTAATATTATTTCCTCACAGTAAAAATTATTGGCTGTGTGAAATGGGGATGTTTATTATTGTTGATGATTAGGAGTACCAGGTTCTAGAAATTTTTATCAGGAGGGGGTCCTTACACCTAAAAATTTTTAAGAGGGGGTCCCGGCATCAAAAAGTTTGAAGACCTCTGCCTTAGTTGGTTCGAATCTGACCTCAAAGATGTTTTGTTTCTTTAGTAATTATTCAGAAAGTGCCCATGTTTGCTATCTAACTGATTACTCTTGATGTATGTCTATCGTTATTTGAGGTCAGTCCAGAAAACAGAGCAAACTTTAAATGTTGGTGACCCTGCTGATGAACCTGTGATAATACACACATTAAATGTTTCAGACACACATAAGAAAAGAAATAAAAAATGTTGTTGGCATAAATTAGGATCTTGCGGGCACACCTTTTTACCTATTATTCTCATTTACTGCCATAACAGCAGAGGCTGCCAGTAATATGGACAAAGCACCATTAATTACATCATGACAACCAGCAGATACCTTATCAATGCAGAGGGATGGGTTAGCTATATCACCAAATAGTGAATTCATGCAGGTTTTTTGGAGTGCCTAACATGAATATGTATAAACCGAATGTACATATAATAACTTTCAGTGGATATTATTTGCCTAAAATGTGGTCATTCTGAATTCCCAACTGGCTTCCACTTGTCAATGTATAGTTGACGGGTATACTAATTAAGAAAATAAAAACATCTGTGCGCCAAGATCGAAGAGTTAAAGTAACTCGCCTTCTCCAATAAATACTTTATTTCGGCATCCAGTGTCTTAAAAGTCACACAACATGACATTAAATAATAAACTTCATAAAGATATTTCAATAAAATGAAATGAAAACAGATCAGGGGCATCAGTACAGTGCATTAAACAGTTCATGAGTTACAGAGTAAAATTTAGAAAGTGCAAGTTCAACTGCAGGGGAAAATTGAGGGGATATGGATTCTTGACCAGCTTCCTTCTAATGCACCACATGCCTCAGAGAAACTCAGCAATGGCAATAGCAATAGGTAAGCTGGAATCCGATTTTAAAATCCTCATAGCTACGACATGATCTCGAGTCTCCAACCATATGCAAGTTGGAGCTAGCCATTTCCTATGTGGGGAAGCATAGGAAGGGCATGCAAACAAAAACGTGAGCAGTGGACTCCTGACATAAATTACAGCTGGGGCAATGCGAGTCGGAGGAAGCCCTGTTCTGCCATCTGGTTGTAAATGTATTAACAGAGACAGCCAAATCGAAATTGCATGAAGAGCTTCCTATCAGTCGGGTCTAGGATACCATCAAGATAGGGCTCCAACAGCCAGGTGGATTTGAAATCCCAAAACTCACTGGTTAGTCGCCCAACAGCAGAGGGGAAAGAGACAGACTGCGCTACCCATTCGCAATAGCAGGACTTCACCCTTTCTTTAGTAGGTAGAGGTCCTGAGGGGGGCAGTTCCATTGATCTCCCAACCCAATGGCGATCAAGGATGATTTGACTAAGTTGATCCACTTGATCTTTTTGGAGGTATCCAACAAACAGACTTCCCTGAAGGCAGTGGCATAGGAGGACTGTTCCGGACTAGTCTTAAGTCTCCTCCAAAACAGCAATGATCTGAGTTTAGCTGTTGCTGCTAGTGGTTTGCGAGCCATATCCAAATACAGGGGAAAGAGCGGGGTACTTGGGGGCAAGGGAACAAGCTTTCTCAAGAACATATGTTCAGGCGAGTGAGATCATTTACACCCTGAAAACCCCAAAGTTCCGCCCCATATAATGCTTCACTAACTGACTTCATGTCATAGATCTGGAGAGCTGCAGCTGTAGGTCTAGTGGTGTATGAGAAGTGCTCCCTTAAAAGAGCTCCAACCAGTTGGCTAAACTTCAGGGACGTGGAATTAATATGGGTTTTCAAGGACATTTTGTCTGATAGTTTAATCCAAAGGTATTAACTTGTTCTAGGTTCGAACCACCGAGAGAGGGGTTCCCCCTTTAAGATCTATAGGGATTGATCACCATAAACTTGGTTTTAGATCGGTTTATTTCTAGCCCTCTCAGGGAGCAAAAATCTTCAAATCAATCCAATAGCAGTTGGAGTCCCCTCGGAGTTTTGGACACTATCAAGGTATCAGCAAACAAGTGTGTCATGATTTCATCCATACCTAGGGCTGGTGCATCTGAGGGCTGGGAGGTGAGGTGCTGAATAACCTGATTCAGATATAAAGAAAAAAGGGATGGAACCAGTACACATCCCTACCATACACCCTTAACTACCCTTAGTGGATCTGTGAGCTCGCCTTGCTTCCCCCAACATATTCCTGCAAAGCTGGCATCATGGAGATGAACGATTATGGTCAAAATCGCAGGGGGCATTCCCATGTCACTAAGCACCTCTCAGATTTTGCCTCTAGGCACCAAGTCAAATGCAGATTTCAGGTCTATGAAAGCTACATAGAGACTCCCCCTCCCTATCACTACAACTTTCCAGTACAGAAGCAGAAAGCGAAACACCTGATTGATAGTGCTCGTTTTGGTTCTGAAACCAGCCTGGACAAGATGTTATTATCAGTAATCCAGTTGTGGATTTTAGATAATAGAGTGTGACAGAATACCTTTTGTATTGTATCTATAAGGCTTATGGGCTTATAGTTACCGGTGAGGACCTATCACCTTTCTTGTAGATAGGTATGACCTTGGCGCCCCTCCACAACTTGGGAATCGGTGCTCCCCTAGCAATTGCAATGGATAGTAATAAAATGTACTCAGCCCACTTATCTTTGTTGTGTAGGAAAAGATCATCAGGAATGCCATCAGGGCCAGTGGCTTTAAAATGCACTATGTTGTTAATGTCATAACGTATATCACCCAGATTGAACAGACCATAGCAGTGGCTAGAGCCCAACTGTATAGGGAGTGAAGCTGCGGGGCTGGTCATAGATTTACTCTCCCTATTATAGAGATAAATAAAATGTTGGTACCAGTCTAGATAAGATTGCCAGAGGGGGCGGCTCCCCTAGACTTGCCATTGCTTACCAAAAACCAGAAAGATTTGGAGTCCTTGCATTCACAGGCATCTTCAATACACCTCCATCTCTTCTCACCCCAATCCCACCTGCCCTTGCTCTGCATCAGCTTGTACTTTTTCCGCAGGGTCCTAACTTGGGAAACATCTTTCTGCTTGATTTCACTGATAAGTTTGCTCTGGCTAGCGGACAATCTAGATTGAACCACTGTGCTCCATCACAAGGCGGTGACCTATGGGAGAACTGGGGAGTTGACAGGGTAAATAACTGTTCCAGTCTTTTAAAAATCCCAGTGTGAAAATCTAGAAGGGAAGAACAATTCCCTGCTTCCTCGTCTAACTTAGTTATCAATGCCATACAGTATATCAGATCTTGGTTAATGCTGTTGAGGATATCGTCATGGCAACCTTACACCATCTTATACAACGTCTAATGTTCGAAGACTGTACCTCCCTAGTTACTTGGCCGGGTGTGGGCACAATTTGTGCCCTTTCCCATGTAGGCTGAGACAGAGAGGGTTATGATTATGTTAGATTCCGGACTACCATATCGTCCACTAAGTACCAATGTCTAAGATCAATCAGAAAATAATCCATACAGCTCTTCCCCTGTGGACCATTAAACGTATAGGCAACATGCCTATCAGATTTTTTCCTTACATTGACTGCCCTAAGACCTAGGCCAAGAGTCAAAGCCTTCAGCTGCAAAGGGGCCTGGAGTCACTTCTTCACTGGGAGGAGCTCAAGCCTAGGTATATGCTAGATATTGTCTTCTTCCAGATAATCACCCATGTCACTCAAACCAAGGGTTTCGAACATGGCATTGAATTCCCCCGCTACGCTAAGGGCATGGTTGGAGGGTCTCTCACACAACAAGTTCTCGAGAGACTGCAAGGTGGAATAATTGGGCCCCCTTGTCCCCTTGGCAGAGATGTTGAATATGTCAATGACAGTTGTCCCAGGCCCCTTAAGGCTGATGCCTAGGATATCAGGGCTGTCCATAGGCAAGCATTTCACTAAACATTGTAGTGCAATTTTTACCCAGATTAAAAGACACCCCGATGGACAGCCCACTTTACTAGGAATAGCGGGAAGATGATAAGTTGCATAGCCCGATTTATGCCTAAACCGCTTGGGGTCAATCTAACTTGGAACAGACAGAGCCATCTTCAAGAGCACCTCGTGGGGTTAGCACATGAAAGGAGGGGTTAAATAAAATTTAAACAAAATAGTGGACCCTTCCGTGGGATTGGTTCTTTGGTCATGGGCCACTAAATCTTTGACTATCTGCCCATTTGCTAAAAGAAGTTTGATGCAATCAAGAGGGGAACTCGGGAAACTCTACCGTCTGGCCCTCAGCATGTAATTTCTGATTATAGAAAGACATCCTCTGCTGTGACGGATCAAGTGAGTAACCTTTTTTATCAATAAAACTTCCCCTTCCACCCCTGCGAGTTGAGTTTGGGTACATTTATCATAACGATTTTAGGAGGAGAAGGAGTGGTAATTCTAGTATCATTGGTTTTACAAGGGTAACGGCCATTCCATGGCACAGAAGGTAAAGTACTATGGCCATTGCTCCGCAAGTAGCTGGAGGCGGTTCCAGCTAGCATACCAGTGGATGCATGCCAACCCTTGGGGCAAGCTCCAGCGGAGATCCTGGGAATTGTGTTCTCATGTAGCAAACCTGGGTAACCCACAGGATGTCTTACGGGGGGATGAAGAAGAATCAATAGATGTAGGAGCTAGAGCATTAGTCATAACAGGGTTAGCGGTGCCCTCCCAGCATTTTCTCACCCTCTCTTTCATAAGGCTCCCCACAGTAGCAACAAGATCACCAATCATAGACTTTAGGGCTGCTATTTCTGACTTGGATGCAGCCCAATAGATCGTCAGTTAAAGGAGAGGGATGTGCCGGGTGATTAGATGAGCAGCCTACCCCAACTTGTGCAGGGGCAACTGCAGGATACTGAGATGTGGATATAGCTATAGGACTTGTAAGTGGTGAAAAGTGATTGGTACAAGGGATGGGAGAGGCAGGGGGCCCTGGTGCCAAGCGGTGTGGGGGGGTTGGGGCTGGGAGATGAGTCTGTGGGATTTTGAGATAATGCATTAATTTTACTCCGCATACAATCCCTAGCTTTGCTGAACATATTGGATATGTTTCCTGTTTGTTAGGCACCACTTAAGGTACTAGACACTGTGTGGGACCCTTAGGTTGAGCTATAACAGACGATGGGACTAGTATTTCTTCACAGTCCACCAGGAGATTATCAATACGATCAAGCACATTGTTCCCACCCGGCTTTTTAGTATGTTTCCTATACTTCACCCCCCACCCGCAGGCCTCCTTGAGTTGCCTTTTTGTACGCATTCCTTCAGAAGGATGCAGGTCGGTTCAATGGGGCCAAGAAAAGACCAAGGGAAGGGAGAGTTAAAAGCGCAATTCAACAATGTCGTGAAACTAAACTCAAGGGGGGGCGGACCAGCCCAACCTCGGCCGGCGGCGGATGGGTACAGACAGGCCCGCTGTTGGCCTGCTCTTCGCCCAGGCGTGACCCGTGCACGTCTTGTGCTGGGGGTGAGCGTGCTGGATTTTATGCACCTCCTGGCGCTTGGGCAAATGTCAGCGGCACGTCCCAGACCACAAGGATTGCTTGGGGAGCCAGTTCACAGGCCCCCGGTCCCATTCAGAGTGTCCCGCGCTGAGGGTGAGCGTGCTGGATTTTATGTGTCTCCTGGCACTTGGGACAATGTCAGCGGTACGTCCCAGGCTACAAGGAATGCTGGGGGAGTGAGTTCAAAGGCCCCCGTTCCCCTTCAATATGTCAAACATATGATGACAGAACTATTATATTCAGATGTTTTAGAAAATAAAAATGCTGCTTTTTAGCTTTGTATTTTCATTTTTTATTGTGGTTCAGTTTGTGAGACAATCCTGTATTCAGTATGCAAAGAAAGTGAAAACTAATTTGCATGGTATTGTAAATGAATAATGGAACTTGGCACTGGGATTAAAACAGTGCATTCGCGTTCACTGTCCAATAATTAACAATTTAATCAGCTTATGCTATGTAACTGTGTCACACCTGGATTATTTTAAGACACATGACATGTTTGCAATCACATTGATCCATTAACAACAACTTCTTCCTCTCACTAAATTCTAACTGGAGATATTCAAAATTAAATAGGACTTAAAATAAATATGCCAAGTCGAGTTTTATTTGTTGTGAAGTGGTCCGTTTGCAACATTTACAACAGAACTACAATTGTTACACCATTGTATAACATACAGCTGTGACATAGAAACAGTGACATAGTAACTCATAGAAAGGCGAGAGCCACTACGAAGAGATGCTGCTGGGTTTTAATTCAGCTTCGAATTTTAGGAAAGGTGGTGGGAGAAAGGGAGCCAAAGACATGTCAAGGTAACGAATACTCCAACCATGGAGAAGATTCCCGGTTTCCAGTACAAGGATGTGGACTTGTTGATGCTAAATACATCAATAAGAAATGGCTGTTTTTGTGGCGTATGGCCTGCAGCCAAACTGCTGTGCTACTGCTTCACTATACAATAACCTCTATTTACTTACCAGTTTGTCAATCTCATTCCCCTCTCGAAGGCAGCACGGCTACACTCCATGAGTTAAAAAAGGATTTAGCAGAGCAACATCTATCAAAGTTATTGACCCAAAATAGAAGACCAGACAACATGAACACAACAAAACCAAAACAAGAAATTATTTCAGATGAGCTTCTTTTTAACATTAAAATGGCTCTGAAAAAGTCTAGTGTGCACTCTCCCAGAATGAGATCCCTTTATTAAATATCATGTTTTTGACATTTTGACAGGATCTACATACTACCCTGTGGCTACTTCCTGATTCTGTTAGGATAGGATAGGAACAGTTGGTGAAATGGTGATAGAAAATCAAATATGTGCAAGTAAACATTTTAAAAAGAAGCGAGAGGATTATCAACAGACCAGCTGGCTAACTAGTGTATATTTTCAGCAATGCGTTTGTCTCTTTAAATGGACTGTCAAACAACATTTGGAAAGCACAAAACAGCAGACTGTGCGGCTTGGAAAAAAGCCTGAACATTTGGAGGTTGTGAGGTTCATTTGTTCAGGCTACTGATATATTCTAGCAGGAGAAGGAAAGAACAGTGGTTAAAATTGTGTGTGCCAGGATTCAATAAGGCTCTCCTACATTTGGACTGGATGAGTTTAGATGAACAATGAATCATATTCATATGGTTAAAACAGGTCCAGGCAGGAATCCAGAGACTTAAGTCACAAAGAATTTAAGGTGTCCTGGATAGAGATCATATATCATACTGGAAGATATTTCTCATATTTAAGTACTTTGTGGTCTTTCAAGCATCAAGGCCTTTTTTGCAGGTGAGGACATGTTACTGTAGCAATGGTAGCATATCTCAAAAGAATTATTTTAGGCAATATCTGCCTTTAGTATGATTATTGGTTCCGGGCCTCTTGTCATACAGGGGGAAGGGCAAGCCCATAGAAACCCATCCAAAGAAGGTCACATAGTAGAGGAGTCCTTACTGGGGATTAAGGAGAGGGACCTCAATTCTCTGTAGACATTCCTCACACTCCAAACCACACCAGTCCCCTTCTTTCACTGGCCCTCCTCTCCCCTGCATCCAAATCCATCTCCTTCCTTCAACAAATGTGCACTGGCACAATGAGTCAAACTAAGGTTTGTGGTTCAATAACCCATAATGAAGTAAGCATAGGCAAAGCAAACACATCCTATCTTCTGCATGCTACCTATAAGTCTTTTATATGTGAGTCAGATGTGGAAAGAAAGTTAGAGCCTGGAAGGTTGTAAGGCGCATTACTTTAAATTCAGTCTACCTGATGCAGACATGAACCAGATCACCATGGGCTTCTGGTACTCATCAGCTTCCTGCTCACCAGAATGTCACTGGAATGATGGGATATTGCCCAGGTCTTAGAATCAACATAGGCTGACAAGGTGACTGCAACAAAGTTCCCCTAGACACTTGATTAGAGGCCTGTTCAGTGGGGTCAGATGCATTTAGGGCACCACAAGAACTGTTGTGTAAAGAGATGCATCAATAACTGTCACCAACAGCCAAAAACTTTACTTAAGAACCACAAAACACAGAAGGCAGAACAGCACAAGTCTTAATGCAGGCAGCTCCTACTACGAATACTCTACAAAATTGGATGTCCCATACTCAACTAAATATATTACAATTTACTGTTAACTTATTCTGCATTGGTTTTATGATTATTCTTTATATATAAAGAATATCATACAATCATTCAGACTTTGCATGGAGCACATTTAAAGCAAATAACGTAAAAATGTAAGCATTCATTCTTCCTTAGAATATTAAAGTGGATACTTACAACACTCTTCATTTACAATGCAAGATTCTGTTTCTTCAGTGGGCACTTTACATACAGAACCATCATCAGGGAACTGCTTCACATATCTTTCTCTCGACCTCGTCCCACTTCCACAAGAAGCACTACAGGGTGACCAGGTTATCCACTCTGACATCATACACGTAGACCCATCTATGATAAAAGAAATATCCCAAATGTTTTTGTACGGGGCAACAATTGACATATGAAAGCTGCAATTGATAAAACAGAGAAAGCAATATGCTGCGAAAAAAAAATTGATTGTAAATATAGGCTATAAAATCTAACACAACTTAACATAATACAAATGCTATTAAAACTGCACTACAAATATTAATTACTGTATTAGTGAGTGCATAATTACATGAAATGTCAATGTGGTAGTTTAAAGATTTTTTACTCAATCAGATTAATGGTAAGAATTTCACATTTGAGCATCTTCTTATTTTGAAATGTAAAGAATATGTCTAATATATAAAGAACTGTGCCGTATAATATGGAACTATTACTACGGAATATAAAATACACATATCGAACCTGAGTTAAAAGGATACGCTATCAGTAAATCTATCAGTATATATCAGTACATTGAATTTAGTGTTACACCCTGCCTGCAATTTCCTGAGACCGAACTGGTGGTGACTCTTCTCCCGGGAACAGATTTTTGGCAGAAGTCCATTACAGCCCTACTCTTATTAAGTCCCTACTTATTGATCAATGTGGATTTTCCTCCATTTCTCCCTCATCATTGCGATAATCGTTAAATTTAATGCGACTGGGAATTTGAAGGAAGTAGAAAAAGTAAGCTACCTTATTGGCAAAGTATGAAGACATTATGGCCCTCATTACGAGTCTGGCGGTCTACGGACTGCCAGACTCGCGGTGATGGTCCTACCACCGATGGGCTAGCAGTGAAGACCGCCATATCACAAGTGTGGCAGTTTGGCCTGTGCCAAACCAACACCTTCCCGTTCCTACTTCCAGGGTGGTCAGACCACCGGGCCGGAGATAAGCATCTCCAACCCGACGGTCCACCAAAGACCAGTGGCGGTATTACAAGTCCCCTTTCGACCAGGGTTTTTGCAGCGGTAGCATCGCCATGAAATCCCTGGTGGAAAGGCTACCAGTGACAGGAATGTGCATTCCTGTCACCTGTGGATGACTCCACCACCTCCCATCTATCCAGGAGCCCCCCACCCCATTCCCTTACAACATTCCCACCCCCCTGAACCTCCAGTAACACTCCACCCCCACTCCCAGTAGTAACCCCAACCCCCCACATACACAAACCAGACCCTCACCCCCTGCATACATGCATGCACTCACACACACCCACACACACCCACAGACACACACACCCTGACACTCACTCACACTCATAACACCCTTACACTCACGCGCACACATTCAACATCCCCAAATCCATACACGCACAACACTCCCACTTACAGACGCACTAACTACATTCACCCCCATTGACATGAATACACACTCCATCCCCCACCCCCTCCTTTCCTCAACATACATACACACACAACCACCACCCCTTTCTACATGCATGCACACACGCACCACGACCCAGCATTCACATTCACCCACACACACATCACCATAACCACATTTCCACACAGACATGCACACACTCACAAACACTTCCCCTCCCTGCCATTCATGACACGCATACACACACTCACATACTCACACACTCACACACATCCATTCACACACCCCGCCCCCCCTCCCCTTGTGGAGGACACATACCTCATTCGATGAGGTGCTCCTCGATGAGGGGACGGGACCCTCTGCTCCCACCACCACCAGCTCCCCGCCATCATGACACTGCCAGGCCATATTACAGGTCATAATAGAGCTGGCGGAGTCCTTCTAGTGGGGTGGGGCCGGCGGTGGAACCGCCTCTTCACCGCTGACCGCCAGTACAACTGCTGGCAACTTTCCACCTAAAGAATGGAAGAAAGCTGCCAGAAGTCGTAGTATCGCAGTCTGCAGACTGCCATACTGGCGGTCTAGTGGCGGCTTTGGCAGTCTTTGGCGGTCTTGGAAAAGGACCGCCAAAGTCATAATGAGGACCTACATAGTGGTAACTGGATTTGCCCTAAATCTCCTTTGCACCTGACAATGTGTTTGTCTCTCCCAACCAAATATTTCTAGAGAGTTTATCTTTGTAGTTATTAGGGGGCATGCTTATCAATCTGTCACACACTGCAACGCAGTAAGCCACCTTGGATTGCCTCTCTTCTGCAGAATAATGCAGGCAGCAATTTGCAATGCTTTGTGCTACTCTAGATTTATCAAGCCACAGCCATGCAGGGCCGTGGCTTGATAAATCTCATTTAGGTTGTGCGTCTCCCTTGTACTACACTGCGTGGCAGAAGGATGGCACAAAACGTTGATAAATCTGGCCCCAGGTTTACAGACTTTTAGTGATTTACCTCTACTTGTTGATGGGTACAAGTACTAAAATGATTTGGTCCTGGGAAACTCTACTACTGTTAGAATCACAGAACAGCTTCACCAAGACATGGTTCTCCCATTCAGGATGAGTACAAAAAACATACTCATTTGGAATTTGCCCCTAAGTACCTCTCACTTTTAGAACATTCTACATACTTGGCAATTTTCGGACTCATTGAGATATTTCTGTTGGTCATAATCAGGTGGATACCATCTTGGATATGTACATTTTGTATCTATGATAAGACATTTATCTTTCTCAAGTAGCTCTTTAAGGAAAGATGACTTGTAAATATTAACCAAGGCATTGCTAGTTACCTCTGTGCCTCTGAATTCCCTGAGTCCCATAATCCACACTCCTGCAAATCATATTTGATGGGTTGTTTCATCTGAAGTGCTCTTGATGCACACAAATCATGGTAATGAGTTTTAGGAGTGTAGTCTTTTCTTTATGACTGATCATTTGTGATGCACAAAGATGCTGAATGTTTGAGTGTGCAAATTGATTTAGAGTGCACACTCATCAACAAAGTATGATTGAGCTGTGATTTGGTTTTGACATTTTGGTTAAGACATATTGGCCCTCATTCTGACCTTGGCCGCGGCGGTAATTCTGACTTTCCCGCTGGGCTGGCGGGCGGTCGCCTTCAGACCGCCCGCCAGCCCAGCGGGAAAGAGGCTTCCACGATGAAGCCGGCTCGGAATCGAGCCGGCGGAGTGGAAGCTGTGCGACGGGTGCAGTTGCACCCGTCGCGTATTTCACTGTCTGCGCAGCAGACAGTGAAATACATGTAGGGGCCCTCTTACGGGGGCCCCTGCAATGCCCATGCCAGTGGCATGGGCACTGCAGGGGCCCCCAGGGGCCCCGCGACCCCCCCTAACGCCATCCGGATCCCGGCGGTCCAACCGCCGGGATCTGGATGGCGGTAGGGGGGGTCGGAATCCCCGCGGCGGTGCAGCAAGCTGCGCCGCCGCGGAGGATTCAATGGGACCCCGCCAGTGGTGCCGGTCCGACCGCGGCTTTACCGCCGCGGTCGGAATCCCCATTGGAGCACCGCCGGCCTGTCGGCGGTGCTCCCGCGGTCCTCCGCCCTGGCGGTCAAAGACCGCCAGGGTCAGAATGACCACCATTGTTTTAAATATACAATTGTTTAAATGTACCACCGTTTCCAGGTACTCTTACAGAATGTTAGTCTTATTTGGTTAGTCTGACAGAATTATATTATCGGTTGCTTTGGTTTGCAGGAATTGCTTTCTTAGACCTGAGGTTCATTCATTGGTCTTCCACTTGAAGAGTTCTCCTTTATTTACACTGTTTCAGTCTCACCTTAGTCTCACTTTCTCACGTAACTCATGAATCTTTCTGTATTTTTCAGAGGTATGGATAGCTAGGAAGGTAGTCAGGAGAACATTATTCTTGCCTTTAACTCTGAAACTTGCTTACCGTTTTTTGTAGCGGCACCATGAAGGGAAAGAATAGCAAATATAAACTGTTGCTAAATTCACCTTATTTGAATTGTAAGTGGGGCTGATTAGCTACTAGCTGATCATAGTGTTTGTGACTACGCTGAAATACCCTTGTATTCTCACCATGCCCTTGTATTCATGTGTTGAAAGGAATGCTGCTCATTTGTTGGGGTGTTCATTGGTCCTTGAGTCTTGAGAGATACTGCAATACCCCCCTGCTTTTCATTGCATTAATCTCACTTGCCATAGATGTCATAATTGTTAATTATGATAGTTCCATCATACTTTATAGGACTAATTTAAGATCCAACCCAAGTTTCTTACGCAATACGTACCATATGCATTTCATATGCTAGCTGTATTGCAAATCTGCTACTCTCACATGCATTCAAATATCTACATTTGAACATCAAAAGCTGGATAAAACAACACAAAGAAGAATGTTTCCTCACCTCTCATTCTCTTTCATTAACAGTTAGCAAAGCAGACACCAACATTATCTCATTAAAAATCATATATTCCCAACTCCCACCCACAAAGACTCAACCAAAACAACACTTTGATTCAGGCATCCAACAATGCATTCACCTTAACAAGTTTTACATGTAGCTCACCTACAGAAGAACACTCTAACCCAGTAAGGGCCATATTTATGAAGGTAGTGCATCACGCTTGCACCACACAACATGGTGCATGCCTGACGCAAGCCCAAAATGCAATTTATGAAGCCACGCAGGGCTTCATAAATATGGAGTAAAGCAATACAGCATAAATCTTTGTGTTTGTTACTCTGCCCCAGGGAGGCATTCCAAGGATGTAGCATGGGTGTTCCAAAACAATATCCATGGATTTTGATGCATTTCCAGGTTTACCAATCGTGGGAGTCCTGGGAATGCACCAAAATGCTACACATTCCAAGATGAGGTGTAACAAGGAGAAATAATTTTATTTCTCCTTGTTACTTCCTCTTCTGCAGCAAAAATAGAAAGAGGAATATGCCTCAGGAGGTTATTTTTGTACAGGAAGGATCCCCTTCCTGCACAAAAACAATCCTCTTTACAGAGCGGGCACCCTTGACCCATGGTGCAAGGGTGTCTGCGTTGGGACAAGGCAGTCAAAATGGAACCAGAGCAGGGGCAAAGGCAGGAATGCACTCTATTCTTTTAAATACAGCACATTCCTCTCCTATCCAGGGAAGTATCTCCTACTTTCTTTGTGCTCCACAGTTGGGGCTCAACTTGTGGGCTCCTAAATGATATCCCTATTCTAGTTAGCTCATTCCTGCATTCTAACAACATGCATGGCTTACTGTCTAACTTGAGCAAGAAGCACAGTGTGAAGGTGACAACTTCAATAGTGACCAATAGGAATCAGTCTTTGAGGAAAGTAAAGTTATTGATCTCCAGACTTTGTCCAACAGGGATAATGGAGGAGCATCCTGCATTATGCCCTGTCTTACAGTCTCCTCTAGGTATTTATTTAAAACATAGATTGAAGGTTATTCATTTCCACTAATGCCTACTAATAGAAATTAGGGTGGAGCAGTGCAGTAGACCAACTCAAGCCACAAATTTAGTTGAAAGGTATCTGATGCTCTATATGTGTCCTGGTAGGAATGATGTAGATGTTTTCTGTTACGGAAAAAGATTGTGTTAGGCTTCCTCTACTCCTGTTTCCACTGCATATCGTTTTAGCTTCAGTTGCTGCCACAAATTGAAGCTGCTCTCTATATCTACATGGGTTTCTGGATGTATTGAATATCATTTTCAAGAATATAGTAATACATACATACATATATTGGACAATAATTTGCCAAACTTGCTTTATATAGTGTTTCAAATCATACCTAAAAAGGAGCTGAAAATTATGGTACTCAGTTTACCACCTCTGCAATAATGTCTGTCTTTTGAAACATTTGGCTGCTTACATACGGTCTCCAAATAGAGAGGTTGCAAGTGTTTATCTCTGCATAGGACAGGAGAGAAAACGCTGAGTCTGCAAGATTTCCTGTGAATAACCACATAAATTAAATTTCTGTGATTTCCATTGTGTGCCACCCAACTGGTATATTGGTGTCTCTCTGAGCTTTCTGTTATGGCATCCAAATATATTTATTTCTGAAATGATAAGATTGTGATTTAAATATTACTGGGCCTGTGGGACTGGTAGTGGTCTTAAGAGTGTCTCAATCACTTCTGTTATGATTACTGTGTAGGTCTTCCATTTTCTCTCCACATCTCAATCATCTTCATGTCTTGCATCTCATAACTTTCCTTTTTTGCAGTCTCTTTTCACTCTCTTCTTCATGCACTTACTCACATCGCCTTCACTTAACCACCCCCAAAACACACAATGCACCCACTTACATGTAAACACTATAGCCTTTGTGGTGGCGGTTGGACCGCCGCCAGTGTGGCGGTCCACAGCCACATTATGATCGTGGCATTACAGCCACTGTCGGACTACCAGCACCGCCACTTTTTGGCCACCCAAATGGCCTGAGGGTACTGGTGGTCCTAATCCATCAAGGCAGCGCTGAAAGCAGTGCTGCCCCAGGAATTACAACCCCCTTTCAGCTGGCATTTACATGGCGGTTGCCCCACCATGTAAATGCTGGCGGAGATGGGGTGCAGGAGGCCCACATGGCCAGCCCCGTCTCAATTTTCACTATCTGCTTTGTAGACAGTGAAAAGCGCAATGGGTGCTAGTGCACCCTACCCACTGCAACATTCCTGCCGGCTCATTAACAAGCTGGCATCATTGTTGTGGGCTGTTTCATGCTGGGCCAGTGGGCGAAAACTTTGCTTCCCGTGCATAAATAAATGATTTGGTATTACACCCCACCACTTTCGAATTCCACTTCTGTTTTGAATTCTGCTACTTTCTTATTAAATTTGCGCCCTTCTTTTTATAACGTATGACATGAAGCAGTTTGATGCTCCATGTTCCATGCTCAATGCTTCATGCTCAATGCTTCTTTCATGAATTATGCCACTAATTATCTTGAAACCAAAGGTTCTTTCTCTGTGTTTATTTAGTAGTGGATGGTTTTATGTTCTTCCTCTTACCCACATTTGGTTTTCAAATTCTCTCTAGTATCACAGTCATTTGAACCTATAAGGCTTGTATTCTTATTATGCTGTGGCTTCCACTGACCTTGGGATCAGACTTTTTAGGTGTATTTCTTTGTAAACCCTCAAAATGGACCACCAATCTGAGTGCTCATTTCAACAATGATAGAGTATTTATATTGAGGAATCTTCTGTTTGGAATTCAAATTAAGTTAATTGGAATTAAAAGCTGTGTGACAGAATAATGGCATGGCATGGCTTCTACTATCCTCAACACAAGACAGAGAGAAAAAGGTTTGATTTTGATAACTTGATGTGTTGGTACTACTCAGTAAAAATATTGACTAGAGGGCAATGATTAAGGTGAAATCCTTGGAAGACTTTTCTAACCTGAAAAATCATTTTCATATATATGAATCTATAACTACTTTCCTACTCCAAACTCTATTAGTCTTCTACTTCATCTCATGAGTGGATCCACTTTTTTCGCTGCAAGTGATTTGCTCCTCCCAAAGGCAAGGTTGCTCCTTCTTCAGGGCTAGGGCCTTGCCTTAGATCTTCTGCCGAAACAATTCCTGTTGTGTCTCGTCTTCCGCTGGTGGGCTAAATTCTTCTTGCCCACCACTTTTGCCTGCTCTAAAACCACCATGAGATGCAGCCACAACCGTCTATGTTCATCATTACCTCTGTCTTAGGAAAGCAGACTTCTCCTTCTGGATTCCATATTCCTTTGTGGGTCTGGCTTGCTATCTTTCTTACAGCTTGAGTATCTGGATGGTGGTGCTGCAGAATGGGAAATCATCCTGCGACCAAACAGTACTGAAACTTTCCTGGCACAGAGCCAATGCTTGATTTATAAAGGTATCTCCTATGTATTCCTTCTGAAAAAGTACAGACAGAGCATTAACTCTTCCTTCTGATGGATTTGCAGTCACATGCCTGTTGATGTGGGAGATATCATTCCTTTGATTGGAGTGCCAAACAGTTTTCATGATAGTGTCCTTTATTTTTCTTACTTTAGGCTTAGACATAACAACTTGCCAGATATAACTCATCTTGTAATAACTGAGAAAGGATGTTTTAATGAGCAGTGAGAAGCAAACGTCTCTAGTGATTTAACAGTAGAGAACATTCCTATTGAGGTACCCCCTTTTAAGCATCGCCTTCTACATGGACTGCTGTTTCTCAAACACCACCTGCAAGAGGTCATGTATATTTTAGTTGAGGGTCATACGCCTACACTTAGCTGTCTTAAGGCTGGCCTGGATTTTATTATCCAGAGTACATCCATCCTACTAAAAGACATTTTGATGACCCCCTTTTTACTACCTCTAGGTTATTTTCTGCTTTAAGACCCATGTATTGAATGTTGCTTACTCTATGTGAAATAAGAGGAAATTAATAAAGCATACAAGCAGATAGACAGCAATTAGAGTGTAAAGAAACGAGTGAGAAGAAATTACATGAGATCCAAAGCAGCCCAGACCTAAGCCCTGATAGCATCTGGATGTGGTTAGAGGAGGTTTTCAGGTCTTGAGCTGTGGAGATATTTGAATCCATTACTAGTATTGTTTTAACTGTGCTCGTGATATATATTTCTAATAGAATAATTTTGTGCATCATTTAATGCCATTGCTAAAATAAAGGCACTTGCAATACCTTTACACTTGCTACTTCTCAGGATGATGAGGACAAAGATAACAATGAGATAAATAAAGAAATGGTGATAATGTAATATGGAGAAAACACTTCATGTGGAACGATAATGTAATATGTAAATGAACATATATATGTTCAGAAATCAATAAAGTAAGAGCTGGCACTCTTCTGCAGTGATATGTTGTAATTTATCCATCCAGGTGTCAACACTGCTGAAAAAGACCACATCATATCACTGCAGTGGAGTGCTGGTTCTTGTTTTATTAATTTCTGGACTTACATATATGTCAGGCTGCACAGCCACCCAAGGTTTCTGCAGTTGGAAGAAGAGAGAGAGAGAGATAGATGTTGATATAGATATTTATATAGAGATATACAGTATAGATACTTAATTTTTAAATATCTTCTGTTCAAATCTACATTCAATTGGTACTCTCTAAAACAATAGCTTAATAGCTAATACATTTGAAAACAAGTGATGGAATGCTAGCCAGAAGGATGACTAATTTCCACGTTGCATGTAAATTATGTGCAAATGCATAATAATATATGAGATGCAACAGTGCTGTGGAAGAATGGGGAATTCAATCACTGAATGGTCAGTTGTGCATTCTAGATAGCCCAGAATACATGAGTGTATTTGAGAATCATGGCTTATAGTGATTCTCATTTCTTCAGTGTATTTCAAATCACAAATAAAGTTGCCATTTTGACTCATAAGGCTAGTCACAGGAGCATGTGGGGGGGCGCCAATACAAAACATGGGATAGATCATGTGATATTTCATGCCAGACACATCAACCACATTTTGATGTTGTGGCATGGGGAGGAGGAAGAGCTCATACGGTTTCATGCTTATTTGAATAACAAGAGATTTAATGTGATGCTCTGTTCTAAGTACAAAAGGACCAACATTGATTTTCTGGATTTATGCTTGTTTGTGGATAAGGGAATCATACATAGTGATGTTTTTGTCAAGGGCACCACTTGTAACAGTGTGCTTCATGCTTCCAGTGCCCACCCGAGAACGACCATTGATGCCATCTCTTTTGGAGAAATGAAGAGGGCCAGACGAAACTGCAGTATGGTGGTTGATTTAAAGAAGTGTCTTATGACTATCAAAAATAATTTCAAGAACAGGGGATATAATGACAATTGCCTTGATAGAGATGAAACCAGGGCTCTTAAGTTGGAATGTGGCCATACACTGAGAAATTTGAATGAACTGAAGAACAGGAATAGGGAGAGCGATGAGGCTTGTTAGACTTTTCATCCTTGGCGTAGTCTCCCCTAAGTTTTTGCCTCTGTTCCCGAGGTTGTTGTTGTGTGCTCGACTCAGTTTTTTGCTGTTTTTGTTACTCTGGGCACTTTACCACTGCTATCCAGTGCTAAAGTGCAAGTGCTCCTGTATAAAATGTGTATGTAATTAGCTTTCCATGACTGCCATATTTGATTTACTGGTAAGTCCCTAGTACACTGCACTAGAGGTGCCCAGGGCCTGTAAATCAAAAGCTACTAGTGGGCCTGCAGCACTGGTTGTGCCACCCACATTAGTAGCCCTGTAAATATGGCTCATACCTGCCATTGCAGTGTCTGTGTGTGCAGTTTTAAACTGGTAATTCAACTTGGCAAGTGTACCCACTTGCCAGGACCTAACCTTCCCTTTTCTTACATGTAAGACAACCCTAAAGTATGCCCTTGGTAGCCCATGGACAGGGTGCAGTGTATGTTTAAGGTAGGACAGAAACTAATGTGTTTTATATGTCCTGACAGTGAAATACTGCCACATTCAGTTTTCACTGTTGGAAGGCCCAGCTCTCTCACAGGTTAACATGGGGGTTACCTTTAAAAATTATTAAAGCGTAGATTCCCTTTGGGAGCAGATTGACATGTGGAGTTTGGGGTCTCTGAGCTCATAATTTAAAAATACATCTTTTAGTGAAGTTGGTTTTAAGATTGTGTGTTGAAAATGCCACTTTTAGAAAGTGGGCATTTTCTTGCTTAAACCATTCTGTGACTATGCCTGTTTGTGGATTCCCTGTCTAGGTCAGTTTGACAGTTGGGCTGTTTGTACCTCTCTCTAGACAGTGACACAAAGGGAACTGAGGTGTTGTCTGCATATACTGATGAGCCACCTGTGCTAGGAGGGAGGGGAGGAGTGGTCACTTACACCTGAAAGGGCTGTGCCTGCCCTCATACAATGCAGTCTCCAACCCCCGGTGTGTGTCTGGGGCCTGGCCTGGGCAAGGCAGGATTTCACAAACAAAAGAGGCTTTCCTTTGAAGTAAGCCTACTTCAAAGGCCAAAATGGGTGTAAGAAGAGCACCCAAAACCACAGACTTTAGACAACTTCTGGACATCAAAAGGAACCTCTGCCTGAAGAAGAGCTGAAGAGCTGAGAAGAAGTGCTGCCCTGCCTGAGACTGTGCTTTGTGGAGCTATCCTGCAGTTGCCTCTTCTGCCGGTGCAAGAGGACAAAGACTGGACTTTGTGTGCCTTCCTGCTTATGAAGAAATCTCCAATGGCTTGTCCTGAGCTTGCCTCCTAATGTTGAAGTCTCAGGGCCATCAAAGACTTCTCTGCCAGCACCTGGACTCTCTGCTGAGACTCCTGCCCTGCCAAGTGGTGCCCTATCTAGTTCCTGGGGCCTTTGAAGGTGAAGCTGGCAGACCAAGACTGAAAATCCACGCACAGACTGCCGTGGAGGGAAAATATCAACACACCTTCTGAGATGCAGGTGAAAAACGATGTGCCGCCGGCTTCGCCGCAGAAATCAATGCTCCACCGGCATCGCAGCTGGAAAAACGTTGCACGTAGCTGGAAGAACGATGCGCAACACCCGCTGACGGAGGCTGTTAACGTCGCAACCCACATTGCGCGGTTTTGTTGATACCGTGCGGCAGAATTCTCGATGCAAACCTTGCTGGGCGTGGAAAAACAATGCAATGCCTGCCCTGACCCGAGTGGTCCCCGGATCGACACGTCGCTCCCCTGTGGGGAGGAAAAATGCCACACGCCGACCCGACCGGAGAAGGAGAAACGACACACGGTCATGCTGGCGGGTGAGAAATCGACACACTGCTTACCTTTTTTGACGCACACTCGCCGTGCGTGTTTTCAACACTAACAGTGTTTTACCTGTCTTCTCAAGGATTTAAGACTCTTTTTGCTTTTTAAATAATAACTTGACTTGTGTGTGTTGGATTTTTGTCGTTTTGGTCTTGTTTTGTTTAGATAAATATTTGTTATTTATCTAAACCTGCGTTGTGTCATTTTGTAGTGTTTTCATTGAGGTACTGTGTGTGTTATTACAAATACTTTACATCTAGCACTCTGAAGTTAAGCCTGCCTGCTCGTGCCAAGCTACCAAGGGAATGAGCAGGGGTTAGCTGAGGGTGATTCTCCTTTACCCTGACTAGAGTGAGGGTCCTTGCTTGGACATGGGGTAACCTGACTGCCAACTAAAGACCCCATTTCTAACAAGGCTCTCCTTATATCTCGGTATAGTATACACAGTAATCATGTTTATAATGTCTTGAGAAAGAACTTGGACATTTTGTGGTCCCTGACATTACTGGTGGGGGTGATACAAGAAAAGTTATATATTGTAGGTGCATGACTTTGAGAAATTCATGGTGTCCTAGTTACGTGTGTAGCAAGGATAAGGAAAACAACTCTTCATGGATGCCAGGTAAACCTAATGGGAATTGTACTTGTGGTCTTTGTAGTGTGTGTGAGTTTCGGAGGAATAAAACAATCACATTTTGTTACACAGAAATGGAACATAAAATGACCAGCTTTCTTAATTGTAACACCATGTACACTGTTTATGTCTTAGGATGTGCTTCTGGCAAAATATATGTTGGCAGCAGCATCCGCTCCCTCGAGATTAGGATACAAGAGCATATAAGGGCAATTTAACAGAGGGATGTACATTATCCAGTAATGGTACATATACATCAGGCCCATCCAGAAGATATGAAAACTTGGTTTCATGCAATACAGCATGTAAGGGCCAACAAGAGAGGTGGGACTAGGCAGAGGCAATGTGGATTTGCCGTTTGAAGGCTGTTTTTATGGGTCTGACTATAAACAATGAGTTTTATTATTTTTTGTGTGAGAGTATCAATTAGTATATAGTGTTCCTGAGAGTGGCATACAAGAGATGTTGGTGAAGGGTTGTTCACAATAAGTAATAGTTGAACTTTATGGCTGACTGGAGCAACATTATTTAACATTGACTCTTCTGTTTTTGAGTAGGCAAATATGGCGCTCATAGAAGTTGTTGTCTTGTATGGATTTAAAACTTTGAGGCATAAGAGATCAGGTGATGGGTATACAAAATGGAGGGCAGTTTAAAAAGGAGGTATGGCCAGCATATGTATCCAATACTCATTGACCTGAAATATTAAATATGTGTGCATGAAGGGCTTAAGATGTTTTTAGAACTTAAGCTTACATGTAATGCTGTTGATAAATGTGCCAGTGTGGTAGTAGGGCCAGTTCATATAATTAGATTAATTCATTTTGAAATATCCATGCAGTGTTTGTAAGACTATTCAATATGTGCATATGGGATGAACATGTGATAATTGTTAGTTTTGTGAGTGTATATTGATGTACATGGCATTTGAACATGAGCACATATAGGGGGTCATTCTGACCCTGGCGGTCATCGACCGCCAGGGTCGACGACCATGGAAGCAACGCCAACAGGCTGGCGGTGCTTCCTTATGTATTCCGACCGCGGCTGTGAAGCCGCGGTCGCCCAGCCGG
This sequence comes from Pleurodeles waltl, assembly GCF_031143425.1. Taxonomy (NCBI): domain Eukaryota; kingdom Metazoa; phylum Chordata; class Amphibia; order Caudata; family Salamandridae; genus Pleurodeles; species Pleurodeles waltl. The sequence goes on along the minus strand of NC_090440.1, from coordinate 755,183,102 downwards.
GTCCGGCGGTTTCCCGCCGGATTACCCCCGGCTGGGAGAATCCTCAAGCAGCGCCGCCATGGGGATTCCGACCCCCTTCCCGCCAGCCAGGATGGCGGGAACGGGTGTCGTGGGGCCCCTGGGGGCCCCTGCACTGCCCATGCCACTGCCATGGGCAGTGCAGGGGCCCCCTAACAGGGCCCCAGAAAGATTTTCACTGTCTGCATTGCAGACAGTGAAAATCGCAACGGGTGCAACTGCACCCGTCGCACCCCTGCAACTCCGCCGGCTCCATTCGGAGCCGGCTTCATTGTTGCAGGGCCTTTCCCGCTGGGCCGGCGGGCGCTCCTTTGGCGGGCGCCCGCCGGCCCAGCGGGAAAGCCAGAATGGCCTTCGCTGTCTTTTGACCGCGGAGCGGCCAAGTGGCGGTTCCCGTCAGCCAAACTCGGAATGAGGGTCATAGTGTTTGGGTTAATGTATGTCGGGCTGTGATAATTCAGTATTTATAGCTCACAATTGTCTCACATTTACCTTGGTGTTTTTCGTAAATTGGTGGTAATGCATGATTTTGTCCATATTTTAAGATAAATACGTTTTGTTGGCAATCCACCATTATTGTGAAATATAACCAATATGTGAAGACCCCTGGGTTATTTGCTCTGGGCGCAATTTGAGACACAAGTATATCGAGGATACATATTTGGGAGGTACTATCTTATTATTGTTATGATACTTATGGTTCACATCTGTCCTACATTTACATTAGTGTTTTTCGAAGACTTGTGATAATGCATAATGCATGATTTTGTCCACATTTTAGGATGCATAGCCTTTGTTGGTAATCCAACATGGACGTGGAATAAAACTAGTAGGTAAAGACCTTTTTGGTATTTCAACTGGACGCATGCCAAGATACAAGTATATTGAGGATACACATTTGGGAGGTACTATATTATCAATGGTATGGTTTTTGTCCATTCAAGTCAGTAATAATTATATGTATGAGGTTAACAAGTTTGAATGTGCAATGTGTATGGTCTTACCAAATGTAATGTAGGATGATATCATGTGCTCACAAACAGGTACCCTGTCATTAAAACGGCATTGATAATGGAGATTAAAATATTTATTGATGACCATGGGATAAAAACGTAATTAAAGAGAAGTAAAAAACTTTTTGGAGAAAAATTATGGTCATGTACACATGATTTATTGACACTAATTACTCATACAGGGCCTCATTACAACATTGGCGGGCGGCGCTTGTAACCGCCGTGCGGCCACCAATGCGGCCGCACTCCCGCGGTGCCCATTTCGACATCCCCGGTGGGCCGGCGGGCGGAAACCGAGTTTCCGCCTGCCGGCCTAGTGGGGATGTGGGCTGCAACATGGGAACCGGCTCCAAATGGAGCCGGAGGTGTTGCAGCCGTGCGACGGGTGCAGTTGCACCCGTCGCGCTTATCACTGTCTGCATAGCAGACAGTGAAAAGCCGCATGGGGCCATGGGGACTCGTAATCCCCTGGGCAGCGCTGCTAGCAGCGCTGCTCTGGCGGATTACTACCGTTGGGGCCATTGTGGCGGAAAACCGCCGGCCCCGGCGGTGCGACCGCGGCCAGGAAGCACCGCCAGCCTGTTGGCGGTGCTTCCGTCATTTTAGCCCTGGCGGTCTTGTACCCCCCAGGGTCAAAATGACCCCCACAGTCCCTGAAGGGTATATTTTTGATATAAAAGACATCTTGGTTATGTGAATATGCAGAGTGTCTGTGGGCGGTCATACAATCTAATGATGTAATGTTGCAATTGGATAATGTACTATAAATATGAAGTTTATTCAATTTATATGAGAACATGGTTTAAATTTTTCTGTCACTGTTTGCATATTAGGTCAGTAAATAGAGCATATCTTTTTGTTTTTGAAGGTGTTATTTATTAAATTTGCTGGGTTTTATAGTATCTATATATGTTTGTCTGCAGCCCTGCAGAAGTCCTTGAATAGGATGAAATGCATTGGCTATCTGTTCAAGGAATTTGGGGATCATTAACAAAGACTTTTTCATATATAAGCAAAGACTCATCCGAGGACTTTTTTCAAATATAACAATCTACAACTGAGTAATTTTGGATAAAATAAGGATTTTATTTTCCCACTGGTTTATATAATCTCAAAATGTAATGTATTGTTTGATGTGAATGGTGCTTAGGCTTTGTTTTGATTACCACTCACAGGAGTAGTTAATGAATGGCCAGGTAATTCTCTCCTAGCAATCTTTTGATAAGCTAATGTAGGCAGGTGAAACTATTGAGGTAAATGTAGTGGGCTTTGGCATTAAGACTAGACAGGTTGAAGTATGCTTGCAGTAATTGTCTGGTGCAGTTTTTCTGAGTCTGGCTTCACTTATTTACAAATTGTGGTCCCCACTATTCAAGCAATTTTGGGAGTGTTGCTGAGTTTGTCTCCCATTTCCATTTGACACCATCTCCCATAGTTCATCGGTAGTGCATAGGTAGAGAGTTTCCATAATGTAGATGGTGATGGGGACCTTAGATCCATTCAAGTTCATGTTTCTTTCAGGAGGTACAGGACAGAAAACATCAAACTCAAGGAGAGGCCAGAATGTGGGTCCGAGCCAATGTCACTTGGATTTGCGAATCACACCATTTCTATGGAACGGTGACCCAATGCAGCTTTCCTGACCGCAAGCAGCAGTCAGGCACCATTCTGACCTTGAAAAAGAATCAAATTTAGGCATAAAACCAAGGGAGGGAGAAGGCAGATTTTGCCTCAGTGGCTGTGTCAATAATCCTTGTGCTTTAACAATCAGCAAAATGATGACTGAGAGGATGGGATCTGCCCAGATTAATTCCTTTCATAGCAATTGTATTTTGTTAATGTAAGGACTGTATACAGTTAACTATTAGAAAAAAATTCTTATGGTGATAGCATTTAATAATTCATAAGTTATAACATTCAAAGTTATCTTCGAATGCTGAGATATATATTTCAAATTATACGAATACTGATGGATGGAATGCTTGCATCTCAGCCACTGGTAAGCACTTGGGGCTGCATCCCAGTCCATCGCTATTTTTGCACACAATGACACCTCAATTTGGACCCAGCTATTTGCAAATCAGTCTTGACCCTCCTCCAGTGGGAACAGTCCAGCCTGAACTGCCATATGGCTGAAATTAATTCAAATATTCCATCCATAAATATTTATATACTTGAGATGTATATATTTCAGCATTAATTATACTGGGTGCTCTTTTACAAAAAAATACTGTGTCATTATTATTTACATCAAAGCCGTTCCAAATTAGCAATCAATAAAACACATTTAAAAATGCCAAAAGGAGATTCATGTAATCACCACAGCCTCTGCTTATAAGGAAAATGTGACGATTCACAGTTGAGTCGAAGTATAAGAATTTGACCAGAGCATATTTCATAATTTCAGAGGTAAGTCCTTTAAATAGGACTTCACTTAAATTGTAAGTTAAAGAGTCCATAAGCAGACAATTCAAATACCTAATAAGAGATGGATTAGACAGTGGAACCTCTGTGTCATTTTAGAATGGAGTCTCTTCTTCTATTTTGTTTCCAATGGTAATTCTGACTGTGATGTTAAAAAGTCTACATGACATTGGTAAACGAAGACAGGGTGGCTAGGTACTCTCATGAGTACCCAGGCAACACTGACATAGCACCAATTTGCATAGCATGTACTAAAATAAAACATTTAAGGTTAGACTGGTTTAAGAAAAATATCCCTGGACATCAAAGGCAGGCAGAATTAGGTTGGCTGAGTTTGAGGCAGCAGTGAAGTACTTCGAAAAAACAGATGAAAGCTCAGAACGGGTGCTTGGTTCAGTGATGGCAGATGCTTGATGCGACAGTTTCAGATACACTGGACAGCATTCATCAGACAGTCCTTGTGTTGTGAATTTTACAAAGATTAAACCTCTTCAAGGAGTTCTTGGAAGAATAACAGCCAGAACAACTAAGCCCTGTCAATCATAACAGCCAGTATGGTATGGCACATCCCTGGTTCTCTTCAATTTAGTAATGTAAAGCATGCAAGGAGAATGGCCTCTACAGCTTTCTCTAAGCACCACAACTTTCACACTATTCTCTGTGTCACTACTGAGCACAGTAATACAGCACCACTTTTATGGCTCTGATTCACCACAGAAATCTCGGTGAAATGTCTTGTCCTCCTCTCATGACTGAATTAATTATCCCCACTGCAGGCAGGCCAGCACGAGTGTCAATAAGAGTGCATCCCTCAGCTATCTTGCTCAACAGATAAATGACATTTAGAAGGCACATTCTGGGGGAAAAAAAGAGTCTTGAGATTGAGTCAAGATAAGCCTAGGCAAGCTTAAAATAAAGCACCAAAATGCAATAAAACAGTTCCTGCCCTTTTGGGACCCTGTTGTATATTTCGGGATCTCTCACACAAAATGTATCAGTGCATTGTCCCACCCCTGGCCCTCTTAAGTGTAAATTTCAAATGATAACTTATTGCATACTATTTGTGCACTCTTTTCGCCATAAATTTTTTATATCATGCACAAACCTCAAATTGGTTATGTTTTCGACATCTCACCATATCTCAGCTGCAAGGTAGTCAATTAACCACTTTTGTAAATTCGTAGTAAGATAAAATTAATAGTTTTGGTTGGGATTCCGACAACAGATTATTAGTGTTATTCTGCTTTGTCGTCGTTTTTGGTAGACGGTGCATAAATACATTTCCACCATCACTAACCCCCCGACAATGCGCTTTTTTATAGTTAGTGTTTTAACTACTAAAGTCCTCTTTTTGTAGGTATTCTTCGCTGAGCATTGAGAGTTTTCATTCAACTGCAGTTCTGTTTATTGATTTTTCGTTCAGTTCCCTTACTTATGTCCAAGTAAATCTACCTTAGAGAACCCTTTCAGCTCAGCTGATATTACTATAGTTAACACTAGTGTCATTTCAATGAGCACTTCTGTCTTCTATCTGCCTGTAAATCTCTGAACCAGGGCAGTGTTAGAGCTCACTTAAAGCTAGGCAAAAGTCGACCTGCTCACCAACAACTGCGTGAAAGACTTACAAACAAGCATTTGCAATGCAATAGGTCTTGCATTTTCTTGAGGTAGAGCTATTGGCATTGTAAATTCATAACTGGACTTTGTTGCCACATAAATTGGTCAGCCCTGCCTCCAAATTTTGTCTTTTCCTACCACATAATACCAGTGGCCCAGCATTTAACTAAAGCACTTCCATTTACCTTCTTCCTCTATCTTAAAACATATGCACTTCTCATATAAAACTTTATCAGAAATAAACTATTGGCATTAGAATGTAATGCTCAAAAGACCATAACAAAAATATAATTTGGGACGGATTGGAGGGTAAAAGGAAAGACGGGGTCGGGAGTATGATGGAAAGGACAAGTGACGTAATAGCGGTGTCATGGGCTCTGGAGTAAGAAAGGAAATGCAGCAGTAATTAGAGTTGTGTGAGGTCCATAGCCACTGCACCTGGTGCTCTATTTATAAGTAGACCTCGGAAGAGAAAGGGAATGAGGCAGAAAAAGGGAAGAAAAAGTAATATAACAGGCAAGAGGAAGAAAGAGAAGGGGTCACAAAGAAATAAAAGAAAGAAGGGAAAGAAAGAAGAACTAAAGATAAAATGAAACACAACTAAGAGAAGAAATAGAGCAAACATGTGAGACAAAAGAAAAAAGGGTAGGAAGCTAGCAAACAAAAGACAAAGAGGAAAAAGTAATGAAAGAAGTGTGAAAAGAAGGAGAAAAAGGAACATTAGAGAAAAAACGAGAGAGGGTGAGAGAAGTAAGCAGCGAAAGAACCAGGGCATGTATGTACTGACACATTTCCCACAGACACAGAATGGGAAAACCACTTTGACACTTCGGGCCTGACTAGTAACTTTTGGCTTCCACATGCAGACAGGAAAACGAGGGATTTACAGTAAAATGTGAATTGACAGATAAAGATAAGAAAAACACCAGAGAAAGAAGGAAGAGAGATCTAAAAAAATAAAAGCTGAAAGACGCATACCGAGTCAGAGGAAAGAGCAAATAAAAAAGACAAAGAAAGAATGAAGGTAAGCGAAAAGAATAGTGAAAGAATGATTGCCTGATAAAGAAAAAAGAAAGTAACAAAACAAGGAAAGAAATAACCACGTTTTTGTGAGTTTGAAAGAGGAGGTAGCAAGAGGAAGAGGGAAATGAAAAAAGGGAGAGGAGTAGAAATTAACAGTTCAAAGAAAGAGCAAAACTGTTAATGTGTGGATTTTAAGAGCTGGGAAAAGAAAAGTCTGAGAAAAAGAAAACATTGAGAGTAAAGGAAACAATGGGGTGGTGACAAAGACCCTCTAAAATAAACATGGCACTTAAGAACAGATTTAATTGGGTCCTCCACGTCCTCAAACAGAAGTCAGAGTCTGGAACAGCAGGGGGCACTGCAGAACAGCAAGAGGTGCACTAGCAGAGTTGTATGTGAGCCCCGATACGGCAATATTGGTGTGCTTCAGATCAGGATTGGGCATGTAGATAGAGCTGTGTCCCGGCCCAGTGCTGGAATAACAGAAAGGGAGCAGGTGAGGAATGAGAAACGGAGTGCTGGGCAATTCCTGGTATTGGAATAATGGGGCACTGCAGGTTAGGGTTTAGGTGCACTGACAGAGTTGTATGTGGGCTGCAATACTGGAATAGTAACATGCACACAAGGTCAGAAGTGAGGTATGGTCATGGAGCTAAGTGTGGAACCTAGGATTGGCGTGTCGATGTTGCCGAGTGTTAGCCTGGAGGTGCCCTGGTGAAGTTGCAAGTGGGGCCCAGTATGGAAGTGGCAATGCCTCTGAACCACAGAAGCAAGAAGTCCTGAAGGGCATGTGTGTGAGCCTTAGTACTGAGAAGAAATGTGAACTGAATGTTGGAATTAATGGGTCCTGGCGGAGCTGTGGTGGTTCCCATCAACAGTGGCATTGGATGTTAGACTTGAGGTGCACGGGCTGAGTTGTGTTTTGTTCTTTTGCGTCCAGTATTGGCTTGTCAGTGGGACTGAATATTAGAATTGAGCTGCTGTAATGGAACTGTATGTGAGCGGGTTCCCAGTATAGGAAAGAAAATTACCTCACAGGTGTAGAACTGAGATGCACTAATGGAGCTGTGCCCAAGGTCCTAGTACTGGAACAGCAGAGTGTACTGACTGTAAGAACGGAGGTGCTGTGGCAGACAGCGTGTGTGGGGTTCTGGCATGTCTGAGGGCTTGGAGTGTGTGAACTGAGGTGAACTGATGGAGCTGCAGCCAAGGCGTCAGTACTAGAGCAGCAGAGTACACTGACTGCAAAAACTGAGGTGCTCTAGCAGACAGCATGTGTGGAGTTCCTGGCACTGTCACACCTGAGGGCTTGGAGTCTATGAACTGAGGTGCATCAATGGCACTGCGCCCGGGATCCCAGTACTCGAGCAGCAAAGTGTACTGATCTCAAGAACTAAGATGCTCTGGCAGACAGTGTTTGTGGGGTTCTTGGCACTGGCATGTCTGAGGGCTTGGAGTGTGTGAACAGAGGTGCACTGATGGAGCTGCACCAAGGTCCCAGTACTGGAGCAGCAGAGAGTACTGACTGCAAGAACTGAGGTGCTCTGGCAGACAGCGTGTGTGGGGTTCCTGGCACTGGCATGGCTGAGGGCTTGGAGTGTGTGAACTGAGGTGCACTGATGGAGCTGTGAGTGGGATCCCAGTATGGAGTAGAATTGGGCACTGTATCTAAGGATTGTGAAGCCCTGGTAGAGCTGGGTGCCTAGGATATAAGCAATTACAAGTGATCCTCCTCCCTTGCTCTTAGCACCCAGACAGGCACACTTGGTAAAGAAAATCCAAGCCATGGAAAGGCAGTAGCCCGGCAGCTGAGAAAGGGTGCAGAGAGCACATAAAGACCAAATGTGACCAAGATAGCAGCCTGATTTATAGGGGGTCATTCCGACCCTGGCGGTCTTTGCCACGGATGACGGAAGCACCGCCAACAGGCTGGCGGTGCTTCCCTGCCCATTCTGACCGCGGCGGTAAAGCCGCGGTCAGAAAACCGGGTCCGGCGGTTTCCCGCCGGATTTCTCCCGGCTGGGCGAATCCGCCATGGCGGCGCTGCAAACTGCGCCGCCATGGGGATTCCGACCCCCTTCCCGCCAGCCTGTTTCTGGCGGTTTTTACCGCCAGGAACAGGATGGCGGGAACGGGTGTCCTGGGGCCCCTGGGGGCCCCTGCACTGCCCATGCCAATGGCATGGGCAGTGCAGGGGCCCCCTAACAGGGCCCCAGCCTGCTTTTCACTGTCTGCCTAGCAGACAGTGAAAAGCGCGACGAGTGCAACTGCACCCGTCGCACACCTGCAACACCGCCGGCTCCATTCGGAGCCGGCTTCAATGTTGCAGGCCGCCTTCCCGCTGGGCCGGCGGGAAGGTCGGAATGGCCCCAGCAGTCTTTCGACCGCGGAGCGGCCAATTGGTGGTTCCCGTCTGGCGGGCGAATGAGGGCCATAGTCTTGTATACAGCTAAGCTCAGTGGAAGAATGCTCTCCAAATGAAAAGAGAAACTTTCCTGGACAGGAGCAGGAAGCAAAGTACAAAAAAAAAGGTCCCCTACAGACCAGATAAATAGGACAAAGCATAATTGTAAAGTAGCTGGTCCCTGCTCCCACACAGAAGAAGGAGGGACAAAGAGGCATGACTGACCACTAGCAAGCAAGGATTTGTAAATGACACTGAGACTAACAAATGAAATAGCTGTAAGCCCACAGAAGAAGTATATTAAAAAGTATACAAGAGGTTATAGGCTTACGCTCGACCTAAAAAACAAACTAATAGATTTCCAGCCCGGGCACATGCTAACTACCTGTGCCATCCAGTGAAAAATTTCCTCTCCTGAGTGGTTAAACACCCTGGACTCTTTCACTCCTCAACCCTGCATTCAGTTGTCATGGAAACCAGATTATTAACATGTTGATCATTCCACAAAAGCAATACGACACATTGACTGAATTTTTATTTCTCCCATACCAGGACTCAACATGTTTTTGATCTGATGTGCACCTCTGTTAAACAGAAACAGTGAGATGTTAAAAAGTATGTTTTATTTTTTTTAAATCTACTAAGTCTTGCATCTTTACTTATGACCTTATCTGAAAGAGTGGGTGTTTTCAATGGGACTTCAAAAAAGAGTGCTTTCATTTATGGATATTGCCTTCACATTTTGCCCTGAACACTGTCTTCAAGAGTAGGTCCTTGTCTCTGGTGTATTGTTCATAGCTTTGTTTCTGTATTTCTTACCGTCATCGCTACAGCCTGGCCCCATGCATTGCTCAAAATCCTGTGTGTTGGGGCAGGGCACACTGAGGTCAAGCTGGGCTTTCAGCATCCTCTGCCTCATCCTCTTCCCTTTGTCGCACGTGGCCGAGCTGCAGGCTGACCATGGCGACCAGTTGGAGTAGATGCAGGTTTCTGGTGTGTCATCTAAACAGAATGAAAATTCTTAATACAATATGTTTATTGTACTATAAATGCTCAAAGAAATAAAACGGCAAATTATATAAAACAACTGCAGACTATAGTGGATACTTTCGGAAACCAATGGAAAATGTGTAAAAAAAAAATTATCATATCATTACAAAGCACTTAACTCTTCATTTCTTTAAAATTCATTGCGATCTAGATTTGCTATTCCCTCGGTAATGTATTTTAAGTTAAAATCTCTCTAAACCACATAATGCATGGCATGGCTGATATATTTTTGTTCAAGATAAATACAATAAATTCTTCACTCACACAGATTGTTTTCATAACTGAAGAATTTAGGAGAACTGCATTGGGTAATCAATAACATTAAAGCATTGAAACAAAACGTGTTGCAGTGTCTATTGATGTTAACAGACAAATATCTCCACGTGTTCCCCAAAACTAGAACAGATGTTAAGTTAATATTCACTAGTAGTCACACTCTAGGTTTTAATATCACAATTACAACCGCTTTTACCATCCTCTGTTACTTCTGTGACAAGATCAGCCACGATGTCATCCACATTATCGGGGACGATATTACACTGTTCACCCTGCAAACAAAAACAAGAGAAAGGAAAGTGCATAATTAACCCACAGGGGAAATCAGCCATCTGAAGCTAGGATTATGGGAAATAGGTCACTAATGCAACATGTTTCAAGAATAGTTCCTAATCTGATTTTTCAGAAATCGAATGTATGGCAAAATATATTTTTCTCTACCAAAGTTACTCGAGTCCTAATTCACAAAGGTAAACTTACACTTTTTTGCAAGTGTATTATTTTTTGGGTATTCACAAACTATGATTTAATAGCAACAATACAACTCAGGAGACTCTGCAGTTGGGGCAGAGAACTCCGCAAATAAAAAGAAGGTCCGTCCTATCTTTTTATGTGCAGAGTTGCCCGCCCGGACTGCAGAATTTCCGCAGTTGTAAAGTTACTATTAAATCATAGGTTGTGAATATTGAAAAAGACCAAACTTGCACAAAAGTGTACAGTTACCTTTGTCAATCAGGCCCATTGAGTGTAAAATGCAACTAGGTACAAAACACAGTATTGTAGTGAGCCCAGTCCATAAGTAATGACATGACTGGTGCATTAGGATGCAGTTTGCTCTGTAGTGACTTGTTGAAGCACCCTTTACCAGATGACCCCACATGCCCACTGTGGTAGCTGAAGCTTTAGAAGATGTTCCTACAGTGAGTGGATGAACCACCAGAAGGCTTTTGAAGGGAGGAACTCAGGCATTTCCCACAAAAGCCTAAAGAAGTGAAAACAGGAGAAGCCTAGATACAATACATTGTGCCATTTTGTACACAGATGAATTTTCAACAGAATAAACTCAGATAGAAACAAGATTTTCAAATTAGGCAGGTTTGGCTTGAGGCCTTGTAGTGTATAACCTTCATTACTATATCATTAGCCTGGTAGCCACACTGGGATATTTCGCACAACCAATTAAAGCTTGACACTCATCATTGTTGAAGAACTTAGGGGGTCATTTTGAGTTTGGTGGGCGGAAACGTCCACTCGCCAAATTCCTGCAGTCAGATTGCCGCCAGTGCGGCTCCCTTCCTGTGGGCAGCCATTAGGAGTTCCCCACTGGGCCAGTGAGCAGAAATGGGATTTCTGCTCACTGGCCCAGCATAGAAAACCCACAACATTGATGCCAGCTCCTAATTGAGCCAGCGACAATGTTGTGGTGCGTAGGGTGCGACATCAACCATCGCGATTTTCACTGTCTGCTTTGGAGGAGGAAAAATCAATTGCACTCACGGTTGATTCATCGAGGCAAGATAGTGTACTAGAGTGATGGAGATGATACCATTGGCATAGACAACCAACAATCTGGTCAAACTAATCACCAGAGCGAGGAAGGAGAAACAATGATCATCAAGGAACGCTGAGTGAACAGATCAGTTCATGGTCAGGGTGACAACTAATAATTAAAATACTAACTTGTGCTAAATGAATCATCCTACAGGCAGGAGCACTCTATTAACAAATTTAGCATGCTGCTCGCACAGAAGAGCTTTGTAGAGGGGTTGAAAACATGATTGGGTTACAGCATGGGTGATTAAAGTGCCCTGGGGGGACTGAGAAGAATATGGAATCCTCTCAGGGGATTGAGAACACAAAAGTCTGCATACCCCCTGTAGTTAGTCTGGAGCCAGGGTAGGGAAGGCATGATGCCTGGGGACTTTGAAGGGAATCCTTTAAAAGACTCCCATCTTCCAGAGGAGAGGCACCAGGTACAAATATTGGAACTCAGACACCAACTCTTCAGTACACTTCTAGACCTGTGGAGACCCTGCCAGGAAGAAGGACTGCTGTGCTGCTGGACTACTGCCTTGCTGGACTACAGCCATGCTGGACTACTGCCTTACAAGGTTACTGCCCTGCTGCCCTCCTGCCTGAGCCAGAGAGATTGGACCCACAGTTGAAGACAGGACTCCCAAAGTGACTCCAAGGGCTCTTCTACAGACCTCTTGTTCAGTGCCACAGGGACATAACAGGATCACAACCAACTGAACCACACCCAGATCCAGCTGAAGCACGCCCCTGACCCCAAGTGCTGCCCCTCAGGTCCTGGACCTTTAGTGTGGTCTCAGAAAGGCTGGATTGAAGTTTTTGGGCCCTTTGCAACCACAAATGGGCCCTTTGGCGCTGAAACCTTGTCACTCGCACAGCACATCAATGCGAAGTACTGTCAGCCTAACCCTTTGAGCTACATCATCGACTGTTTGCACAAAGCGCCATTCTGAAGCACCAGCCGAACCATTCATGAAGGCAAAATGATCTTTGCACTACAGTGATGCCCAGCCATGACTTCAAGCCTGCTCTACGCACTACATCGACGACTATCTGGGATGCTTCCCTGCTCTTCGCTGTCCCCTCCACCATGAATGGGGCTATTTGTTCTGGACTGAGAAAGAAACTTTTCAGTGGGACTAACCTGGTCCCTTTATGTGACCATGCACCCTCGTGGTCGGCCTGAAGTTGTGACTTTCTCCTGGTCTCACATGACCAGACAGTCACAAGTGGCACTTTGGCATTTTGGAGATATTTTCACTGAAATCTTTAAAATTGCATTGCTCATGATCTACTGATTTAATTGATTTTTGTCCTTTGGGTCTTGTTTTATTAAAACCATCTGTTTTTTTAATTATGAATGGGATCCTTTTTATGGAGTGTTTTCATTTTATTACTAGGACTGGTAGGCAGAGTTATGCTTCCATTTCTTTTTTTTTTTTTTTTTTTTTTATTTAGCCACAATTGTTTATTTTTGCTCCCTATTTGTTTTGAAAACATGCAAGCCACGGTTAGACGGCGGTATTTTTACTTTTTATTACCTCAACACTATTAATGTCTATTAGATAAGTTTTAAAAGAAAGAAGTACATAAAACATTGCAGGCTTGTTCAGGCGTGATCTTGTAGTTTTGCCAATGTTTTTGAGACTGGAAATTGACTAAAAACTGTTAGGTTCCGCTAGTGCTGCAAGACACAGCGTTCTCCAGGGAATTTTGGGACACTCTGGATCAGTGGTTCCCAACCTTTTGACTTCTGTGGACCCCCATTTTATCAATACTGGAGCCCTGGGACCCCCACTGAATCATTATTGGAATCCGGGGACCCCACTGAGTCATTAGTGATAGCTGGAACCTAATATTATTACATTTTCTAAGCAGTTGCGGACCCCCTGAGGAGGCTTAGCGGACCCCCAGGGGTCCCGGCCCCACAGGTTGGGAACCACTGCTCTGGATGTTACAGCTGATACAACTGCATAACTGTTCTCTTTTGTCATTGTTTAACCGGTGTTCAGCAAAAGCGCTGGCATTTCACAATTCTTTAATGCAGTCACGGTTTTAACTTTTATGAGCCCACATCATTTCATTGGTTTAGGCTACCAATGTTGCGATCTTTTTTACTACAAAAATGAGGGACGTATTACTATGCTGGTCGCCTTATTCAGGAAAGTAACCTAACCATTAACCTATACAATTACGCATGTTTTCTCCCATTGAAGCTGGAAGTTCAAGGACATCTGTATGGTGCAGGTGGAAAGGGAGAGCATTTTCATTCAATTGCTTTCAAGAATATCACTGATATGAGCCCGGACACTTGTGAATAATCTGTCGAAGCAAAACATCTAGATTTATTTTTTTGAGCATTTATAGAATATTAAAATTTCAGAACAGAGTTTTCCCCAGAGGCTAAACTGTATAGATCATTTTAAATTAGGAAAAACATAATCGTAGTTTGGATTTCATGGACAGAAAAAAATCGTTTGATGCATTGCAACTAAAATATGTCAACATCTTCAAAGCACACCGTTTCATGTTGCAGTGAGTCTTTACAACTGCAATCAGAATATCACCATATACACATAGCCCACTCCAATAGACTTTTTGATTAAAAACTCTCAGTTTACTCCATGGGATTCTTTGAAGCATCTATGTACCTTTCTTGCAATTCGTTCAAGAAGAACTCTGGCGACCGGCAGAATAGGGCCTCCCTCGGGGTCGTAGAAAGGGCTCAGAGGGTTGTCCAGGCTGGTCAGCGGTCTGATTTTCTCTGGTGGGATTGTGGGTTTGTTCGGAGACTGCGAAATAAGGAGATACACGCAGCTGTAAGGTTGGAGCGTTTTTAAAGCAAATAACCATCCTTTCAAATAGTCTGCACATTGTTCAGTATGAACAGGGAGCCCCTACAAGGAACTAGGCTTGAATGTTTCGTTTCGAAATATTTATGTCGTGTATGCATTCCCTTAAAATATATATGCAACAACGTGGAAAACAGTTAATTACAAATAAAAAATACAATAACAATTTTAAACAAATTAACACTTTGACATCACTTTTACCATGTAATTTGCATATTTAGAGAGACTTAACTTGGAACCATAAGACCCGATGTTCGGGTTTTATAATGATGAATATATCTACCTATAATCATGATTTTAACATACACATGCCAAACTTTATCCAATCAGTGTTATAATTTACAAATACCAATGGCGACCTATAGGTTTCAGCATTCAGCCCCATCTTCTGCAGTTGCATTATCATCCACAGTGAGATTAAAAAACACAATCCACCCATAGAGACACTATTCACATACTGATGTTTTTCTGCACGTCATTAAAACTGGCACATTTAGCAACATTTTCGCATGCCTAAAAGAATATTGCAGGAAAATATAACAGTAGATTTTTCCCATTCTATATCATTATAAAAGATTCACACGGACAGGGTCACTAGCAGCTATTCAAGCACCTTAAATCCATTTCCAGAAGCAATTTGCTTTACTGGATTCATAATTGTAGCCTTTTTAAAGATCATTTCCATCGTCATAATCATAATGTAAAAAATAGGCAATGAGTAGAAATTCAGGACTGACACACACATCACTACTAAAATGACTCAGGAAGAACTTACAAGGAAATTCCCTTACTTGCCTCGGGTAAGTGCCACTAAAATGGCATCAGGGCGCTCTGTGTGCCTGGTAATATATATACACATCACTGTAAATCAACAGTAAATCTCTATTAAGGTATTTCATGGAGGGACAGGCGCAAGTAGTGCTTTATTTGAGCTGATGGTTGCAGGTGAGGCCCACTGGCTATTATTTTTTGGGCGCTGATATTTTTTCTCATCCGACTTTGTCTCAGAGCAAGAGATGAAAAATAGGTAATGGAAAAAGAAGGAGGAAGAGTAAGATGTAAAAAAACATTGAAAAGGTGAAAGCAGGACCTTGCAAGAGGAATGAAGAGGAATCAGACTAGGAAGCCTTGGTTTCTGACATTTAATAGCGCCCTCTGCAGGCTTCTGAGCAAAGTTGGTGCCACCACACTTATTATTTTACAAATTAAGCACTGGACCTGTATGTGAGAGAGGGTGCAATATGAGAGACCAGGGTTTTTTTTCCTCTCTTCTGATATTAGAAAATATGTTAATGCTAGAAAAGTCAAACATTATTCCGCCTTCTTTGACATAAGACAAGCGTGTCACAGAATATGTAGAATAAATATGTGAAAGGATATCAGGAAACAAAGCTCTTGCTATTCCACCAGATCTGAGTAAACATGTAGTGGACATAACTGTTAACTTCCCAAAATGATGACATGGAAAACGGGTTCACTCTAGTAGTAAGTCATGCTCAGTAACAATGTTTATTTTGAATGACCGAGCAAGTCAAAATATGTCTGAGTGAAAGAAAGTGCAAATTACATGAATACCTAACGTTAATATTGTCTGAAATATTTTCTACAAGTTTTATTATTATTTGGATGACTAATGACATATAAGAAAGTAGG